>NC_055993.1:70601800-71243682 GCF_018446385.1 Zingiber officinale
AGATGGGGGAGTTTGGGCCCTAAAAAGGACAATGGCGATATGATATATACTCTACCCTTGTAAGAAGGGGAGGTTGATATCGTATCTTGGATCTTGATTTTGAGTATGTCCTAATCAAGGGAGTATAAGCCATGAAAAGGATAATGACAATACTATACAAAGAGAATGTTGATATTGCATCTTAGATCTCGACCCTGACTATATCCGAATCGGGAGAATTTGAACCTTAAAAAGGACAATAGTGATACCATATGAACTCTACCCTTCTATAAAGGAGAGGTTGATGTCGCAACCTGGATCTTGACATCGACTATGTCCTAGTCAGGGGAGTTTGGTCCTTGAAAAGGATAATGATGATATGATATGCACTCGACCCTTGTATAAAGGGAAGGTTAATTAATATCACAACTTGGATCTTGACCTTGACTATATCTGAGTTGGGGGAGTTTGGACCATAAAAAGTGTTGGTGCAAAGAGCACCAGATGATCAAACCTGTGTTTTGATAATGAAAAAGGGTTCAAAGTTAAGGTTACTTATTGTCTAATAAGTATGAATGAGCTTGTAGAAAGTCCTAAGTGTTTTTAGGTGAAAGTCCTAGTGAATTCTAGGCAGGTGAAAAATCCTAGGGGGAGGTAACCCTAGGTTATGGAAAGTCCTAGCTGTGGTTAGGCAACGAAGTCCTAGTCCGGGGGACTGGTCGAAGTCTTGGTGGGTTGAGGACTTTGGGCGAAATCCTAGAGTCGAGGACTCTAGGTGAAAATCCATGGGGTCGCGGACCAGGTGAAAATCTGGACGGGTTATGGAGCGGACATTCAGCATGAAGTCCTAAAGTCTCGGATGCTGAGCAAAAGTTCAGACGGTTTGGAGGACCAGTCTAGCAAAAAGTATTTTCTCTTAAGAGGAGTAAGTGAGGACGCATTCCTCAAAGAGGGAACAGTAGGTGTCGATTCGACCTAGAGTTTTCGTAAAATCTGAAAGTCAGAATTGTCGTCTAGAGACTGTCAAAGTTATATTTTTACACTATTTGCCTATTTCTCTAACTCTGTTTTGCATGAAACTAACATTTCGCAGGTTGAAGTTTGCAGCCTTGATCGGTCGATCGAATGGTTAGATCGATTGACCGAGCCCCGGAGATTAGATCAGCTTGCGGCTAAGGTTCAACTAAGGGATCGGTCGACCAAACATAGGATTCAGTCGACCGAACGGTGGATAGGCACTAAGTCAATCAGACCAGGTTAATTGTACCAGATAAGCCAAAAGGAAAGTGGGATTGATCAACCCAACGGTGGGATCGATCGACTGAACGAAGACTCATCCAAAGCGGTAGCATCTGGACAGAAAGCCGGGTGGGTTCAGCAGGTTCGATCGATTGAATAGCTGGATCGATCGATCGATCGATCAACGTTGAGTCAAACCTGATCCCGAGATCAGTGGATCTAAATCAGGTCTAGCTTGGTTATAAAAGGAGGTCTCGACCCAGCACTTCGACACAATTCCTTTCAGAACAAAGTGAGCTCTTACGCGCACTCTGGAAACATCTAAACACTACTTCGACGATGATCAAGCTAGAAGATCAATTTCTCCAAGTCGTCGGTAACTAGTTTTCATTTCGTGCATTACTTGTAAGCTTCATCTTTGTAATCAATACTTGTAAAGATTTTTCGATGCTATAGTTGTTGCTTAACGAAAGCGATCAACGATCATGAGCTTTGGAGTAGGAGTCGACACAACCTCCTAACCAAGTAAAAATCTTGGTGTCCTTGTTCTATGTTCTTTACTTTTTTTCTACGTCTTACTCTGTAATTTGTGAAAAACGAATGTGAAAACAATGAGTACTATTCACCCCCCTTTTTCGAGCACGTCTCTATCCAACAAAAAGGACAATGACAAATATGATATGCGTCTAACCATTATGCAAAAGGAAAGTTGATATCATAGCCTAAATCTTTACCCTGACTATGTCCAAGTCAAGGGAGGCGAAGCACCTTCAAATAAAGTTATGAAGATGAGCTACAATTCATATTTGAAAGATAGAACTACATGCAGTCAAACCTAATATGTAGTTTTGAAGTGACTCTGTCACTATCTAAAAGATAATAGCTCGATCCCTTGACTTCTAAATACTAGTGGAGTCAGGGGAATATAATGACAAGTTTGTTCCCAAGATTCCTTAATGTCTATGGAGTCGGTGTTAGAATAACTCGATCTATAATTATGTCTGAATTAGAAAAGTAATTAGCCGCAAAATCAAACCCATAATGTAGAGGGGAAAAGTGTATGATTCCAAGATCACCTCAAATTCCAATCTAGAAACATCTTATTTCTTCATTCAGATCTAAATCATCTGACCGTCTATCTAAATTTGAAATTATGTGACCGTCGAATTAAAAAGTAAATCAATTTTAATTTAATCTTAAGAAATTTGAACCGCTGATCTCAAGATCAAACGATCAGATCTTTAGTTTATTCCTCCCAAATCTTTGGATGGCTCGAATCGGAAGAAAAACCCATATTCTCTGACGCGGATGCACAGTGATTTGGCTCGGGTTTTCATCTCTCTTAACTGTTTGCGTTTTTCTCTTCCTCGTGTTTCCTTCCCCGCAGCCCCCAAATTTCCTGCTTCCCGATCTTCTCCAGCTCGGCGACGGCAGCAACTCTGGCGGCTAGTGTGCGCGGCGAGGACCTCAGCAAAGGGTTCTCTGACGGTGTAGTGTTCTCCGACGGTGAGTTCCCTTATCGCTCGACTTCCTGACGGCGGTTGCAATCTAGGGCTTCCTCTGCTGAGTGGGTATTTCCGGCAAGGTGTTTCCTCTCCGGTTCTACTGCAGATGATCCCCTCGTGGTAGTGGTTTGTAGAAGCAGGGAGTTTCGAGCGGCGAGAAAGCTGGCTGTGTCCTTCTTCTCCGGCTGGTAGCCACCGTTTCATCTTCTTCTCCGGCGAGTTCTCCTTCTTCCATCTCTGAGCAGTGTTGTGGACTTCCCATGGACAGCGTCGTGAAGGTGGACATAATTCCAGCAACCTCAGTGGGTGTATCCATCTTCGGCATAAGCAAGCTCCATCTCAGTGTGTCCAAATCTGGCAGCTAGCTTCATTTCATCTCTCTGCTATTCAACTTTGCGTGGTTCGCCTATTGCTTTTCACTTAAGTGTTCGGCTCCAGGAAGGACCAGCCATTATTTATCGTTGTCCGGGATTAGTTTATTCATCTGTATTACTGTCCACTGGTTTTGGCATTCCAAATCCGGGCCTTTCGTTGGGCAATAAGGCGATAACGCTCGTCCCCAGCATCTCCGTTGTATTTTGTCCAAGGTCATCACGAGGGAGGTTAATCACGGTAATTGGAGAAGCTAGTGCGCAGTGGGAAGAGAGACACGGGGACAAGAGATTTATGTCCTGACTACCCCGTGATTCGAATCCACGATCTCATTGGGCAATCTTCTACGCACTAACCACTCCGGATAACCTAGGCCTTTCGTGTAAATGCAAAGGGTAGTCGACTCGAGTTGATAGTGGAAAAGGAAATTTGATTAATTTAGTTTTAATTTTACATTTTTTGTTAATTTCTGAACAGATGTTGTTATATTTGAGTAGTTTGATTTTTTATCTTAGTTGTTAAAAAATGATAATCCCAGTTAGTCTCATTGACTATTTTGGGGGTGATTGGTCCAACTCCACAAAATTTTTTCATCGATTATCAGTGTAAATCGGAAAGCGCACGCGACGACCAGCTCAAAAATTTAGCATCCTTTGGTTACATTCCCTATTTGGAGGAAAAATTCTTACAAATACATCGTAATTGGGGTTCGAACCGTGGGTATTTGTGTGATAACCTGGATATCCTATCGCGACACCATGGCCCCGGGGACTTAGTTTCTTGTTAATGAGTAGCTTAGGTTAGTTGTTCCATGTTAATTTTTTAGTTGTAATTAGGGTTAATTTCTTGCTTTAGATAATAATTTATTTGGTCGAAATTAGCTTTCCTTTACTTGCATTGTCTTTCATTTATTGGATTATGTTTCATTTAATACTTTGTAATTCATTCTTTAGTTTAATTCTGTTAATGATGAAATTATAGCATAGAGTGATAATGCGTTGTGAAATCACTATTGATGGGTAAATATAATGTTGTTTATTTCATTAGGATAAATTTTACATTTATTTTGCTATCTTATTTGCTAGGTTTTAATCCAATCCCCAAAACAAACCCCTGGTTCAATTTTATCTGAAACCAACATCCTACCATTAGTTCCACGTGAGAGACGATCCGGTCCTCTACTATATTACCTTAATATAGGTTAAGAGGTTCGGTAAATTATAAATTAATTAATTTGATTTATGCAAGTGACAGTTGCACACTTAATCAGTGTGCAGGAACTTAGGAGCACAAGAAGTCGATCGAAAGATGCAGCTAACGAGAAGGAAGACATGAGAAAAAGTTGAAGGGCTCGGTGCTATAGAAGAGTACGCTGACAGACAAGAAGGAAGCGTGCGATGTTTTTGAGGGACGAGAAGCCGGAGCGGAAGATTGTTCGAGGAGAAGGTTGGAAGATGAGTTCGAGTGAGCCCAATTTCGGATGGTCGAGATCACTCAAACGACCGAAGAAAGCGTTGGACAGTCAGCACAAGGCTGATTAATTTGGGTGTCCAGACCGTTCGAGCACTCAAACAAGATGGTCCAAGCACCTCGACTATTTTGGTGCCAAAAGAGTGTCTCGACATAGTGAATCGACTTTGGGTCCACATCTACAACGATCCAGGCGCTCGGAGCGGGTTCGAGTGCCCAGGAGTGGATAAAAAGTTATCTTCGCACTGTTGCGAATGTCATTGCGTGGAGATAGTTTGTCACACCGGAAGCGCCCGAATAGGGTCCGGACACCCGAATAATGTCACATTAGCAAACAGTCATATTCGACTAGAAGACTATAAATAGAGCACTGATCTCAGTAGTTTGGACAAACTTTCTGTATTTCTAATTATTTAACTCTATTCTTCAAAGTCTGTGCGTTTAATGTTTTGTACGAGGCTTCTCAGCCTCCGACTTGTGTCGAAGAAGGAGTTGATTAGTTGAGCTTCATTTGTCTTGGATTAGCAATCTCTCTGATTGCAAACAAAGTAAATCGTTTGTGTCTCATACTTATTTTATGCATTTTAGTTTGATTTATTAAAGTGTTTTCTAATCTAAATTCGAAAGTTTCATAAAGGTATATTTATTTTTTTAAGGATAATTCATCTCTTTTTTGCCGGCCGCACGAGTCCTACCATATTTAGCAAATTGTTAATAGGAAAACTTTTTTAAGATGAGTTATGGACGAATGCTATAGAGATGTCCAACGGGAAGATCCCCCATTAGGAATAAGCTTTTCATGCCATTGCATTACCAGAAATCCTCTCATTTGCATTACTTAAAAGAAAGGATGAAACACACATTGGCACGACAAAAGAGTAATTAAATAAGGGGATCATGCAATAAGTTGCATTCCCTCTAAAACTTCCTTTCATTTAGCCAGTTTCAGCGTCTTCACCAATTTGATACAGGATTGGTTATAATTTTCTCTTATGCTTGGCATTGTAGCATTAGCAAGCCCCATTGCTAAACTACTCTCTAAGCTGCGACTTGACTCATTACATAGGCGGATAGATATGACAATGCCTAACCTATGAATTTATTATAGCCATTAAAAGCCAACTGTTTTAATGGGTCCAACTATTCTTTTCCTCAGCAATAACATCTTTCTTCACTCATGGACAATGGAATCCCTTCTGGCGACCCCCTAAGGCGTTGATGAGCTCTCTAAAGATGTAGGTCGTGAATGATAAGATCATATTATTCTCTGGCGCATCGATCATCCTTATTAGGCTATTAGGAAGGGATTCCGTCTCTTCTGATGGGAACTCATCGCCAAGAGCTCACAGAGTTCCTGCAGTGTGGCATCGGGAAGAAATTAGAAGAGACACTGAGGTGGTTGGAGACTCACCTCCAGTTACTTCAACTCGAGGAAGTCCAAAAAAAGTCCTTGTCCTGCTTTTCCCCTTTAACATATCGTGGCCCAAGAGGAAGTGATGGGTACCTCCTCTCTCGGACCACTAAAGAGAACCATCCCTAGAGATCGGGAAGAGGAGGTAGCGCCTCAGGTTGTTCTCAAACGATTGTATAGGGATTTAAATATTTTTATAATGATATGATATTAGTTATTTTGAGTCTAAGCTCTCATAGTTTTATTTATGAACTCTACCCAAAATACCTTATATCAATGGAGATATCTTTTACTTATAAACTCATGATCATTTTCATATATTTTTAATATGGGACTTTGTTTGCAACCTTACAACCTAATAATCCCCCCTTAAACAAAGGACCACAAACTTTCTACGTTCGATCCTCGACCTATTAGGTTTTCTTGCCTCTTGGTCCACCTGACCTATTAAGACTTCTTGTTTGGTGTATGGTCTTCTTGATCTGGACACGGGAGCCCCTACTTCCTTTGTTCGAGGTCAATATTTTACTCACATGGATCAATTAGACCATAACTCTTGAGCACAGTCGACGGTTAGACCTTCTAGTAGTCTAGACTCTAATACCAATTGTTAGGACCAAAAGGGATTTAAATATCTTTATAATAGTATGATATTATTCACTTTGGGCCTAAACCTTTATGATTTTATTTTTGGATTTTACCCAAAAGGCCTCATACCAATGAAAATATCTTTCCTTTATAAACTCATGATCTTTTTCATGTCTTTTCAATGTAGGACTTTATTTACAATCCAACAACGATGATTACAACAACACAGCTAAGGCAACAACGATGATTGCTGCAGCCATCTTATTCACCTGGATCAAACACCTCAGGGAGTTAGGAAACATCTGTGATCAATTGGAGTTTTTGGAACCTTCCATGATAAAGAAAAGAAGAAAAATTAATAAATCTGATAAAAATCAATAAATATACACAGAGTTGTACACCAGATCTATTTCGATTGAATGGTCGACGAAGATCATCAAAGTAGTCGCTCAACGTTTTTTGCTCACGTTTCCACAGATGACACTAAGTTATTTCTGTTTGAAAATCTCAAAATGATTACGACAATAGAAATCCATCCAGGCATAAAGAACGATGACGTCAAGGCCTTCTCCTAGATTTCTTCCCCTAGTATCATGATTTTCGGTAGAAAGTAGCAAATATCAAAGGATTCACTAGGAGGAGATTTGGCGAGACCACTCTGATGCCTAAGTTAGCATAGAAATTTGATAGTAGAGGAAAGAAAGTCCTTGAATAATTAGAGAATTCCCTCTAATGTAGGAAAAAGAATACCTCATTAATGTTCCTTTAATACCTCATGAATACCTTATTAAAGAATGTCGTTTGCAACTATTATATCCTTTAATATTAGTAACCACTACATGTCAGGAGCTCGGGAGTGTTGGATTGAGATGCACGTGAGAAGGGGGGAGGGGTGAATCATGTGGTTTTAAAAACTTCTCTTTTTATTTTGAAAAGCAAGTACGCATCGGAATTAAAGTACATAAACAAAAAATTAAAACATAGGTACATAAGCGGTTTACTTGGTTCGGAGCCTTCAACAACTCCTACTCCAAGACCCAGGTTTTACGAATCTATTGATAGGTAATTCACTAATAATCCTTCTGGAGTTGCCAGAAGAGGGTATCAAATACAAAAAGAATAATAGGAATAGTGTAACATGCTACACTTTCCTTTAAAGCAATAATTAAGTGCATGAAAAGAACTTTGTTACCCAACACTTGTTGATATATAATCAGATCAAGCTCGGTGTTGGTCGGCTTCTCATCAGTAGTCGGGCGTAGCAATGTTGTAGCAGCAGAAAGTCGGAGCAGTCGAAATGTCAAATGGACGTGTAGAAGCTTGTAGAATTGATGATATAAAGCTCTTTTATAAGAGATGGAAGGCACCTTCCATAGCATTGAAGGTGCATCCAATGCCAATTTATATCCCCTTAAAAAGTGGCTCCTTATCGTTGACGAAGTATCTGCCTTATCCGACCGAAAGCACCTTCCATGCTCCCGAAGGCGCCTTCCATGAATAGTACTCATGACATCTTCCATCTCCTGAAAGGTGCTATGCTCTCTTTGGCCTACAAAATGTGTTAGTTCAACATAAAAATATTTAACATGCAAAATAAAGTTAGCACAATTATAATATGATTAATTTATAACTTGGACTCCATCCTCCAGATTAGAATCTAGTCAGGGTCTCAATTTAGATTTTAGAAATGGACCTAAATTGGACCGACGCATACTGTCCCCTCAATTGGAACGCATCCTCACTGAGTCGCTTTCGTCCAGTAACTTACCTTCACTTACCAACTTGTAGTTTATTGATTAGTCTCTCGACCCACTAGGTCTTCTCGTCAGTTGTTAGGTCCGAGACCTAATTGGATTTCGGCTAGCTGTCAGGCCCCGTGAACCTAGTCGAACTTCTTGCCAGATATCAGGTCGACCCTTTGATCTATCTGGGCTTCACACCAACTATCAGGTCCTAAACTCTAGTTGGGTTTTATCCTGGTGTCAGGTCCCCTAGACTCGTGAATCCTTGTATGCTCGGTAAATATATTAGATTATAAAACACCTAACTTATCTCACTTGTCATTCATCAAAACCTAAATTAGACCGTTAGTGTAAATTACACCAATAATCTCTCCCTTTTTGATGTAATAATAATCTGAGTTAAAGTTAAAAAAACGCATGGTTAGAAATGTAGTTAGAGAAAAACAATGTATAGAATAACTTTATACACATAAGTCTATTCTTTGTTTCTTCTCTTGATCTTTTATTTTTTTTCACATTCTTTTTCTAACTTAATCCCCTACTCTTCCCCTCTAGCATTCATTAAAAAATATGTAAAATAGAATGCATAAGTGTACCAATTTATGAAAAATGTGATAAAACTTCCAGAGTAAGAATGATAAGTAATAAAACTTTCAAAGTAATAAAAAAAACCTATAGGTTTAGTAGAGGGAGGAGTTAACAAAATTTTTCTAAAGTATTTTGAAAGAAATTTTTAAACTTTTCAAAAGGTTTTCAACATTTTGAAAATTGAATATGCAAAAGATAAACTATTTGAAAAACTAAATTTTACACTATTTTTCAAGATAGATTTCAAAACACTTATTTTTTTTAAAAAATAATTTGTTGCAAAGTAATTTTAATTGTTAAATATAACTTTTGAAAAGTTTTACAAATTATCTTTCCAAAATATTTTTAAAAGTAGTTTCAAAGAATTTGTCCAAGCAAAATAATTTTAGAAATATTTATAAAATAGTTGTCAAATAAAATTTTTAAAAGGTTTTTCAAAGTGAAAAGATAATCTTTATATAAAACTTTTCAAAAATTTTCTAAAGTGTTTTTCGAAAGTATCTTTCGAAATATTTTTTAAAGTATGTTTAACCAATTTTTTCAATACAATTTTAAAAATACTTGCACTTTATTTTTCAAACTAGATATTTTTTTTTAAAAGTATAAACATTTTTAAAAAGCAAGTTTTGAAAGTATTTTAAAAAATAATTTTCACAATGATTAAGTAAAGTAAAATATCATCTGTATAACTTTTGAAAGTAAATTTTTTAAAATAAATTTTGAAATATCTAGTCAAAATATTTTTTAAAAAAATTTGATTAAGTTTCAATTTTTTTTTTTCAAAAATAGTAAGAAAAGAAATAAATCATTTTGAAAATAGCTTTCAAATATCCTCCCCCTGAACCTGATATAAAAATTATATTTAAAAATTATCCTTAAATGCCTAGCCGTTAGTTATTAACTAACTATCAGAAGATAGCAATGTTTATTTGATTAGTTATGTTAAGTACTAATGTCCAGTTAGAAATTTATTGAAAATGAACTACTTAACTTGATCAATATACTGTTTATATTTTTCGCCTAGACTTATGTTGATGCACTGATATAAGCATTTGAAGTTCAGACAAAGACTTATGCATCTCATGCCATTCTAACTTTTTGAATACATAATTAAGGTAGGCCTAGTGTGTTTGGGAGATGCACATTACCTAGATCTATAAGATCATACTTTCTATAGGTGTGATCTAGATTAAGGCCAAAACAGATCTTGAAATAGTAAGAAAAATAGAAATTTTTAGAAAATATAAGTAATGAATTTTCCTTGAATTTGCAAATCATTTGAAAATTATTTTAAGGAAGAACATATCTTATATTTTAAAAAAAGGAATTTCCTAAATTATTCAAATCAAGTGGCAAAAAAGTAACTGAATAGATAAATCAAGTCAAGCAGATACACAATGTATATAAGTGCACTAAATACAATCAAGTCTGGTTATCATCGGTAGGTAGAGGTGGGGGCTGATCAGGCACTCGTAAAGCTCGAAGTATCGACTGCATTTGTAGGTCTAGCTACTGAAATTCGATGGTTATCTCCTCCCGGAGAGAGGTAAATTTGGAAGTTATCTCCCTCCAGAGAGTGGTGAACCCCTCTGAGATTGACTGTCGGATATGTGCGAAAGACTACTCAAGTCTAGCAAGTTGGTCTTCTACAGAAAGCGAGGTCGAGGGCTGGGTCAAGGTCGGAAGAGGTCCAAAGAGCTCCTCAACCGTAAATGCTGACATCTCCTCCCCCTCGACCTCATCTGGAACATCTATCTAAGGGCCCACTCTCCAAGCTAGTCCCCGCTGAGCGATAACATCTATATGCACTAATGCAAACTAACGCTGATCAATTTCATCATATGCGCTAAGAGAAGTAGAAGTACTCTAGGTCATATCTACCCCTATGGTCGAAAATATGAAAGTCAAGATATGACATGAATCTATCACCTAGTGATGAGACTGGATGCATGAATGATATTTTGAAACATATGTAATGCAATGTCGATATCTAATCGCTAGCATAGTGCATAAAGGAAGAAATAATGTGAGGGTCGCATCATCGCAACATCGTGAGATGAGATGTAGGTGCTTAGAACTCAATATGATATAGTCCTGAACTATAAGAGAGAGATACCTGAAGTCAGTCATAGTGGATACTCTCTTCTCCCTAAAGAAATACATATGGATAGTATCCAATGTAATATGGGAATAGAGTTCGCCAAATGATAAATCCCTACTAGAGTAACACAGAAAAGAGTATGTAAACCTCCTAAATCCTAAACTATCATATAATAGAGTGGATGAGAACATAAAGTCCTTACCATCTACTCTGGTCGAGTATGTCAAATTATCAATCTTAACTAGGTTGTTATAAAATTGGGCATATAAGTCTAAGTTTATTGAATGACTATAGTAAACAAACCTATTTAACTGATAACTTCTATAATAGGGGTACAGTATCGGGTAAAGAATGATCTACTTAGAAACCTAGATTTTAATGCAATATATCACCACTCTAGGAAGTCTAGCCTAAGTCACTCAGTAGGAAATTTGGCAACGGTAGAGGGGATACTGCTCAAACTTGGCTGGGACAGAATAATATTCCAGCACTTCCTAAAGTAGTTTATACATGCAAATATTCAAGGAAAAATATATATAAATAGTAAAAACAACTAGATAGATTGAGTTAGAGGGTACCTAGGAGGCATAGTTGGGGTTTTGGAGAGAAATAGTGGAGACAATGGTGGAAAAGTTGGCTGGAAGGCGTCTTCTTGAGAGCATTTTGCGAACAGAGCAAAGTCTTTGTTTGCTGATAAAATTCAGGTTGAAGGTGCCTTCAACCTAATGAAAGATGCCTTCCACGTGTTATAGAGGGCGATTTCAAGCACATTGAAGGTGCCTTTAGTCAGTTCAGCAAAAATTTTCTCTCTCTTTCGAGGACGCCTCTGATTGTATCAGAGGCGCATTTGACCATTATTTTTTATAAAAAAATTTAAGTTTAAATGTTTGGTTTTAAGTTTTAATCTTAAGTTAAGTTTGAAATTTTTAATTTGATTTTAATTTTTAAATTAATTTGAAGTTAAGTTAATTTTCAGTTTTAAGTTAATTTGTTATTTTAAGTTTTAAGTTAATTTTGAAGTTAAGTTTATTTTAATTTTAAGTTTTAAGTTTTAAATTAATTTTTAATTTTAAGTTTTAAATTAATTTTAAGTTAAGTTTAAATTTTAATTTTAATATTTTAAGTTTAATTTAAGTTTTGTTTGATTTTAATTTCTAAGTTAAGTTTTAATTTATTTTAATTTAATTTAGTTTTAATTTAATTCAAATCTTATTCCTCATTCATCTCACTTGATTTATATTTTCAATCCGGGGAATCATATAATTTTATAAAATGAGTTAGGTTGAATTTTAGAGTTTGGTTTAACTTGTGTTAGATTCATGTTTAGCTTTGGATTCAATAAGCAGTCATTTTTTTAGATAAACGTTTAAGCTATGGTGAGCCACCTGGACATCATTAGAATAACCACACATTCGAAATATTTTAAATAGTTCCGTCTATTTGTGTAATTTACATTAATGATCTAACTCAGATTTTGATGAATGACAAGTATATTAAAATTAGAGTATTTGTAATTTAATTGCTTTGTCAAGTGTGTAGGAGTTGACAAGTCTAAAGGATTTAACATAAGGCTGAAATCCAGCTAGGTCCACGGGACTCGATAGCTAGTGCGAAGTCCAGATAGATTTGCCAGACCTGATATCTAGTAGGAAGTCTGGTTAGGTCTGTGGGACATAACAACTAGTCAAAATCCAGTTGGGTCTGTGGACCTGACAACTAGTGGGAATACCTGGTGGATCAAAGGTAAGTCAAGCAACTGTAGTTGGTAAGTAAAATGTAAGTAACTAGAGGAGAGACCTAGTGAGGACATGTTCCCGGTTAAGGGAAATATAGACTTCGTTCCAGCTTAGGTCTATTTGGGAAACCTAAGCTGAGACCTTGACTAAATCCTAGTCTCAAAGAGATAGGATCTAATTATTACTACTATTATACTATATTATGCTAATTTTATTTTGCAGGATAAACTTATTTTTATTGCCTGGACTAACCCTTTTTTATAGGGAAGAAGTTGCTGAAAAAGGGGAGTCTGGGGGCCCGGAAGGGATTCAGGTACCCAGACTCTGGGCGCCCGGAGCTAGTCCAAGCACCTGAACTAGCTTTGCTTGGGCGGCCTGGCCTGGCTAGGCACCCGGGCGTTCGAGTGCCCGGGGTTGGTCCAGGCACTTGGACCATATCTGGACGCTCGAGGTTATTCCAGGTGCCTAGACCAAATCCGAACTCCCGAGGTTGGTCCAAGTGCCCAAACCAAAAAACTCATTGAGAAGCTGAGTTGGAGCGTGATGAGTGGCCAAACCCACCTCAACGGTCTAGGCACCCGGAGGGGGTCTAGACACCCAGAGGAGGATAAACTTGACAGATCAAGTTTTGATGAGAGATCGTCACACCAACAATGGTCTAAGCCCTCTAGATGGGTTCCAGGCACCCGAAATGGGCCTATATAATGACCTTCGACCAACAACTTCAAAATAACACCTGCTACAAGTTTCATTCCTATTGGAACATCAAGGTTGTTTGATGTGATCAACCAAGTTAGGTTAGGTCCTGTGGTGTTTTAACCTTGTGTCTAAGTGTGCAGGAGCTTAGGAACACAAGAAGTCGAGCAAAAGACACAGCTAGCGTGAAGGACGGCACAGGAGAGAGCCGACGAGTTTGGTGCATCCGAGGGATGAGGTGCTGCGGAAGAGTACGTGGGTGAATGAGAAGGAAGCGCGAGGCGTTTCCGAGGGACGAGAAGCCGGAGTGGAAGGTTGCTCGAGAAGGCCAAAGTTGGGTTTGGGTGAGCCTTATTTCGGTTGACCAAAATCACCCAAGTGAGTGGAGCTTGAGCGGAAGACCTGGACTGAGGCGAGCTGAACCGGAGCAGAAGGCCCGGACCGAAAAGGTCAACGGGATTGACTTTGATTTCCGGGCACTCGGATCCATTCCGGGAGCCAAAAAGTCCGGGTGCCCGGAATGTGACTTTGATCGGATCGCGTTTGACCATGATTCGTTGCGAAGGGGATAACACTTTATCCCCCTCCAGGTTCCCGGAGCCCTTCCAGGCACCCCGACCAAGGCTATAGATACAACCTTGGTCCAGAAGCTTTTCAATAAACAAGCAATTGTAATACAACACTTGTGCGCTCTTCATTGTTAGTTTAGCTTCTCATTTTGTGCTTTTACTACTGTAAGAGGCTTCTTCGCCTGAAGGAGATACTTAGTGCATTTACTTCCTTGGATTAACAATCTCCCCGGTTGTAACCAAGTAAAAGCTATGAGTCTTTTCTTTTAGCTTATTTCTTTATTTCAATTTATGCAAGTGTTCTTTTAAAAGTCTGAGAAGGATATTTTTTTTTATATTGTGCAGGGCTATTCAACTCCCCTTCTAGCCGGCCCAACGGTCCCAACAAGTGGTACCAGAGTCAGGATGCTTCAGGAGGACTAACCGCCGATCGAAGCAAAGACGATGGCCGGACCAAGCATATACCCGTCGAAGTTCGAGGGGGGAGTTCACTAGTTGGAAAAAGCAAATGCAGGTATTTTTTAAAACTGATTTCGATTTACTTTTAATAATGGAATTTGGTTTTATAGCACCGGAAGGTAAAGAAAAATACCAGTGGATGAAAAAGGACCAGGCCGACTATGTGGCAAATGGAAAAGCAGAGTTCCATCTGCTGAGCGCCTTCTGCCACAAGAAGTTAACCCGATCGACAACTATGACTCGGCAAAGGAGCTTTGAGAGAAGTTCCTTAAGCTACATGAAGGGACGTCCGAAGCCAAGCTCGCGAGACAGGACTTAGTTCGCAACCAGCTCACCAACCTGCGATTTGAAGAAGATGAAACTGTAGGACCGTTAGATTCGATAGAGGGGGGGGGTGAATATCGATTCGAAAAACAAGAGTTTAAACGTAGCGGAAAAGTAAAATAGACACAATGATTTTACTTCGTTCGGAGCCTGTGACGACTCCTACTCGAAGGCCCGTGGTCCTTGACCACTTTCGTTGGGCAATCACTAGCAATTCGAAATGATGATTACAAAAGAACCGTACAGGGAATGCTAATGAAAACTAAAAACAAATACCGAAAAAAGGGAAAAGAACGGAGCGTAGTGTCGGAGCTTTGTTGGCGTCGCACTGAACGTCGAGCAGCAAGACCAGCAGTAGACGAGTTCTCAGCTTAATTGATTGATTCTGAAGCTCCTGTCTGGGGCTTCTTTTATATGCTGTTCCAGGCGCCTGGAATGTGACGTAGTTGCACAAACCATGATGCTCCACGTGGCGGCGACTGGTGGATAGAATTCGCCTTGGCGCCGGATCCTTCCGGCGCTCGGACCTCCAGCGCCGGATCCTCCGGCGCCGGACCACTGTTCGAAAACTCCTTTTCTGCAAAAACAAAGTTAGTCCGAGGCAAATGTATATCCCGTAAAACAGATTGTCAGCACAGTTAAAGTTCAATAGATAAATAAAAGAGTATGACTTAGATTCCGTCTTTCGAGGCCGGAATCTAGTCACGATCTCGACTTAGACATCCGAAATGGATCTAAGTCGGATCGACGCCTAATGTCCCTTCCCATCCTCACGGTCACTCCCCTCCGGTGACTTACCTCACTTACCGCCAGACGTCCGGTCGGCCCGTCGGCCGTCTAGACTTTTGCCAGCGTCCGGTCAGTCGTCGATCCGCTTGGACTTCTCGCCACTATCCCGTCGGCCGTCGACCTAGCTGGACTTCTCGCAAGCGTCCGGTCACCCGTCGACCGCTTGGACTTCTCGCCAGCTATCCCGTCGACCTAGCTGGACTTCTCCTGCACACTCGATCAAAGTGTCAGAAAACAACAAAACTAACTTAACCTGGTTGTCATTCATCAAAACCTGGGTTAAATCGTTAGTGCTAACCGCACCAACAATCTCCCCCTTTTTGATGGAATGACAACCTGGTTAAGTTAGTGAAAACATATGCAAGAAACAACATACATTTATGTGGTTTTTAAGTTAGTTTGTATTTTCAATTCTGGTTTAGCTAACTTAACCACCTAACCTTCCCCCTTTGGCATTCATCAAAAATAAGCAAGGGTACACAATCATAGTGAAGAGTTTGTAAAAGTACAATTTTTAACACCAAGAAAAATAGTCAAGTTGACTTGGGGGAGACAAGTTGAATTTTGAAAAGTATAAATTTAAAGGTAGTCAAGTGTAACTTTTCAAGCGTGTAAAAAATTTTTCAAAACAGGTTTTTCAAATTTACTTTTCATGTTTAAGTAACATTTTCTTTTCAAAAAGGTAAATTTTTCAACTACGATTTTTCAAAACAAAGCAAAAATTAAGCAAGTAAGAGTAATTTTTCAAGAAGTAAAATTTTGCTAAAATAAATTTTTAAGGCTAATTTGATAAAAGCTAAGTTTGGAAAGTTGATTTTTCAAGCATATGTTACAAAACTGAATAAGTTTAAATTTGCAATATTCAACTTTTAAAATCAGGTTTTAAGATTAGGTTGGATTAAACTTAGTTAAATTTAACTTTTTGAAAAAAATTGGTGTTTTAAAAATAAGTTAGTTTTAACATAGATGTTAAAAAAAACATTTTGCAAACATACATTAATTTCTCCCCCTGAACTTGACACTTATCTTTAACCAGTTGTCTAGCCAATTAGGTACTAACTAACTATCAGAAGATAGTAGCTTTCACTTGGTTAGTCAGATTAAGTTAATTATAACTAGTCAGTGTTTGACTTGACTGATGAACTTTAATCTGATTAATATCTGAATTGTATTTAACGTCCAGACTTATGCTGATGCACTGAAATAAGCATCTTAAGTCCAGACTGTTGGCCTATGCACCTCACCCCTTTCTATATTTGTCAAACACAAGCAAGGTAAACCTAAGGTGTTGGTGAGATGCTCAAAAACTAGTCTTATGGGTACATGCTTTCTAAGGATTCAAAACTAGTCTAAGGCCAAAACTGTTTTTGAAAATCTAAAAATGGAAAGTTTTGAAAACAAACAAATTTGACTTATAATTTGAAAGAGTGATTTTTTAAAACAATTTTGAAATTTAAAATTCCTAGTCTATTGAGCACATTTCTAATTTTCGGCGTAAGTTGCTAAACTCACTTTTAGGGAGTGATTTTGTGAAAATGTCAGCTAAATTTGATTTGGACTCAATGTATTTGAGTTCAATATCACCTTTAGTAACATGGTCCCTGATAAAGTGCTGCCTAACTTCAATATGTTTTGTTCTCGAATGATGCACAGGGTTCTTGGTTAAGTTAATTGAACTTATATTGTCAATTAATACTTTTACATTTGTAATGTTTAAGTTGAAATCTTTTAGAGTATGTATCATCCATAGTAATTGTGCAACACATTCACCTATAACTATGTATTCTGACTCAGTTGTAGATAGAACAACACAATGTTGCTTTCTACTAAACCAGCTAACAAGTGATGTACCTAATAATTGGCATCCTCCACTTATGCTCTTGCGGTCTAATTTACATCCAGCATAATCTGAGTCAGAATACCCTATTAGTTCAAAATTATTGGTTCTAGGATACCAAATTCCTACATTTATTGTTCCTTTAAGATATCTAAAAATTCTTTTAACTTGTGTCAAGTGGGATTCCTTAGCACAAGTTTGGTATCTAGCACACATACTAACTGCAAATAAAATATCAGGTCGGCTTGCAGTTAAGTACAGTAGGCTACCTATTGCACTCCTATAATATTTTAGGTCAACTGATTTTCCATTTGGGTCATTATCTAAGATTGTGTTTACTGCCATAGGTGTTTTTATTTCTTTTGTATTTTCCATTCCGAATTTTTTAAGTAATTCTTTAGTGTATTTGTGTTGATAAATGTAATTTCCCTCATTTGTTTGTTTGATTTGTAATCCTAAGAAATAAGTTAATTTTCCTACTAGGCTCATTTCAAATTCTTTTTCCATTAGATTAATAAATTCCTCTAAAAAATCTGAATTTGTTGAACCAAATATTATATCATCTACATAAATTTGTGCAATAAATATGTTTGAATTTAATGATTTAACAAACAAGGTTGGGTCAATTTGACCTTGTTTGAATCCTTTAGATGTTAGGTAGGATGTTAGCCTTTCATACCATGCCCTGGGTGCTTGCTTAAGTCCATATAATGCTTTCTTTAACTTAAATACATAATCAGGGTGTTCTAGACTTTCAAACCCAGGAGGTTGACCTACATAAACTTCTTCTTTTATTAGTCCATTAAGAAAGGCAGACTTAACATCCATTTGGTATAGTTTGAACCCTTTATGGGCTGCATAACTTAGTAACATTCTAATGGATTCTAATCTGGCTACTGGGGCATATGTTTCATCATAGTCAAGTCCTTCAACTTGACTAAATCCTTTGGCAACCAGCCTAGCCTTATTTCTAGTAATTTCCCCAGTTTCACTTAGTTTGTTTCTGAATACCCATTTTGTTTCTATTATTTTCTTATTCTTAGGTGGTGGAACTAGGTCCCAGACCTCATTACGCTCAAATTGGGCTAGTTCTTCTTGCATAGCTATTATCCAATCTGGGTCTAGTAGGGATTCATCCACAGTTTTGGGTTCAATTTTTGAGATTAATGAAATTTGACTTAGGTTTCTAAAGGATGATCTGGTTTGAACTCTTAAGTCTGGGTCACCGATTATTTGATCAATTGGATGATTTGGGTTAACCCTTATTGTTCTAGGAGGTTGATTCTCTTGATGTTGTTCCTCTTCTTCATGACTTAGAGTTTGGTTGGTTTCTGGAACAAACTCAGGTGTTTGTGTAGATCCTATGTCTTGTTTAGTTTCTTCAAACTTTACATTAGTAGTTTCTTCAATTTTTAAGGTAACCTTATTGTAAATTCTGTAGCCTCTACTATTTAGGGAATATCCTACAAAAATTCCATTTTCAATTTTAGAGGTGAATTTTCCTAAGTGTTCTCTTGTATTTAAGATGAAAACTGGGCACCCAAATACCTTAAAATATTTTATATTTGGTTGTTTATTATAGAACAGTTCGAAGAACGTTTTGTTATGAGTTTTATTTATTATTGTTCTGTTCTGTACATAGCAGGCTGTACTAACGGCTTCTGCCCAAAAGTATTTAGGTAGGTTATACTCATTTAACATTGTTCTAGAAGCTTCAAGTAAGGTTCTATTTTTTCTTTCTACAATTCCATTTTGTTGTGGGGTTTTAGGGCATGAGAACTCATGATGGTAACCATTTTCTAGACAAAAACTGTTAAAGTGGTGATTTTTAAATTCTCCCCCGTTGTCACTCCTAATTCTTTTAATTTTAATATCTTTTTCGTTTTCAATCTGTTTGCAAAAATTTGAAAATTTTTCAAAAGTTTCATCTTTATGTTTTAAGAATTTGACCCAAGTAAACCTAGAATAATCGTCTATAATTACTAAGCAATATAAGTTTCCATTTATAGATTTGACTCCATGGGAGTCAAAAAGGTCTAAATGTAGAAGTTCTAAGATTGAGGTAGTTTGTGGTTGATTTGTTTGTTTGTGGGTTGATTTAGTTTGTTTGCCTTGTTGACAAGCATTACATATGGTTGAATCTAAGTTAGGTAACTTTGGTAAGCCTTTTACAAGTCCATTAGTTTACTTATATTTCTAAAGTTGGTGTGAGACATCCTCCTATGCCATAACCAAGTTTCTTCTTTTTGTGTTAAATAACACTTAATGGAAGAAATGGTTAAGTTGATGACATAGATGTTGTCTTTTCTAAAACCTTTTAGGCTTATGGTAGGATTATCTAGATGTTTGATTGAGCATTCTGTAGATAGAAATTTGACCTTATACCTAGTATCACACAATTGACTTATACTTAAAGATTATATTTAAAGTTTTCAACAAGTAAGACATTTGTAATTATAAAGTCTAATTTTAATTCAATATTACCTATACCAATTACCTTGAGTTTGCCGTTGTTTCCAAAGGCAACTGTTCCTAAGCTTTTGTAAGTGAGTTGAGTGAACTTGGTGTGATCTCCAGTCATATGTTTAGAGCAACCACTGTCCAAAATCCAGTTGGTTTCCTACAGTAAGTAGGATTTAAAGTTAGTCTTTTGAGCATGCATTAATTTAAGTTTAAAATTAAGATTTTGAGATTAATTTTTTAAGTTTTAAAATTAAAATTTTGAAAATAATTTTTTAAGTTTAAAATTAAAATTTTGAAAATAATTTTTTTAAGTTTAAAATTAAAATTTTGAAAATAATTTTTTAAGTTTTAAAATTAAAATTTTGAAAATAATTTTTTTAAGTTTTAAAATTAAAATTTTGAAAATAATTTTTTAAGTTTAAAATTAAAATTTTAAAAATAATTTTTTAAGTTTAAAATTAAAATTTTGAAATTTTTTTTTAAGTTTAAAATTAAAATTTTGAAAATAATTTTTTAAGTTTTAAAATTAAAATTTTGAAAATAATTTTTTAAGTTTAAAATTAAAATTTTGAAAATAATTTTTTAAGTTTAAAATTAAAATTTTGAAAATAATTTTTTAAGTTTTAAAATTAAAATTTTGAAAATAATTTTTTAAGTTTAAAATTAAAATTTTGAAAATTATTTTTTAAGTTTAAAATTAAAATTTTGAAGGCTTATTCATCTCACCCGATCTATATTTTCAATCAGGGAATCCTATGATTTCGTGAGATGAAATTGGATTTTTAATTATGGAGTTTTGGTTTAACGTGTGTTAGATTCAGATTTAGTTTTGGTTTCCATAAGTAAGCATTCTTCGGATAAACTTCTAAGCTTGGTGAGTCACATGGACATCATTAGAAGTAACCAACCTTTCGAGGTTTTCCGAATAGTCCTATCCACGGAGCTTAGTACTAAATCTTGGTCTAACTGGTTAGGATTCATTTAAGGGTAGCTTCGGTCAGTTCCACTTGGCCAAATGCACCAGATCGAAGCCATATCTTTCTAGACATGCGATGCCCAAGCTTCCCTAACGTACTATCATCCAAAAATTTCACCAGTACCATGATTTAAGTTAAACTTGGTCTCTTTTTAACTAATCCTAATTACCCTGCCGGGTTAGTTTGTTTTGGGTTACCCTGTCGGGTAGGTTAGTTTTGGAGGTGCCAGCTATTCTGGAGCCTCCCCCTGAATTATTGGCCATTAATTTAGATTTTGGTTTTAGGCTTGTGTCGATTCTTTTTATAGTTATAGTTAACTTGGTGATAATTTTGTTTATTTTTAGACTGTTTAGATTTTGAATTTGATTTAGGTTTGTATTTTGGCTTTTGGTTTGGTTTATACACTTTTATATAATGTATTTTTTCTTTAGGTATATAATATTGATTAAATCCTACTTGCGTGGTCAGACACGCTTTCGGAACCCAAGCTAGATTGGTTGACTTGTATTGGGTTATTAATGATTTGAAAGTTTTATTTGAATTCGACTTATATCCTAGTCCGGTTTTATTATAACATGCTTTTTGATTATTTAGGATTAAGTCTAAATTTTTTGATCTTGTTGTGAATTTTTCTAACATCTCCTTTAAATTGTTTATTTCATTTTTTAATGATAAATTCTCTTCCTCAAGTGTTAGATCTTGAGTTGGATTCGAATTCTTTAATTGTTCCTTGAGGTTTTGATTTTCCTCAAGAAGTGATTTGTTTTCATTTTCTACTTTAGTTAATTTACTGTTTAAACAAGAAATGATTCTAAAAAACTTTTTGTTTAAATTAAAATATACCTCATTCGAGCCTTCGGAAACGAGTACGGACTCGTGGCTTGTTTCGGGTTCAGACCCGTCTTCATCTTCCGACTCATTTTCTGTTTCGGCTTCGCGGGCCATCAGTGCGAGGTGGCTCTGATGTTTCTGCTCTTCTTCCTCCGATTCGTCCGAGGAGTCGTCCCACGTTGCTTTGAGTGCCTTCTTTTTGGTTGGCTTTGGTTTGTCGAACTTCAGTTTTGGACATTCGTTCTTGTAATGTCCCTTTTTGTTGCAGCCGTAGCAAGTCACGTTCTTTTGTTCTGAGGGAGAGCTGATCTTTTGAAGATCCTTTTTGCTGAAGCTCCTCTTTCTCCTGGTGAACATTTTTCTTACCAAGTTCACCAGGTGTTCTTCGTCTTCAGAATCTTGATCGGAGTCTTCTTCAAGTTCAGGCTTGCTTTTCTTTTCTTTGGAGGAACCTGCAAATAGAGCTATACCTTTCTCGGCTCCAGCATTAGTTTGTTCGTGTAATTCTAATTCACAAAACAGCTCGTCTAATTTTAAGTTAGAAAGATTCTTAGAAATTTTGTAGGCATCCACTATTGATGCCCACAAACTATTACGTGGAAAGGCGTTTAATGCGTACCTTATTAAGTCTCTGTTCTCCATTTGGTGGCCTATCGCATGAAGCCCGTTGAGGATGTCCTTGATCCTCGCGTGTAGTTGATTCGCTGTTTCTCCTTCCTGCATTTTTATATTAAAAATTTTATTTAGAAGCAGGTCTCGTTTTGTTACCTTAGCGTCGCTCGTTCCCTCGTGCAGTTCGATCAGCTTGTCCCATAGCTCTTTAGCGTTTTTGTGTGGACCGACTCTGTTCAGTTCTTCTCTTGTCAATCCGCACTGTAGAGTGTTGATCGCTTTATTTTCTGTTGATGCTTTTTTCTTGAGATCTGCTGTCCAGTCTTCAGGATCCACTAGATTCCCGGCGTTGTCCACTGGAATTTTGTAAGGTCTCGTAATGCTCATCCACTGGTCGAAGTCTATTTTGAGGTAGACCTCCATGCGCTTCTTCCAGTAAGGGAAGTCGTCCCCGTTGAAGAGTGGAGGTCGCACTGTGCTGAATCCTTCTTGTTGGGACATTCTGTGCACAGGTAAATAACCAAAAAAAATATCCCAAGACTTGGTCTTGGATTAGTAGTGCGGGAAGAGAAAAAAATCTAGATTCGTGTTGCACTAATTTAAATTGATTAGAGAAATATTAAGTTAACGAAACACCAGTTTTAAAATTAATTATTGAAAAAAAAATTCACCCCCTGTCTGATTGGTGGTTGCACCAAATCAGAGCGGTACCTCGATACCACATCTGTAGGACCGTTAGATTCGATAGAGGGGGGGGGTGAATATCGATTCGAAAAATAAGAGTTTAAACGCAGCGGAAAAGTAAAATAGACACAATGGTTTTACTTCGTTCGGAGCCTGTGACGACTCCTACTCGAAGGCCCGTGGTCCTTGACCACTTTCGTTGGGCAATCACTAGCAATTCGAAATGATGATTACAAAAGAACCTTACAGGGAATGCTAATGAAAACTAAAAACAAATACCGACAAAAAGGGAAAAGAACGGAGCGTAGTGTCGGAGCTTTGTTGGCGTCGCACTGGACGTCGAGCAGCAAGACCAGCAGTAGACGAGTTCTTAGCTTAATTGATTGATTCTGAAGCTCCTGTCTGGGGCTTCTTTTATATGCTGTTCCAGGCGCCTGGATCCCTTCCGGGCGCCTGAAATGTGACGTAGCTGCACAAACCATGATGCTCCACGTGGCGACGACTCGGCTGGATAGAATTCGCCTTCCGGGCGCCCGGATCCCCTCCGGTCGCCCGGACCACCTTGTTCCAGAAAACTCCCTTTTCCTGCAAAACAAAGTTAGTCCGAGGCAAATGTATATCCTGTAAAACAGATTGTCAGCACAGTTAAAGTTCAACAGATAAATAAAAAGAGTATGACTTAGATTCCGTCTTTCCGAGACCGGAATCTAGTCACGATCTCGACTTAGACATCCGAAATGGATCTAAGCCGGATCGACGCCTAATGTCCCCTTCTCGGGAACGCATCCTCACAGTCACTCCCCTCCAGTGACTTACCTCACTTACCTGCCAGACGTCCGGTCAGCCCGTCGACCCGTCTGGACTTCTTGCCAAGCGTCTGGTCAGCCCGTCGACCCGCTTGAACTTCTCGCCAGCTATCCGGTCAGCCCGTCGACCTAGCTGGACTTCTCGCCAAGCGTCCGGTCAGTCCGTCGACCCGCTTGGACTTCTCGCCAGCTATCCGGTCAGCCCGTCGACCTAGCTGGACTTCTCCTGCACACTCGATCAAAGTGTCAGACAACAACAAAACTAACTTAACCTGGTTGTCATTCATCAAAACCTGGGTTAAATCGTTAGTGCTAACCGCACCAACAGAAACGATTGCACACCTTCATTCGAGGATCAAAGAGCTCATCACCAGACTTTTGAATCTCGGAGAAAATGTAAGTGATCGAGATTCGCTAAGGTACGCACTCAATGCATTCCCTAGAAATACAAAATGGGCATCACTATTAGATGTCTTCTATATCTCTAAGGACTTAGAATCTATTACCTTAGAAGAATTGTTTTCAACATTTGAAGTGCATAAATCGAGATGTGCAGGTATGAAGGAACCAAAGCACAATATCGCCCTCAAGGCATCGAGAGATGAACATGAGTCAAAATCTTCTCTCGACGACGAGGAAATCATAATGATGGTAAGACGCTTTAAAAAATTATTTAAATCAAGAAAATCTAACCATCCGCAGGATAGAAAGAAAAGGATGATCAGATGCTACCACTGCAACGAAGAAAGGCACATCAAAGACAACTGCTCCAAGCTAAAGAACAAGGACAAGTACAAAGGAAAGAAGCCTATCCAAACAAACAAGTTAAAGACACTAAAAGCGACTTGGGACGATATGTCGTCCGAATAGGAAGTTGAGGCCTTCTCCGGACTTGCATTAATGGCAAGTCATCTAGACGAGGACTATGATTCAAGCTCATCCGAAATGAGCATCAAGAGCATCGATGAAGGGGGAGCTACATTAGAAGAAAGCAGCAGTTCAAGGGGAACCACAGAAAACAAGATCGACAAGGTAAGTCAGGTACAATCTCTTTCTCCCGATAAATTATTTAAATTTGTTAAACTATTAACTAAAGATTGCTATAAATTGGAAAAATAAATTAGAAATTTGAAAATAATTCTAGCAAAATCTTGTCCATTAGAAGAATTTGACAAAATAAAAGTAGAAAATGAGATTTTGCAAAAAGAAATAAATAACTTAAAAATTCATGCATGCTCATCTAATATAAGTTTTACAAAATTCAATAATCTAAATTGGTTTAGATATCACAAGTGACAAATTAGAAATATTTCAAAGAAATATGTCCCTAAGAAATACTTAATTAATCCAGTTGGCTGGAACCTATATTGGATTCCGAAATCTTGTTTAACTTGAACCTTAATTTAGATTTAGCGTTTTCAGCAAGAAAATTAAACGTTTAATTTTTGTATGAGACTTTGTCTAGAAGTGGTTGATGATCCAATAATCAAGAAGGCCTAGTCCCTCGCCACAGCTTAGAAACCAAAATATTGAAATAAAATATTTAATTGATTAACCAAAAAAAAATTTCAAATATTTTTCTTACTTGGAAATGTCTCAAAAATATTTTTCAAAAATATCTAACTTAGATTTTATTTTACTTGGAAAATTTTTCGGCTTGAATTTTTTTTTTCTCTTAGAAAAGTCTCAAAAATATTTTTTGCTTGCCAAAAACTTAGCAAAATTTCTTAAAAAAATATTTTTTGATTTAAATAAGTTAGTCAAAAATATTTTTCTATTTGAAATTTTTTACTTAGAAATTTTTACAAATTTTTCAATATTATCAAAATTTTCAAAGTTTTCAAAATTTGATAAAGTTATTTCAAAAATTTTCTACCCTTAAATTTTTTGGTAGCCCATTTTTATGTGATCAAAGAGGGAGAAGGAAAAGATTAAGTCTAAGGGGAGGTAGATTCAAATTTTTTATTTTTGTACTTTATTGCAGAATTTATTATTTTAACTTTATATCTTTTTACCCTATCTTAACTTGGGTTGCTCACATCAAAAAGGGGAAGATTGTTGGAACCCCAAGGTTGTTTTGATGTGATCAACCAAGTTAGGTTAGATCCTGTGGTGTTTTAACCTTGTGTCTAAGTGTGCAGGAGCTTAGGTGTCACGCCCCAGAGGGGTCCCTGCCAGACAAAAATCCGACAGCATCCCCTCTGTACCGGTGACAATATGAAACATATATACATACATCACAACATATAAACATAATCATCAGCCTACATGGCTGGAACATATATAAAACGACATAACCACGCAGTTAATATACGCAGTCTACCCGGCTGGACATGAATGAATTAAGCAACCACACAGTTAATATTTAGCCAACACGGTTGTATCAAAAACATAGCGGAAAAATGAAGAGAAAACTCACAATCCACAACTAAAGTTTACTAGCCAATTAGGCTTACACAACCACAAGATTACGAAAACAAAACACCACGAATCAAACTCTAAACACAGACCAATATACTAAAAATACAAGTAAAGCGGAAATAAAACCGATATCACGCAGGACCCAGGACTGGCAGCCGACATCTCTCCAAGCATCCACGAATTATCTACTGTTACCTGGCGAAAGAAAATCAATTTGCGAGGTGGTGAGTATTGGAACTCAGCGGGTAAGGAAAGATAGTGCATGAACATATATAAACAAATAGAGAATGTCAAAAGGAATACAGTCTCATAAGGAAATAGCAGATACTAAATTAAATCATAATCAATATATGCTCATACTTGAAACCATATCCTAGGCTAGGTAATAGGAGGTCAGAAGTAGTACTAACCTGCTACAATACTGCTCATAACTACAGAGGTAATAAGTGAGATGTATCCATTTCACCAATAAATAAACCAAAG
Organism: Zingiber officinale; assembly: GCF_018446385.1. Classification (NCBI taxonomy): domain Eukaryota; kingdom Viridiplantae; phylum Streptophyta; class Magnoliopsida; order Zingiberales; family Zingiberaceae; genus Zingiber; species Zingiber officinale. The sequence continues at coordinate 70,628,483 of NC_055993.1, forward strand.
TCTAAACCCCTACAACAAGTGTATATCTCAGCATAGGTAAGCAACAACCACATAAACTAGTGTCAGCAGCAGAAGTAAACAACAACAACATAAGCTAGTAACAGCTGCAAAAGTAGCAAAAACAGCATCAGCAGATATAATAATAACAGCGTATGCACGGATGGTCACCCCGCCCACCTCTTTGCACCATGACCCCTGTATGATCGAGAGGCCGGATCGATGACAACTGTACCACCCAAAGGCGGCCACTACTCTCGAGTGACCGGATGGACAGGTGTTGAGTAGCTAACTAGCTACACATCGAAGGGGGGGGGTCCCTGCTGCTCGCAACTCTAGCTACCACTACCCATGCGTGGCCGAGTGTGGCACGACAGGACAAATGACATTAACTCCAGCTACCACTCTCTCTAGTGGCCGAGGATGCGGCCTTGGTCAACGACTCTCTCGACCGCAAGGGAGAATTGGTCGTTGACATGGATGCCATGTTATGATGCGCCAAATGCAATAGTCATCATACAAATATAAGCAGAAATTAGGTATGCTACAAGAAGCCAACATGTTCAATATAATACATAAATAAACAACAATCAAAGTATACAACCATGATATCTAGTTTCTGCTACCTATTATGAACAACAACGAGAGACTGTATAGATATGGAAACGAATTTCTCAAAGATCATGTGGAAGTATCAAACGCAGGAAAAATAAGAGTGGAGTCAAGGTAAAAGCAGTTTCTATCAAAAAATAGCGCATGCACTAAGTTCAAAGAACTAAAGAGACAGAGTAAGAAGTACCGCCTTTTCTGTCGATCGTGCTAAACAAACCCACATCAAAGTGCTCGTCTCGAAATAACGTCCTGCAAATCATATACTGTACAACTTAGCTAATTTCATAAACAACAACTAGCTAAACTCAAACCCAACTTAATTAGGGGAAAACCCTAATCTAACTATGAACCTCGATTCACCCAAATCCAATGAATAAATCCTTAATTAAAATCCACACCATCTAAATCTAAACTGGTTAACATTCGGAAACCCTTTCGAACAAGAAAACAAAGCCATCATAATCTGTCGTGACCTCCATGGCCATTTGAAGGAAACAAAGCTTTAACCAATTAACCAAGACATCAAAACCAGAACCCGGAACTCACCGTCATGAGAAAACGTGCAAATCCAGAGGTATTCTCCTGAGCAATCCAAAAGGAATAAAACACCACCAATTACAGTCACTCACACCGAATCTGAGATTGGAAACCGAATTCCATCTCACACCACAACCTTTTCAAAAGAACCGACACCAAATCCCAGCAAATCAAAGAACAGAACATTCCTCTTGTATCCACACACTCACATTAATCTAGTATTTCAAAAGCATCAGAGAAGTAAATTAAACATGGTATCACCGATCAAAGCTTAAAGCATGAACAATCAGCCCAAAACCCAAAATAGTGTGAAGAACTGAGAAAATTCCGAATTCAATAGCATCCCAACTAGATCGCCCCAAAAACAACAGAGCGACAAAAAAAAAAAAACTAAAATCCCTAAATTCGTTGCGAAAATCAAATCGACAGCATTCAACGAAGTATGAACAAGCAAGAACCGTAAAAACATCACAAAAACCACATATCGCAGCTTATCCCAGTAGATTATCATCTTCAATTAGTTCATCAACTACTCCATGCCCTAACCCTTACCTCCCAGATCCTATACCCACATATTACAGAGTACTTGCCGGATCAGTCGGAGCACGGCTCGGAGAAAAGAGGATCGGCGACTGTGGTCCGCGGTGCTCGTGCGAGGGAGAAGGATCGTCGCTGTGCTATCCGCGTGGGGAGGAAAGGTCGGCAGCTGGGGCTCGTCGTGACCGGCGGTGGTGTGGCGTCTCGGGAGCTGGCGTGAGGAGAGGCCGACGGCGTCCGAGAACTTAAGAGGGCAGGAAGGCCGACGAGGGTGAGGGCTCGAGGACTAGGGAGAGGGGAAGGATGAAGTCGGCGGTGTCGCGAGGTGGCTCGGGAGAAGAAGCTCGGCGCTGAAGAGGAAAAGGAGGTGTCAGGTAGGAAATTTAGGGTTGGAGGGCTTTTATAAAAAAAAAAACTTAAGCTTAGAGACAATTAAATCCTAAGTTGATTCCTTAATCAACTCCTACTTCCAGGTATTCCTAACAGGCTTTTATCGGGCCCATTAGTGCATCCCCTCTAAATACGACATACGAGCTCCGATTAATTCCAGAAAAGTTTCTAAAAATTCCTAAAAGGCTATTAGCCTATTAAACCTTATTATTTAATTATTATTTAGTTCGGTATTTTACATTAGGAACATAAGAAGTTGAGCAAACTACGTAGTTAGCCAGAAGGACGACATGGGAGAGAACCGACGGGATCGGTACGTCTAAGGGACGATGTGCAACAGAAGAGTACGTGGGCAGACGAGAAGGAAGCGTGCGACGTTCTAAGGGACGAGAAGCCGGAGCGTAAGGTTCCTCGAGAAGGTCGAAATTGGGTTCGGGTGAGCCTTATTTCGATTGGCCGAACTCACCCAAGCGAGCTGAGCCAGAACAGAAGACCCAGACCGAGACGAGCTGAATTGGAGTAGAAAGCCCAGATTGAAAAGGTCAATAGGGTTGAATTTGAGGTCCGGGCGGCCGAAAACCTTTCGGCCGCCCGGAATGTGACTTTGATCGAATTGCGTTTGACCGTGATCCGTTGTGAAGGGGATAAAACTTTATCCCCCTCCAGGCGTCTGGAACCCTTCCAAGCGCTCCGACTAAGGCTATAAATACAACCTTGGTCCAGAAGCTTTTCAATAAACAAGCAATTGTAATACAACACTTGTGCACTCTTCATTGTTAGTTTAGCTTCTCATTTTGTGCTTTTATTGCTGTAAGAGGTTTCTCCGCTTGAAGGAGATACTTAGTGTGTTACTTCCTTGGATGAACAACCTCCATGGTTGTAACCAAGTAAAAGCTATGAGCCTCTTCTTTTAGCTTATTTCTTTATTTCAATTTATGCAAGTGTTCTTTTAAAAGCCCGAGAAGGGTATTTGTTTTTATATTGTGCAGGGCTATTCAACCCCCCTCCCCCCTTTTAGCCGGCCCAACGGTCCCAACAATTCCTACGCACTACTCTGAAAAAGTTCTTATGACATTGTAACGCTCCACCGACAACCGGACATCAAGCTCTACTTAGATTTCTTCATTGTCAGTAACCTTTAATTATAGTTCTTATACTTCATTATTGTAACTGTTAGAACTATTAGTGAATTTCCCAACAAAATCACTCAACGAGTGCAGACTTTGAAGTAGGAGTCGTCGAAGACTCCCAACTAAGTAAAAACTTACTTGTATTAGCGCGTGCTTGTCTTCTTCCTTCTAACTTCTTTTTTGCTATCTTTTTATCCACTGCTTACTCTCATTTTTATGAAAAATTGATGATCACTATTCACCCCACCTCTAGCGTCTTTTTGATCCAACAAGTGGTATAAGAGAAAGGTTAACTCTGAATTGGTGCAACCACCAATCAGGCAAGGGGGTGACTTTCAAAAACTTCTTTTAAGTTTTTATTTCGGTTTTGAGCTTTTCGATATAAGTTCAAATTAGTGCAATCACCTCTTTTAGATAATTCTTTTTTTTCGTTACAAAATACTTTGAATTGATGCAACACCAATCGAGTTTTAATACTTTTATTATTTCCCATACTGCTAATCCAAGACCTAGTCTTGGGATTGCTTTCTCCTTTTCTTTGTGTGCAAGGTTCCATTCTTAAATGACACAAAATGAGGACAATTGTAATACCCCGATTCTGAGATTCTGGTTAAGTATGACTTAAAAAGGTTAGATGGTACTATCCATATCACCAAGGTGCACCTTCCTTTTCGGAAGCCCAAACTTAAGAACTCTAAAGTTAAGCGTGCTTGGCTTGGAGAAATCTAAGGATAGGTGACCTCCTGAGAAGTTTTCCAGGGTGCGTGCGAGTGAAGACAAAACACACTGAAAGGACCTCCGGTGGTCTGTGGAGCTAGTCGTTAGGTAGATTTCTCCTAGTAGAGATGTGTGGTTCTGTAACGACCCGCCTCCTACTGACTAGGCTGTGAGGCCGATCGTTACATTATGCTGTGTTAACTATTCCATGAGCATCATTAAATCTAAGTGCGGAAGCTGTACTAATTAAAATTTTGCTAAACTATCATCATTTCTTGGTTCTACATGTGCTAAGGGGTGTAATCTAACTACTCATAACATATCTTACCTCCCCTATGGTCAAGGAACTGAATTAAACCCTTTCCCAGCTGTTATCAGACCTCCCAATCGATCCACAGATCGATTGGAATGGTCGAATCGATCCAGTGATCGATTCAGCACGCTACTGTATACGGAACTTAGGTTGGATCGATCCAGTGATTGATCAGCACGCTACTGTGCTCGGGCAATATTCTGGATCGATCGGCTGATCGATCCAGGCTAACCAATCGATCCAGTGATCGATCCCAGAGCCTTCTGTTCGCGACAGAATTTGCTGGATCGATCGGCTGATCGATCCAGAGGCCTACTGTTCGCGGTACGAACTTCTCAATCGATCGGCTGAGCGATTGAGAATCCTCCAATCGATCAGCCGATCGATTGGGGTTTCTGATTTCATACCAGAAGTCTGATTTCAGCACTTGTTCGTGCCAAAACTTCCCATGTCAATTCTCAACTAAATGTAAAACATTCTAACATCACACAAATAGTATTTTAAGCATGATAGGGTGCAAGACTAACTAATTCATAGCAATTAACATACTAAGTTGCAAAACAATAAAATGCTAAAAGGTTCTAATGCTTAACAAAAAATTTGCTAAAATTCTCTAAGATCTTTATTCCAAGTTCTATCCACACACATCTTCGTAGCATTGCCCTCCAGCCTCCGCTAGTCCATCTTTCCTTTACCTTTATGTGCAGTATAAGGAAAAGAAGTATCTGTAAGCTTTCACTTAGTAATAAACCATCTACCTCACTAAAACATGCAATCGATGCAAATCATGCTTTGAAAACATGCTATTTGAAAAGATCATACTGAACATGCTAAACATGACATGACATACAACACATAGAAATAAAACTGATCATAGCAATAGAACTAATCGTAAATTGTCATGTTGTATTAACAGAAAACTAAACTGATATAAAACTGAGCTAAGCTAATACTAATCTGATGCTAAAGCTGACTGAACTCACATGACTAATTTGTGATGTTTGAAAACTATATTCATAAGTAGATTAAAATAATAATCAAGCTGCTGTTTGGGCCCGACAACTATACTTTGCTGTGCGCACATCCCTAACTAGATCCGGGTTTGCAAGTCCCGAATTTAGTAGGGTTACTAGGTTAGCTGAACCTAGGGACGACTATGGGAGCCCAACCCAATGGATATCTAATCCTGTACAGTGCCACTGAAAAGTAAAATACTGAACATAGCTAATATTTCTTGTCTTGCTTTTACTAGGTTATCTAAACCTAGAACTAGGTTGTCTGAACTTAGAGGCGACTGCGGGAGCCCACCCATTGGACGTCTAGTCCATAAAAGCTGTAGCAAGACTATATAAGCTGTAAAAAAAATGCTTCTATGGCATTCATCTAGGCTAATAAAATGCCTAAATTACATTTTGACTGTGCTATTAATTTAATCGAACACTTGGTATGCGCTAGTTCACATCCTTTGTGTCGGAAAACTACATATCCCTACATTAAAAGCATACAATCATCCGAAAAGCTACTTATACTGCAGGTGAGGAGTTTCTTACCTCCTGCTCGAAGTTTCTTACGATTCTAATCGCTAGATTTCCGGTGGAGAAGATCCCTTCGACGATCTCCTTGCGTCTATGCGTTCCTCTCGCGGAGAGGAGCGTCCTCGTGCCTTTGACGTTGCCGGAAACTACTCCTATGGCCCTAGGGATGGAACCCTAGGTCTTCCTTGTGGTTGGCGCCGAAGGAAGAAGGAGAAGAGGGAGGGGCGGCGTGAGGTTAGGGTGAAGAGGTAAAAAGTTACGTTAAAAATAACTCTTCACTTATTAATTCTCTATTTATATTAAGTGGGTAATTTGGCCCAACTCTAATATAAATTTAATTGCCTCCCTTTCCTTTCAGCACGGCCTTGCTGGGTTCAACTGGTTACTAGAATTATCCGTAAACCATAGGTCTCGGGTTCCATTCCCGCTTAGGTTGTTTTCATTTTCTATTTGTTTTTGCTACTTCCGCTACTCTAAAAATTCTGTAAAAATATCCTAAAATTCCAGAAAAATCATAGAATATTTCTAAAATAGTTTTTAGAATTTTCGGGCACTACAGGTTCATCTTGGTTGCTTGTAAATCGAATTCGATGTTGAGCTTGATTTGGGGCAAGAGGGTGTGCTTAATTGCTTCCTTTGATCTAACATTTCTTGTTCCCTGTGCTCTATTTCGGATTTTGTAGATGTTGGATGTTTTGTTTCGGCAACAACGGCTCTTGATTTGTTGCTCCAGATTTGTGAGAGCTTGGTTGGTTTCGAGTGTTTTTTTTTTTTTCCTTCTCTCAATGGGTTGATTCATCGAACAGATTCAAGAGTTTGTAAACCAATTTTCTGTCGTTCTTGCATTATCTTTGAGAGGTTTTCGATCCGTGAATTTAAGGAGTCAGGGCAGATGTAGTGTAGGTGCCAAGCTTTGGTTTTGTATCCATGCACTGTGATGGATTCAGTTTCGAGTATGGCAGAGGTAATTGGGTTCTTTTGTTTTAAGCACCTACTCTTGGAATGATCTTCTATTTTTGATTGAACGGATGAAAGGATTGTGTTCGTTGTGTTATAGGGTTGTTTCTGCAATTACTGGAAAACTGTGATAGATTTGGAATTTTCAAGTTGATTTTGAAGCGGTGGTGATCTCGTTGTGATTTTTTGGAATTTTGTAACAGATTTAGAAATATTAAGTCAATATTTGAAGCTGAGACGATTTTCTTGTGATTACTGAAATTTCAGGATAGATTCAGAATTCCTGAGTTAATTTTTGAAGTTGTGATGGTTTTGAGGGTTGTTTTAGGATTTGGGTTAGATAGGGTTTGAGAATTGGTATTAGCTATTTGATTCATATGAAGATAGATAATTTATGTGCGCTGGTGTAGGACGTTGATTGAGACAGTTGACGTGACGGGGCGTGATTTGGTTCAGTCTACGTATAAAGGCGGGTACTTTTTGTTTTGTTTCTTTTAGTACTTTGACCTTGGTGCATGAACTATTTTGGATAAGAAATTATTTTTACCTTGACTCCACTCTTATTTTTCCTGCATTTGATACTTCCACTCGATCTTTGAGATATTCGTTTCTATATCTATACAGTCTCTTGTTTCATGATAGGTAGCAGATACTAGATACCATGATTATATGCTTTGACTGTTGTTTATTTATGTACTATATTGAGCATGTTGGCTTCATGCAGCATACCTAATTTCTGCTTATATTTGTATGATGACTGTTGCATTTGGCGCATCATATCATGACATGCATGTCAACGATCAATTCTCCCTTGCGGTCCAGAGAGTCGTTGACCAGGGCCGCATCCTCGGCCACTCGAGAGAGTGGTAGCTGGAGTTGATGTCGCTTGTCCTGTCGTGCTTCCACTTGGTCACTCATAGGTAGTGATAGCTGGAGTTGCGAGCAGCAGGGCCCCCCGTCGCAGATGTAGCTAGTTATCTACTATGCAACTATCCCCTCGGCCACTCGAGAGAGTGGTAGCTGGAGTGGTGTACAGTCTGTCACTAACCCGACCTCTCAACCATACAGGGGTCATGGTGCAGAGGGGTGAGCGGGAGTGACCATCCGTGCAAACGCTGTTATTATACTTGTTGTGACTGTTGTTGTTTACATATGCTGTTATTGCTTACTTACTGCTGTTGTTCACATATGCTGATATGCTTACTTATGTTGAGATATACCCTCATTGTAGATGTTTAGACATTGGTTTATTTATTGGAAATTTGTATACACCTTACTTATTACCTTTGTAGTTATGAGTAGTACTGTAGCAGATTAGTACCATTTCTGACCTTCTATACCTAGCCTATGATATGGTTTCAGGTATGAGCATTTATTATGGTTTTGTTTTAGTATCTGCTATTCTTCTTTTAAGACTGTATACTCTTATCTCACTTCCTATTTGTATACTATGTTCATGCACTATCTTTCCTTACCTGCTGAGTTCCAATACTCACCACTTCACAAATTGATTTTCTTTCGCCAGGTGACAGGTAGATGATTGAGAAGTTGCTTGGAGAGTCTCGGCTGCTAGTCCCACATCACACTCGAGGACAGTCCCTTTTCGGTTTTATTTCTGTTTAGTGGTATAGTGATTTTACGTATTTGCTTTCCAAGAAGTTGATGTGGATTTTGGAGTCTAGTCTGGTCGTTACAAATATTTTAGTTAGTGACTTTGCTGGTCTTTCATTCGTAATATTTTGCGTTTTTTCGCTGAGTTTACTTTCAGCCGTGTAGGCTGCTTTTTATACTGCGTAGTTGTATTTTTCATTTCTGTCCAACCGAGTCGGCTGTATCTTTTAAACTACGTTGTTGTGTGCTTATATCCAGCCGTGTGGGCTGTGGATTATGTTTATATGTTGAGTATGTATATATTTATTGCTTCAGATTATCACCGGTACAGGGGAGATGCTGTCAAAATTTTTCGGTAGGAACTTCTCTGGGGGCGTGACAATTTTAAGTGGGGGTGATTGTAATACCCCGGTTCTGAGATTCTGGTTAAGTATGACTTAAAAAGTTAAATGATACTATCCATATCACCATGGTGTACCTTCCTTTTCGGAAGCCCAAACTTAAGAACTTCAAAGTTAAGCGTGCTTGGCTTGGAGAAATTTGAGGATGGGTGACCTCTTGGGAAGTTTTCCAGGGCGCGTGCGAGTGAGGACAAAGCACGCTAAAAGGACCTACGATGGTCTATGGAGACAGTCCTCAACCCGATAGGCAATTCTGGTGGCGTTCCCGGTTCGGTTCGGGTGGGGTCCGCCTGGGACGGGGCGTTACAGATGATATCAGAGCGACCTTGCGACCGTGAGTGCGCTTATGGCAAGAGCACCCAGGGCACCACCTAGCGAGGGAGATTCTGGGATTTGTATGTGGTGTGATTCGTGGTTACACAACGAGGACATTGTGTCTTTAAGTGGGGGTGATTGTAATACCCCAGTTCTGAGATTCTGGTTAAGTATGACTTAAAAATGTTAGATGGTACTATCCATATCACTAAGGTGCACCTTCCTTTTCGGAAGCCCAAACTTAAGAACTCTAAAGTTAAGCGTACTTGGCATGGAGAAATCTGAGGATGGGTGACCTCTTGGGAAGTTTTCCAGGGTGGTGCGAGTGAGGACAAAACACACTGAAAGGACTTCCGGTGGTCTGTGGAGCTAGTCGTCAACCCGATGGATAATTCTGGTGGCGTTCTCGGTTTAGTCCGGGTGGGGCCGCCCGGGCCGGGGCGTTACAATGGCTTTCTATATTAGAAGAAGCGGGTGGAAGTGTATTTAAAGATCGATATTGATCAATAGTTTACCATCCGATGAGGATACAGGGCACCAATAGACGAAGCAACAAAAGTACCAGCCGACCTAGAAAGATGGAATTCGGAAGATAAGAAAAAGGCCTAGATCAACTTAAAGGCAACTAACACAATCTAGTGTGGACTTACTAAGAAAGAACTGAACCACGTTGACCCATTCAAGAATGCCAAGGAGCTTTGGGACAAACTAATCGAACTGCGTAAAGGTACGGGTGATGCAAAGGTAACGAAATGTGACTATTATTAAATAATTTATTTAAAATTCAAATGCAGGATGGAGAAACAACTACTCAACTTCATGCAAGAATCAAGGATATTTTGAATGGGCTCCACCTAATCGGTCACCAATTAGAGAACAAGGATGTAATCAGGTATGCCTTGAACTCTTTTCCTCAAAATGCACTATGGGCTTCTATAGTAGATGCCTATAAAGTTTCAAGAAATTTAAATAAATTAAAATTAGATAAACTATTTTGTGAACTTGAATTTCATGAACAGACTAACTTAAAATAGGTCGAGAAAGGTGTGACTTTTCTTGTAGGTTCATCAAAAGAAACAAAGACTAGAGCTAGAGGCAAGCCTGAGTCAGAAGATGAATCTGACTCAGAAGCTAATGAAGAACAACAACTCGTGAACCTAGTCTAAAAAATATTCACAAGAAGGAAGACCAACTTCACAAAGAAGGACTTACAAAAGGTGATCAAATCAAACGACGTGAAGGCAAAGATCACATGCTACGGGTGTAACAAGGACACTACAAGCATGAATGCTCAAAAATAAAAGAGGACAAACCCAAGACAACAAAAAAAAAGAAGGCACTCAAAGCGACTTGGGACGAGTAGTCTTCGGAAGAATCACATGTCGAAGTTCAGAAGCATCACAACTACCTGTGCTAATAACATCCGGACCAGAATTAGAAAGTGAGATGGAACAAGACAACGAGTCTGAAGATGAATCAAGCCACGAGTCCACACTCATTTCTGAAGGTTCGAACGAGGTATCGTTTATCTTAACTACTAATTTTTTTAAAATAATTGTATGTCTAAATAAAAAAGTAATTAGATATGAAAAATAGACTGAAACACTTCTTAAGGAAAATCAACACCTTAAGGAATAATTTAATTCCCAAACTAAAAACATGAACCCAACTCAAGTCGAATGACTAGAGGAAGAAAACTCTTAATTGAAAACTGAAGTAACTAATCTAAAAGAATTATTAGAAAAATTTATAACAAGATCTAAGTACCTTGACATGATACTTGAATCACAACGAGCTATGTATAATAAATCTGAACTCGGATATAAGTCCAGCTCCACAAATAAAACTTTTATATCACTTATATGCCAAAACAAGAAACAAACCAAAGCTTGGATTCTGAAAGCTTGTCTAACAAAGCAAGTAAAACTCAATCAATTTTATGTACCTAAAAATAAAATTCATTACCTAAAGCTAAATTCATCTAAACCTAGTAATTCAAATCTAAAAAGTAAAATGAAATCAAACAAATCAAACTCAAATTGAAAAACTAAATCTAATAACTATAAAGTTAATTTAATTTCAATTTACAGTCAAGTTTATTATAATTATAAAAATGATCGACATAGACCTAAAATCTAACTCTAAAGTTTAATACTTCAGGGGGAGACTCTAAATTAGTTGACACCTCCAAAATAATAACTTACCCGGTTGGATAATTAAGACTAGCTTAATTAGGGGAAAACTCTATCTATACATGTTTAGGAAGATATGACTTCGACCTAGTGCATTTGTCTTAGTGGAACTAACTGAAACTACCTCTTATTAATCCTAGCTGGTTAGACCAAAGTTTTGTTTTAAGTTCAGTAGATAGGACTATTTGAAAAATTTTAAAGATGTGGTTACTCTAATAGTATCTAAGTGACTCACCATAGCTTAGAAGTTTATCAAAAAAATATCTATTTATTAAACCCAAAGTTAAATTTGAATCTAACACAAGTTAAACCAAATCCTGAAATTCAACTTAACTGATCTTATAAAACAATAAGATCCCTTTGTCTGAAAACTTACACTGGTGAGATGAATAAGGTTAAGTTTATTTAAAATAAATTAAATTAACAGAAATTAAATAAAATTAAATTAAATTATGATCAATTCTAACTAATCAATCTGAAATTCAATAATTAATTCCTTTAAACTTATTAATCTATCGTATTTGCAAATAATTATAAGTATATTACTTTTACTTGAAAACTAAGATTTTAGGTTAAGGGAGGGGGGATATTTATTCGCATAATTTTTAAATTCTAGGAAAATTATTTACTTATATTTTCTAAAAATTCTTATTTTCTTAGTGTTTTAAAATTATTTTGGCCTTAGCCTAAATCGAGCCCATAAAAAGCATGATACTATAGATCTAGGAATCGAGCATCTCACAAACACACTAGGTTTGCCTTGATTGTGTATTCAAAAACTTAGAATGGTGTGAGATACATAGGCATTTTGCTTGGACTTCAGATGCTTATATCAGTGCATCAACATATGTCTGGGCAAAAAATATAACAAAATATTAATCAAGTTAAGTAGTCATTTTTCAGCAAATATCTAATTGGACAACATTACTTAACTTGACTAACTAAGTGAGAATTACTATCTTCTGTATAGCTAGCTAGTAACTAAAGGTTAGACATTTAAAGATCATTTTTAGATGAGTATTTTTAAACTGAGTTTTTATTATTATTAATTTCTTAGCTTAATTAAATTTTAACTTAAATTAATTTCTCAACATAAATTAATTTTTAACTTAACTTAAATTAATTCTTAACTTAATTAATTTCTTAACTTAAATTAATTTTTAACTTAACTTAAATTAATTTCTCAACTTAATTAATTTTTTAACTTAAATTAAATTGTCTTTTTTAACTTAATTAATTTCTTAACTTAAATTAATTTTTAACTTAAATTAATTTTCAACTTAATTAATTTTTAACTTAAATTAATTTCTTCAACTTAAATTAATTTTTATCTTAAATTTATTTTAAACAATTTAATTTATTTATTTTCCTTAGTTAATTTTTAAAATAACTTAAATTAATTTTAACTTAAATTTTAAACAACTTAATTAAAATTTTTAACTTAAATTGTTTCGTTAAGTTAATTAAAATTTGTCTTAACTTAATTTTTAAACAACTAAAATTAATTTTTAACATACTTTTTAAAAAAACAACTTAATTAAATTAATTAAGATTTAATCAATTTTTTTACTTAATTAAAATTTGTTTATGTAAAAAAACAAGCACTTGGACACCATCCAGGCGCCCCATCGGAGTAGCCCTGATTTTAGTTGGGGCCCCTGGTATAGGGGTCCGAGCACCCCGCATCGCCTTACGATCCAGTCGCCTGGACACCCCTGCTTATAAAAAAAGGGACAACGGGCACCCCTTACACTTGCCCATCTCCACTTTGTTTTTGCCGAGAGTTCACTGAACTCTTAAAAGTAAAAAAAAAAAAAAAATAAAGGTGGAAAATTATTTTTTTGTGTGTTTCCCCCAGAAATCTTAAATTTTCTCCTCCGATTCTCAAGCTATGTTGTTGGGATCAATCGAGATCATCACTTCTTTATAGATATTCACGATGCATCAGTAATATTTTAAATTTAAACTTTTCTTTTTATTTGTTTAATTTAGAATTTTATTTTTAGAATTTTTTATTATTAATTAGGAAAAGACCAAATACTGGTGTTGGTCCTTCAACTCCTAGTATGGGCCTTAGGTTTCCAATAGAAGAACTTAGGACTAGATTTTCTTCAATTACATATACTCCATTGCATTCTTGATATCTAGATAGGGGGTTCTTCTTATGATCATGCATTCCTTGTGTAGAGGTTATTGACTATTATACGTTGCAGAGTTTAGTGTATTGTTATGTTGGTCCCTTGCGATCGGTAAGAGGGGGGTAAATTGCCCTATATAATTAAAACAAACATCTTTCTCGACTTTGGAAATAATAATAAACCACTTGTATAAAAAGAAACTAATTAACAAAAAGAAAGAAGATGTTGATCATTTATTTGGTTTGTAATTAGGGGATTGCTAATTCAAGACGTTGAAAGTTCACTATAAATCTCCTTCAGGTAGAAAAGTCTCTTACAATAGTTAAAGCACTCAATTACAATGCTAGATAGAAGAAGAATCATTTACAAGTGTTCTGTTTAGCTACTGGGATGAGGGCTATATTTATAACCCCGATTGGGGCGTCTAGAAGGGTTCCAGAAGCTTAGACGTGGATAAAACTTTATTCACGTCGCACTAGATCGCAACAGGTGGTGTCTCGATAAACTTTCTGATCTGGGCGCTTAGACCCGCTTCAGGCGCCGAGACCCTGTTAGTCGAGGGAACCCTCGGGGTGCCCTTGGCACCCGAAGTGGTTTAGGCACCAGGACTTAGGGCACCTGGAATCGCTCCAGGCACCTGGAATCTCTCCAAGCACGCGAACCACAGTTAATAGCTAGTTGACTTTTCATCCAACTTCTGCTCTTGCCCCGTTCATTTAGGTGATTTCGGCCATCTGGAATAAGGCTTATCCAAATCCATTTTCATGTCTTCTCGAGCAACCTTCTGCTCCGACTTCTCATCCCTCAGAAATGTCGCGTGCCTCTTTCTCATCCACTAGTGTACTCTTCCGCAACACCTCATCCCTCGAACGCACCAAGCCTGTCGACTCTCTCCTGTGTCCTCCTTCTTGCTAGCTGCATCTTTCGCTCGACCTCCTGAGCTCCTAAGTTTCTCCAAACTCAGACATAGGGCATAAAAATATAACAAAATCTAACTTGACTTGGTTGGACACATCAAAACTACCACGAGATACTTACATGTTCTAGTTCTATAAACATAGGCATGTGTCCCCTAGGGATCTATCATTTGGTGATCCTTATTCACATATCACTCTCAATATGATATATTCATATTTTTTTAAGGGACAATGCGTACCTACTGTGACTCAGTTTAGATCTGTCACCCTGAGGATTTAGGGCTATGTTCTCATTAGGGTCCTAGTCATACGCATTTTGCCTCTGACTACCCGTGATGTAGCTATGACGCGTCCATTTCACTCATTCCTTCTTTATGCATTATGTTAGAGGCTAGACATATATATCAGTTTGCATATATTTCATACCATCATTTATTCAGTAGGTATTACCACTATCCGGTGAATCTATATGCCTTATTTCTTATTTTGACCTCCTACTTAGCATCATTAGGTATTGATGTCACCATGGGTGATATTAGAGTCCTAAATGAGTTTGACATAGTAGGAGATAAGAACCTGTCCTTAGTTGGTGTCCATATAGATGATCAGGATGTCATATCTTAGAGGAGAAAGGCCGAGTATCAGCCTGACCCTATAGCCCAGCCCCAGCCTGACGAGGTAGAGATACCTGATATCACTGCCAGGCTTTTTGGACTGCCCCCACTGTTGGGACCTTGACGCTGCTAGAGGGGGGTGAATAGTGTCTCACCCAAAATGTCGCTTCCTACAATAGTTAGTACACACAGTGGAATACAAAAATAAATACTAACAATAGAAAGAAAACCTAACACGTTAATTTAATGTGGTTCGGAGATAAAACTCCTACTCTACGGTTGTCCGTAAGGTGGACAATTCCGATTCGTCGGTGGATGATTCTCCGGAGAACTTCTGGCTAGCTTGCGTAGCTCCTTGTGGGTGGAGAAACTTTGCCACAACCTCGTACAAGCACGCCAGATCACTTGGGCACTTGGAGACTCTAATTAGGGTTAACCACCACTAATTTTGTCAACCTTGGCCAAGCACCCGGAGCTCTATTAAATAGAGTTCGGGAGGAAAACACCTATTGTTTTCCCCGCCACTAGTCGACTGGTACAACCACCAGTCGACTGGTCCTAAGTGAAATTTGACCGTTACGAGCCAACGGTCGATTACTAGTCGACTGATGAAAACACCAATCGAGTGCTATAGTACTGCTATAGTAATGCTATAGTAAAACCCTAATCCTAAGATTTAACCCCCGAGTACATTCGATCAGCACTCGTCGTTGCCCGACCAACCTAGACCTAGCCTTCTAGCCTCCTCCATCAGCCTTGCGTCCTTCGGATATCTCCCCATCCTTCACATCTTGCCTTATAGAGCTTCCATCGGCCTTGTCATTATTGTTGGGTCTTCCTTTGCCAAGAGGTCACGCCTCCGGAACTTCATTCATTGCCAAGTTATACTTGGACTTACGTTGCCAAGACTACATGCTTGGACTTACATCGCCAAGACTCATTTTTGGACTTTCTTCCTTTGCCAAGATCACCCTCGGACTTTCCTTGTTGTACCTGCATCCTACACACTCACAATACACATCAAATACAACAATAAACCTAACTTAAACCTTTGCCCAAACATCAAAACATAGGATACCCAGATTGCTTCAACAATCTCTCCCTTTTTGATGTTTGACAACCCGTTTAAGTTAGGAAAATAATATAATAATACATATGCAAATAAATATGCAAATCAACTCATTCATAAATAATGGAACCTAAATCCCTAGGCTCCCCTTTACCTAAGCTCCCCCTTGAGCTAGGATTTCTTGCAAAGGTAAACTTCTCGCCCTTTGCTAATAAATGAGCAATCACCCCCCCTTTTCACCTAAGCTCCCCTTGAGCTAGGATTTCTTGCAAAGATGTGTAGGTTTCTCACTTAAATCTAAACTTCTTCCCCTTTGCCATATATCAAAATGTGCTCCAACAATATCCCAATTATTAGACTCTTTGACCTTTAATGACCATAAACATCATGTATTAATCCTCCATAAGATTACATACATATTCACTAATTTTTTTGGTCATTTTCTAATGTTGAAAAATATATTCATATTATATCAGTCGATTGACATTAGCAAAACGAGCTTATAGAGACATTCTGTGCTCATGAAGAGTGTTACCAATCGACTGGTATAAGCCCCAGTCGACTGCTCTCATCAAAATGAGCTCACAGAGACCTTCTATTCTCAAAACCACTATTACCAATCGACTGGTAACTGTACCATTCGACTGGTACACTATTTCAATAAAAATTGGTCTTTTTCATCCAACTTCAGAAATGCACCAAAAATTTCACAAATCTCCAAAAATTCTCAAATTTAAAGGAGAGGTATTTTTTACCAATGTTTACTTGGAAAAAATATATACAAAAATATATTTATCACGGATCCCAAGAATGATACAAAATTCAAAACTATCTAAATGATTCAATTGAACCTTGACCTAAAGTTCTAGTTTTGACTTCCTCTTGATGTATTTGCCTATATTGAACCACAATGCATCCTTAACATGGGTTTATATGGCATCTATACATCAAAAACTAATTTTCATGCAATATAACCCCAATATCATATTTTCATGCATGATACCATCCTAATTGTGCCAACCCACTAGGTAGAAACTCAAGTCCGTCTCCTAACCACTTGGCACATTTGATAACCCATCTACCATGGGTCCCAAAGGATCTTCCTAACCTTAGAAATCTTAACCTTAGTCACTTCCCTTGGTGACTCATCCACTATGACTATACCCACATGGTGCACCATAGGTGACACTTGGCCTATAAACATGACTTTCTTAACCTTAGACACTTTGTCTTTGGTTAATTTCTTCTTGTCCTTAATCTTGGACACCTCATCTTTGCCATAATTATTTGTCACCCTAACATATTCTTTCTTATTAGCTTTGGATGACTCTCCCTGTTCCTTGGTCACACATCTCTTACCAATGTCATGTGCTACCTTAGCACTTGACCTCCTTTTGGTCTTGGAGGGACCTAATTTGACATTTTTGGGTCTTTGACCACCTAAATACATGTCAAGTCCTTTAGGTCCAATAATGAACTTGTTTAGGACTTTCTCCATTTCCTCAAGTTTTGCCTTCAAGGCTTGATTTTCCAACACTAGGGTTCTAACCCTAGAGTCAACATATCCACCTTGGACATCTCTAGACCTACCCATCTTCCTAGGCATATGCCTCCCTTTATTAGGATTAATGCTTAGATTTTCACCTACTTTCCTTCCCTTTGACAAAGTGATTTAGGTCTTATTAGATCTACTCTTATTAGATTTAGCATGAATAGGTCTCCTAGGGTTATCTCCTATATTACCCATATTTCTATCATTATATCTAAATCCATGATTATGCTTGGGTAAATAATGAAAACTATTTCTAGAATGCATAGAAGAATTTAAATTTGAACTTGAATTCAAGTTAGGGTTTACCTCCCTTACCCTTGAAGCTCTCTTTTTCTCCTACTTCTTCAAGTGCACCAATTTCATGAGCTCTCCTTTCCTTGGCAACTTTGTGTGGTAGTGACCATACTCACCACATGTGAAGCATCTAATATGTTTCTTCTCATTCTTCTTCCTACAACTCACATTAGTTTCTAAATTAACTTTAGTGAGTTTAAAATTTACCTCCTTTACCTTCTTGAGCGAAGGACACTGTTGGGTTTTTCGGGCCACGAAAATCGCTTTTCGTGTTGCGGAAACCCCGAATCACCCAAAGCCGTAGATCCGTGCAAGGAAAACCGAACGAAAATTATGAGTACGAGTTTCAAAACTTTAGATCTACTCCTAGATCTATGTGTTGAAAGTTTTACCTTTGAAGCGTGCCCTCGTAAAATCCCGCTCGTCCAAGGTACGTGTCGGATCTCCAAAGTATCAAGGTAGATACTTCTCTAGTGATATCCACACGAACAAGGAATGCTCTCTAGCATTCAAGGATGGAGAAGAAAGACCCCAAGTGTGCTAGCACTCTCTAGGGCTCTCGGATGGGAATGGAAGAAGAAAGGAAAGCCAAGAAGAGAATACAATACACTCCTCTAAAATATTACCTTTCTTTTTGGACTTCTTGGATTAACTCACTCACCCACCTTCTTCCACCATGAAAAGTACACGGCAACCTCAAGAGAAGGAGAAAGAAGAGACCAAGGAAGAAGAAGAATCAAGCATTCAACACACATAATTACCACAAAATAAAAACTCCTCCCATAAAGTGTGTGGCCGGCCACACAATGAAAACCTCCCTCATTAATGTGGCCGGCCACATTAATGCAAAGAGGAAGGTGTAACCTCCATGAGGTGGCACACCTCATGAGGTGGAGGTGATGAGGCAACTATGTGTCATGCCATGTAGGATGAGTCAACCTACATGATGTGGCAATGCATCAAGTCAAACTTGATGTTTCAACATCCATTTGGTCAAGTCAAAATTGACCAATTTTCTTCCTTGTTGAGTTAAATCCAACCTTTGATTCAAGTCAATTTCAATTTAATGAATCTAATTTATTAATATAAATTGACTCAATAAATCAAATTTAAATTAGACTCATTCAACAATTGAATCTAATTGAGTCTAACTCAATAAGTCTAATTTGAATCCAATCTTTGGTGCATGATATGAACCTAATCCAATTGGTTCATCATATGAACCTAATCTCCATCTACATGTTCTTTGTGTGTGACCCAATAGGTTCTTGTAACGTTGGCAATGCCCCTAAACTCATTTAGAAGCATAAGTAATGAGCGGTATCTAGCAATACATCATTACTACCCAAGTTACAAGAATGTTGAGATCCAACATCACCTTGTGACTACTAATTGTGACTCCTCACAATATGTGACATTGTCCTTCTATCCTAGACATCTAGATTGATCAATGTGAGACATAGACCGTGTCATCCTCTAATCAATCTAAACCTTGAACTCCAAGTAGACTCACTCAATCAAATGAGCTCAACATCTCATGTTGACTCACTTGGGCATGGCCATGCACTTCGTGGTCTAACTCTATCAAGAATATTGATGTCGCTCCCGTCATATGGGAGGGATAGATCCCATCGACATCACTCACATCCCTCTGCATAATTTGTTACATACCCAGTAATCGCCTTTATAGTCCACCCTATTACGGGTGACGTTTGACGAAACCAAAGTACATAACTCCTTATGTAGGGATCCATGGTGACTTCAGGTCAAAGGACTAATAGTCATACTAATAGCCACATTAGAAAGTATATGACACTCATATAATGATCCATGATACTTTCTCATGGCGGGTCATTCAGTATACATTCTCTAATGTATACCCATGTGTCAGCTTGATATCTCTATATCCATGACTTGTGAGATCAAGTAATCGAGCTGACCTACATGCTAGTCTTATTGCATTAACATTGTCCCTGAATATTAATACTCGACTAGGAATGATTTAGAGTAGTGTTCCCTATATCATCTCACTATCGATTGATATAGGTATGAACCCTCTACTCAAGGACGCTATTATACTTAGTCTATTTGGCACTAATACAAATAAGTATAATAACCAAACCAATGCCTTTATTAATATACAAGAATATGATACAATGAGTCCATACAATCATCAAATGATTGGCTCTAGGGCTCTAACTAACAATCTCCCACTAGCACTAGTGCCAATCAGTATAGGCTCTAAGGCCTAATGACCTAGTGTGACCATCATGCTTCCTCTGTGCCAAAGCCTTGGTTAAGGGATCTACGATGTTAGCCTCTGTAGGTACTCTGCAAATCTTCACATCTCCTCTATCGATAATCTCTCAAATGAGATGGAAGCGCCGTAGTATATGCTTGGTCCGCTGGTGTGAGCGAGGTTCCTTCGCCTGTGCTATAGCTCCATTGTTGTCACAATAGAGCTCAATGGGGTCAGCAATGCTGGGAACCACCCCAAGTTCAGTGATGAACTTGCGGATCTAAACTGCCTCCTTTGTTGCCTCTGATGCAGCAATGTACTCGGCTTCTATTGTAGAATCAGCTACTGTATCCTGCTTCGAACTCTTCCAGCTGACAGCACCACCATTAATGCAAAATACGAACCCCGACTGCGATCTATAGTCATCCTGGTCGGTCTGGAAGCTAGCATCACTGTAACCCTTTACAGCTAGCTCATCATTGCCTCCATATATCAAGAAATATTCTTTAGTCCTTCTTAAGTACTTAAGAATATTCTTGACCGCTATCCAGTGACTTTCACCTAGATCTGACTGGTATCTGCTCGTCATGCTCAAAGCATACGAGACATCAGGTCGAGTACATAGCATGACGTACATAATCGATCCTATGGCTGAGGCATAAGGGATCTGATCCATACGGTCTCTCTCCTCTCTAGAAGAGGGACCTTGAGTCTTCGAAAGACTCACGCCATGTGACATCGGCAGAAATCCCTTCTTGGAGTTCTGTATGGCAAACCGTAGGAGTACCTTGTCAATGTATGTACTCTGACTTTGGCCAAGCAATCTCTTAGATCTATCTCTATAGATCTGTATCCCTAGAATGCGGGATGCCTCACCTAGGTCCTTCATTGAGAAGCAACTCCCTAGCCAGGTCTTGACAGACTGAAGCATAGGAATGTCCTTCCCAATGAGTAGTATGTCATCCACATATAATATGAGGAAGACAACTATATTCCCTACAACCTTCTTGTAGACATAAGGCTCATCTTCATTCTTGATGAAACCAAACTATTTGATTGCATCATCGAATCGAAGATTCCAGCTCCGAGAAGCTTGCTTTAGTCCATAAATGGACCTATGCAGCTTGCATACTCTGCTAGTATGCTGTGGATCTACAAAACCCTCAGGTTGTGTCATGTACACATCCTCGAGCAGGTTTCCATTCAGAAACGCGGTTTTGACATCCATCTTCCATATCTCATAGTCATGGTAGGCTGCAATAGCAAGCATGATCCGAATGGACTTAAACATCGCTACTGGAGAAAAAGTTTCATCATAGTCAATACCATGAATCTGCTTGAAACCTTTAGCTACCAAGCGACCCTTATAGATTAGTCCATCCATGTCAGTCTTTCTCTTAAAGACCCACTTACACCCAATGGGTTTTACCCCTTCAGGTGGATCAACCAAAGTCCATACTTGGTTGGTGTACATGGATTCCATTTCGGATCTCATGGCCTCTAGCCATTTCTCATAATCTGGTCTCATCACAGCTTCCTGATAGGTGGTAGGCTCATCCTCTATGAGCACAACGTCATCATGGTCAGACAAGATAAATGAGTATCTCTCAGGCTGACGACGTACCTTATCAGACCTGCGAAGAGGTATGTCTACTTGAACCGGTTGTTGTTCCTCAACTCTTTGTGGAACAACATCATCCACAACACTTTGTGGTTCCAGTTCAATTTCCATCGAGGCATCAGTGCTATTGTTCGCATCTTGAACTTCTTCAAGATTGAACGCGCTCCCACTAGTCTTTCTAGAAACAAAGTCTCTTTCTAGAAAGACCCCAGTCTTTGCCACAACTACCTTGTGCTGACTGGGAATGTAGAAGTAATATCCCACCTTGGGATATCATGAAATAGCACTTGTCGGATTTGGGTCCTAATTTGTCTGAGACTTGACGTCGTACGTAAGCCTCACAGCCCCAAATCCTCATGAAAGACACCTGGGCATCTCTCCCAGTCCATATCCTATATGGTGTCTTTATCACGGCCTTGGATGGAACTCGGTTGAGAATGAAAGCTGCCGTGTCTAGAGCATATCTCCATAGATATGCCGGAAGATCTGTGTGACTCATCATAGACCGTACCATATCTAATAAGGTACGATTCCTCCTTTCGGATACACCATTCCACTGTGGTGTTCCAGGAGGAGTGAGTTGAGATAAAATCCCACACTCAGCTAAGTAGTCACGAAACTCATGGCTTAAGTATTCACCACCTCGATCTGATCGAAGTACCTTAATACTCTTGCCAAGCTGGTTCTGTACTTCATTCTTGAATTCTTTGAACTTTTCAAAGGATTTGGACTTATGTGTCATCAAGTACATATAATCATATCTACTGAAGTCATCAGTAAATGTGATGAAGTATCTATAACCGCCTCTAGCAGCGACATTGAAAGGGCCACATACATCACTATGTATGAGTGCTAACAAATCAGTCGCTCTCTCGTTGTGCCCACTAAAGGGAGTCTTGGTCATCTTGCCTCGTAGGCATGACTCGCATATCTCATATGATTCAAAATCAAATGAGTCCAGCAAACCATCCTTATGGAGCTGGGATAAGCGCTTGTCATTTATATGACCTAAGCGAGAGGAGATAGGTGTGGTTCATATCGTTCGATTTGAACCTCTTGGTACTAACGTTATAGATAGAGCTCTCAAGGTCTAGAATATAGAGTCCGTTCATCAGAGGTGCACTACAATAGAACATATCGTTTAAATAGACAGAACAACATTTGTTCTTTATTATAAACGAGAATCCTTTCTTGTCCAAACAAGAAACTAATATAATGTTCTTTGTCAATGCAAGCACATAACAACAATCGTCTAACTCTAGTATAAGCCTAGAGGGCAGAGATAGAAAATAAGTCCCTACAGCAACCGCAACAACCCGTGCTCCATTGCCTACTCGTAGGTCTATCTCGCCCTTTGTCAATGCTCTGCTATTTCTCAGTGCTTGTACATTAGTACAAATGTGCGAAGCACATCCGGTATTTAATACCCACGACGAAGAAATAGAGAGGTTGACTTCTATAACATTTATACCTGAAGTAGAAATCTTATTTCTCTTCTTCGTAAGATCTTCCAGGTATTCTTTGGAGTTCCTCTTCCAGTGCCTTGCTTGTCCTTGATATAGGTGACAAAGATGTTCAACCATATCGTAAGCGCTCATCAACTCATGTTGCTTCTGAAGCTCAGAGTTCATGGTTGCGAGCATAAGACAGGACGCATCTAATGCGTCATCTTGATGCTTCTTGTAAGCATCTCGGTCTGCTCGCGTGGCAGTGGCAGGAGGAGCCTCCGGAATGGGCTGCTCCAGAACGTACAGTTTACGTTCTTGAGTGAGAACTATTCTCAGGTTCCTGTACCAGTCCAGGAAATTCGCTCCGTTGAGCTTGTCCTTCTCAAGGATAGATCGCAGGGAGAAGGAATTCGTGTTCGACGTCATGGTTATCTACAACAGAAAATTTGCAGAAATAAATATCATATATATATTTTTTAAAATCATTTAATTAGGCCTTTAACTAAATGATGCTCCCACTGAATACTATAATTCATGTGGGACAAGATCCACATCATACTAACCCTTGAGTTAGCTTTGGCTAATACGCCCAAGGCTTAGTATGATCGGTAGGTAATGATTACCAATTACATCTCTATGCAACTCTTGTTTATAGGATCAAGATCCATATTTATATTAAAACTCGAGTTAGCTTTGGCTAATACGCCCGAGAGTTAATATAAACGTGATTTTGTCCTACCTTTCCAACTATTGGAAGAATGCCTATAGTTGACTCGATCCAACCGAGTAACTAGGAATACTCAATCTAATTGAGTTTGTATTCACCCATGCGTTGATAGGCGGGACCAAGATTGTCCCTCCGTACCCTACCAAGATAATATGTATTGCTCTGCTTTGGCAGATTCAACAATACATGTGATCGAGGTAGTGATAGGTATCACGGCACGGTTAGTCATTTAGAGTTGGTTCGATCGAGATCTAATCTAATCGAAAAGGATGCATCTTGTGCACGACTTAGATCTAATCTAATCGCAAGGGTGCATCATGTGCACGACTTAGATCTAATCTAATCGTAAGACACTAATTAATTAATTACTTATTAAACATGCATCATATACATAAGCAATTAACTAATTAATCTATTTGTGATTTAGTCATGGCCCTACTACGATCTTCTCAAGCCAATGAGAAGATCGAATGGTCAACCTAGGGTCAACAGCTTCTCCAAGCTCCTCCCTTTGACCACCTTGTGTTGCTCGTGCCCGCCTCGGAACTCCGTCTCGTGTGGACCCTCCACCGCTCCAATTTGTACATTACAATTTGAAACTCGAGTTACATTCGAGTCTAAATCTAATTTACAACAATAATATAAGAGAAAGGCATGACGCGCAGGTCGCGGAAAAATAAAAACATACAACACGCGCAAACACATAACGGCACGCAGGCCGTATTATGAATTACAACACAATCCAATCATATTGGGTTTTTGGGCCATGACTATCACAAAATTAATATATAATTCAAAATTATATATTTTCATAATTTTCTATAATTTTAAAAATAATTTTTACAATTTTTACGAGTAAAATTTCCCGGCGGTCCCGTTTAGCGGTTTCGGGCGCAATCGCGGAACGGATCCCCTTGCGGGGCCAGGGGCAGCGCCCCTACCCGCGATCTAACCATCGGGAGGGTTCCTTTGCGATCCAACAACGCCCAAACTCGCTGTCCCAAAACGATTTGGGTCGAGACATTGCCGTTTCGGAAAAATCTTCCTGGCAGGTTCGTTTTTAGCGATTTCGGGTGCAATCGCGGAGCAAATCCCCTTGCGGGGTTAGGGGCAGTACCCCTACCCACGATCTAATCATCGTGAGTTGCTCCTTTGCGATCTAATGGCACCCAAGCCCGCTGTCCCAAACGGATTTGGGGCAAAACGAAGCCGTTTTGGAAAAATCTTTCTGGTAGCCGAAGCCTACAAATGCCGAGACACTTGTGCTTCGCTTCTACGGAAAAATTATCCATAAAAACTATAAAAATCATAATTTTACATAAAATTACAGAAACTTTAATTTTCATAAAACTAAAAATTAAACTCGTACAAGCCTTGCACGTGGCTTTGATACCACTGTTGGGTTTTTCGGGCCGCGAAAACCGCTTTTCGCGTCACGGAAACCCCGAATCATCCAAAGCCGTAGATCCGTGCAAGGAAAACCGAATGAAAATTACGAATACGAGTTTCAAAACTTTAGATCTACTCCTAGATCTATGTGTTGAAAGTTTTACCTTTGAAGCGTGCCCTCGCAAAATCCCGCTCGTCCAAGGTACGTGTCGGATCTCCAAAGTATCAAGGTAGATACTTCTCTAGTGATATCCACACGAACAAGGAATGCTCTCTAGCATCAAGGATGGAGAAGAAAGACCCCAAGTGTGCTAGCACTCTCTAGGGCTCTCGGATGGGAATGGAAGAAGAAAGGAAAGCCAAGAGGAGAATACAATACACTCCTCTAAAATATTACCTTTCTTCTTGGACTTCTTGGATTAACTCACTCACCCACCTTCTTCCACCATGAAAAGTACACGGCAACCTCAAGAGAAGGAGAAAGAAGAGACCAAGGAAGAAGAAGAATCAAGCATTCAACACACATAATTACCACAAAATAAAAACTCCTCCCATAAAGTGTGTGGCCGGCCACACAATGAAAACCTCCCTCATTAATGTGGCCGGCCACATTAATGCAAAGAGGAAGGTTTAACCTCCATGAGGTGGCACACCTCATGAGGTGGAGGTGATGTGGCAACTATGTGTCATGCCATGTAGGATGAGTCAACCTACATGATGTGGCAATGCATCAAGTCAAACTTGATGTTTCAACATCCATTTGGTCAAGTCAAAATTGACCAATTTTCTTCCTTGTTGAGTTAAATCCAACCTTTGATTCAAGTCAATTTCAATTTAATGAATCTCAATTCATTAATATAAATTGACTCAATAAATCAAATTTAAATTAGACTCATTCAACAATTGAATCTAATTGAGTCTAACTCAATAAGTCTAATTTGAATCATATCTTTGGTGCATCATATGAACCTAATCCAATTGGTTCATCATATGAACCTAATCTCCATCCACATGTTCTTTGTGTGTGACCCAATAGGTTCTTGTAACGTTGGCAATGCCCCTAAACTCATTTAGAAGCATAAGTAATGAGCGGTATCTAGCAATACATCATTACTACCCAAGTTACAAGAATGTTGAGATCCAACATCACCTTGTGACTACTAATTGTGACTCCTCACAATATGTGACATTGTCCTTCTATCCTAGACATCTAGATTGATCAATGTGAGGCATAGACCGTGTCATCCTCTAATCAATCTAAATCTTGAACTCCAAGTAGACTCACTCAATCAAATGAGCTCAACATCTCATGTTGACTCACTTGGGCATGGCCATGCACTTCGTGGTCTAACTCTATCAAGAATATTGATGTCGCTCCCGTCATATGGGAGGGATAGATCCCATCTACATCACTCACATCCCTCTACATAATTTGTTACATACCCAGTAATCGCCTTTATAGTCCACCCTGTTACGGGTGACGTTTGACGAAACCAAAGTACATAACTCCTTATGTAGGGATCCATGGTGACTTCAGGTCAAAGGACTAATAGTCATACTAATAGCCACATGAGAAAGTATATGACACTCATATAACGATCCATGATACTTTCTCATGGCGGGTCATTCAGTATACATTCTCCAATGTATACCCATGTGTCAGCTTGATATCTCTATATCCATGACTTGTGAGATCAAGTCATCGAGCTGATCTACATGCTAGTCTTATTGCATTAACATTGTCCCTGAATATTAATACTCGACTAGGAATGATTTCGAGTAGTGTTCCCTATATCATCTCACTATCGATTCAACTAATCGATTGATATAGGTATGAACCCTCTACTCAAGGATGCTATTATACTTAGTCTATTTGACACTAATACAAATAAGTATAATAACCAAACCAATGCCTTTATTAATATATAAGAATATGATATAATGAGTCCATACAATCATCAAATGATTGGCTCTAGGGCTCTAACTAACAGACACCTACTCTTGTAGTGTCCCATCTTACCACACTCAAGCCTATCTTTTGTAAACATTTATTTTGAAATAAAGAATCACATTGGTTAAAAATGTATACATTTATGCTAAGTGTGGTTGTTCAATTAATTTATATTGTAGATAATATGGTGTATGGTGTCACACACAGAAGATCATGTTATCGGTTCTTTATAAATTATAAACAGTAGCTCGCGACTAAGATGGAAAGGAACAAACCATTGGAATAGTCATAGTGTAATTAGGTGTTAGTTTATCTTGACTGATAAATTGCACTAGTACACTTTGAGTGTACTGAGCAGGATCATTTAAGGTAAGTTCTTTTTATACTGACTTGATAAAAGAACAATACCTTAGTTATTATGGATGTGTGTGCTCTTAATCCTAATATAATAACAAGCACATATATTTAGTATTCATTTCTTTGAATTATCAAAGGGTGAGATTTAGCTCGATAAATCAATAGGCTCGATAAATTGAGAAATGATATTACTTATAGTGTGTGTTGTTGATTATAGAAGGAAACTGTGTCCTACTAATCTAGGTTGATAATGTCCCCAAGGGGAGCTCATAAGGATTGTCATGTTAAACCCTGCAGGTGGACTTAGTCCGACATGACGATAAGGTTGAGTGATACTACTCTTGGATTGAGATATTAATTAAGTGAGTTGTCAATTACTCATTTAATTAGTGGACATTTGATATCTTAAACACAGGGAGACTAACACACTCATAATAACAAGGAGCCCAAAATGTAATTTGGGATTAGTGCGGTAGTTCAATAATAATTCTTTAGTAGAATGAATTATTATTGATGAAATTAAGTTGGGTGTTCCGTGCGAACACAGGAAGCTTAATTTCATCGGAAGACCAAAACCAATTCCTCCTCTCGGTCCCTATCGTAGCCTCTTATTTATAAAGTATTATACCCACCTATACCCACCTATACCCATCCTAAGGTGGCCAGCCAAGCCTTGCTTGGAGCCCAAGCAAGGGGCCGACCAAGTTAATCCTTGGATGAACCAAGTGGTGGCCGACCACATCATATTAAAAGGATTTTATTTTTAAATTTTTTATTATGTGGATTCCATGGTTTTAAATGAGAGTTTAAAATTTAAATCTTTTCTTTTTATAGCTTTCTACAAAAGATTAAGAAAAGATATGATATCTTTCATTATTTGTAGATTGAAAGGAAGATTTTAATTTTGAGAAAATTTTCCTTTTTTTGTAACCATGTTTATGATTTAAAAGAGAGTTTTAAAATTATAAAATTTTCCTTTTATAAGTTTCTACAAAGGATTAAGAAAAGATTTGATATCTTTCCTTATTTGTAGATTGAAAAGAGATTTTAATTTTAAAGATAACTTTCCTTTTTGAAAATCATGCACATGTTTAAAATAACGATTTTAATTTATAAAATTTCCTTTTATAACCAACCATGAATGGAAAAATTATTAGAGAAATTTTTATTAAAATTTCTGAAAATAAATTAGGAAGTTTTAATTCTTGTGTTGTTAAAACTTTCCTTGTTTGGAGCTTTAAGGTGGCCGACCATATGATTTAAGAAAAGAAATTTGATTTTAATTAATTAAATTTTCCTTTTCATGGCAAAGAAATTAAGGAAGGTTTTATTTAAATTTTCCTTATTTGTCAAGACCAAGGATTATAAAAGGGAGGGTAGGGGTGCCTTCATGGGAACAACTCTATTTTATTTTCCTCCCTCTCATCCTTGGTGGTGCCTGGTCCTTGCTTCTTGCTCTTCTCCTTTTCTCTTCCTCCATTGTGGCCGGCGACATCAACACAAGAGGAGTCCTTTGTGGCCGGTTCTAGCTAGGAGAAGAAGGAGAGAAAGGAGGCTTTGTTTCGAGCATCCCTTGGAGCTTGGTGGTGGTGGCCGAACCTCATATCTCTTGGAGTTTTTTGTGGTGGCCGAAACTAGCTTGGAGAAGAAGGAGCTTGGGTGGTTCTCGTCTCGGTAGATCGTCGCCCACAGGACGTCCGAGATAAGAAGAGGAATACAGTAGAAGATCAAGAGGTCGTTGCATACAAAGAAAGTTATAACTAGTAATTATTTTCCGCATCATGCTAGTTTTTCTTTGTATGAATTCCAAACACAAGAGGCATATAATTCTAGGTTTCGAATTTGTGATTCGAGTTCATGTTTTTTTTGTTTTTCGAATTTGTGATTCGATTGTTCTTTTTGGTTAAACCTAATGTTATTTTAGGAAATTAAATATTGAATTTCTATAAAAGGCTTTGTTGAGGCAGTGGTGGATGATCCCATACCCAAGAAGGCCTAGTGCCTCTCCATGTTTGACCTGGGAGCCAATTTTATAAATAAATATTTAATCAACTTTGTAACATAGGTCGGACTTGGATCAAGTGTTAAGTTCCGCTTGCGATCTAAGTCTAAACCATTAAGAATAGATAAGTTAAATTTGGAATTAATAATGTTAAGTTCCGTTTGTGATTCCGAATTTAATTTCTAAAGAACACAATAGGTTGTTAGGAAAGGTTCGACACTTGTACAAAATTTTTGTACAGTGAAACTGGTACAATCTTCCTAGGACCAACCAACAGTTCTTCTCGCTCTTCTTGGTAGTTGAGGTTGAGGGTTGAGATTCCAAGACCTCCTCATCCTTGGATTGCTCTTCTTCTTCTTCACTTGAAGATGTAGATGGTTCCACTTCGCCATCCCTTGAAGATGTGGATGATACCTCCTCATCTTCTTTCTCCTCGGATGTTGAACCTGTGTCAACATCCGATTGGTCTTTCTCTTCTTGGACCAATGAGTCCTTCTCCTTGGGCTCCCCCTTTTCTTAGATTTGTGTAGGACTCTCATGAAGCGTAATTATCTTTTTTCAAAGGTCGCTTGCGTTCTCGTATTAACCTACATTCAATATTACATTAGGAGGTAATAAATTAATTAAAATTCTAGTTACCTCCTTGTCCGTCTCCGATTGCTCCCTTTGCTCCTCGGTCCAATATCGAGGTCAGAGACGCTTTCCCTTCTTATCCATTGGAGCTTTAAATAGTTCCTGCAACACAATCCGTTGATTCCAATTCATTTGGAACCACATCTCCATGCACTTCCTCCAATAGTCGAAGTCCTCGCGCTCATATGGAGGTGGGATTCGGATGTCCCATCTGAGAGGACCCTCCGACTCCATCTTCTTCCTCTAGCTGCTCTCTTGGTGATTAGTCCAACAAGAGATAACCTAGCTCTGATACCACTTGTTGAGACCTTGATACCTCTAGAGGAGGGTGAATAGCGTCTCACCCAAATCGTCACTTCCTACAATGGTTAGTATGCACAACGGAATAAAAAAACAAATACTAACAATAGAAAGCAAACCTAACATGTTGATTTAACATGGTTCGGAGATAAAGCTCCTACTCTATGGTTTTCCGTAAGGTGGACAATTCTGATTCATCGGTGGATGATTCTCTGGAGAACTTCTGGCTAGCTCGCGTAGCTCCTTGTGGGTGGAGAAACCTTGCCACAACCTCGTACAAGCACGCTAGATCACTTGGGCACTTGGAGACTCTAATTAGAGTTAACCACCACTAATTTTGTCAACCTTGGCCAAGCACTCCGAGCTCTATTAAATAGAGCTCGGGAGGAAAACACCTACTATTTTCCCTGCCACCAGTCAACTGGTCCTAAGTGAAATTCGACCATTACGAGCCAACGATCGGCTACCAGTCGACTGATGAAAAATCAGTTGGCTGCTACAGTACCGCTACAGTAACACTATAGTAAAACCCTAATCCTAGGATTTAACCCCCGAGTATATTCGCTCAGCACTCGTCGTCGGCCGACCAACCTAGACCTAGCCTTCTAGCTTCCTCCATCAGCCTTGCGCCCCTCGAATGTCTCCCCATCGTTCACGTCTTTCCTTCTGGAGCTTCCATCGGCCTTGTCATTATTGTCGGGTCTTCCTTTGCCAAGAGGTCGCGCCTCCGAGACTTCATTTATTGCCAAGTCATACTTGGACTTACGTTACCAAGACTACATGCTTGGACTTACACCGCCAAGACTCATCCTTGGACTTTCCTCCTTTGCCAAGATCACCCTTGGACTTTCCTTGTTGTACCTGTATCCTACACACTCACAATACATATCAAATACAATAATAAACCTAACTTAAACCTTTTCCCAAATATCAAAACTTAGGATACCCAGATTGCTCCAACATGCACCTCTAGCCCCTCTTACTTTAGACGACAGAGTTATAGGACTTGAGGAGTCCATGGCGAGTCTTTGACAAGAGGTCTCCGGTCTTCGATAGGATGTTTCTAGTCTTTGAGAGGAGGGGAAGGCTCGTCATACTTAGTTGATGGACATGTTACGATCTTGGGGTTCAGACCCCTCTTCCCTGCCTTCTCTGTAGTTCATTTTCTACTATGTTTTCCTGACTTGATGTTATTTGATCTTCACTTTGATTACTAGATTTTTATTTCACTTATCACATTATGCTTGATATTTCTTATCTTCCACTTAAGCTATTATATGTTTATTGTGTTAAATAACGATATCAGATTCAGGGGGAAGATTTAATCATTTATCAAAAATTCTAAAATATTTACTTAAATAATTTTTTTAAAAAAAACTTTACCCAGAAATTACTTTAAAAATCTTTCTTAGAAAATTATTTTGTTAAAATCACATTGAAAATTTTGGGTAGAAAATTTTTCTTTGAAATTACTTTGCAAAATTTTACTTAGCATTTTTTTTTCCAAAAGTTTACTTTGAAATTTTTGAAAAAGTTTACTTTGAAATTTTTGAAAAAGTTTACTCAAAAATTTTTGAAAAAGTTTACTTAATAAGTTTTTTAAGGCATTATTTGGAACACAATTTTGAATTAAAAAATGCTCTTAAAAATATTTGTGATTTTTTTTTATACTAAACTTTTGTATAAGCCTCTCCCTAAGTCTGACACATACAAAGTGCATACTTTTAGCATTAATATCTCACATTACTTATCTTATGCTTGTATTTCTTTTACCTTAGTTCTTTTATTATGAATGCCAAAGGGAGAGGGTAAGGGTTAATATAGAAAAATAACAAACAAACTTGATCAAGTAAATCAAATGTAAAACTAACTTAGATCATTTGTTTGCATTTTACATATTATATTTTAATATTATTTTTTCCTAACTTTAACCCAGGTTGTCATTGCATCAAAAAGGGGTTGGTGTAATTTATACTAATGATCTAACTCAGGTTTTAATGAATGATAAGTGGATTAAAGTTAGAGTATTTGTGATCTAATTGCTTTACCAAGTGTATAGGAGTTGACGGGTCTGAAGGACCTGACACTAGGCTAAAATCCAGCTAGATTTGTGGGACCCGATAGTTGATACGAAGTCCAGATAGGTCAGCAGAACTCGATATCTGACGAAAAGTCTGGTTGGATCCATGAGACCTGACAATCATCTAAAGTTCAGTTGGGTCTGCAGACCTGATAATTGGTGGAAAGACTTGGTAGGTCAAAGGCAAGTCATGCGACTACAGTTGGTAAGTAAAAGGAAAGGAACTAAAGGAGAGATCTAGTGAGGACACGTTACCGATAGAGAGAACTGTAGGTGTTGGTCTAGCTTAGGTTTATTTGGGAAACCTAAGCTAAGACCTTGACTAGATCCTGGACAGGATCTAATTACTACTACTATCATGCTGTATTGTGCTAACTTTATTTTGTAGGATAAACTTATTTTTGTTGGCTGGACTAACCTTTTTTTACAGGGAAGAAGATGATGAAAAAAGGGGAGTCCAAGCGCTCGAAAGGGATCCGGGCGCCCAGACTTTGGGCACCCGGAGTTGGTCTGGGAGCTCATACCAGCTTTGCCCAGGTGGCCTGGCCAGACACCCAGGCAGTTCGGGCGCTCGGGGTTAGTCTAGTGCCCATACTAGAAAATCATCGAGAATCTGAGTTGGAGAGCGATGACTGGCCGAACCCATGTCAATGGTCCAGACACTCGAAGGAGGATAAACTTGACAGATCAAGTTTCAACGAAAGATTATCATGCTAGCAATGGTCCAGGTGCTTGGAGGGGTTCCAGACACACAGAATGGGCCTATATAATGGCCTTCGACCAACAACTTTAGAATAACACCTGCTACAAGTTTCATTCTTGCGTGCAACTCTAAAAAAGTTCTTACGACGTTATAATGCTCAACCGATAACCGGACATCAAGCTCTACTTAGTTTTCTTTATTGTCGGTAACCTTTCATTATAGTTCTTGTACTTTATTATTGTAATTTTTTGAACTATTAGTGAATTGCTTATCAAAAGCACTCAAAGAGTGTGAGCCTTAGAGTAGGAGTCGTCGAACACTCCCAACCAAGTAAAAAATTACTTGTGTTAGCGATCGCTTGTCTTCTTCCTTCTAGCTTCTTTCTCACTATCTTTTTATCCGCTACTAACTCTCGATTTTTTAAAAAATCTATGATCGCTAGTCACCCCCCTCTAGCATCTTTATGATCCAACATTGTCCATTGAACTTAATTCAAAACTTTGGTCTAACTAGCTAGGATTAGCAATGGGTAGCTCAGTTAGTTCCACTAAGCCAAATAAATTAGGCCGAAGTCATATCTTCTTAGACATGCATAGACGAACTTCCCTAACTTACTATCATCCAAAACTTCTCCAGTACTATTAGTCAAGTTAAAACTTTATCCATAAATAAACTAGTCCTAATTACCCAGCCAGATAAATTATTATTTTAGATGTGCTAATTGATTTAGAGCCTCCCCTGAATTATTGAACTTAGTTTTAAGTTTTAGGTTTGTGTCAATTTATTTTATAGTTATAATAAATTTAATTATAATTTAGGTTTAGATTAATTTCATAGTTATTTAATTTAAGTTTAGTTTTTGATTTCATTGAATTTAACTTAGAGGGTTTAATTTTTGAGATTAAGGTTGAGTTACTTGGCTTATTCTGATTTGATTTTAGGTAGTGTGTTTTATTTTTAGGTACATAATACTGATTTGGTCCTACTTGCATGATTAGATATGATTTTGGAACCCAAGTTTTAGTTTAATTTTTATTTTGGGTGACTAGAAATATAAAGGTTTTGTTAATTGAGCTAGACTTGTATCCAAGTCCGAACTTATTGTACACAGTTCTTTATGATCCAAATATCATGTCAAGATACTTATATCTAGTTGTAAATTTTTCTAGAAGTTGTTTTAGTTCAATTACTTCACCTTTTAATTTGGAATTACCCTCCTCAAGTTTTCAAACTTGAGTTGAGATTCTAGCTTGAATCGGCTCAGTCGTTGAGGTTAATTTTAGTTGTTCATTAAGTGTTTTATTTTCTATACTTGGTTCATTTATTTGATTTTCAAAAATAGTCAATTTCCTATGTAAACATGCAATTATTTTAAAAAACTTTTTGCTTAAAATATATTGTACCTTGTCGAAACCTTTAGAAATGAGTACGGACTCGTGGCTTGATTCGAGTTCGGACCCATCCTCCGATTCACTTTATGATTCTGGTCCGTATGCCATCACCGCGAGGTAGTTGGTGTGTTTTGGTTCGTCATTATTTGATTCTTCCATGAACGATTCATCCCAAGTCACCCTAAGGGCTTTCTTATTTTTGAGATTCGGACAATTGTGTTTGTAGTGCCCCTTCTTGTTGCATCCAATGTTTGTGATATTTACTTTATTGTTGGGAGTGGACTTTTTTCTACGGATCCTTTTTGGTAAAGTTTTTTTTCTCCTAGTAAACATTTTTCTTACCAAGTTCACTAGGTGTTCTTCGTCATCTAAGTTTGGGTCGGACTCATCTTCTGGTTCTTGTTTGGTTTTAGACTTTTCTTTGGATAATCCTGTAATGAGAGCAATACCCTTTTCGATTGGTTTGACATTAGTTTGTCCATGCAGTTCTAGTTCACAGAAAAGTTTATCTAATTTTAATTTAGATAGATTCCTCAAAATTTTATAGGCATTCACGATGGATGCCCACAGTACATTTCAAGGAAATACATTTAGAGTATACCTTATTAGATCTTGATTTTCCATCTGATAGCCGATTGTGTGGAGCTCATCGAGGATGTCCTTGATCCTTGCGTGCAACTGACTTGTAGTCTCTTCTTCCTGTATTTTGATATTAAATAGCCTATTTAAAAATAAATATCTTTTAGTTATCTTGGCATCGTTGGTCCCTTCATGTAGTTCTATGAGCTTATCTCACAGCTCCATTTCATTCTCGTGTGGTCCGACATAGTTCATCTCCTCCTTTATTTAACTACATTGAATTGTGTTGAGGGCCTTGAAGTCGATCTAGGCTTTCTTCTTCATCTCTAGATTCCAATTTTCTCGATCAATTAGATTTCTAGTGTTGAGGTTGACTACGCCTTGTATCTTTTGGTGACATTGAACCATTGGTTGAAGTCAATCTTTAGGTATACTTCAATTCATCTCTTCCAGTAGGGGGAAGTTGTCTCCTTTGAATAGAAGGGGATGAACGATGCTGGATCCCTTAATTTGGGCCATTAATTTACTGAAAGGAGAACTTAAGATAGATACCAAGACTTAGTCTTAGGGTAAGTAGTGTGGATGAAAAAAATAGAGATTTTAGTTATAATTAAGCGATAGAAATTGAAAAATTGAAAAAGCAATGATCCCCTTGCTCGATCGATGGTTGCACCAATTCAGAACAAATTAGGCTCTGGTATCACTTATTGGATTGAGATACACGTGAGAGGTGGGGGGGGGGGGGGGGGATGAATCACGTGGTTTTATTTTTTTTTTGTTTTGAAAGCGAGTATGCAGCAGAATTAAAGTACAGAAACAAAAATCCAAAACACAAGTATGCAAGCGGTTTACTTGGTTCGGAGCCGTCGGTGACTTCTACTCCAAGACCCAGGTCTCATGGACCTATTGATGGGTAATTCACTAATGCCTCTTCCAGAACTGTCGGAAGAGGGGATCAAATACGAAAGAATAATAGGAACAGTGTAGCACGCTACACTTTCTTATGCAATAATTAAGTACATGAAAAGAACTTTGTTACCTAACACTTGTTGATAATTAGATCAGGCTCAGTGTTGGTCAACTTCTCAGTAGTAGTCAGGTGCAGTAGTGTCATAGTAGAGCAGCAATAGGAAGCCAAAGTAGTTGGAACGCTAAACGGACACGTAGAAGCTTATAGAATTGATGATGAAAAACCTTGGGTCGAAATGCTCTTTTATAAGGGATGGAAGGCGTCTTCCATAGCATTGAAGGCACCTTCAATGCCAAGTTCTATCCCCTTAAAATGCAACTCCTTATCGTCGACGACATCTCTGTCTTATCGGACCAAAGGCACCTTCTATGCTCCTGAAGGCGCCTTCCATCTCCTGGAATGTGCCACGGGCACTGTTCACCCAAGGCCTTCTGTGCTCTCTTTATCCTAGAAAATATGTTAGTCTAACACAAAAATATTTAACCTACAAAATAAAGTTAACATAATTATAATATGATTAATTTATGACATCTCGTCCTCCAGACCAGGATCTAGTTAAAGTCTCAATTTAGGTTTTTAAAATGGACTTAAATTGGATCGATGCTTACTGCCCCTCAATCAGGACACATCCTCACTAATCACGCTCCTTCGATGACTTACCTTCACTTATCAATTTGCAGTCTATTAACTACCCTCTCGACCCACCAATTTTTCTCACCAATTGTTAAGTCTGCAAACCCAACTGGATTTCGGGCAGCTATCAAGCCCCGCAGACCCAACCCGACTTTCCGCCAGATATTAGATTGGCCCTTTGATCTATCTAGGCTTTACACTACTATCGGGGCCTCAGATCTAGTTGGATTTCATATTGGTGTTAGGTCCCCTAGACCTGTCAATCCCTGCACTCTCAGTAAATACATTAGATTATAAAATTACCTAACTTAACTCACTTATCGATCATTAAAACCTAAGTTAGTCTGTTAGTATAAATTTTACCAACATAAAGGTTGGCAGCTTGGTAGTCATAAAGTCAGTAAGTCGAAGAGTCTGCAACTCCGGAGATCAGACTGGCTCAGGAGATCGAACCTACTCAGAGGGTAGGATACTGCCACATAACCCCTATGTTTACCAAGTCTTGGAGGATGCCACCTTGATTCCCTGTTGATCGAGTCAATTGTCCGCCACGTGGATCCTTACTTACTATTGACATCATTATAGTTTATAAAAAAAGATATTACTAATCAAGGAGTTTAAGTTGAGGGGAAGATTTTGAGTTTTCAATTATTTATCTATCTTATATTATCTCATTTTAATTTTTACTTTAATATAAATGGTTCATCAAACATCAAAATAAGAGATATTGTTGGTGTAGTAATACTTTCAATTGTAAGGGAGAAATTATTGATGCAATAGTGCTCTCAATTGGGTTAGTGCACTTAAATTTATTTGATGTGTTGACCTAAGATTTAAGTTATGTTTACCTATAATATTGATATATGCATTTGTTGGATCGTAGAAGTCGCCAGAGGGGGGTGAATAGCGATCTAAAATTTTGAATTAAGTACGGAGCGGAAATACGAATGACAATGCTAACACAAATTATTTTTACTTGGTTCGGAGCCTTTGTCGACTCCTACTCTAAGGCCCGCACTCGTCAAGTACTTTCGTTGGGAAATTCACTAGCAGTTCGAAAGAGGGATTACAGATCTAAGCACAAAAATGCTTACAACGAAATACTGACAACAATTGAAAAAGAAGACTTGAGCCGCAAGTTGTCGGAGAGGCTTCGTAGCGTCGCAGAAGCACAGCGCAGTAGAGCAGTCGTTGGAAGATGTTATTGTTTTTGATGCTCCGTGGAGGCCTTCTTATATAGGCATGCTCCGGGCGCCCGGATCCCTTCCGGACGCTTAGACCGTAACGTCGACCATCCAATCAGCGCTCGCCTAAATGTCAAGATAACTTTTGCCTTCCGGGCGCTCGGACAACCTTTCTCCAAAAAGTCCTTTTCCTACAAGAAAGTGTTAGTCCGAGGCAAAATAAAAGCTAAGCTACTCTGCAAAATAGAAGTTAGCACAATTATAGTAAAAGAGTAGTAATTAGATTCCGTCTCACCGAGATCGAAATCTATTCACGATCTCAACTTAGATTCTTGAAATGGTTCTAAGTCTACTGTTCCCTCGAATGGGGAACACGTCCTCACCAAGTCACTCCCCTTCAGTGACTTACCTTAACTTACCTGTCAGACATTCGGTCAGTCCGTCGACTTGTCTGGACTTCGTGCCAGCTATCAGGTTATCTCGTTGACCTTGCTGGACTTCGTGCCAAACATCTGGTCAACCCATCGACCTATCTGGACTTCATGCCAGCTATCCGATCGGCCCGTCGACCTAGTTGGGTTTCGTGCCAGCTATCCGGTCGTCCCGTCGACCTAGCTGGGCTTCGTGCCAGCTATCCGGTCGGCCCGTCAACCTAGTTGGGCTTCTCCCACATACTTCATAAAAGTGTTAGATCACAACGAAACTAATTTAACCTATTTTATCATTCATCAAAACTTGAATTAGACCGTCAGTGCTAACCGCACCAACAACATTGAGTGTATAGGTTGACAAAGTGCACAAAGAGATTAGAGAACTCGTGACTTAGTGTGGTTGAATTAGGTTAATGATTAACTTGACATAGATAAGTGGCTCGATGTTTGAAGGTCTATATTGAGGTAGAGTTGAGGTGAAGAATGGTATAAGTCAATTAGAAAATTCCTAACGATTTAACAATTTTGTGTTCATTCTTGATCATCATGCTCATCTACAATGTGTAATATGCAACAAAATGAATAGAAACAAAAGGTAAAACACATTCACAATACACTTATTTAATATGATTGGGAACCCCCCATTCCTACTCTATGACCTACGGTCCTAGAGAAATCACCACTAGCTTTCTCCTTGCATGCTACCTTATGGAGGTGAAGAAACTTCTTACAACATCTATTATTATACAAGCAATACAAAAACAAAATAAAGATATGCAAATGAAGTAATTTACATGAAAGGAATTTTGATTTGAGTGTTGTGATTGCTTTAGAATGTCTCTTGAAGTTTGAAAATATAGTAACATTATCCTCCAAAATCTCCATGAATTGACTGTGAAAATATTCTTGAAATCCTTCTTTCATAGCTTTCGGGTCGGGAATGATTTTCATTTATCAGTCGACTGTTTATTACCATCAATCAATTGCTTTATTGAATTCGATTATTGCTGTAGAATGACTCTTTCCAACTCTGATTTGACCATGAATAGTCAATTATTACCGTTCATTAGTCAATTAATTCTCAAATAGTCGAGTACCACTGCAAACTCAGAAACCTTATGTTTCCATCAGTCGACTGATCAAACTCAACAATTAATTGATGGGTAATTTGTCGAGTTCTAAACTTTATATTCTCTTGAATTGTGGCATCAGTTGACTAATCAACTCGATTGATCTTAATTAATTGAGTTAATCATCAAGTTTCAAACTTTCTACTTGCTATAATAACAATAGTCGCACCCAACTAGATTGATCAACATCAGTCGAGTTGATTAATCAAGCTTTAAACTTTTTATTTGCTATAATTGATTGTTACTGTTCATCAATCAATTATTATTGTAGCAGAAACACTAAGCCCTAAACACTATACTAGAAATCCTAAATGGACCTGAAATACTTTTTATAATGTCAAAAAATACTATTCACACCGAATACATTTATGTCAAGGGGCCCTCATGTCTCTGAAACTTCTTTATATTATTAATACAAGTCAACAATAATTTAGTAGGGCCTCATATTTACCTAGTATTCAATTGAATTCAACCTACTAAGACTTTCTTTGCTTAGCGTTCGATCAACTTTAACCTATTATATCTTCTTGTAGATTAGCATTCGGTCATTCTTAACTTGTCAGAATTTCCTATGTGTAGCATCCAGTCATCCTTAACTTGTCAGGACTTCCTTGATCATCATATATGCAATCAATCTTGATCCATTTGAATTTTAAACGTCATATCAATTTCTTATTGAACTTTCGACCACCAAGTGTTCAGTTAACCATGACTCAGTTAAATATTATTTTGTCAACTCCCTATTGGACTTTTGACTACCAAGTATCTGATCAACCACGATCCACTTGGACTTCTTCACTATCAAGTATTTAATCAACTTTGATTTACTTGACTTTTCGCTCTAGGCAACAAACATAAACATATTGATCGAATATCGAAACTCAACTCGTGTTAATTAGAGCTTAATTAACTTAATGAACCTTGACCAAAGGTTAATTACACTAACATAGTTGATTAGGGTTGGATGGCCAGAGAATAGAAATTTTCTGTTCATGGCCAAGTTAATTGTTGAGTCGTTTGACCTTAATCTATCGATTGAGAACAAATCTATTGTAGGATTGACTAACAGCAATTGTTGACTAGCTAGCTAATGAAGAATCTCAGTCGACTGATCGCCTAAGGCAACAATGGTAAAGAGGTTGAATGAAGGTTATAAAGGCAGCTCAATGAGGAGTTTGAAGAACTAACATTTGAGAGCTTTTACTTGTAATTTTTCTCAAGTATCTGTGGCTTTCCCATACCTAAAACTTAATAAAGGAGGAGAAAAATAGTGCAATTCAAAAACTTAAGCCCAGGATGTAGTAGTTCATGGGAAGATGAGAACCACAATAAATCTTATGGCACCTAGTTTGATTGTCTTTGTATTATTCTTATTTATTTGCTACTGCAATTTATTATGTTCTTATCTTGTTAAACAATTAGCAAGAATTGTTTAAGCCTTATTTGGGTAAAGTTCACTATTCACCCTCTTTAGCTCATTCTCTCGTTCCTCCAACTAGAGTGGCCAAGTTGGTTTCATTTAGATTGATGAATCGAAGGTTTGGTACAAAGAGGGCTTAAAGGTAAGCAATGAAGGATAGTATGAGACATTTGAGAGATCAAAAAATCCTAATGAGGCGGACTCTAGAACAATAAGCTTAGAGTTATTGATGAGTCAAGAGCATTGATGGTGTCAAACAAGGAGAGTTTTGTAGTTGACCTAGTGAAGGATAAAATTTGGATGCATACAAAGAATTGAGGAGTTGACCTTGTGCTTGCTTGCTTTATAATGTGAGAGGCAGTCATTGCTTAGAACTTTGTATTTATGCTCGTCTTTAAACACTATTGAATTACTTATTTCAATTATCTTTATGTTTTTAGCTTAAAGATCTTGAGGAGTTGATCCCAAAAAAAAGTGTCATAAGTCAACCAACGAAGGATATTTTACAAATCTTAGTGAATGATGATCTTGTTATAAAGGACAAAATAGGCACAAAATTAGTGGATGATGATCTCATTATGAAGGACAAAATAGACACTTCTGTGAGTTCATTTTCCTTCATATAATTTAAGAATGATTTTTTACTTTTATATAGACTTAACATATATACAAAGTTAATTTATGGATTATGGATATATATTTTCTTTTTGAATTATACAAAGTTATATCTTTTGTTAAATAGTTGTATTTTAAAAAAGATTGCGGATACTCATATTTTCTACTTGTAAAATTTATAGACACTCATATTTTCTGTTTGTAAATAAATTTATCTTTTGCTAAAAAGTTATATTTAAAAAAAAACAATGCCTTTCTAAAATGTTAGCTTTGCTAAAAAAGACAACGCTTTTTAGGCGTTATCTTTACAAAAAAATGATAACACTTTTTAAGTGTTGCAAAAACATTATCTTTGCAAAATAATAATAATAATAATAATAATAATAATAATAATAACAACAACAACGCTTTTTAAGTATTATAAAAACGTTGTCTTTGTAAAAAATAACAAGACTTTTTAAGCGTTGTCTTTGAGTGGACATTTTATATCAGTACTTTTAACAATACTTTTTCAACCACATAGACAACTCATAAAAAGAGTTATTTTTTAGCTTTTTTTTCTTGTAATGCTATGAGACATTTGAGAGATTAAAAAAAAATCCTAATGAGGCGGACTCTAGAACAATAATGTTCTAAGCTTGGAGTTATTGATGAGTCAAGAGCATTGATGGTGTCGAAGGAGAGTTTTGTAGTTGACCTAGTGAAGGATAAAATTTAGATGCATACAAAGAACTGAGGACTTGACGTTGAGGAGAATTCAAGGATAGCTCAACAAACGAAGGATGGCATGTTGAACAAACCTGGAGTGCTTGATGCATCTAAAGGACTAAGGACCTAATGTGAAGTGAACTCTTGAGCAATGTAAAGCTACGCTAAAGTAAGACTTAGAAGATGATGAGCCATTAGAGATTGTAAGTGACTTATAATTTGGGTTCAGAGTTTTGGATAACATCATCGGGAGATGATGTGGGTTAACTAGATAGCGGCTATGTAGTTAGTCTTGTAGAGAATCTTCAACTTAGGAAGAATGAGTTCTTGGTCATACTCTATGACTTAAGATTGATTCAAGGGCTTTGGGTGTAAGTTAAGCAAAGTCAGGATGCTTGAGAAGATTGAGTTGTTTGATGTTTATTCTAATTAATTAGAGTGTTGAGTCTACTACTAAGTCAACTAATTAAAAACTCTTTGATTGGGATAAAGTTGCTCTATACTTGAATTGAGTCAACTAAAAAAAATTCTCAACTCAACAAGTATCTATCGAATGGATATATTTATTGTAACAACCAATTAAATTAAGAATTTGAGTCAACTCATCCTAGTTTGAGCCGACTAAAGATGGTATGCTTACCAAATAAGCATAAGTCTGCAATCTTATCTGGTTGAGTCAACTAAAAAAGGCCTTAATCAACTATGGTGGCTTTGAGTTGATTGGAAAAGGATTGTCTTGATTGAATAATAGTCATTGGTAATTAAATAAGACTTCTATGATCAACATTTTAATTGACTAAAGCCAAGTTGAGTCGAATAGAACAACTATGTGAAACTTAATTATACTGAATTTAAAGGCTACAAATTAAATAGGGAGAAAAAGGGAATCTCAAGGACAATTGATATCAATACACATTAGTATACTCTTTCTAATTATTGTTGTACTTCCTTTTGTAGTCGATGACGTGCTAGAGGGGAGGGGGTGAATAACACTCGTTGCTTTTTCACTCGTTTTGAAAAACTCAAAGTAATGTAGCGAAATAAAGAACAAGACAAAAGTAATGCAACACAGTTTCTTTTACTTGGTTTGGAGCCTGTGCCGACTCCTACTCCAAGGTCTGCACGTAAGAGTGCTTTCAATGGGCAATCACTATAAGCTCGAGAAATCTTTACAAGATCAATTACAATTTTAATATTAAAACTAAGTTATCGACAATATAAAGATGTTGGAAATGAACGTCAA
The DNA here is from genome assembly GCF_018446385.1 of Zingiber officinale. Classification (NCBI taxonomy): domain Eukaryota; kingdom Viridiplantae; phylum Streptophyta; class Magnoliopsida; order Zingiberales; family Zingiberaceae; genus Zingiber; species Zingiber officinale. Next base: position 70,672,065 of record NC_055993.1, read on the forward strand.
TTGTCGGCGTAGCAGTTAAGCGTTGTTGAAGCGTTTCGTCGCAGCGCACAGGAGCATAAGTAGTCTAATTTGTAGGTGCAGCTGAGGACGGCAAGAGGGGGGGGGGGTGAATTGCTTCTGAAAAAATAAAGTATACCCTCCTCGGAATTTTCAACTCAAAATAAAAGCAATAGTAAATAATAAAATAACTAAAACAATAAAGCTAAATAGAAGGACAGAGAAGATCGGGAGTTAACCTGGTTACAACCAAGAAGGTTGTTAATCCAGGGCGATGAAAAGCGCGCACCAAAAAAATCTCCTTCTCTGAAGGCGGAGAAGCCTTTTACACTCTAACAACTCAGAACTATTGCTAGGAATTGATTACAGAGTTGATGGAACAATTGATGTCTAATTCCTAGTTCCAAAGGCCTTTATATAACCTCTGGAAATTCTATCTCGGATGTCCGAGGCACCTTAATAGAGGTCCAAGGCGCTTCCATCGAGAGAGTGGATAAAACTTTATCTGAAAGCTCAACGTTCACTTTTGCCAGGTCCGAGGCGCCTCCAACAGGCATTGAAGGCGCCTTCAAGCTGGAGGCACCTCCAAGCCTGATGGAGGCGCCTCCAAGCTGGCTGGCAGCTTTTTCCAGCTTGCTTGTGTCTTCGCTTCGTCTTCCGAAGTCCCGTTCTTTTGGGTGATTCCGGCCAACTGAAATAGGGTTCACCCGAACCCAATTTTCGGCCTTCTCCTCGAGTAGTCTTCCTCTCGTCTTAACGTCCCTCGAACGCCACGCACGTTCTTCTCGTCCACCAGTGTACTCTTCCGCAGCTCTCTCATCCTTCGGACGCACCGAGCCCGTCGGCACCCTTCCCGTGCCGTCCTTCTCGCTAGCTGCGTCTTCCGCTCGACTTTCTGCGCTCCTAAGCTCCTACAAACTCAGACACAGGGGTCAAACACAAAGCAGGACCTAACCAACTTGGTTGATCACATCAAAACACCCGCGGGGTTCAACAATCTCCCCCTTTTTGATGTGCATCAACTCAAGTTCAAGTTAGGGTAAAAAAATAGACAAATAGTAATTTTAAAGAGAATTACTAAATTGACATTTTAAGCATAAATTTGTAATAAGTAAATTAAAATTGCAACTAAATAAAAGTTTAAGAAAAAAAATTATCTCCCTATAGACTTGTACTAATCTCTCCCCCTTTGATCACAGCAAAACGGGGTAAGAGTATGATATTTAAAAAAATATTTAGCCAATTTTTAAGTTAGACAAATTTTGAGTAAGATGAATTTTCCAAAATTTTCTAAACATAATGGAATTTTTCAAAATGATTTCTAAGTCAAAATTAATTTTTAGAATTTTCCAAAAAAATTTTCTAAGTAAACTGAATTTTTAGAATTTTTCAAAAATGTTAAAAAACTTTTAAAACATTATTTAATTCTAGTTTAATGTTTTTTGAGAAAGTTAATTAAATATTTTATTTCAATATTTCAGCTTCCAGGTCGTGGTGAGACACTAGGCCTTCTTGGTTATTGGAGCAACAACCACTTCCTTAGATAAAGCTTCATAAAGAAATTCTTTATTTAATTTTCTCTCTTGAAAGCTTTAATTAAACAAATTAATTTAGCATATATTTCGGAACCCAATAGAGGTTCCTTCCTACAGGATTATTCAAAAATTTAGGGGGTACATATTTCTTGGACACTCTTCTAAGTTGACCCTGATGGTTTCTAATGTACCAATTCAATTTTCCATAAATTCTAATTTTTTATTTTGGAAATTTATTTAAACATGCATTAATTTTTAATTTTTCAACTTCAATTTTTAATTTTTCATTTTCTGATTTTAGATTATCGTACATCTCAAGTGGACATGCTTTTGCTAATTTTATTTTCAATTCAGTATTTTCTTTTTCTAATTTAAACAAATCTTTAGAAAGAGATTTGATAAATTTAAACGACTGAGTAGGGGTTAGAGCACATACCTTTCTTATTTGATTTGGTGATGCTCCTCCTTCACTGCAGCTTTCCTCTTCTGATGTTCCTCCCACTTCATCTATGCTCATCTCTGAGCTTGACTCTTCTTCCAGCTGATGGCTTGCCACTAGCGCTAACCCCGAGAATTCTTCGAGGTCTAATTCGGAGGATGAGTCTGACCATGTCGCTTTTAGGTTCTTGTATTTGGAGGATTCTGACTTCTTGGACTTTACCTTTTCTTTCTCTTTCTGTTTGCTCTTCAATTTCGGCCAGTCATCCTTGATGTGCCCTTCTTCATTGCAATTGAGCAACGGACTGTCCTTGTCTTTTGATGACGTTTACTTGACTGCAATCTAAATTTGTTAGATTTAAAACACTTATTAAAATGTCTTACCATTAACGTAGCTTCGTTTTTGTCAATCGATGCGTTAGAGTCAGAAGCGTTTGTTTTTAACTTTAAGGCAATGTTTGACTAGTCTTCTCTACTCCATTGGGCTTTGTAACTCGAGATTCATGAAGTTCAAAAGTAGAAAATAGATTTTCTAAAGTAATTACCTCGAAGTCCTTAGAGATGTAATATGCATCTACTAAGGACGCCCATTCTGGAGTTCTGGGGAAGGCGTTGAGCGCGTACCGGATCGAGTCCTGGTTCGTTACTTCTTCTCCGAGATTGGTTAGTTGTGTGATCAACTCTTTGATCCTTGCTTGGAGTTGCGCTACCTTCTCACCTTGGTTCATCCGGAGGTTCGTAAGTTGAGTCCGGAGGATGTCGCGCCTTGCTAGCTTTGCTTCTGAGGTACATTCGTGAAGCTCCAGGAATTTTTCCCAGAGGTCTTTCGCGGAGTCGTATCTTTCGATTCGACTTACCTTTTGTGGTGGCAGCACGCTAAGCAGATGGAATTCTGCCTTTCCGTTGGCGACAAAATCGGCTTGCTCCTTCTTGCTCTACGTATTTTCTTCTTTATCTTTTGGAACTGCATAGCCATATTTCATAATTAAGAAAATGTCAAATTCTGTCTTGAAAAATACCTCCATCCGGCGTTTCCACGTTGCGAAGTCTTCGTCGAACTTCGGGGGATGAATATTCGCTCCGGCCATCGTCTTGATCGTTGTGCTTCAGTCGGCGGTTATTCCTTCTGAGGCGGTCTGGCTCTATACCAATTGTAGGTGCAGCGGAGGCCAGCAAGAGGGGGGTGAATTGCTTCTGAAAAAATAAAGTATACTCTCCTCGGAGTTTTCAACTCAAAATAAAAGCAATAGTAAATAATAAAATAACTAAAACAATAAAGCTAAATAGAAGGATAGAGAAGATCGGGAGTTAACCTGGTTACAACCAAGAAGGTTGTTAATCCAGGGCGATGAAAAGCGCGCACCAAAAAATCTCCTTCTCTGAAGGCGGAGAAGCCTTTTACACTCTAACAACTCAGAACTATTGCTAGGAATTGATTACAGAGTTGATGGAACAATTGATGTCTAATTCCTAGTTCCAGAGGCCTTTATATAGCCTCTGGAAATTCTATCTCAGATGTCCGAGGCACCTCAATAGAGGTCCAAGGCGCCTCCATCGAGAGAGTGGATAAAACTTTATCCGAAAGCTCAACATTCACTTCTGCCAGGTCGGAGGTGCCTCCAACAGGCATTGAAGGCGCCTTTAAGCTGGAGGCGCCTCCAAGCCTGATGGAGGCGCCTCCAAGCTGGCTGGCAGCTTTTTCCAGCTTGCTTACGTCTTCCGAAGTCCCGTTCTTTTGGGTGATTCCATCCAATCGAAATAGGGCTCACCCGAACCCAATTTCCGGCCTTCTCCTCGAGCAGTCTTCCTCCTGGCTTAACGTTCCTCAAACGCTGTGCATGTTCTTCTCGCCCACCGGTGTACTTTTCCGCAGCTCTCTCGTCCTTCGGACGCACCGAGTCTGTCGGCTCCCTTCCCGTGCCATCCTTCTCGCTAGCTGAGTTTTTCGCTCGACTTCCTGCACTCCTAAGCTCCTGCACACTCAGACACAGGGGTCAAACATAAAGCAGGACCTAACCAACTTGGTTGATCACATCAAAACACTCGCGGGGTTCAACATGATTTTCGGTTGTCTTGAAGTGCTGGCCGAGATCCCTTTTTATAGTCTCCTCAAACTTGATCTAGATCCCTTGATCTCGGGATTAATTCTTGACTCGACCCGGATCGGTCGACCGATCCCACCTGAATCGGTCAGCCTTCCAATCCTGGTTCTGCTGCTTGGATAGAGTTTCTTCGTTCGATAGACCGATCCCACCGTTCGGTCGACCTATCTCCAGCTCATCTGGTCTGATCAACTCAGCTCGACCATGTCACCGCTTATCCTCGGTTCGATCGACCGATCCCGAGGTTTGGTCGAATGATGCCTCGGTTGAACTCAGTCGAATCTCTGAAAATCTGATCCTGCTGTACTGGGGTTCGGTCGACCGATCCAGACATTCAGTCGATCGATTCAGACGTTCAGTCGACCGATAAAGGTCGAATCTAACTCTGCAACAAAGTGTTAGTCTCTTGTAAATCAAAGTCAGATAAATAACAATTAATTAAGTAAAATAACTTTTGACAGCCTTCGGACTGTCTGGTTCTGACTTCGGATTTTCTCTGGAAACCCTAGGTCTAACCGACGCCTACTGTTCCCTCACTGGGGAACGCGTCCTCACCTACTCCTCTCAGGAGAAGAAACTTGTTTCCAGACAGGTCCTCTAGACCGACTGGACTTTCCGCCTAGGGTTACCACCCTCTAGGACTTAGGGTTACCTCCCCCTAGGGTTTTCTATAACTTAGGGTTACCACCCCTAGGACCTAAGGTTACCTTCCCCTAGGGTTTTCTAGAACTTAGGGTTACCACCCCTAGGACCTAGGGTTACCACCCCCTAGGGTTTTCCACCTGCCTAACCACAGCTAGGACTTTCCATCACCTAGGATTACTGCCCCCTAGGACCTAGGTGTTAGCAATTTCGAGCCGCAAAAACTGCTTTTTACGTTGCGAAAACCTCGAAGCTAGCCACGGATCCGTGCGAAGATAAATAAAATATTCATGTACATGTTTGTCTACACTAGATCTACCTTAGATCTACATGGAAAAAGGTTTTATCCTTATAGCGATGCCCTTCCCTTATCCTGCTCGTCCAAATAGTTGCCGGATCTCGTAGAGTGTCAAGTGTACACTCCTCTACACGTATCCACACGGACAAAAGGTGGAGAGAACCACTTAGAGTGTGCTAGTACCCTTGAGAGGTCTCGGCAATGGAGGAGAAGGAGAGAAAGATCAAGAGAGGAAGAAGAAGAAGAAGCCTTGAATGCACATCTAATGTCGCCGACCACTTAATGGAGCATCTTATACCTCCATGTAATACCAAGAGTCATAGCTCTTGGTCTTCCTCATGAGGTGACACATAATGATGTAGCCTTGATGATGTGGAACATCATCATTGGCCGGCCCATGCCAAGTCACAATGAGGTGACATTTAGTCAAGTCAAACTTGACCCTTCATCTTCCCTCTCAAGTCAAGTCAAACTTGACCTCTTATCTCCCATGGTTGATCAAATCTAACCTTTAATTCAAATCAATTTAATTTAATGAATCTCTATTTATTGGTTTAAATTGATTCAATGAATCATAGTCTAAATTAGACTCATTCGACACATGAATCAAATTGAGTCCAACTCAATTAGTCTAATCTGGATTACTTTTAATCCAATTTGGTTCATCACATGAACCTAATCCTCTTGGTCCATCATATGAACCTAATCTCCATCTAACTGCCCTTTGTGTGTGACCCTATAGGTTATTGTAACGTTGGCAATGCTCCTAAATGCATTTAGAAACATAAGCAATGAGCGGTATCTAGCAACACATCATTACTACCCAAGTTACAAGAATGTTGAGATCCAACATTATCATTGTGACTACTAATTGCGACTCTCACAATATGTGACAATGTCCTTCTATCCTTGACATCTAAATTGATCAATTGAGGCATAGATCGTGTCATCCTTTGGTCAATCTATATCTTGAACTCCAAGTAGACTCACTCTAATCAAATGAGCTCAATATCTCATATTGACTTATTTGGGCATGACCATGCACTTAGTGGTCTCACTCTATCAAGAATCATGATGTCACTCCCGTCATATAGAAGGGATAGATCCCATCTACATCACCCACATCCCTCCACATAATTTGTTACATACCCAGTAGTTTCCTTTATAGTCCACCCATTTACGGGTGACGTTTGACGAAGCCAAATTATGCAACTCCTTATGTAGGGAACCATGGTGACTTCAGGTCTAAGGACTGATAGTCATACTAATAGTCACATGAGAAAGTATATGACACTCATATAACGATACATGATACTTTCTCATGGCGGGTCATTCAGTATACACTCCTCAATGCATACCCATGTGTCAACTTGATATCTAATATCCATGACTTGTGAGATCAAGTCATCGAGTTGACCTACATGCTAGTCTCATCGCATTAACATTGTCCCTGAATGTTAATACTTGACTAGGAATGATTAAGAGTAGTGTTCTCTATATCATCTCATTATCAATTCAACCAATCGATTGATATACATAAAAACCTTCTACTCAAGGACGCTATTATACTCAGTTATTTGGCACCAATACAAGTAAGAATAATAACCATAAAGAAATGTCTTTATAAATATATATAGGAATATGATACATCGAGTCCATACAACAATCATCACATGATCGGCTATAGGGCTCTCACTAACAATCTCCCACTAGCACTAGTGCCAATCAAGGTAGGCTCTAACACCCAATGACCTAGTGTGACCATCATGCTTTCTCTGTGCCAAAACCTTGGTCAAGGGATCAGCGACGTTAGCCTCTGTGGGTACTCTACAAATTTTCACATCTCCTCTATCGATGATCTCTCGAATGAGATGGAAGCACTGTAGTATGTGTGTGGTCCGCTGGTATGAGCGAGGTTCCTTAGCCTGCGCAATTGCTCCATTGTTGTCACAATAGAGCTTTATAGGATCAACTATGCTAGGAATCACCCCAAGCTCAATAATGAACTTGCGGATCCAAACTGCCTCCTTTGCTGATGCAGCAATATACTCGGCCTCTGTTGTAGAATCAGCAACTGTATTCTGCTTCGAACTCTTCCAGCTCACAGCACCACCATTCAAGAAAAACACGAACCCAGACTGTGATCTATATTCATCCTGGTCAGTTTGGAAGCTAGCATCACTGTAACCCTTTACAGCTAGCTCGCTATCACCTACAAATATCAAGAAATATTCTTTAGTCCTTCTCAAGTACTTAAGAATATTCTTGACCGCTATCCAGTGACGCTCACCTGGATCTGACTGGTATCTGCTCGTCATGCTCAAAGCATACGAAACATCAGGACGAGTACATAGCATGGTGTACATGATAGATCCTATGGCTGAAGCATAAGGGATCTTATCCATGCGGTCTCTCTCCTCTCTAGAAGAGGGACTTTGAGTCTTCGAAAGACTCATACCATGTGACATCGGCAGAAATCCTTTCTTGAAATTCTGCATGGCAAATCGTAGTAATATCGTGTCAATATATGTACTTTGATTTAGGCCAAGCAATCTCTTAGATCTATCTCTATAGATCTTTATGCCTAGAATACAGGCTGCTTCACCTAAGTCCTTCATTGAGAAATAATTCCCCAACCAAGTCTTTACAGACTACAGCAAAGGAATGTCATTTCCAATGAGTAGTATGTCATCCACATACAATACAAGGAAGAAAACTGTGTTCCCAACAACCTTCTTGTAGGTACAGGGTTCATCTTCATTCATGATGAAACCAAACTGTTTGATCGCATCATCGAATCGAAGATTCAAGTTTCGAGAAGCTTGCTTTAGTCCATAAATGGACTTATGTAGCTTGCATACTCTGCCAGTATGCAGTGGATCTATAAAACCTTCAGGTTGTGTCATGTACACATCCTCGAGCAAGTTTCCATTCAGAAACATGGTTTTGACATCCATCTACCAGATCTCATAATCGTGGTATGCTGCAATAGCAAGCATGATCCAAATGGACTTAAACATCGCTATTGGAGAAAAAGTTTCATCATAGTCAATACCATGAATTTGCTTGAAAACTTTAGCTACCAAACGACCCTTATAGGTAATAAGTCCATCCATGTTAGTCTTTCTCTTAAAGACCCACGTACACCCAATGGGTTTGACGCCTTCAGGTGGATCAACCAAAGTCCATACTTGGTTGGTGTACATGGATTCCATCTCGGATCTCATGGCCTCTAGTCATTTCTCAGAATCTGGTCTCATCACAGCTTCCTGATAGGAGGTAGGCTCATTCTCAACGAGCATAACTTCGTCATGGTCAGACAAGAGAAATGAGTATCTCTCAGGCTGACGACGTACCCTGTCAGACCTGCGAAGAGGTAGGTCTACTTGAACTGGTTGTTGTTGCTCAACTCCTTGTGCAACAATCTCATCATCCACAACATTTTACGGTTCCAGTTCAACTTCCATCAAGGCTTCAGTGCTATGGTCCATATCTTGAACTTCTTCAAGATCGAACGTACTCCTACTAGTTTTTCTAGAAACAAAGTCATTTTCTAAAAATACCCCAGTCTTAGCCACAAACATTTTGTGGTGACTGGGAATATAGAAGTAATATCTCTTCGTTTCCTTGGGATATCCTATAAAATAGCACTTATCGGATTTAGGTCCAAGTTTGTCCGAGACTTGACGTCGAACGTAAGCCTCACAACCCCAAATCCTCATAAAAGATATCTGGGCATCTCTCCCAGTCCATATCCTATATGGTGTCTTTATCACAACTTTGGATGGAACACGGTTAAGTGTGAAGGCTGCTGTGTCTAGAGCATATCCCTAAAAAGATATAGGAAGATTTGTGTGACTCATCATAGATCGTACCATATCTAATAGGGTACGATTCCTCCATTCGGATACACCATTACACTATGGTGTTCCAGGAGGAGTGAGTTGGGATAGAATCCCACACTCAACTAGATAGTCACGAAACTCATGGCTAAGGTATTCACCACCTCGATCTGATCAAAGTATTTTAATACTCTTACCTAACTGGTTTTGTACTTCATTCTTGAATTCTTTGAACTTTTCAAAGGATTGTGACTTATGTGTCATCAGATACACATAACCATATCTACTGAAGTCATCAGTAAATGTAATGAAGTATCTATAACCACCTCTGGCAGTGACATTGAAAGAGCCACATACATCACTATGTATAAGTCCTAACAAGTCAGTTGCTCTTTCGCTGTGTCTATTAAAGGGAGTCTTGGTTATCTTGCCCAGTAGGCATGACTCGCATGACTCGCATGTCTCATATGATTTAAAATCAAATGAGTACAGCAAACCATCTTTATGGAGCTGGGATAAACGATTCTCATTTATATGATCTAAGCGACAATGCCAGAGATAGGTTCGGTGCATTTTATTTGACTTAAAACTTTTGGTACTTATGTTATAGATGGGGGTTCTCTAAGTCTAGAATGTAAAGTCCGTTCATCAGAGGTGCACTACAATAGAATATATCATTTAAATAAACGGAACAATATTTGTTCTTTATTATAAATGAAAAGCCTTTCTTGTCTAAACAAGAAACTGAAATGATGTTCTTTGTGAGAGCAGTCACATAACAACATTCATCTAATTCTAGTACAAGCCCAGAGGGCAGAGATAGAAAGTAAGTTCCTACAACAACAACAGCAACCCATGCTCCATTACCTACTCGTAGGTCCACCTCGCCCTTCGTCAATGCCCTGCTATTTCTCAGCGCCTGCACATTAGTACAAATGTGAGAAACACATCTGGTATCTAATACCCACGATGAAGAAATAGAAAGATTGACTTCTATAACATATATACCTGAAGTAGAAATTTCATTTATCTTCTTTTTAAGATCTTCTAGGTATCATTTGCAGTTCCTCTTCCAGTGCCCGGTCTGACCGCAGTGGAAGCAGGTAGCATCCTTGGCAATCCCTCCTTTAGGTTTCATTACCTTGCATTTGCCCTTGGCTTGGGACTTTCCCTTACTTTTAGGCTTGCCCTTGCCTTTATGCTTTTGCACCATCAAAATGGGGTTGGACTTTACCTTCTTAAGGTTGAGCTCAGTAGTTCGCAACATGCTTAGCAGCTCAGGCAGTGGCTTATCAATTTCGTTCATGTTGTAATTTATGACAAATTGACTGTAACTTTCTGGCAAGGATTGCATGATCAAGTCAGTGGCCAGTTCTTGGCCAAGTGAGAATTCCAACCTCTGTAGGTTTTCTATGTACCCAATCATCTTGAGGACATATGGACCTACGGGAGTCCCATCTGGCGTCTTGCACTGAAACAGTGCCTTAGAGATCTCGAATCTCTCGTGCCTTGCTTGTCTTTGATATAGTTGACGAAGATGTTCAACCATATCATAAGCAGTCATCAACTCATGTTGCTTCTGAAGCTCAGAGTTCATGGTTGTGAGCATGAGGCATGACACATCTAATGCATCATCTTGATGCTTCTTATAAGCATCTCGATCGACTCGCGTGGTAGTGGTAGGAGGTGCCTCCGGAATGGGCTGCTCTAGGACGTATAGTTTTCTTTCTTGTGTGAGAACGATTCTCAGATTCCTGTACCAGTCCAAGAAATCAGCTCCATTGAGCTTGTCCTTGTCAAGGACAGAACACAGGGAGAAAATGCCCGTGTTCATCGACATGACAATCTACAACATAAATAAAGCAGAAAGTAAATATCATATTCCACTTATCATTTAATTAGACCTTTAACTAAATGATGCTCCCACTGAATTATAGGGCTTTTGTAGAATCAAGTCATGGATGTGGTCAAACCACACTACTAGATTCATACCAATTAGCTATAATTCTCGCGGGACAAGATCCACATCATACTACGCCTTGAGTTAGCTTTGGCTAAATCGCCCAAGACTTAGTATGATCGGTAGATAACTAATTATCAATTACATCTTTATGCAACTCTTGTTTATAGGATCAAGATAAATGTGATCTTTATCCTATCTTCCCTACCGTTGGAAAATGCCTATAGTTTTACCCAATTCAATTGAGTTAACTAGTTATACTCAATCTAATTGAGTTTGTTCTCACCCAAGCTTTGATAGGTGGGACCAAGATTGTCCCTCCGCACCCCACCAAGATAATATGTGTTGCTCTACTTTGGCAGATTTAACAACAACAAATGATCAAGGTAGTGATGGGTATCAAAACATGGTAGGCATTTCGAGTTGACTTGATTAAGATCTTATCTAATCATGAATGTGTATTATATACACATTAAGGCACTAATTACCCTACATTAGCATGCATCACATACACACAAGCAATCATATATACTGATTAATTAATTTGTGATGAGGTCATGACCCTACTACGATCTTCTTAAGCTAATGAGAAGATCGGACAGTCAACCTAGGGTCAACGACTTCTTCAAGAGCCTCCTTTTGACCGCCATGTGTTGACAGCACTCTCCTCGTAACTCCGTCTTGAGTGGACCTTCCATCGCTTCATTTTGTACATTACAAATATGAAACTCGAGTTACATTCGAGTCTAAAATCTATTTACAACAGGAACATAATAAGGGAGGCACGACACGCAAGTCGCATATCATATACAACAGGCACAATACAAAAATGGTGCGCAGGCCATATTATGAATTACAACACAATTTTAACCAATCACATTGGAGTTTTTGGGCCATGACCATCACAATATCATACATAATTCTAAATTATATATTTTACATAAATTTCTATAATTTTACTACTATTTTATCAATTTTATGAGTCACAACTCCTCGGCGGTCCCATTTAGCGATTTTCGGGCGCGATCATGAGACAATGCCCCTTGCGGGGTTAGGGGTAGCACCCGTTCTCACGAAATGAATATCGCGAGTGTCCCAAACTAATCTAATAGCGCCTTAACTCACTGTCTCAAAAAACATAATTTTGTTTGGGCGAGACCTTGCCGTTTCAGAAGGTTTTTCTCGGTATTTGAAGCCTACAAGTGTCCAAGCACTTGTTGCTTCGCCTCTACAAGAAAAATACTCACAAAATCTATAAAAGTAGAAAAATTACAGAAACTTACAGATCTGAAACCTTTTCATAATAACAAATACAAACATGTACAAGTTTCGCACGTGGCTCTGATACTACTATTAGTAATTTCGAGCCGCAAAAATCACTTTTTTCGTTGCAGAAACCTCGAAGCTAGCCACGGATCCATACGAAGATAAATAAAATATTCATGTACATGTTTGTCTACACTAGATATACCTTAGATCTACATGGAAAAAGGTTTTACCCTTGTAGCGATGCCCTTCGCTTATCCCGCTCGTCCAAATGGTTGCCGGATCTCGTAGAGTATCAAGGGTACACTCCTTTACACGTATCCACACGGAAAAAGGTGGAGAGAACCACTTAGAGTGTGGTAGCACCCTTGAGAGGTCTCGGAAATGGAGGAGAAGGAGAGAAAGATCAAGAGAGGAAGAAGAAGAAGAAGTCTTGAATGCACATCTAATGTGGCCGGCCACTTAATGGAGCATCTTATACCTCCATGTAATACCAAGAGTCATGGCTCTTGGTCTTCCTTATGAGGTGGCACATAATGATGTAGCCTTGATGATATGGAACATCATCATTGGCCGACCCATGCCAAGTCACAATGAAGTGGCATTTAGTCAAGTCAAACTTGACCCTTCATCTTCCCTCTCAAGTCAAGTCAAACTTGACCTCTTATCTCCCATGGTTGATCAAATCTAACCTTTGATTCAAATCAATTTAATTTAATGAATCTCTATTTATTGGTTTAAATTGATTCAATGAATCATAGTCTAAATTAGACTCAATCGACACATGAATCAAATTGAGTTCAACTCAATTAGTCTAATCTGGATTACTCTTAATCCAATTTGGTTCATCACATGAACCTAATCCTCTTGGTCCATCATGTTAGAGTGTATACTGAAAGCCTAAGCTTTTGTAGACATTTATTTTGAATAAAGAATCACATTTGATCAAATTGTCTACATTTGTTTGTAGTTGTTCAATTAATTTATATTGTAGATAACATAGTATGTGGTGTCACATACAGAAGATAATGTTATCAGTACCCTATAAATTATAAACATTAGCTCACGACCAAGATGGAAAGGAACAAATCATTGGAAGGTCGTAGTGTAATTAGGTATTAGTTTATCTTAACTATATAATTACACTAGTACACTTAGAGTGTATTGAGTAGGACCATTAGAGGTCATTTTTTTTATACTGACTTTATAAAGGAACAAAGACCTCAGTTAGTATGCAAGTGTGTGCTCTTAATCCTAATATAATAACAAGCACATATATTTGATATTTATTTATTTAATTTATCAATGGGTGAGATTTAGTTTGATAAATCAATAAGCCCGATAAGTTGGGAAATGATATCACTTATAGTGTGTGTTGTTGATTATAAAAGGAAACTGTGTCCTAGAAATCTAGGTTGAGAATGTCCCCAAAAGGAGCTCATAAAGATTGTCATGTTAAACCCTGCAAGTGGACTTAGTCCGACATGACGATAAGGTTGAGTGGTACTATTCTTGGACAAAGATATTAATTAAATGAGTTGTCAGTAACTCACTTAATTAATGGACATTTGACATCTTAAACACAGGGAGACTAACACACTCATAATAAGAAGGAGCCTAAAAATGTAATTTGGGATTGGTGCGGTAGTTCAATAATAGTTCTCTAGTGGAATGAATTATTATTGATAAAATTAAGTTATGTGTTCGGAGTGAACACGGGATGCTTAATTTTATCGGGAGACCAAAACCAATTCCTCCTCTTGGTCCCTATCGTAGCCTCTTAGCTATAGAGTACTATACTCACCTATACCCACCTTCATACCCATGTTATAGGGGCCGGCCAAGCTAGCTTGGGGACCAAGCTAGGGCCAGCCAAGCCTTGGTCCATGGGTGGCCGACCCAAGCTTGAACCCAAGTCTAGGTGGCCAGCCATTAAAAATACAAAAGGAATTTTAATTTTAAATTTTTTCTTATGTGGAATACATGATTTAAAAGAGAGTTTAAAAATTAAAATATTTTCTTTTATAAATTCTACAAAAGATTAAGAGAAGAGTTAAATCTCTTTCCTTATTTGTAGATTAAAAGGTTGATTTTAATTTTGGTAAAAACTTTACTTATTTATCATCCACATGTTGAAAAGTTAAATTTTAAAATTATAGAAATTTCCTTTTATAGCATCAATCATGAAGGGATTATTAAAGATAAATTTTATTTTAAAATTTCTCCGGAAGCAAATTAGGAAGCTTTAATTTTTCTAGCAAAAAATTTCCTTATTTGCTTATTTGAGGTGGCCAGCCATATACACTAAGAAAAGGATTTTTATTTTTAATTAATTAAAATTTTCCTTATTTGCCAAGGCTAAAGGATTATAAAAGAGGGGGTTTGGGTGCCTTTGTGGTAACAACCTCTATTCTATTTTCTCCCTCTTTTCTTCCTTGGTGTGGCCGACCCCTTCAAGTTCTCTCCTCTCCTTGGTGTGGCCAAACCTCTCATCTTCCTTGGAGATCAAGTGGTGGCCGGATTTTAGCTTGGAGAAGAAGGAGAGAAAGCTTGCATCCCTTTGAGCTTGGTTGGTGGAAAAAGATCTTCATCCTTTGGAAGCTTTGTGCTTGGCCAAAACTTGAAGGAAGGAGAAGAAGGTGCTAGGTGGTCCTCGTCTCGGAAGATCGTTTCCCACACAACGTCCGAGATTAGAAGGGGAATACGATAGAAGATCAAGAGGTCATTATTCACAAACAAAGGTATAACTAATATTGTTTTCCACATCATGTTAGTTTTGTTTCTTTGTAAAAATACCAAATACAAGAGGCATTCGATTCTAGTTTTTCGAATTAGTTTTCGAAATTGCGTTCTTTTGTTTTTTTCTTTTCCTTGTGATTTGATTGTTCTTAGAGGTTAACCTAGGGTTACTATGGGAAGGTTAAATATTTAATTTCCTTAAAAGGCTTTGTCTAGTCGGTGGTGGTTGCTCCCATATCCAAGAAGGCCATGTGCCTCGCCATGCAGTACTGGAAGCCGATTTTGGAAATATATATTTAATTGTCTTTGTGACCTAGGTGATTTGGATCGAACATGTTAAGTTCCGCAGGAGATCTAAGTCTAAACCTAAAAGAACAAATAAATTAAACTTAGGATCAAACGTGTTAAGTTCCGCAGGTGATCCAAGTTTAATTTAAAAGAACACATGGTAACTAGGAAAAGGTTCAGACCTTTGTACAAAATTTTTATACAGTGGAACCGTTAGGTTTTCCGAGTAGCAACCAACAATTGGTATCAGAGCTAGGGTTTTGACTTTGTGTATTTGGTATTAGTTTAATTATGCACATGTCATACATAATTTAGGCAGGATAATAGTAGGATGTGCTA
Source organism: Zingiber officinale (assembly GCF_018446385.1). NCBI lineage: Eukaryota > Viridiplantae > Streptophyta > Magnoliopsida > Zingiberales > Zingiberaceae > Zingiber > Zingiber officinale. The sequence goes on from NC_055993.1 coordinate 70,687,511, forward strand.
ACTTTGTGGATGTAGGATCCAACTATTATGGCTTATAGTTATTATTTGTGTGATTGGACCCTTGGACATGTCAAGGGCATTTTATTTTGTGTGCATGATTGTATTATAAAATACAACAGGAGCTGTATTTAGTTTTATTAGGATTTTATTTTTTGATCTAGATACATGTACATTCTTTCGAGGAATATAGGATCGAAAAATGTAAAATTCTATTTATGTCGCGGATCGAATCTTGCAAGGCGTGGAACTTTTAAAGGACCAGAGGCGCAGCGGAACAAGGAGCAAGATGGATGCGACAACTAGACCTGGTGCCGGTGGCCAAAAATGACAGCAGCTACGGATGGCAATACACGGAGGACAACAATAGATAAAAGCCATAATAGTTGAAAATTAGTTTTCTATTTATTGCTTTTATGCTGTGCTGTGTGTGCTTGTTAGTATGCATGTTAAGTAGGCTAGCATAGTCAAAATTTCTCATTTTAAATAACTAAGTGGGAGAGGGATTTTAAATAAATTCCACGGTTTCCATTACTGGTTTGTAAGTGATGCAAACAAACTTGCGCGTTGGCTCTTAGTGCCTTCCTCCATATCGGATGAGTTTGTTTGTGGATCACTAGATCAAACTTCCATTTTGGATGACTATAGGAAATTAATTAAGAGCGTGTGATCTTCCCCATCGGAAGGGGCACAATCTTATTAATGGACTTAGTATCAAGTAATGGTATACACTTAGGCACGTCTAATAGTATCATCCCCATCGGAGTCACTGCTATTATTCGTGTGACCAAAGGAAACCAACTATTAATTTTATTTGTCAAAAAGTTAGGTTGACAAGATAATAAAATTAATGGGTTAATCCCTCCTTTTACAAATGTTGAATTTGTATACGTCCACACTATCGTGGCATACAAAATTCACGGTGTTTTGAGGTGTTGGTTAATTTAAAATAGTATTATTTGAGGAATCAATATTATTCTAAATTTAGAGTTCTGACCAAAAGTTATTTGTGATTCTTAGGATGACTTTCAACCCACTGGCCATCATACTAAAAGAGAACAGACTTACTGGTCCTAACTACATAGATTGAAAAAGGAACCTGGACATTGTTCTTACTGCTGAAAGCTATAAGTTTGTACTGACTGAGCATTGCCCTGATGCACCCACTGGTGAATCTATCCAAGAGGAGATTGAATATCATAAGAAATGGGTAAAAGTAGATGAGATGGCGCGGTGTTACATTTTGGCTTCAATGTCAAATGTATTGCAACATCAACATCAAGATTTACCAACAGCTTATGATATTATGAACAATCTCAAGGAACTCTTTGGTCAACAGGATCGGACCTCTAGGCAAGAAGCAATGAGAAAGATAATGACGGCCACCATGCAAGAGGGTACTCCTGTGAGGGATCATATCCTAAAGATGATGGCTTATCTAAATGAAATACAAATCCTTGGAGGAGAAATTGATGGGGAAACCCAGATCGATATGATCCTCCAAACGCTACCAAGAAGTTTTGAGCAATTCCGTCTGAATTACAATATGAATAAAAGGGTATATTCATTGGCGGAACTACTGACAGAATTTCAGGTAGTAGAAGGTTTGTTTCGTCACAATTCTCAGATTCACTATGCTGAAAATGGTTCTACTTCTAAACCGAAAGGAAAGAAGAAGAAGAAACAAGTTAGCTCAGCAAAGAAGGTGAATAAATCTCAGAGTACAGGACTTAAAGCTGGAGTGAAGAAGCCGAAGGGCAAGTGCTTCATCTGCAAGCAGTCAGGACATTGGAAGGCGGACTATCATCGTAGGAATCAAAACAATAAAGATATATCTCATGCTCTAGTTGTTGAAACATGTTTAGCGGTGTTATCTACCAGCACCTGGTGTGTAGATACGGGAGCCACTGATCATGTCTGCAATTCTTTGCAAGGGTTCCAGGAAACCCGACGACTATATGAAGGAGAGATAACCGTCTACATGGGCAATGCTACTAAGGTGGCGGCTGTTGCAGTGGGAGACGTCTACTTATCTTTTGATAGGAATAGAAAATTGGTTTTAAGAAATTGTCTTTATGTACCCAGTTTTAGAAAGAATTTAATTTCAGTTTCTAAACTGTATTTGGATGGATATTCTGTTTCCTTTAATAACAATGTAGTTATAAAGAGAAATAAAGTGATTATCTGTTCTGGTGCATTAGTTGGCAATTTATATACTTTAAATCCAATTTCTCCCACAAAGAAAAATATGGAAATTTATAACACATCTTCTAACACTAATAAGAGAAAACAACCTTCGGAAATGAACCAAGCGTATCTTTGACATCTAAGGCTTGGTCATATTAACTTAAGTAGGATTCAAAGGCTTATAGCTGATGGACTCTTGGGTTCATTAGAGTTGGAAAATTTTCCAACTTGTGAATCTTGCTTGGAAGGTAAAATGACCAAGAGGCCTTTTAAGGCCAAGGGGTATAGAGCCAAAGAAGCATTAGAATTGGTTCATTCTGATTTGTGTGGTCCTATGTCTATCCAGGCGAGAGGTGGTTTTGAATATTTTGTCTCTTTCATAGACGATTATTCAAGATACGGATACATTTACCTAATGCGCCGCAAGTCCAAGTGCTTTGATAAGTTCAAAGAGTACAAGGCTGATGTGGAGAAACGACTAGGTAAAAGTATCAAGACACTGCGGTCTTATCGTGGTGGCGAATACCTCTTAGGAGAGTTTAGGAATTACTTATCAGAGGCCGGGATTCAATCCCAATTGTCTGCACCTGGTACACCCCAACAGAATGGTGTGGCAGAACGAAGGAATATGACTCTTATGGAAATGGTTAGATCGATGATGAGTTATTCAGAATTACCAAATTCATTTTGGGGATACGCTCTGAAAATGACAGCGCACATTCTGAACTTAGTACCTTCTAAATCTGTATCTACTACTCCCACAGAATTGTGGAATGGGCGAAAGCCCAGTCTAAGACATACATAGATTTGGGGTAGTCCAGCACATGTGCTGAAACCAAATGCTGATAAGTTAGAATCTCGTACAGAAGTTCGCGTGTTTGTGGGTTATCCCAGAGGAACGAAAGGTGGTTTATTTTATAATCCTAAAGACCAAAAGGTCATTGTTAGCACCAATGCCCAGTTTTTAGAAGAAGACTATATAATGGATCACAAGCCCAGTAGCAAAATTATTTTAGAAGAACTTAGAGAGGACACGTCTACTTTAGTACCAACAGTACAAGATGAAGTACCACAAGAGACTGCAACACGTGTCACACATGATACACAACCACAGACAGTGGCTCGTCGTAGTGGGAGAGTTGTGAGGGAACCTGAGAGATTCATGTTTTTGGGAGAGTCTTCAGACTTGATCCCAGGTAAACATGAACTTGATCCCCGAACATATGAAGAAGCACTCTAAGATATAGATGCAGTATCTTGGCAAAAGGCAATGAATTCTGAAATAGAGTTTATGTACTTTAATAAGGTCTGGGAGCTTGTAGAACCACCTGATGGTGTAAAAGCCGTTGGATGCAAGTGGATCTACAAAAGGAAAAGAGGGACAGACGGGAAGGTAGAAACCTTCAAAGTAAGGCTTGTTGAGAAAGGGTACACTCAAAATGAGGGAATCAATTATGAGGAACCCTTTTCACCAGTAGCCATGCTTAAGTCTATCCGGATACTCTTATCCATTGTCACTCATATGGATTATGAGATTTGGCAAATGGATGTCAAGAAAGCTTTCCTTAATGGAAGTCTTGAAGAAAACATCCATATGAAGCAACCAGAAGAGTTCATTGAAAAAGGCAAAGAGCATCTAGTGTGCAAGCTCAATCGGTCTATTTATGAACTGAAACAAGCTTCAAGGTCTTGGAACATCCGGTTTAATGAAGTAATCCAGTCATATGGATTTATTCAGTGTCCGGATGAGTCTTGTGTATACAAGAAGAGTAACGGAAATGTGGTGGTATTTTTTGTACTATACGTAGATGATATTTTGTTAATTGGCAATAATGTCAAGGTATTATCAGACGTAAGGGTATGGTTGTCCAAATAATTTTATATGAAGGACTTAGGAGATTGTGCACACATTCTTGGGATCAAAGTTATAAGGGATCGCAAGAAAAGAATGTTGTGTCTGTCCCAAGCTTCATATATAGATACAATCCTTGCTCGTTTTAGCATGCAGAATTCCAAAAAGGGTTTCTTACCTTGTAGGCATGGAGTAGCTTTATCTAAAGAGATGTCACCAAAGACATCAAAGAAGATAGAGGACATAAAAGCAGTTCCTTATGCTTCGGTTGTAGGAAGCCTTATGTATGCAATGCTGTGTACGAGACCTGAAATCTGTTTTACCGTTGGCATGGTTAGCAGATATCAGAGTAACCTTGGACAAGGACATTGGACTGTGGTAAAGCATATATTAAAGTACCTGAGAAGGACTAGAGATTATATGCTAGTTTACCAATCAGACGATTTGCTCCCTGTGGGTTACACGGATTCAGATTTCCAATCAGATAGGGACAACAGTAAGTCTACATCAGGCTATGTGTTTACTTTAGGAGGTGGAGCCATTGCATGGAGGAGTGTTAAGCAGAAATACATATCGGACTCAACCATGGAAGCTGAGTATGTGGCAGCCTCTGAGGCAGCTAAAGAAGCAGTATGTCTTAGGAACTTTCTAATGGACTTAGATGTGATTCCTGGTTTGCCCAAAATCATCACAATTTATTGTGATAATAGCGGTGCAGTTGCAAACTCAAAGGAACCACGAGCCCATAAGGCAAGTAAACATACAGAGCGTAAGTACCATATGATACGAGATATCGTGAAGCGAGGAGAAGTTGTCATCGCCAAGATTGCATCAGCAGATAACCTGGCAGATCCTTTCACTAAGGCCCTTCCAGCAAAAGCTTTCGATCGGCATGTGGAGGGGATGAGAATCAGATGTATGGCAGCTTAGCCATTAGTCTAAGTGGGAGATTGTTAGAGTGTATACTGAAAGTCAAAGCTTTTGTAGACATTTATTTTGAATAAAGAATCACATTTGGTCAAATTGTCTACATTTGTTTGTAGTTGTTCAATTAATTTATATTGTAGATAACATAGTATGTGGTGTCACATACAGAAGATAATGTTATCAGTACCCTATAAATTATAAACAGTAGCTCACGACCAAGATGGAAAGGAACAAACCATTGGAATGTCGTAGTGTAATTAGGTATTAGCTTATCTTAACTATATAATTACACTAGTACACTTAGAGTCTATTGAGTAGGACCATTAGAGGTCATTTTTTTTATACTGACTTTATAAAGGAACAAAGACCTCAGTTATTATGGAAGTGTGTGCTCTTAATCCTAATATAATAACAAGCACATATATTTGATATTTATTTCTTTAATTTATCAATGGGTGAGATTTAGTTTGATAAATCAATAAGCCCGATAAGTTGGGAAATGATATCACTTATAGTGTGTGTTGTTGATTATAAAAGGAAACTGTGTCCTAGAAATCTAGGTTGAGAATGTCCCCAAGAGGAGCTCATAAGGATTGTCATATTAAACCCTGCAGGTGGACTTAGTCCGACATGACGATAAGGTTGAGTGGTACTACTCTTGGACTAAGATATTAATTAAATGAGTTGTCAGTAACTCACTTAATTAGTGGACATTTGACATCTTAAACACAGGGAGACTAACACACTCATAATAAGAAGGAGCCTAAAAATGTAATTTGGGATTGGTGCGGTAGTTTAATAATAGTTCTCTAGTGGAATGAATTATTATTGATAAAATTAAGTTGAGTGTTCGGAGCGAACACGAGATGCTTAATTTTATCGGGAGACCAAAACCAATTCCTCCTCTCGGTCCCTATCGTAGCCTCTTAGTTATAGAGTACTATACCCACCTATACCCACCTTCATACCCATGTTATAGGGGCCGGCCAACCTAGCTTGGGGACCAAGCTAGGGCCGGCCAAGCCTTAGTCCATGGGTGGCCGGCCCTAGCTAGCTTGAACCCAAGTCTAGGTGGCCGACCATTAAAAATACAAAAGGAATTTTAATTTTAAATATTTTCTTATGTGGAATACATGATTTAAAAGAGAGTTTAAAAATTAAAATATTTTCTTTTATAAGATTCTACAAAAGATTAAGAGAAGAGTTAAATCTCTTTCCTTATTTGTAGATTAAAAGGTTGATTTTAATTTTGGTAAAAACTTTATTTATTTATCATCCACATGTTGAAAAGTTAAATTTTAAAATTATAGAAATTTCCTTTTATAGCATCAATCATGAAGGGATTATTAAAGAGAAATTTTATTTTAAAATTTCTCCGGAAGCAAATTAGGAAGCTTTAATTTTTCTAGCAAAAAATTTCCTTGTTTGCTTATTTGAGGTGGCCATATACACTAAGAAAAGGATTTTTATTTTTAATTAATTAAAATTTTCCTTTTCAATGGCAATAGAGTTAAGGAAGTTTTTATTAAATTTTCCTTATTTGCCAAGGCTAAAGGATTATAAAAGAGGGGGTTTAAGTGCCTTTATGGTAACAACCTCTATTCTATTTTCTCCCTCTTTTCTTCCTTGGTGTGGCCGGCCCCTTCAAGTTCTCTCCTCTCCTTGGTGTGGCCGAACATCTCATCTTCCTTGGAGATCAAGTGGTGGCCGGATTTTAGCTTGGAGAAGAAGGAGAGAAAGCTTGCATCCCTTGGAGCTTGGTTGGTGGAAAAAGATCTTCATCCTTTGGAACCTTTGTGCTTGGACGAAACTTGAAGGAAGGAGAAGAAGGTGCTAGGTGGTCCTCGTCTCGGAAGATCGTTGACCACACATCGTCCGAGATTAGAAGAGGAATACGATAGAAGATCAAGAGGTCATTATTCACAAAGAAAGGTATAACTAATATTGTTTTCCACATCATGTTAGTTTTGTTTCTTTGTAAAAATACCAAATACAAGAGGCATGCGATTCTAGTTTTTCGAATTAGTTTTCGAAATTATGTTCTTTTATTTTTTTTCTTTTCCTTGTGATTTGATTGTTCTTAGAGGTTAACCTAGGGTTACTATGGGAAGGTTAAATTATTAATTTCCTTAAAAGGCTTTGTCTAGTCGGTGGTGGTTGCTCCCATATCCAAGAAGGCCATATTCCTCGCTATGCAGTACTGGAAGCCGATTTTGGAAATAGATATTTAATTGTCTTCATGACCTAGGTGATTTGGATCGAATGTGTTAAGTTCTGCAGGAGATCCAAGTCTAAACCTAAAAGAACAAATAAATTAAACTTAGGATCAAACGTGTTAAATTCCGCAGGCGATTCAAGTTTAATTTAAAAGAACACATGGTAGCTAGGAAAAGGTTCAGACCTTTGTACAAAATTTTTGTACAGTGGAACCGTTAGGTTTTCCGAGTAGCAACCAACACATCATATGAACCTAATCACCTAATCTCCATCTAACTGCCCTTTGTGTGTGACCCTATAGGTTCTTGTAACATTGGAAATGCTCCTAAACCCATTTAGAAACATAAGCAATGAGCGATATCTAGCAACACATCATTACTACTCAAGTTACAAGAATGTTGAGATCCAACATCACCATTGTGACTACTAATTGCGACTCTCACAATATGTGACAATATCATTCTATACTTGACATCTAAATTGATCAATTGAGGTATAGACCGTGTCATCCTCTGATCAATCTATATTTTGAACTCCAAGTAGACTCACTCTAATCAAATGAGCTCAATATCTCATATTGACTTATTTGGGTATGACCATGCACTTAGTGGTCTCACTCTATCAAGAATCATGATGTCACTCCTGTCATATAGGAGGGATAGATCCCATCTACATCACTCACATCTCTCCACATAATTTGTTACATACCCAGTAGTCACCTTTATAGTCCACCCATTTACGGGTGACGTTTGACGAAGCCAAATTATGCAACTCCTTATATAGGGAACCATAGTGACTTCAGGTCCAAGGACTGATAGTCATACTAATAGTCATATGAGAAAGTATATGACACTCATATAATGATCCATGATACTTTCTCATTGCGGGTCATTCAGTATGCATTCCCCAATGCATACCCATGTGTCAACTTGATATCTAATATCCATGACTTGTGAGATCAAGTCATCGAGTTGACCTACATGCTAGTCTCATCGTATTAACATTGTCCCTGAATGTTAATACTTGACTAGGAATGATTAAGAGTAGTGTTCTCTATATCATCTCATTATCAATTCAACCAATCGATTGATATAGATAAGAACCTTCTACACAATGACGCTATTATACTCAGTTATTTGGCACCAATACAAGTAAGTATAATAACCATAAAGAAATGCCTTTATAAATATATATAGGAATATGATACATCGAGTCCATACAACAATCATCACATGATCAGCTCTAGGGCTCTCACTAACACTAGGGTTACCTCCCCCCAGGGTTTTCCACCTTCCTAGAATGCACTAGGACTTTTGCCTAAGTACACTTAGGACTTTCCTGCAAGCTCAATCAACCTTTTTAGATCACAAGACAACTTGACTTTAGACCCTTTGACATAATTAAAACCCAGATTCGATGGTCCGAGACTTCCCACACCAACACCTTTGTGCTCTCTTGAAAACTCCAAGAGCTTAAGATCTATAATCTTCAAACTCTTGTACGGTTCGCTTACACAATATTTCCTTTATGGTTACACCCTAATGGAGAACAAATTTATAGTAGGTTTTCCATAAAGTGACTCACCTAATAAGTTAATAGACTATGAACTATAGTTAGACATCTAAACTATGTTATTATTGTCTTTTATTTTCATTGCATATTGATGTGCAATTTTCGTAAGTGCACGGTTATCATTAAGAAATAAAATATCAAAATCTAGGACCGTGAAGTCGCATACTAGTCCAAATACAAAGTAGACTATCTAAATGAGAAATTGAGAGAATTGATTGTGAAAGAAATCAATTTAAGAAAGCAAGAGTGAAGTTGTTAGAAAATCTGTCTCAAAGAGCAATTCTTGGATTTCAATTTTACCACAATTATACTTAATATTATAGTCATGATCTCTCTTTTACCTCAATATTGATCAAGTTTGAAGGTGGTTTACTATGAGGTAACTGTGCTCTCTTTTGAGTTTACACCAATGTATCTACTCAAACGCAACCCCTACTTTTATGGAGGTGTATTAGGTGATCACTTTCTATTGGAGGCACCTGTCATGAGAACCCCGCAAACCCCTAAATCGCAACCGTTACTGTGTGACGTTGAATTAGGGTAGACCCCTTATTCTTTGTGGCAGACAATGGAATTCTTAGGAGGGTTTGGACTACTTTTGTGAGCAACCCCTTAAGTCTAGTTATTATAGGTCTAGGATTGGAGTTTGCCTTTCGATTTTTCCTCCTCACCCTAGAAAATGTGATAATGCCCATTAAGTTCTATTAAAATGTTAACTACACTAACAACTAAATCAAGGATCAACACATCATGTAATAAAAGAGATAAATATTGAATCACAAATATCAAATCAATATCGGATTACTCCCTAATCATAGAATTAAGGAAACTATTTCATAGTGATGGTGATACAAGTCGAAGACATGAAATGAAGCATACTAGTAAGAAAGCTCAATTGTAGGTGTCGATGTCGTCTTTAGAAGATCTCCTAGCCTCCTCAGTGGACTGAATCCTTGTGGCTCCTTGGAAGACAATTCTCTCCTAGGGTTCCCTATCATGGAAAATCCCTTGATGATCAAATAGAAGCCCCCTTAGTCCTTTTATAGCCTCCAAAATCATCAAATATTAATGAACTTTCCTAAAAACTTGGGGGCGCCACTACTGTACCTTGTCCATATCAGGAAGTATGGCCTGACCGTGTTGGCTGCTAGATGTCTATAGTTGATTGAAAATGGTCCTGTCAAGGGAATGATCAAATAGTATTTGGTGCTAGAAATCTCCTCGATAGACATCAATGTAGAAGTACACAGTCGTGTTAGGAGACACGGTTAGACCGTGCTCTGTGCTGGAAGTTCCTGTTGAAGCTTTGAGGCTTGTTCTACTCCAAGGTGATGCATGGTCGTGTTAGGGGACATGACCAAATCATACATCATGCTGAAATGCATGATTTCAAGGTTTTTCATCTCAAATTGAACTCCAACTTCATGTCCTATCAATAAAATGCACAAAGAGCAATTTTTCGAACTAAAAGATAAAAGTAATACAAAAGATAAGAAACTATGCAAAATATACTCATGTAATCAAATAATGTATACTAAATAATATCAGAAATATATTCATGAAACACACACATCACATATCTTTATAATGGATCACGGTTTATTTGACATTGCGAAAGTGCAAGATAAATACAATATTTTTATTTCAGAAGTTATTTACTGCCTTTAGCATTCAAATTCATTGAACTACACCACTTATCGCTCTTGCTAATCGAAGATTATATCACATGATCGATTTAATCAGTAACCACTAAATTAGCACTAGCTGAGAATGATTCTCAAGTAGGATCATATATAATGTCTTCTTGGTTGTGACTTATAAGGACAAATATAACTCCAAGTCTTAGGCACAAGTTGTGACATAAGGATGATAAGAAAATTGTTTCACTTTGCAAAAAGACTTTTATAGAACCCACCACATGTAAAATAGTGGGTATATTTGATATTTTTCTAGAGACGAACCAACTCTTGTGTGTTTGACTGACAAAGATGGTATTCGTGGGGAGATCAAATGGTTTGATCATTTAGATACATTATCACTATACTATTGTAGATGTGGTAATTGAGGAAGGATGAGAGATAAATTAAGCATTAATTATCTTCAATGTAATCAAATAATTAAGTAACTAATTGATTTTAATAATGAGGAATTTAATTGGGATGCATTAATGGTTAATTTATCTAATTAAATTGGAAGAGCTCTTGAAAAACTAATGGTTACTTGGTGTGTGTTCTTGCTCAGTTTTGCTTAAATTAATTTTATAGGAATTGTAATAATTAATTTGAAGCAAACTATAGTTTTAAATTAATTTCACAAAAGTTATAAAATTATTATTAGAAGAATTGAAACTTTTTAATTTTTTTAAACTTAATTTGGATAAAAATAAATTAACTTGAATTTACTTTAATACTGTTCTAAATTATTTAATCCAATTGTAAATTAGTTAAGATTAGATCTCACGTTAGATCCAGTTGTTGGCATTCTATATTTGTATTTTGTTTGAGTTTGGTTTAACATTATATTATGGTTGGGATCGGAGCAACAAAAAAAAAAATTTGAATTTTAGTTGTCTTAGTGTGCTTTGATCACAATGGCTGTGCCTGAAAGTAGCGGAAATGGTGTGTTGGGTAGGTGGTTTTGACGTTGACTGGGAGATGATTCTATTAGGGAAGAACAATGACGTTGGGCACTCATTTTAGCTCCTTTCTGCACACATTTGAAAGAACAAATAGAAGGTTAGGGCGAAAACTAGGAAGGGGTCTCTGACGTAGGCTCTCCGATACTAAAATCAATAAGGTTGCCAAGTGAAAAATGGAGAAGATCAAAAGGGGCATGGATAATAACAACTTAGTCATGAAACTTGTTAGGCCTAATATAGTCCCCTTAAAGCGGTGCGGTGGTTAAAACATAGGGTGTTACTATATTAGGTCATGGGTCGAAACTCGACACGTCCGAGCATGTCTTCTCCCATACCTTAGCTACTGCACTAATGGTTAGTAGTCATCCGTGATTTACCTTCTCCATGATGACCTAGGGATGGGTTGGCGGAGGCACTGGGGTCGAGCGAATCACCTTTTATCACATTTTTAGGCCTAACCTAACATGGGATCGAAACTTGGTGTGTCCGAGGGTGTCTTCCCTTATACCTTAGCCATTGCACTAATGGCTAGTAACTACCCATGATTTACCTCCTCTATATTAGCATCGGGACAGGTTTGTGGGGGCGCTGAGGGCGAGCAAATTACCTTTTGCCACATTATTAGGTCTAACCTAAGCCCTTCTTGCATTGGCCAACTATAATTTTCTGATTTACCTCCTCACAGATAGTCATGGGACTGACTATATGGGATCGCCGGGGTGACAAATTCCACCTTTTTCTACCACTGTTAGACCTAACCTAAGCCACAAATTGATTACCAATATCTTCGTCCTAGCATGCACTTAAATGTAGACCTAATCACATGAGGATTCAATGACTATCGTCAATAAGTGTCCAATAAACATTCATGGGATATGATCTTGTCCATAAGATGAGTTAGATGGTGAGAATATTGATGAAGAGGGGAATCTAGGCCCTAGAGGGGGAGGATCACTGATAGTACCCATGATCTTGTAAGTACCACAAACCAAGCACCCAAGAGCATTAAAGCGAGAACTAGGGAAGATGTCCTTAGCATAGGCCCTTTGATGCTCAAGTCAGAAGAGAGGCCAAGAGGAAAAAGATGAAGAGTGGTAAATGTGCACATAAGTAAGACTGCAATCTAGTGTATATCTAGTCAATGAAGAGGATTTTCCTTTTTATATTGCCTTTTGTAACCTCTGTAATCATAAGGACTCAGAGAATATTGCATGTTAGAGGGTGACGGGTGAAAGAAGATGTATGATGGACTTCCATTAGGTAGAGAAAGGTTTTGTTGGAACCCCAAGGTTATTTTGATGTGATCAAACAAGTTAAGTTAGGTCCTGTGATTTTTTGATCCCTGCGTCTAAGTGTGCAGGAGCTTAGGAGTACAGGAAGTCGAACGAAAGACGCGGTTAGCGAGAAGGATGACACGGAAGAGAGTCGACGGGCTTGGTGCATCTGAGGGACGAGGTGTTGCGGAAGAGTACATCGGTGGATGAGAAGGGACCGTGCGATGTTTCTGACAGACGAGAAGCTAAGGTGGAAGATTGCTTGGGGAGCAAAAGACGCAGCTAGTAAGAAGATCAGCACGGGAGAGAGCCGACGGGCTCGGTACATTCGAGGGACAAAGATGCAGAAGAGTACGCTGGCGGATGAGAAGGAAGCATGCGACAATTCCGAGGTACGAGAAACCGGAGCGGAAGCTTGCACGAGGAGAAGGCCGGAAGTTGAGTTCGCGTGAGCCCTATTCCGGATGGCCGAAATCACCCAAGTAAGCAGAGCCGGAGCGAAAGACCCAAACCAAGGTGAGCAGCACCTGAGCAGAGAGTCCGGATTGGAAAAAGTCAACATTGTTGACTTTAAGGGTACCCGAATCCCTTCTGGGTGCTCAGAATGCGATATTAACCAAATCACATTTGACCATGATCCGTTATGAAGGGGATAAAATTTTATCCCCTTCCAGGCACCTGGAACCCTTCTAGGTGCCCCAACCAAGGCTATAAATATAGTCTTGGTCCAAGAAGCTAAAAAGAACAAGCAATTTCATTTACAATACCTATGCACTTTCCATTTCTGTTTAGCTTCCTCATTTTTGTGCTTTCACTGCTATAAGAGGCTTCTCCACCTGAAAGAATATTTTAGTGTGCATCATTTCCTTGGATTAACAACCTCCCCGATTGTAACCAAGTAAATCCCTTGAGCCTCTGTTTTTGTTTATTTCTTGTTTTAATTAGTTTTATGCAAGTGTTCTTTTAAAGTCCGAGAAGGGTTTGTTTTGAATTTTTTTTCAAGGCTATTAAACCCCCCCTTCTAGCCGGCCCAACGGTCCCAACAAGTGGTATCAGAGCCAAGACGCTTCAGGAGGACTAACCGCCAATCGAAGCAAAGACGATGGCCGGATCGAGCATATACCCGTTGAAGTTCGAGGGGGAATTTGATAGCTGTAATAAGCGAATGCAGGCATTCTTTAAAATCGGCTTTGAATTACTTTTAATAATGAAGTTTGGTTTTGTAACACCCGAAGGTAAGGAAGAATACTAGTGGACAAAGATAGAGCAGGCCGACTACATGGCAAACGACAAAGCAGAATTCCATCTGCTGAGCGTCCTTTCGCCACAAGAAGTCAACCGGATCGGTGTCTACAACTTAGCAATGGAGCTTTGGGAGAAGTTCCTTGAGCTACACAAAGGGACGTCCGAGGCCAAGCTCGCGAGACGAGACTTACTCCACAACCAGCTGATGAATCTATGGCTTGAAGAAGACAAAACAATTGCATATCTTCACTCGAGGACTAAGGAGCTCATCACCGGACTTTCGAATCTCAGAGAAAAGGTAAGTAACCGAGATCGCTAAGGTACGCTCTTAATGCATTCCCTAGGAATATCAAATGGGCATCATTAGTAGATGCCTTCTATATCTCTAAGGACTTCGAATCTATTACCTTAGAAGAATTCTTTTCAACTTTTGAAGTGCATAAATCGAGATGTGCAGGTACGAAGGAGCTGAAGCACAACATCACCCTTGTTGGTTGCTACTCGGAAAGCCTAACGGTTCCACTATACAAAAATTTTGTACAAAGGTCTGAACCTTTTTCTAGCTACCATGTGTTCTTTTAAATTAAACTTGGATCGCCTGCAGAACTTAACACGTTTGATCCTAAGTTTAGCTTATTTGTTCTTTTAGATTTAGACTTGGATCTCCTGCAGAACTTAACACGTTTGATCCAAATCACCTAGGTTACGAAGACAATTAAATATCTATTTCCAAAATTGGCTTCCAGTACTGACGTGGTGAGGCACATGGCCTTCTTGGATATGGGAACAACCACCACCGACTAGACAAAGCCTTTTAAGGAAAGCTAATATTTAATTTCCTTAAATAACTCTAGGTCAACCAAAAAGAGCAATCGAAGCACAAGTTCGAAAAGAAAACAAAAGAACACCACATCGAAAACTAATTCGAAATACTAGAATCGCATGCCTCTTGTATTTGTTATTTTTACAAAGAAATAAAACTAGCATGATGCGGAAAAACATTACTAGTTATACCTTTCTTTTGAAGACAAAGACCTCTTGATCTTCTACCGTATTCCTCTTCTAACCTCGGACGTTGTGTGGGCAACGATTTTCCGAGATGAGAACCACCTTTCCACCTTCCTTCTTTCTTCTAGATTTCTGCCACAATAAATTTCTTCAAGGATGAAGAATTTCGGCCACAACCAATGCTCCAAGGGATGCTAGAGCCGAGGCTTGCTTTCTCTTCTTCTTCTCCTTCCTTGATCCGGCCACAAACAAGAGCTCCACCATGAAGTTAGGTTTCAGCCAACAAGAGGAGAGGAGAGAAATAGGGCCGTCCAACAAAACCAAGGAAGAGAGGGAGGAAAAGAATAAAGGTTGTTCACCCATGAAGGCTCCTCCACCTCCACTTTTATAATCCTTGGTCTTGGCAAATAAGGAAATTTTAATAAAAATTTCCTTAATTCTTTTGCCATGAAAAGGAAAAAATTATTTAATTAAAAATAATTTTTCTTCTCATTATTATAATGGCCGGCCAAACCAAATCTCCAAGCAAATAAAAATTTTAAACACAAATTAAAACTTCCTTATTTGCTTCCGAAAATTTTATAAAAATTTCTCCAATAATTTTTATCCCTTCATGATTGGTTAAAAGGAAATTTTATAAATTAAATCTTTCTTTAAACATGTGGATAATTTCCGGAAAGTTATCTCTAAAAATTAAAATCTCCTTTCAATCTACAAATAAGGAAAGATATCAAATCTGTTCTTAATCTTTTGTAGAAATTAATAAAAGAGAATTATTAATTTTTTAAACTTTTAAATCATGAACATGGTTAAAAGGAAAGTTTTTACCAAAATTAAAATCAACCTTTTTAATCTACAAATAAGGAAACAGATTTAGCTCTTCTCTTAATCTTTTGTAGAATCTAATAAAAGAAAAGATTTAAAATTTTAAACTCTCCTTTAAATCATGTTATCCACATAAGAAAAATTTAAAAAATAAAAATCCTTTTATTTTAATTTGGGCCAGCCACGCCAGGCTTGAACCCAAGCTAGGGCCGGCCACCTTGAAGCACCCATGAACCAAACTTTGGCCGACCCTAGCTTGGTCTCCAAGCTAGCTTGGCCGGCCCCTATGGGATGGGTAAGAAGGTGGGTATAGGTGGGTATAGTACTCTATAATTAAGAGGCTACGATAGGGACCGAGAGGAGGAATTGGTTTTGGTCTCCCGATAAAATTAAGCATCCCGTGTTCGCCCCGAACACACAACTTAATTTTATCAATAATAATTCATTCCACTAGAGAACTATTATTGAACTACCGCACCAATCCCAAATTACATTTTGGGCTCCTTCTTATTATGAGTGTGTTAGTCTCCCTGTGTTTAAGATAACAAATGTCCACTAATTAAGTAAGTTACTGACAACTCACTTAATTAATATCTAGCACCAAGAGTAGTACCACTCAACTTCATCGTCATGTCGGACTAAGTCCACCTACAGGGTTTAATATGACAATCCTTATGAGTTCCTCTTGGGGACATTCTCAACCTAGATCACTAGGACACAGTTTCCTTCTATAATCAACAACACACACTATAAGTGATATCATTTTCCAACTTATCGGGTTTATTGATTTATCAAACTAAATCTCACCTATTGATAAATTAAAGAAATAAATATCAAATATATGTGCTTGTTATTATATTAGGATTAAGAGCACACACTTCTATAATAACTGAGGTCTTTGTTCCTTCATAAAGTCAGTATAAAAGGAACGACCTCAAATGATCCTACTCAATACACTCTAAGTGTACTAGTGTAATTATATAGTTAAGATAAACTAATACCTAATTACACTACGACCTTCCAATGGTTTGTTCCTTTCCATCTTGGTCGTGAGTTACTGTTTATAATTTATAAGGAACCGATAACATAATCTTCTGTGTGTGACACCACACACCATGTTATCTACAATATAAATTAATTGAGCAACTACATTTATCGTAAATGTAGACATTTGACCAATGTGATTCTTATTTCTAGATAAATGTTTATACCAAAAGCTAGGCTTTTAGTATACATCCTAACAATCTCCCACTTATACTAAAAGACTAAGCTGCCACATCTGCTACCATACATCTGATTCCCAACCCTTCATCATGCCCATTAAAAGCTCTTGCCTTAAGGACCTTAGTGAAAGGATCTATAGGTCATCTCCTGATGCAATCTAGACGGCAACAACTTGTCCTCGTTTATACGATTTCTCGTATTGGGTGGTACTTGCGCTCTATTGTGTTTACTTGCCTTATAGACTCATGGTTTCTTCGAGTTTGCTACTGCACCACTATTATTACAATAAATTGTAATAATCTTTGGACAAACCAAAAATCATATCTAAGTCTATCTTGAGGTTATTGAGTCATTCAGCTTTTATGACTACCTCAAATGTTTGCCATATACTCAGCTTCTATGGTGGAGTCCGAAAAGCACCTATGCTTATCACTCTTCCATAGTTATGACTTTACCTCCTGATATAATCATAAAACCCCGAGGTTGACTAACTATTGTCCCTATCCGATTGGAAGTCAAAATCTGTGCAACCCACAGGGACCAAATTAACTGCCTTGTAAGCTAGCATATAATCTCTAGTGTCTCTAAGGTACTTCAATATATGCTTTACTACAATCCAATGTCCTTGTCTAAGATTACTTTGATATCTACTAACTATGCCCTTGGCAAAACAGATTTCTGATCTCGTGCATAGCATACATTAGACTTCCGACAGTCGAAGCATAAAGAACTGCCTTCATATCCTCTATCTCCTTTGATGTCTACGGAGACATTTCTTTAGATAAAGTTACTCCATGCTAAAAAGGTAAGAAACCTTTCTTGGAGTTTTGCATGCTTAAAACGAGTAAGGATTCTTTTCGATATATGAATCTTGAGATAAATACAATATTCTTTTCTTGCGATCCCTTATTACTTTGATCCCAAGAATATATTCATTCTCCCAAGTCCTTCATATCGAATTGTTTGGACAACCATACCCTTACTTCTGGCAACATTTTGATATTGTTTCCAACTACCAAAAATGTTATCTACATATAGTACAAGAAATACTACCACGTTTCCATCACACTTTTTGTATACACAAGACTTATCCAGTTACTAAATAAATCCACAGGTCTGGATTACTTTGATAAACCGGATGTTCCAAGACCTTGAAGCTTTGCCTTAGTCCATAGACTGATTGAGCTTGCACACAAGATGCTCTTTTCCCTTTGTAATGAACCCTTCTGGTTGCTTTATATGAATGCTTTCTTCAAGACTTCCATTAAGGAAAGCTGTCTTGACATCCACTTGCTAAAAAGAAACTGGATAGACTTTAGCATGACTACCGATAAAAGGTTTCCCTTTTTTCAACAAGCCTTGCTTTGAAAGTATACACTTTCCCGTCTGTCCTTCCTTTTCTATTGTAGACCTATTTAACACCCAATGACTTTTACACCATCTGGTGGTTCTACAAGCTTCCAGATTTTTATTAAAATACATATATTCTAATTCTGTTATTCATTACTCTTTGCCAAGATACTGCATCTTTATCTTGGAGTGCTTCATCATATGTCCGAGATCAGGCTTATGTTCATTTGGGATCAAGTCCAAAGACTCTCCCAAAACATGAATCTCTTAGGTTGCCTGACAACCCTCCCACTACGATGAGGCACTTTCTGTAATTGTGTATCATTTATGATACGTGTTGCAGTTTCTTGTGATATTTCATCTTGTACAGTTGGTACTAGATTAGAC
Source organism: Zingiber officinale (assembly GCF_018446385.1). NCBI lineage: Eukaryota > Viridiplantae > Streptophyta > Magnoliopsida > Zingiberales > Zingiberaceae > Zingiber > Zingiber officinale. The sequence goes on from NC_055993.1 coordinate 70,706,214, forward strand.
ATGTCCTTTATTATTTCCTTAAGAACAAATTTACTTATGGGCACGTGGTTTATTACATAGTCCTTTTCTAAAAATCGATCATTGATGCTAATAATGACCTTCTGATTTTTAAGACTATAAACCTACTTTCGTTTCTCTAGGATAACTCACAAACAAGTGAACTCCTGCCCAACTTATCAGTGTCTCTCATGTGCTATACCACCCAAATCCGAATATGCTTCAGACTAGGCTTACGCCCATTCTGCAATTCTATGGGAGTAGAGAGTTTTGACTTTAGAAGGTATTATGTTCACTTCTGTTTCTAGTGTATATCCTTAAAACGAATTTGGTAATTAATTCATCATCAATCTACTTATTTCCATAAGAGTCCTATACCTTCTTTCTACTACACCATTCTGTTGGGGTGTACTAGGTGCAGTTAGTTGGGATTGAGTCCCGACTTCTGATAAGTGACTCCTAAATTGTCCAAGAGATACTTGTCACTACGATCTTACCATAGTGACTTGATACTTTTACTTTAACATTTCTCTGCATCAGCCTTGTACTCTTTGAACTAATCAAAGCACTTAGTCTTGCGGCACATCAAGTAAATGTATTTGTATCTTGAATAGTCGAAATATTCGATACTAACTCTTGTCATAGGATCACACAAATCAGAATGAACCTATTCCAATGTATCTTTGGCTCCATACCCTTTATACTTAAAAGCTTCTCGATTATTTTTCCTTCCAAGTAAGACTCGCAGGTTGGAAAGATTTCCACTACTAATGAACCCAAAAGTTCATCAGCTACCAATGAATCCTACTCAAGTTAATATAGCCTAGCCTTAGATGCCAAAGATATAATTGGTTCATTTCTGAAAGTTGCTTTCTCTTTAAGTTAGAAGATGTGTTACTAATTTCCATTTGTTGCATCGTGGGAGTTATTGGATTTATAAATTGCCAACCAACATACCAGAATAGATAACTTTCCTCTTTTTCTTAATAACAACTTTGTTATTAAAAGAGGCAGAATATCAAGTTCTTTGAATAGTTTAGAAACTGAAAACTAGTTCTTTCTAAACTTGGTACGTAAAGACAAATACTTAAAATCCATATTTTATTCTTATCAAAGGATAAACATCTCCCACTGCAACAGCTACCACTTTTACAGCAGTGCCCATGTGGACGGTGTTTTTATTTTCATTTAGTTGTCGGGTTTCCTGGAACCCTGCAATGAATTACGGACATGATTAATGACATCTGTATCTACACTCCAGGTTCTGGTAGATAACACCACTAAACATGTTTCAACTAATGAATTAAATACACCTATATTGTTCTTAGTTCTAAGAAGACAGACTACCTTAATGTCCAAGTCCTATTTCCAATCATTACAATTGGGACTACTAAGTCTTTTCTATAGTATAACAACTAGGGGATTGATAAACATTCTAAATCCTAAGAATCATAAAAATATTTGGTCAAGATAAACTTCTTAAAATCCCATGAATTTTGTATGCCATGATAGGGGATTGACAAAGAGGAGATTTTATCCATTAATTTTATTATCTCGTCAACTTTACTTTATGACGAATAAAATTAATAGTTGATCTGTCTTTGATCAAATATTTGGTCAAAACTTTTGAATTTAAAATAACATTGATTCCTCAAACAATATTATTTAAATTCACCAACACCTCAAACACCATGAATTTTGCATGCCACGATAGTGTGGACGTATACAAAATTAAACATTTGTAAGAGGAAGGGTTTACCCATTAATTATCTTGTCAATAAATCTTTATGACAAATAAAATTACCTCAAATACCGTGAATTTTGTATGCCACGATAGTGTGGACGTATACAAAATCAAATATTTGTAAGAGGGGTTTTTAATTTTATTATCTTGTCAACCTATTTATTTGACAAATTAATAGTTGGTTTTCTTTGGTCACACAAATAATAGCAGTGACTCCGATGGGGAGGATACTATTAGACGTGCCTAAGTGTATACCATTACTTGACACTAAGTCCATTAATAAGATTGCGCCCCTTCCGATGGGGAAGATCACACGCTCTTAATTAACTTCCTATAGTCATCCAAAATGGAAGTTTAATCTAGTGATCCGCAAACAAGCTCATCCGATATGGAGGAAGGCACTCAGAGCTAACGCGCAAGCTTGTTGCATCACTTATAAACCAGTAATGGAGACCGTGGAATTTATTTAAAATAAATCCCTCTCCCACTTAGTTATTTAAAGTGAGGAATTTTGACTATGCTAGCCTACTTAACATGCATACTAACAAGCACACACAACACAGCATAAAAAGCAATAAATAGAAAAACTAATTTTTTTCAACTATTATGGCTTTTATCTATTGCTGTCCTCCGTGTGTCGCCAACCCTAGCTGCTGCCATCTTTGGCCACCGCCACCGGGTCTAGTTGTCGCATCCATCTTGCTCCTTGTTCCGCTGTGCCTCTGATCCTCAAAAGGATCCACGCCTTACAAGATTCGATCCGCGACATAAATAGAATTTTACATTTTTGGATCCTATATTCCTCGAAGGAATGTACATGTATCTAGATCAAAAAATAAAATCATAATAAAACTAAATACAGCTCCTGCTGTATTTTATAATACAATCATGCACACACAATAAAATGCCCTTGACATGTCCAAGGGTCCAATCACACACACAATGTCTATAAGCCATAATAGTTGGATCTTGCATCCACAAAGTTAGCACATCCTACTATTATCCTGCCTAAATTATGTATGACATGTGCATAATTAAACTAATACCAAATACACAGAGGCAAAACCCTAGCTCTGATACCAATTTTTGGTTGCTACTCGGAAAGCCTAACGGTTCCACTATACAAAAATTTTGTACAAAGGTCTGAACCTTTTCCTAGCCACCATGTGTTCTTTTAAATTAAACTTGGATCGCCTGTAGAACTTAACACGTTTGATCCTAAGTTTAACTTATTTGTTCTTTTAGATTTAGACTTGGATCTCCTGCGGAACTTAACACGTTTGATCCAAATCACCTAGGTTACGAAGATAATTAAATATCTATTTCCAAAATTGGCTTCCAGTACTGACGTGGCGAGGCACATGGCCTTCTTGGATATGGGAACAACCACCACCGACTAGACAAAGCCTTTTAAGGAAAGCTAATATTTAATTTCCTTAAATAACTCTAGGTCAACCAAAAAGAGCAATCGAAGCACAAGTTCGAAAAGAAAACAAAAGAACACCACATCGAAAACTAATTCGAAATACTAGAATCGCATGCCTCTTGTATTTGGTATTTTTACAAAGAAATAAAACTAGCATGATGTGGAAAAACATTACTAGTTATACCTTTCTTTTGAAGACAAAGACCTCTTGATCTTCTACCGTATTCCTCTTCTAACCTCGGACGTTGTGTGAGCAACGATCTTCCGAGATGAGAACCACCTTTCCACCTTCCTTCTTTCTTCTAGATTTCTGCCACAATAAATTTCTTCAAGGATGAAGAATTTCGGCCACAACCAATGCTCCAAGGGATGCTAGAGTCGAGGCTTGCTTTCTCTTCTTCTTCTCCTTCCTTGATCCGGCCACAAACAAGAGCTCCACCAAGAAGTTAGGTTTCGGCCAACAAGAGGAGAGGAGAGAAATAGGGCCGGCCACCAAAACCAAGGAAGAGAGGGAGGAAAAGAATAAAGGTTGTTCACCCATGAAGGCTCCTCCACCTCCACTTTTATAATCTTTGGTCTTGCAAATAAGGAAATTTTAATAAAAACTTCCTTAATTCTTTTTCCATGAAAAGGAAACTTTTATTTAATTAAAAATAATTTTTCTTCTCATTATTATAATGGCCGGCGAAACCAAATCTCCAAGCAAATAAAAATTTTAAACTAAAATTAAAACTTCCTTATTTGCTTCTAGAAATTTTATAAAAAATTTCACCAATAATTTTTATCCCTTCATGATTGGTTAAAAGGAAATTTTATAAATTAAATCTTTCTTTAAACATGTGGATAATTTCCGGAAAGTTATCTTTAAAAATTAAAATCTCCTTTCAAGTTACAAAAAAGGAAAGATATCAAATCCAGTCTTACCCAAGAGGCAGGCTCCTGGATGTGTTCTCCCACATTTGGGGCAGGGAAAGAGCTTAGTCTGTTTAGTTTCTGGTCCTCCCTTCTGGTTACTTCCTGAATCCCACTGCTTCCTTTTAGTACCCTTGCCTTTCCAGTTCTGATTATTTAACTGGGGTTTCTGATTTCCCCCAGTCTTGGTCTCCATCTTGATTGGCTTGTGCTGCTCTCTTTGTGCATTCATGCTGTTCAGATAGTGCTCAGCTACTAAGGCTCTACTGACCAACTCTTCTCCAGTCAGGGGCTGATGAGTTCCACTGCTCACATTAAGTGATATCACAGGCTTCAGCATCCTGAGCATTAGTCTGACTCGCTCCTTCTCTGTACTTACTAGTTCTGGGCAGAGACGAGCTAGCCTGTTGAATCTCTTAACTGCTTCCTCCACTGTCAGATCCCCCTGTCTGAACTCCATAAACTCCTCGTAGTGCTTGTTGGTGATCTTTTGGCGAAAGAACTCGTCGTAGAATTCTGTCTCAAAATCAATCCATTTCATCTGATTGATTGCCCTCTTGCTCTTTACTCTCTCCCACCACATGCGTGCGTCTCCAGTCAGGCAGAAGGAGGCACACTTGACTTTCTCGACTTCTGGCCAGTCAAGAAGCTCCATGGTGCTCTCCAGTGTTTTGAACCAAGCCTGGGCATCCCAGGGCTCAGTTGTGCCTGAGAAACTCTCTGGTTTCAGTTTCAGCCACTGAATGAGGTAGGATTCTTGTCTCTGGGGTGCTGTGACGACTCCTTGGGCAGCTGGTGGAACCTCAGTTACCACTGGAGTCTCCACAGTTACTGTTTGAGGAGTAGGAGGAACTGGTTGTTGATTTGCCATCAGATTGGCAATTACTTGCTGCTGCTCAGCTACTTGTTTCTGAAGTTGGGCAACAACTTCAGAAAGATTGGGCTCCGTTGAGCCTGGCACCTCTTTCTCCTGTACTTGGTCCTCAATACGAGCGGTACGGGGACGTCCTCTTCTCGACATCTAGTTAAACAAATAAGAAAATTTGATGATTTCTCTACCCTTTCTAAACATACACATTTATATATTAAGAAAGGAAATAGCTAAAAACTCTTATCTTACTTAATCACTTATAAACAATCAATCCATACAGCAAATAATAATAATAAAGGAAAGCACTAAAGAAAGAACTTAAATACTTTCTTACTTGAAGACGGCAAGGATGATGCTGATGTGTGTGTGTTGCTGGAAAATGGACCTGCTCTGATACCAACTGTAACGGCCACCCTCCTTACTACTACTCTGAGGGTGACCGCTACTGAAACTACTATCTACACATAACTGGTACTACCTACTTTAACACTAGAAATGCTTTAATCTATTTGTTTAAAACATATCACATATCAACTAAAACTTTAAACTGCTCTGATGTTTTTTTTTTTCTTTCTTACTTATTTAAACATGCAAATAAGTGTAACACAAGCAAGTGTAACATATAGGCAATGAAGCTTAAGTATCTCTACTGTTTGCTACTTCCTTTATTAACTTGCATTCATGAAATCCTACCTAACATCCCTTGTTACAGAATGTAGTTATTCATTCTACAACCAAACCGTAATTAAGAGAAAGTGAAATAAACTACTACTCATTCATTACCTAACAAGCCGAACTATATGCATTTAACATCCGAATAAATCCAGCAACTTAACATTCCAGCAGATTTATAAGGAAGTACTGAGCATAAGAATATTTCTAGCATTTCACAGCAGATTAAAATTTCTAGCAGTAACAAAAGGAAAACTAAGCATAGGAATTCGCTAGCTACTCATATATCCTACTCATTGCAATTGAAAACAAATTTCACTACAGCAGAAGTAAATCATGTGACAGTTCCATTAAAGCAAACTTATATAGCATACTAGTATCTAACAATTTTTAACATAGCAATATAGTTCTACTATGGCAAAAATCAAACGAGCACTAGCAAGTAACATCTCCAAACTCTTCTAGCAAGATCCCATACTTCCATAACAGCCACCACACACACACCATCAACGACTCCTTGTCGCCTTCTTCTACACCACTTTAGCTTTTCCTTTATTTTTATCTATATCTGCAGTAGGAGGAAAAATTAGTATCTATAAGCTAAAAACTTAGTAAGTGCTTTCTACTCACAAAATCCGATAAGGAATGCATAAGCATTAAAGAAAACAGGGAGTACATGCTCAACATGAAAATAGCAATATAGAACTACATCATGCATCTCTAAAGGAAACAACCATTTAACTTGCTAGAATTTGCAACTTAGATAAAAGAACTTGTTCTGTTTGTTTCCAAATTAATACTTTTATACTTTAAAATAATATTCAACTTCACTTGGGCCCGACATTGTACCACTTTGCGCGCCTTTCTTAATGAGAATTGAGGTAGCTAATCCCAAAATCGTTAAGACACTTCTAGACCTTATGTCTAGGGGCAACTTGGAGCCCATCCCTTGGACCTTGTGTCCGGTACATGCCCTTTAAAAGTAAAATACTTTTCTTTATATCCTTCTTTAAATACTTCTTCTAATAAAATGCCTTGGCATTTATTTAAGCACTTAGTGTGCTTTGATTCTAAATTCTGAAATTTAGGATCAGATTGTGACTTAGTATTGCTTTACTTGTACTTCTCTCATTTATTCAGCATACAAGAGATTCTAAACTATATGGCACTGATATAAAAATATTAACCAGTACATATTCAAACAAAAACTCCACAATAATTTTAAAAAAGGACAACTATATCACTGAAATGTAACAGGATATGTTCAAACCGAATTCAACAGAATTCCACAGCCACTAAAAGAAGAATACATGGTCATAAGGAACAACTTTTAATCAGCTCACGGCAGTAACAGTTTTCCCCACAACAAGTTGTAAAAACTACCCCATTTTGAATTCTTAACAGACCCTTAATCATACTGTAACTTGAAGGAAAAATCTAACTACTTAATCATGCTTGAAATGTAAGGTAATCCATCCAATTAGCATGCTGTGGTAATCAAGGAAAACCCCAAAAAAACTTCTGCTCGTGCACTAAAAAGCATCAACAGATTTAAACCAAAAACCTAAACCAATTTGCTAGATCAAGGTCAAAATCCGAAACCACATACTATGATAAAAGGCTACTGTTGTTCATATTACAACAAAACACAAAATAAAACCCGAGAGCTACTCCTACCGCAGGTGAGAAGCACTTACATCGGGTTCTTTGACTTACAACCGAAGAGAAATGATCTAGGGTTTCGGTGGAGCTTCGATTCCACCTTTTTCCTTGTATTTCCCGAGCTCCCCTTGCCAGAATGATCACCCACGAGTGGAGACCAGCCGGAAAACACCTCGCCGACGTCGAGAGGAGGAAACCTAGCCTTGGCTGCGGTTTCGCCCGAGAGGAGAAGACGGCGCCGCGTGGGTGAGAAGGGAGAGAGGTTTGGGTTTTTAGGTTTCGGGAAAGAAATTAACCTCCTTTAATAACCTAGGCGATTCGGTTCCACCTATAACTTAAATATATTTGTTCACACACTTAGTTAATAAAACGAGCTCAGCTCGGTTGGTTGGGCCGATTACTGCTTGGGCCCGAGAAGCTGGGTTCGAATCCTAGCTCTTGCACTTTGTGTTTTTTTTTTTTTAAACTTCCTCCTCCCGGTAAAAATGCCAAACGGACTCCAAAAATTGCATAAAAATACTCTAAAAATTCCTAAAAATCCCTAGAATATTTTAAAAGTATTTTCAGACATTTTCAAAGATATTTAGAACTAAAAGTAAGGAAAATTGGGTCGTTACAACTCCCCATACCTTATAAAAAGTTTATCCTCGAACTTAGAATAGTTCTGGATATTTCTGCCTCATACTGTCCTCTCATTCCCAAGTGACTTCCTCGTGCTTCTGGTTCTGCCAGACGACCTTCACTAGTGGCACTTCTTTGTTCCTTAGTCTCTTGACTGCTCTGTCCACTATCTGTGTAGGTCTACTCTCATAACTAAGATCCTCTTGGATCTGCACTGACTGAGGTTCAATCACTTGGCTAGGGTCATGAAGACACTTCTTTAACATGGAGACATGAAACACATTGTGTACTGCTGACATGTCCAGTGGCAAGTCCAGCTTATAAGCTACTTTACCAATCCTTTCTGAAATCAGGTACGGTCCTACATAGCGAGGACTTAATTTGCCCTTCTTGCCAAATCTCATCACTCCCTTCATAGGAGCAACCTTGAGAAAGACTGAATCTCCTACTTGGAATTCCAGTGGCCTTCGGCGTGTGTCAGCATAGCTTTTCTGTCTACTCTGGGCAGTCTCAATCCTCTGTCTGATCTTCTGAATAACCTGAGTGGTTTCTTCTATCATCTCAGTCTGAATGCCCAGCTCTACTTCCATTTCTCTTCTTTCTCCAGCTTCTTGCCAGCATATAGGTGATCTGCACTTTCTGCCATACAATGCTTCATATGGTGCCATCCTGATGGTGGCTTGGTAGCTGTTGTTGTAGGCAAACTCAGCTAAGCACAGATACTTGCACCAACTGCCTTTAAAATCTAATGCACAAGCCCTAAGCATATCTTCTAGGATCTGATTTACTCGCTCTGTCTGTCCATCAGTCTGAGGATGGAAGGCTGTGCTGAACTTGAGCTTGGTGCCTAGTGTAGTCTGTACACACTCCCAAAAGTGAGAGGTGAAGCGCCCATCTCTATCAGAAATAATAGATTTGGGAACTCCGTGATGTCTGATCACCTCTTTAACATACAGCTGTGCTAACTGCTCTATAGAGTGAGACACTTTGACGGCTAGAAAATGAGCAGACTTGGTCAATCTGTCCACTATCACCCATATCACATCATATCCATTTGTGGTTCTTGGGAGACCTGTTATGAAGTCCATGGATATGTCTTCCCACTTCCACTCTGGTATTGGAAGAGGTTGTAAAACTCCTCCTGGTCTCTGGTGTTCTGCTTTGACCCTCTGACATGTCAGGCAGGTACTGACATATTTAGCTACATCTCTTTTGAGTCCAGACCACCAGAACTTCTGTTTCACGTCTTGGTACATCTTGGTAGAACCAGGATGCATGGAGTATGGTGTACTATGGGCTTCTTCTAAAATTTTCTTTCTCAGCCCTTCATCATTGGGAACACAAAGGCGATTTCCCTGATAAAGAATTCCACTGTCTGATACTCGAAATTCTGAACTTCCTTCTTCTTGTATCCCTTGCTTGATCTTTTGAATATCTGGATCTTCGCTTTGCTTCTTCTGTATATCCTCAAGCAGGGTTGACTCTAAGGTCAATGCAGAAAGTTGCCCATAAATAATTTCAAGTCCGAAATCTGACAACTCCTTCTGTAGTGGCAGGGCTAATGATGATAAGGACATCAAGGATGCACTGGACTTTCTGCTTAGTGCATTTGCCACTTTATTAGCTTTACCTGGGTGGTAGAGGATTTCACAGTCATAATCTTTGACCAACTCTAGCCACCTGCGCTGTCTCATGTTTAAGTCCTTCTGAGTGAAGATGTACTTAAGACTCTGATGGTCTGTGAAGATTCTGCACTGGACTCCATACAAGTAGTGTCGCCAGAGTTTCAGTGCAAAGACTACAGCTGCCAGCTCTAGATCATGAGTGGGATAGTTCTTCTCATAGTCTTTGAGTTGTCTGGAAGCATAAGCTATAACTTTTCCTTCCTGCATGAGTACAGCTCCTAAGCACATCTTGGAAGCATCACTATAGATGTCAAAACTCTTGTCGCTCTCTGGAACAGTCAGTATAGGAGCACTGGTCAGTCTCTTCTTGAGTTCTTGAAAACTCTGCTCACATTTCTCTGACCATTCAAACTTCTTGTCCTTCCTGGTGAGGGCTGTAAGTGGAGAGGCTATCCTGGAAAAGTCCTCCACAAATTTCCTGTAGTACCCAGCTAAACCAAGGAAGCTTCTGATCTCCCTGGCATTCTTGGGTCTTTTCCAGTTGCTGACCGCTTCTATTTTGGCCGAATCCACTTGAATGCCTTCTTTTGAAACAATATGACCTAGAAATGCCACCTGCTCCAACCAGAACTTGCACTTTGAGAATTTAGCATAGAGCTACCTTTGCTGAAGGGTCTGTAGGACTATTCTCAAATGCGTGTCATGCTCTTCTGGGGTTCTGGAATAGATTAGAATGTCGTCGATGAACACAATGACAAATTTGTCAAGGTATTCACTGAATACTCTATTCATCAAGTCCATGAAGACTGCAGGTGCATTAGTCACACCAAAAGGCATAACCACGAATTCATAGTGTCCATATCTGGTCCTGAAAGCAGTTCTGGGTATATCACTCTCCTTTACTTTTAACTAATGGTACCCAGAGCGCAGATCTATCTTAGAGAACACTGTTGCCCCTTTCAATTGATCAAATAAATCATCAATCCTGGGCAGTGGATACCTGTTCTTGATGGTCACTTGATTCAGAGCTCTATAATCTATGCACATTCGCATAGATCCATCCTTCTTCTTGACAAACAACACAGGAGCTCCCCATGGTGAATGACTAGGGCGGATGAAGCCTTTGTCAAGCTGCTCCTGAAGTTGTTCTTGTAACTCTTTCAACTCCGCTGGGGACATGCGGTATGGAGCTTTTGAAATTGGACCGGTACCAGGAACCAGTTCAATCTCAAACTCTACTTCTCTATTGGGAGGTAGTCTAGGTAGCTCTTCTGGGAATACCTCTGGATACTCACAGACTACTCGAACTTCCTCCTGCTTAGGTCTTTCTTCTTCCTTGGTACTCACAATGAATGCAAGAAAACCAACACACCCTTTAGCTAACATCTGGTGAGCTATGAGAGAAGAGAGGAACTTCTGGGTCTTCCTCTTTGGTACTCCTGTAAATTCAAAGGAAGGTTCACCTTCTGGGCTAAAGATCACCTTCCTTCTGCGGCAGTCCACTGAAGCACTGTACTGGCTGAGGAAATCCATACCAAAAATGATATCGAAATCCTGCATAGCGAGGACTACCAGATTAACACATAGCTCTCGGTCTGAAATTCTGACTGGTACAGACCGAAGCCACTGGCTGGATTCCATGACGTCTCCAGAAGGCAGAGTTGTCAGGAACTTGAAATTCATGTTTTCTGTAGGTACCCGTAGTTCTTTGGCAAAAGGTATGGATACAAAAGAATGGGTCGCCCCAGTATCAAATAGTGCAGTAGCTATATGCTGAAAAATAACTACTTGACCTGTTACGACCGTGGAGGCACTAGCAGCTTCCTCTTTGGTAAGGGAGAATACTCTGGCATTGTCAAAGGCTGGAACTGGTGGAGCTTCCAACCTTCCTTGACTGATCTGAGGTCCTTCCAGAGTTGCAGGCATATAATGTAGTTGAGGCTTGGCTCCATATTGTATTGGCTGTGGCTGGGGTGCTTTGAACTTGTTAGGACACTGTTTGGCCATGTGTCCTTCTTGACCACAAGAATAACATCCAGTCTTACCCAAGAGGCAGGCTCCTGGATGTGTTCTCCCACATTTGGGGCAGGGAAAGAGCTTAGTCTGTTTGGTTTCTGGTCCTCCCTTCTGGTTACTTCCTGAATCCCACTGCTTCCTTTTAGTACCCTTGCCTTTCCAGTTCTGATTATTTAACTGGGGTTTCTGATTTCCCCCAGTCTTGGTCTCCATCTTGATTGGCTTGTGCTGCTCTCTTTGTGCCTTCATGCTGTTCAGATAGTGCTCAGCTACTAAGGCTCTACTGACTAACTCTTCTCCAGTCAGGGGCTGATGAGTTCCACTGCTCACATTAAGTGATATCACAGGCTTCAGCATCCTGAGCATTAGTCTGACTCGCTCCTTCTCTGTACTTACTAGTTCTGGGCAGAGACGAGCTAGCCTGTTGAATCTCTTAACTGCTTCCTCCACTGTCAGATCCCCCTGTCTGAACTCCATAAACTCCTCGTAGTGCTTGTTGGTGATCTTTTGGCGAAAGAACTCGTCGTAGAATTCTGTCTCAAAATCAATCCATTTCATCTGATTGATTGCCCTCTTGCTCTTTACTCTCTCCCACCACATGCGTGCGTCTCCAGTCAGGCAGAAGGAGGCACACTTAACTTTCTCGACTTCTGGCCAGTCAAGAAGCTCCATGGTGCTCTCCAATGTTTTGAACCAAGCCTAGGCATCCCAGGGCTCAGTTGTGCCTGAGAAACTCTCTGGTTTCAGTTTCAGCCACTGAATGAGGTAGGATTCTTGTCTCTGGGGTGCTGTGACGACTCCTTGGGCAGCTGGTGGAACCTCAGTTACCACTGGAGTCTCCACAGTTACTGTTTGAGGAGTAGGAGGAACTGGTTGTTGATTTGCCATCAGATTGGCAATTACTTGCTGCTGCTCAGCTACTTGTTTCTGAAGTTGGGCAACAACTTCAGAAAGATTGGGCTCCGTTGAGCCTGGCACCTCTTTCTCCTGTACTTGGTCCTCAATACGAGCGGTACGGGGACGTCCTCTTCTCGACATCTAGTTAAACAAATAAGAAAATTTGATAATTTCTCTACCCTTTCTAAACATACACATTTATATATTAAGAAAGGAAATAGCTAAAAACTCTTATCTTACTTAATCACTTATAAACAATCAATCCATACTGCAAATAATAATAATAAAGGAAAGCACTAAAGAAAGAACTTAAATACTTTCTTACTTGAAGACGGCAAGGATGATGCTGATGTGTGTGTGTTGCTGGAAAATGGACCTGCTCTGATACCAACTGTAACGGCCACCCTCCTTACTACTACTCTGAGGGTGACCGCTACTGAAACTACTATCTACACATAACTGGTACTACCTACTTTAACACTAGAAATGCTTTAATCTATTTGTTTAAAACATATCACATATCAACTAAAACTTTAAACTGCTCTGATGTTTTTTTTTTCTTTCTTACTTATTTAAACATGCAAATAAGTGTAACACAAGCAAGTGTAACATATAGGCAATGAAGCTTAAGTATCTCTACTGTTTGCTACTTCCTTTATTAACTTGCATTCATGAAATCCTACCTAACATCCCTTGTTACAGAATGTAGTTATTCATTCTACAACCAAACCGTAATTAAGAGAAAGTGAAATAAACTACTACTCATTCATTACCTAACAAGCCGAACTATATGCATTTAACATCCGAATAAATCCAGCAACTTAACATTCCAGCAGATTTATAAGGAAGTACTGAGCATAAGAATATTTCTAGCATTTCACAGCAGATTAAAATTTCTAGCAGTAACAAAAGGAAAACTAAGCATAGGAATTCGCTAGCTACTCATATATCCTACTCATTGCAATTGAAAACAAATTTCACTACAGCAGAAGTAAATCATGTGACAGTTCCATTAAAGCAAACTTATATAGCATACTAGTATCTAACAATTTTTAACATAGCAATATAGTTCTACTATGGCAAAAATCAAACGAGCACTAGCAAGTAACATCTCCAAACTCTTCTAGCAAGATCCCATACTTTCATAACAGCCACCACACACATACCATCAACGACTCCTTGTCGCCTTCTTCTACACCACTTTAGCTTTTCCTTTATTTTTATCTATATCTGCAGTAGGAGGAAAAAGTAGTATCTATAAGCTAAAAGCTTAGTAAGTGCTTTCTACTCACAAAATCCGATAAGGAATGCATAAGCATTAAAGAAAACAGGGAGTACATGCTCATCATGAAAATAGCAATATAGAACTACATCATGCATCTCTAAAGGAAACAACCATTTAACTTGCTAGAATTTGCAACTTAGATAAAAGAACTTGTTCTGTTTGTTTCCAAATTAATACTTTTATACTTTAAAATAATATTCAACTTTACTTGGGCCCGGCATTGTACCACTTTGCGCGCCTTTCTTAATGAGAATTGAGGTAGCTAATCCCAAAACTATTAAGACACTTTTAGACCTTATGTCTAGGGGCAACTTGGAGCCCATCCCTTGGACCTTGTGTCCGGTACATGCCCTTTAAAAGTAAAATACTTTTCTTTATATCCTTCTTTAAATACTTCTTCTAATAAAATGCCTTGGCATTTATTTAAGCACTTAGTGTGCTTTGATTCTAAATTCTGAAATTTAGGATCAGATTGTGACTTAGTATTGCTTTACTTGTACTTCTCTCATTTATTCAGCATACAAGAGATTCTAAACTATATGGCACTGATATAAAAATATTAACTAGTACATATTCAAACAAAAACTCCACAATAATTTTAAAAAAGGACAACTATATCACTGAAATGTAACAGGATATGTTCAAACCGAATTCAACAGAATTCCACAGCCACTAAAAGAAGAATACATGGTCATAAGGAACAACTTTTAATCAGCTCACGGCAGTAACAGTTTTCCCCACAACAAGTTGTAAAAACTACCCCATTTTGAATTCTTAACAGACCCTTAATCATACTGTAACTTGAAGGAAAAATCTAACTACTTAATCATGCTTGAAATGTAAGGTAATCCATCCAATTAGCATGCTGTGGTAATCAAGGAAAACCCCAAAAAAACTTCTGCTCGTGCACTAAAAAACATCAACAGATTTAAACCAAAAACCTAAACCAATTTGCTAGATCAAGGTCAAAATCCGAAACCACATACTATGATAAAAGGCTACTGTTGTTCATCTTACAACAAAACACAAAATAAAACCCGAGAGCTACTCCTACCGCAGGTGAGAAGCACTTACATCGGGTTCTTGGACTTACAACCGAAGAGAAATGCTCTAGGGTTTCGGTGGAGCTTCGATTCCACCTTTTTCCTTGTATTTCCCGAGCTCCCCTTGCCGGAATGATCACCCACGAGTGGAGACCAGCCGGAAAACACCTCGCCGACGTCGAGAGGAGGAACCCTAGCCTTGGCTGCGGTTTCGCCCGAGAGGAGAAGACGGCGCCGCGTGGGTGAGAAGGGAGAGAGGTTTGGGTTTTTAGGTTTCGGGAAAGAAATTAACCTCCTTTAATAACCTAGGCGATTCGGTTCCACCTATAACTTAAATATATTTGTTCACACACTTAGTTAATAAAACGAGCTCAGCTCGGTTGGTTGGGCCGATTACTACTTGGGCCCGAGAAGCTGGGTTCGAATCCTAGCTCTTGCACTTTGTGTTTTTTTTTTTTTAAACTTCCTCCTCCCGGTAAAAATGCCAAACGGACTCCAAATATTGCATAAAAATACTCTAAAAATTCCTAAAAATCCCTAGAATATTTTAAAAGTATTTTCAGACATTTTCAAAGATATTTAGAACTCAAAGTAAGGAAAATTGGGTCGTTACAAATTCATTCCACTAGAGAATTATTATTGAACTACCGCACCAATCCCAAATTACATTTTGGGCTCCTTCTTATTATGAGTGTGTTAGTCTCCCTGTGTTTAAGATAACAAATGTCCACTAATTAAGTAAGTTACTGACAACTCACTTAATTAATATCTTGCTCCAAGAGTAGTACCACTCAACTTCATAGTCATGTCGGACTAAGTCCACTTGCAGGGTTTAACATGACAATCCTTATGAGCTCCTCTTGGGGACATTCTCAACCTAGATCACTAGGACACAGTTTCCTTCTATAATCAACAACACACACTATAAGTGATATCATTTCTCAACTTATCGGGCTTATTGATTTATCGAACTAAATCTCACCCATTGATAAATTAAAGAAATAAATATCATATATATGTGCTTGTTATTATATTAGGATTAAGAGCACACACTTCCATAATAACTGAGGTCTTTGTTCCTTTATAAAGTTAGTATAAAAGGAACGACCTCAAATGGTCCAACTCAATACACTCTAAGTGTACTAGTGTAATTATATAGTTAAGATAAACTAATACCTAATTACACTACGACCTTCCAATGGTTTGTTCATTTCCATCTTGGTCGTGAGCTACTGTTTTTAATTTATAAGGAACCGATAACATAATCTTCTGTGTGTGACACCATACACCATGTTATCTATAATATAAATTAATTGAGCAACTACATTTATCGTAAATGTAGACATTTGACCAATGTGATTCTTATTTCTAGATAAATGTTTATACCAAAAGCTAGGCTTTTAGTATACATCCTAACAACCCTCAAGATAACAAGAGACGAACATGAGTCAGAATCTTCTATTGACAATGAGGAAATGGTGATGATGGTAAGACATTTTAAAAAGTTATGTAATTCAAGAAAAACTAACCATCCGTAGGGTAGAAAGAAAAGGATGATTAGATGCTACCACTGCAATAAAGAAGGGCACGTCAAAGAGAACTGCCCCAAGCTAAGGAACAAGGACAAGGACAAAGGAAAGAAGTCTGTCCAAGTGAATAAGTACAAAACTCTAAAGGTGACTTGGGACGATATGTTGTCCAAATCGGAAGTCGAGGCTTTCTCCGGACTTAGCTTGCATTAATGGCAAGTCATCGAGAAGATGAACACGAAGTAAGCTCGTCCGAAATGAGCATCGAGAGCATTGATGAAGGGGGAGCTACATCAGAAGAAAACAATAGTTCAGGGGGAGCTACGGATAACGAGGTTGATAAGGTAAGTCAGGTATGAATTGTCCCACCTAACAAGTTATTTAAGTTTGTAAAATTATTAACCAAAAATTGTTGCAAACTTGAAAAATAAATTAAAAATTAATTTTAGTAAAATCTTGCCCATTAGAAGAGTTTGACGAAATAAAATTTTACAAAAAGAAATAAGTAACTTGAAAAACCATGCATGCTCATATAATACAAGTTTTAGGAAATTCAATAATCTAAATTGGTATTTTAGATATCACAAAGGAAAAAATTAGAAATATTTCAAATAAAATATGTTCCTAAGAAATACCTAATCAATTCAATTGGCTGGAACCTATATTGGGTTCCTAAGTCTTGACTAACTTGAACCTTAGAGCTTTCAGCAAGAAAATTAAACGTTTAATTTCCTTATGCGGCTTTGTCTAGAAGTGGTTGATGATCCAATAACCAAGAAGGCCTAGTGCCTCGCCATAGTCTGGAAGTCAAATATTGAAATAAAATATTTAATTGACTAACTAATAAAGCATTAAAATGAAATTAGATAATGCTTTAAAAAGTTTTTCAGATATTTTTTCTCTACTTGGAAATTTCTTAAAATAGTTACTAAATTTTTTTTTGAAAAATCCTCATTTTTTTTTAAATTTAGTTAAGTTAAAATTTTTTTCCCTTTGCAAATTTCTTTAACTTAGGATTTTTTTTACTGGTAAAACTCAGGAAAATTTTTATTTTTTGCTTTATCAAACTTTATTTTTACGATGCACAATACTTTTTCTCTGCTTGAAATTTTCTTACTTAGAAATTGTTTTCTGCAACACTTAAATATTCTATAAATTAGTGCCAATTTTTTTTATATCAAAATAATTTTCAAAATTATTTTTCTAAAGTTTTCAAAAATAGTTACCCTTAGATTTTTTTTGTACCCTATTTTTATATGATCAAAGGGGGAGAAGGAAAAGATTAAGTCTAGGGGGATGTAGATAATTTTTTAATTTTTGCACTTTATTATAGAATTTATTATTTTAAATTTATGTCTGTTTACCTAGCTTAACTTGGGGTTTTCACATCAAAAAGGGGAAGATTGTTGGAACCCCAAGGTTGTTTTGATGTGATCAAACAAGTTAAGTTAGATCCTGTGATTTTTTGATCCTTGTGTCTAAGTGTGAAGGAGCTTAGAAGCACAGGAAGTCGAGCGGAAGACGCAACTAGCGAGAAGGATGACACGGGAGAGCCGACGGGCTCGGTGCGTCTAAGGGACAAGGTGTTGCGGAAGAGTATACCAGCGGACGAGAAGGGACTATGTGATGTTTTTGAGGGACGAGAAGCTGAGGCGGAAGATTGCTTGGGGAGCAAAAGACACAGCTAGCAAGAATGTCAGCACGGGAGAGAGTCGACGGGCTCGGTGCGTCTGAGGGATGAAGCTACGGAAGAGTAAGCTTGTAGATGAGAAGGAAGCATGCGATGATTCCGAGGTATGAGAAGCGGGAGCAGAAGCTTGCTCGAGGAGAAGGTCGGAAGTTGGGTTTTTGTGAGCTCTAATCTGGATGGCCGAAATCACCCAAACAAGCGGAGCCAGAGTGGAAGACCCGGACTAAGGCGAGCAGTACCGGAGTAGAGAGTTTGGACCGAAAAAGTCAACCTTGTTGACTTTAAGGGTTCGGGCGCCTAGAATTAGTCCGGGCGCCTGGAATCAGTCTGGGCGCCCGGACCAGTCTAGGGGCCCGGAACCCTTCCGGGCGCCCGAAATGCGATATTGACCCTATCACGTTTGACCATGATCGATTACGAAGGGGGATAAAGTCTTATCCCCTTCCAGGCACCTGGAACCCTTCCAAACACCTCAACCAAGGCTATAAATAGAGGCTTGGTCCAAGAAGCTAAAAAGAACAAGCAATTTCATTTACAACACTTGTGTGTTTTTCATTTCTGTTTAGCTTCCTCATTTTTGTGCTTTCACTGCTGTAAGAGGCTTCTCCACCTGAAGGAGTATTTTAGTACGCTTCATTTCCTTGGATTAACAACCTCCCCGGTTGTAACCAAGTAAATCCCTTAAGCCTCTATTTTTGTTTATTTCCTATTTTAATTAGTTTTATGCAAGTGTTCTTTTAAAGTCCGAGAAGGGTTTGTTTTGAATTATTTTCAGTGCTATTCAACCCCCCCTTCTAGCCGACCCAATGGTCCCAACAGGTTTCGCGGTTTGTGTGCGACAGAATATTAGAATATTCCTTGATGAATATCTATTACTTTCTAACAAGTTTTTACGATTCCCTGACAGTATTATTCCTCTGGGGGTTCAACTAGCTAAGAGGTCAGCCGAGATTAAGACTGGGATGGTACCCAAGAGAATAGGACTAAGCCCTGGGTCTGACCAACTAAGGGGCTGGACGAGATTAGGACTGGGATGGTGCCCAAGAGAAGGAGACTGAGCCCTAGGTCTGACCAGCTAAGGGGCTGACCTGGATTAGGACTGGGATGGTGCCCATGAGAAGGGGACTGAGCCCTAGGTCTAATCGATTAAGGGGTCGACTGGGATTAGGACCGAGATGGTGCCTAGGAGAAGGGGATTGAGCCTTGAGTCTGACTAGCTAAGAGGTTGGTTGGGATTAGGACTGGGATGGTGCCTAGAAGGGGACTGAGCCCTAGGTCCAATCAGCTAAGAGGCTTGTCAAGATTAGGGGAGTGGACTGCCTGGACACGTAGTCTTTAACCATGACTGCCACCTCCTATCGACTTTTGACTACCATGTCATCTTGACTATCATTTCCACCCTTTCACCGGGGTCTGTTAGTATTAGCCTAGTACCAATTATGAGATGATTGACAAGGACACTTTATATATCATATTTCACTTATTAATAAAAAGCAAAGTTGGTTATTATATTTACTTCAATTTAGTGTTGAATGAATAATTACAATAATATCCTAAAGTAGGAGGTTTTAATGTACAATATATCAATTGGTTAAATTGATAGTGAAATATTGCAGATATATAAATAATGCCACTCTTAACTATTCTTAGTCAAGTATTAATATACAAGGATAATATTAATGCGTTATGACTAGCATGTAGGTCAACAGATGACTTAATATCACAAGTCATGGATATGAGATATCAGATTGACACATGAGTATATATTAGGGAATATGTTCTAAATGATCTACCATAAAAATGTTTCATGGATCATTATATGAGTGTCATAAATATTCTCATGTGATTATTGGTATGAATAGTCCTTAGACCTGAAGTCACTATGGTTCCCTACATAAGGAGTTACGTACTTTGGTATCGGCAAACGTTACCTGTAATAAGGTGAACTATAAAATCGATCATTGGATATGCAATAAGTTATGCAGAGGGATGTGAGTAATGTAGATGATATCTATTCCTTTCATATGACGGAAGTGATATCTGTGGGCCCACTACAACAAAATCCTTCATAGACATCGATTTTCCACCGGTGTTTATTTCATTTTCGACCGATGTCTATGAAGCCGATGTAAAAGGTCTGCCATTTTAGACATCGGTTTAAAACCGGTGTAGTATCACTTAACGACACCGGTGTTCGAATCGATTATTAACCGGTGTAGTATCACTTAACAACACTGTTTCATCAACGGTGTAAAACTGATGTAATATTATATGTTAATAACACCAGTTTTGGCAGCGGTATACGACCGATGTAATATTAGTTAATAACACCGGTTTTGCAGTGGTGGAAAATCGATATAATATAAGTATTTTTTAACAGTACAAATTTGATTTCCGAAACAGTAACAAAAAAATACACAAATATTCACAAATTACACAAATATTCTTCATTCAACAATATCTATAAAATACACAAATATTTACAAATTACATAAATATTCTTTTTACAACAGTATCCATAAAATACACACACTAATAAATTAGTTACTTTGGTTTTGCAAAGTAACTAATATTCTTCTTACAACAGTATTCTTCTTACAACAATATTTACAACTAATAAATTAGTTGCTGCCTGAATTCTTGTAATTCTGTATCCTGTTCGACTAATCTTTCTTCTACCATTTTCTTTTGAAGCAAGGCATCATCCAATTGTTTCTGTAAAGCCAGAGCTCGAGCTTCTGCTTTTTCCCATCCTAATAAGTAGATCATGCATTGTTTATTCTTAAAACAACATAGTTTCTATGTTGGGAAGAAAATGAAAGGAAAAAAAAATAATCTAACCTGAAATTGCTTCCTCAGCTACTTTTTCTTGCTTTTCCAAAAGATCATCTTTAGCATTGGACTCGCTGCGAACAAAAGATAGTTGTTCGTTCAAGTTTTCTACAGATTTCTCCAACTCCAGGGTCTTCCCTTTCTGAGAGAAATCATAGGCATTTACAAATTGATTCCCAACATAAGAAGAGACATATGCTCAGTCTAGAAGAGCTGAAAATTTGTTTGGTACTGATGAGTTGTTGCCTTCTTTATTTATAATCCATAAAATTAACAATAAAAAAATAGTAATAAACAATCAAAATCAGTAATAGAAGATATCGATCTTTGAGTCCAAGAATTGTTTATACTGAAACATTAGTTGTGCAAAAATTAGTAATAAACCATCAAAAAGATGATTTGATTACTGCTAACCTCAATGTTCTTCCCTGTGGACTTCCTATTCCATATCCACGTCTTGCTCTCCATGATTCCCACAAATTGCTGAAACATAGAAAGAGCTTGAATTAAGAGGCTAGTAAAAAAAATGTCTTGTTTAAATTAAGAATGAAATTGAGAAATCCTTTGACTCTTCAACAGTAATATGTCAAATAACTTATACACCACTTGATGCACCAAGTACCACAATTCACGTCACATCTAATTTATTGCGAAGTTCAACTCTTCAGATATTTACAAATATTAGCTCCAACACACGTTGAATTTTACACGTTAGTTTTGTAAATATTCTTCTTACAACAGTATCCATAATATTCATCTATTTATCATTTCAACCTAATAAATTAGTTACTTTGGTTTTGCAAAGTCTCCCAATTGTGTAGGAACCTCAGTAGCTTTTATCCCAAGTTCAGAGAAGAAGAATAATAATGAGGAAAATCAATTTCTGTATTTACAACACTATTTTGATGTTAAATGTTGTTAACATGTTTGTTTAACATCGTTGGTTCCTTGTTTAGGAGCATTCTTCATAGCCCGCATGAATTTTTAAACAAAAATCATGTCTAGTACTGTTTTTCATTTTTCTTATTGATGGAATTGAACCCAAATCCATCGCTAAGAATTAATTTGTCTCTGGAGCACAAAAAATTATGAATTTTCATAACCTCAATCAAAGCATTAGTTTGCTTTTTGTTCTAGCATCTAAAGCAAAAGAAAGTACATAAAGGATGTTAGCTAGAGCCCTAGAGCTAATCATTTGATGATTGTATTTTGGACTTATTGTATCATATTCTATATTAATAAAGGCATTTGGTTTTTGGTTATTATACTTACTTATATTGGTGCCAAATAAACTAAGTATAATAACGTCCTTAAGTAGAAGGTTCTTACCTATATCAATCGGTTAGCTGAACCGATAGTGAGATGATATAGGAAACACTACTCTTAATCATTCCTAGTCGAGTATTAACATTCAGGGACAATGTTAATGCAATAAGACTAGCATGTAGGTCAACTCGATGACTTGATCTCACAAATCATGGATATAGAGATATCAAGTTGACACATGGGTATATATTAGAGAATGTATACTGAATGGCCCGCCATGAGAAAGTATCATAGATCGTTATATGAGTGTCATATACTTTCTCATGTGACTATTAGTATGACTACTAGTCCTTAGACCTGAAGTCACCATGGTTCCCTACATAAGGAGTTATGTACTTTGGTTTCGTCAAACGTTACCCGCAACTGGGTGGACTATAAAGGCGACTACTGGGTATGTAACAAATTATGCGGAGGGATGTGAGTGATGTAGATGGGATCTATCCCTCCTATATGACGGAAGAGACATCGGTATTCCTGATAGAGTAAGACCACGAAGTGCATGACCATGCCCAAATGAGTCAAAATGAGATATTGAGCTCATTTGATTTAGTGAGTCTACTTGGAGTTCAGGATTTAGATTGATCAGAGGATGACACGATCTATGCCTCATATTGATCAATCTAGATGTCTAGGATAGAAGGACATTTGTCATATATTGTGAGGAGTCACAATTAATAGTCACAAGGTGATGTTGGATCTCAACATTTCTTGTAACTTGGGTAGCAATGATGTATTGCTAGATGCCGCTCATTGCTTATGTTTTTAAAGGAGTTTAGAAACATTGCCAACGTTACAAGAACCTATTGGGTCACACACAAAGAATAAGTGGATGGAGATTAGGTTCATATGATAAACCAATTGGATTAGGTTCATATAATGAACCAATTGGATTCGGATTGATTTAAATTAGACTTATTGAGTTAGACTCAATTAGATTCAATTGTTGAATGAGTCTAATTTAAATTTGATTCATTAAGTCAATTTATATTAATGAATTGAGATTCATTAGATTGAAATTGGCTTGAATCAAAGAATGAATTCAACTCAACATGGAAGAGATTTGGTCAATTTTGACTTGACCAAAATGGGAAGTTGAAACATCAAGTTTGACTTGATGTATTGCCACTTCATGGAGGATGACTCATCCTACATGGCAGCCACATCATCTCCACCTCATGGAGGTTACACCTCCCATTCCATTTAATGTGGTCGGCCACATTAAATGGGGAGGTTACATGTGTGTGGCCGACCACACTAATGGTGTAGGTGGTTTTCATTTTGTGTCATTCAAGTGTGTTGAATGCTTCTCTTTCCTCCTAGCTCTCTTCCTCCTTTCTCTTGCTGTTGCTGTGGGTTTCAAGGGAGGAAAGAAGGTGTATGAGTTGTGTTCCAAGAAAAGGGTGAAGTGAAGGTCACAAAGGAGGGTACCTAGTGGATTATGTGAGATCCCTTTTCTTTCTCTCCTTTCTTCCCATTTTAAATCCTACCCGAGAGCCCTAGAGAGTGCTAGCACACTTGGGTGCTCTCTTCTCCATCCTTGAGTGTTAGAGAACACCTCTTGTTCGTGTGGATATCACTAGAGAGTTGTCTATGTTGACAACTTCGAGATCCGGCGTACCGTTGGACGAGCGGGATTTGCGAGGGCACGCTTCGAAGGTAAAAATGTTTTTCCTTTGTAGATCTACTATAGATTTTAGTTTAAACTCGTACTCGTGTTTTCAAAATTTTTCTTCGCACGAGATCCAATGGCTAGGGTGATTCGGGGTTTCCGCGACGCGAAAAGGCGGTTTTCGCGGCCCGAAAAATCCAACAATGGTATCAGAGCCACGTGCGAAGCGAGTACGAGTTTAGATTCGTATTTTTATGAAAAATATGCATACTGTAACATTCTGTGAATTTCCTAATTTTTATGATTTTATGGGTATTTTTCTCGTAGAAGCGAAGCACAAGTGTTTTTACACTTGTAGGCTTCGACTATCGAGAAGAATTTTCGAAACGGCAATGTTTCGACCCAAATCGTTTTGGGACAGCGGACTTAGGTGCTATAGGATCGCTTAGGAGCAACTCGCGATGGTTAGATCGCGGGTATGGGTACTGCCCCTAACCCCGCAAGGGGATTTGCTCCGCGATTGCGCCCGAAATCGCTAATCGGGACCGCCGGGAAAATTTTACTCATAAAATCTGTAAAATTATGAAAAATTACAGAAAATTATGAAAAGTATATAATTTTGAATTATATATTAATTTTGTGATAGTCATGGCCGAAAGACCCAATTTGATTGGACAATTTGTGTTGTAATTCATAATACGGCCTGCGCGCCGTGATGTGATGTGCGTGTTGTATTTTATTTTATTTTTCGCGACCTGCGCGTCGTGCCTTTCTTTTATTCTGGTTGTAAATTAGATTTAGACTCGAATGTAATTCGAGTTTCAAAATTGTAATGTACAAAATTGGAGTTGTGGAAGGTCCACTCGAGACGGAGTTACGAGGAAGGCGCGAGCAACACAAGGTGGTCAAAAGGAAGACGCTTGAGAAGTTGACCTTAGGTTGACCATCCGATCTTCTCATTGGCTTGAAAAGATCATAGTAGGGCCATGACTAATCACAAAACTTAGTTAATTACTTGTGTATATGATGCATGTTTAATTAAGTAATTAATTAGTGCCTAGCGATTAAGATTAGATCTAAATCGTGCACAAGATGCACCCTTACGATTAGATTGGATCTACATCGTGAACAAGATGCACTCTATCGATTAGATTAGATCTATTTCGTGTATATGATACAACATCATTTAGATTAGATCTAAATCACGACAACTCAAAATGCCTACCATGCCGTGATACCTACCACTACCTTGATCGCATGATGTTGTTGAATCTGCCAAAGCAGAGCAACACATACTATCTTGGTAGGGTACGGAGGGACAATCTTGGTCCCGCCTATCAACGCATGGGCGAGTACAAACTCAATTAGATTGAGTATTCCTAGTTTACTCGGTTGGATCGAGTACAACTATAGGCATTCTTCCAATGGTTGGAAAGGTAGGACAAAATCACGTTTATATTAATTCTCGGGCGTATTAGCCAAAGATAACTCGAGTTTTAATATAAATGCAGATTTCATCCTATAAACAAGAGTTGCATAGAGATGTAATTGGTAATCGTTACCTACCGATCATACTAAATCTTGGGCGTATTAGCCAAAGCTAACTCAAGGGTTAGTATGATATGGATCTTGTCCCACATGAATTATAGAATTCAGTGGGAGCATCATTTAGTTAAAGGCCTAATTAAATGATTAAGAATATGATACTTATTTCTGCATTTATTTCTGTTGTAGAATTTCCATGACGTCGAATACGAACACCTTCTCTCTGCGATCTGTCCTTAAGAAGGACAAGCTCAACGGAGCAAATTTCCAGGACTGGTACAGGAACCTGAGAATAGTTCCCACCCAAGAACGTAAACTGTACATTCTGGAGCAGCCCATTCCGGAGGCTACTCCTGCCACTGCCACGCGAGCAGACCGAGATGCTTACAAGAAGCATCAAGATGACACATTAGATATGTCCTGTCTTATGCTCGCAACCATGAACTCAGAGCTTCAGAAGCAACATGAGTTGATGAGCGCTTACGATATGGTTGAACATCTTTGTCACCTATATCAAGGACAAGCAAGGCACTGGAAGAGGAACTCCAAAGAATACCTGGAAGATCTTAAGAAGAAGAGAAATAAGATTTCTACTTCAGGTATACATGTTATAGAAGTCAACCTCTCTATTTCTTCATCGTGGGTATTAGATACCGGATGTGCTTCGCACATTTGTACTAATGTACAAGCTCTGAGAAATAGCAGGGCATTGACGAAGGGTGAGATAGACCTACGAGTAGGCAATGGAGCATGGGTTGCTGCTATTGCTGTAGGAACTTACCATCTATCTCTTCCCTCTGGGCTAGTACTAGAATTAGATGATTGTTGTTATGTGCTTGCCTTGACTAAGAACATAATTTCAGTTTCTTGTTTAAACAAGAAAGGATTCTCGTTTATAAAAAGAACAAATGTTGTTCCGTCTATTTAAACGATATGTTCTATTGTAGTGCACCTCTGATAAACGGACTCTATTTTCTAGACCTTGAGAGCCCTATCTATAACATAAATACCAAGAGGTTCAAGTCAAATGACCTAAACCAAACCTATCTCTGGCACTGTCGCTTAGGTCATATAAATGACAAGCGCTTATCCCAGCTCCATAAGGATGGCTTGCTGGACTCATTTGATTTAGAATCATATGAGGTATGCGAGTCATGCCTACGAGGCAAGATGACCAAGACTCCCTTCAGTGGGCACAGCGAGAAAGCGACTGATTTGTTAGGACTCATACATAGTGATGTATGTGGCCCTTTCAATGTCGCTGCTAGAGGCGGTTATAGGTACTTCATCACATTTACTGATGATTTCAGTAGATATGGTTATATGTACTTGATGACACATAAGTCAGAATCCTTTGAAATGTTCAAAGAATTAAAGAATGAAGTACAGAACCAGCTTGGCAAGAGTATTAAGATACTTCGATCAGATCGAGATGGAGAATACCTTAGCCATGAGTTTCGTGACTACCTAGCTGAGTGTGGGATTCTATCCCAACTCACTCCTCCTGGAACACCACAGTGGAATGATGTATCCGAAAGGAGGAATCGTACCCTATTAGATATGGTACGATCTATGATGAGTCACACAGATCTTCCGGCATACCTTTGGGGCTATGCTCTAGACACGGCAGCTTTTATACTCAACCGAGTTCCATCAAAGGCCGTGATAAAGACACCATATAGGATATGGACTGGGAGAGATGCCCAGGTGTCTTTCATGAGGATTTGGGGTTGTGAGGCTTACGTACGACGTCAAGTCTCAGACAAGTTAGGACCCAAATCCGACAAGTGCTACTTTATTGGATATCCCAAGGAAACTAAGGGATATTACTTCTACATTCCCAGTCAGCACAAGGTAGTTGTGGCAAAGACTGGGGTCTTTCTAGAAAGGGACTTTGCTTCTAGAAAGACTAGTGGGAGCGCGTTTGATCTTGAAGAAGTTCAAGATGCAAACAATAGCACTGATGCCTCGATGGAAGTTGAACTGGAACCACAAAGTGTTGTGGATGATGTTGTTCCACAAAGAGTTGAGGAACAACAACCAGTTCAAGTAGACATACCTCTTCGCAGGTCTGATAGGGTACGTCGTCAGCCTGAGAGATACTCATTTCTCTTGTCTGACCATGATGACGTTGTGCTCATAGAGGATGAGCCTACCACTTATCAGGAAGCTGTGATGAGACCAGATTCCGAGAAATGGCTAGAAGCTATGAGATCCGAGATGGAATCCATGTACACCAACCAAGTATGGACTTTGGTTGATCCACCTGAAGGGGTAAAACCCATAGGGTGTAAGTGGGTCATTAAGAGAAAGACTGACATGGATGGACTTATCTATAAGGGGCGCTTGGTAGCTAAAGGTTTCAAGTAGATTCATGGTATTGACTATGATGAGACCTTTTCTCCAGTAGCGATGTTTAAGTCCATTCGGATCATGCTTGCTATTGCAGCTTACCACGATTACGAGATCTAGCAGATGGACGTCAAAACTGCGTTTCTGAATGGAAACCTACTCGAGGATGTGTACATGACACAACTTGAGGGTTTTGTCGATCCACAGCATACTAGTAGAGTATGCAAGCTGCATAGGTCCATTTATGGACTAAAGCAAGCTTCTTGGAGCTGGAATCTTTGATTCGATGATGCAATCAAACAGTTTGGTTTCATCAAGAACGAAGATGAACCTTGTGTTTACAAGAAGGTTGTAGGGGACATAGTTATCTTCCTCATATTGTATGTGGATGACATACTGCTCATTGGGAAGGACATCCCGATGCTTCAGTCTGTCAAGACCTGGCTAGGGAGTTGCTTCTCAATGAAGGACTTAGGTGAGACATCCCTCATTCTAGGGATACAGATCTATAGAGATAGATCTAAGAGATTGCTTGGCCTAAGTCAGAGTACATATATTGACAAGGTACTCCTTCGGTTTGCCATGCAGAATTCCAAGAAGGGATTTCTGCCGATGTCACATGACGTGAATCTTTCGAAGACTCAAGGTCCCTCTTCTAGAGAGGAGAGAGACCGCATGGATCAGATCCCTTATGCCTCAGCCATAGGATCGATCATGTACGCCATGCTATGTACTCGACCTGATGTCTCGTATGCTTTGAGCATGACGAGCAGATACCAGTCAGATCCAGGTGAAAGTCACTGGATAGCGGTCAAGAATATTCTTAAGTACTTAAGAAGGACTAAAGAATATTTCTTGATATATGGAGGCAATGATGAGCTAGCTGTAAAGGGTTACAGTGATGCTAGCTTCCAGACCGACCAGGATGACTATAGATCGCAGTCGGGGTTCATGTTTTGCATTAATGGTGGTGCTGTGAGCTGGAAGAGTTCGAAGCAGGACACAGTAGCTGATTCTACGACAGAGGCCGAGTATATTGCTGCATCAGAGGCAGCAAAGGAGGCAGTTTGGATTCGCAAGTTCATCACTGAACTTGGGGTGGTTCCTAGCATTGCTGACCCTATTGAGCTCTATTGTGACAACAATGGAGCTATAGCACAGGCGAAGGAACCTCGCTCACACCAGCGGACCAAACACATACTACGGCGCTTCCATCTCATTCGAGAGATCATCGAGAGAGGAGATGTGAAGATTTGCAGAGTACCTACAGAGGCTAACATCGCAGATCCCTTGACCAAGGCTTTGGCACAGAGGAAGCATGATGGTCACACTAGGTCATTTGGGCTTAGAGCCTACACTGATTGGCACTAGTGCTAGTGGGAGATTGTTAGCTAGAGCCCTAGAGCCAATCATTTGATGATTATATTTTAGACTTATTGTATCATATTCTATATTAATAAAGGCATTTGGTTTTTGGTTATTATACTTACTTATATTGGTGCCAAATAAACTAAGTATAATAACGTCCTTGAGTAGAAGGTTCTTACCTATATCAATCGGTTAGCTGAACCGATAGTGAGATGATATAGGGAACACTACTCTTAATCATTGCTAGTCTAGTATTAACATTCAGGGACAATGTTAATGCAATAAGACTAGCATGTAGGTCAACTCGATGACTTGATCTCACAAGTCATAGATATAGAGATATCAAGTTGACACATGAGTATACATTAGAGAATGTATACTGAATGACCCGCCATGAGAAAGTATCATAGATCGTTATATGAGTGTCATATACTTTCTCATGTGACTATTAGTATGACTACTAGTCCTTAGACCTGAAGTCACCATGGTTCCCTACATAAGGAGTTATGTACTTTGGTTTCGTCAAACGTCACCCATAACTGGGTGGACTATAAAGGCGACTACTGGGTATGTAACAAATTATGCGGAGGGATGTGAGTGATGTAGATGGGATCTATCCCTCCTATATGACGGGAGAGACATCGGTATTCCTGATAGAGTGAGACCACGAAGTGCATGACCATGCCCAAATGAGTCAAAATGAGATATTGAGCTCATTTGATTTAGTGAGTCTACTTGGAGTTCAGGATTTAGATTGATCAGAGGATGACACGGTCTATGCCTCATATTGATCAATCTAGATGTCTAGGATAGAAGGACATTTGTCATATATTGTGAGGAGTCACAATTAATAGTCACAAGGTGATGTTGGATCTCAACATTTCTTGTAACTTGGGTAGCAATGATGTATTGCTAGATGCCGCTCATTGCTTATGTTTTTAAAGGAGTTTAGAAACATTGCCAACGTTACAAGAACCTATTGGGTCACACACAAAGAATAAGTGGATGGAGATTAGGTTCATATGATAAACCAATTGGATTAGGTTCATATGATGAACCAATTGGATTCGGATTGATTTAAATTAGACTTATTGAGTTAGACTCAATTAGATTCAATTGTTGAATGAGTCTAATTTAA
The DNA here is from genome assembly GCF_018446385.1 of Zingiber officinale. NCBI lineage: Eukaryota > Viridiplantae > Streptophyta > Magnoliopsida > Zingiberales > Zingiberaceae > Zingiber > Zingiber officinale. The sequence goes on from NC_055993.1 coordinate 70,736,374, forward strand.
ATTTGATTCATTAAGTCAATTTATATTAATGAATTGAGATTCATTAGATTGAAATTGGCTTGAATCAAAGAATGAATTCAACTCAACATGGAAGAGATTTGGTCAATTTTGACTTGACCAAAATGGGAAGTTGAAACATCAAGTTTGACTTGATGTATTGCCACTTCATGGAGGATGACTCATCCTACATGTCAGCCACATCATCTCCACCTCATGAGGTGTGCCACCTCATGGAGGTTACACCTCCCATTCCATTTAATGTGGCCGGCCACATTAAATGGGGAGGTTACATGTGTGTGACCGACCACACTAATGGTGTAGGTGGTTTTCATTTTGTGTCATTCAAGTGTGTTGAATGCTTCTCTTTCCTCCTAGCTCTCTTCCTCCTTTCTCTTGCTGTTGCCGTGGGTTTCAAGGGAGGCAAGAAGGTGTATGAGTTGTGTTCCAAGAAAAGGGTGAAGTGAAGGTCACAAAGGAGGGTACCTAGTGGATTATGTGAGATCCCTTTTCTTTCTCTCCTTTCTTCCCTTTTTAAATCCTACCCGAGAGCCTTAGAGAGTGCTAGCACACTTGGGTGCTCTCTTCTCCATCCTTGAGTGTTAGAGAACACCTCTTGTTCGTGTGGATATCACTAGAGAGTTGTCTACGTTGACAACTTCGAGATCCGGCGTACCGTTGGACGAGCGGGATTTGCGAGGGCACGCTTCGAAGGTAAAAATGTTTTTCCTTTGTAGATCTACTGTAGATCGTAGTTTAAAACTCGTACTCGTGTTTTTGAAATTTTTCTTCGCACGAGATCCAATGGCTAGGGTGATTCAGGGTTTTCGCGACCCGAAAAATCCAACAAATGATAGAGGATAAGGAATAACCATGACAAGAAACCAGGAAAATATATAATAACAATAGTCTTTCAAAGACAATGAAAATAAAATAACTAACTTAAATCTGAAGGTGATGCATAAATTTAAAAATCTTAATAAAATACTTTGAGTGAGGTCATATTGATAACAGGTAGTCGAAGATTGTAAACCTCAAATTTCATTCCCATGCTCTGATGAATCAAGGTATAGCAAGATTTTAAAATTTACGAACTACTAAACAAAAATATCATGAGGAAGAATCTATAGAAGTACCTGGACAACATGGGAAAATTCATTAAGAAGTACCTTAAGACATTTCTAAAAAAATACATAAAGCTTATAAATTATCAGAACATTTTTTCAAGTTTGCAGACACACTAGCCTCATTAAATTTACAAATGCACAACACTTGTACATACAGTGAGAAATGAACTGCAAATTCTATGGGTACATGATTAGAGTGTTAGTCCTTCATTGGCAATAATAGATAAAAGCTCATACACTGATAACCGATGCTAACAAAATTAAATATTTTAATAAAAATTAGAAAAATTAACATATACACTGACCGGGAGAGTGAGGCCACCCAAGATGCCAGCAAGACTATATAGGAAAGGAAGTGCTACTCCAATGAAGAATGAGATGAAGCCATAAAATACTCGGAAGCCAGATCGAACCCAAATCGAGCAGGGTCGATTTGTTAGGCTTGTATAACCTGCTTCAAAGCTATCAAAAACATGCATGGAGTATATCTGAAAACTGCTGAGGCAGTTAAACACAACCAAGAGGAATGTTGTTGCTAGAAGCCCTCTTGGGATATCATGGCTGTGATATATATAAAGGGCATTTAGTATTCCTCCTTGAGGCATCTGGAAAACATATAAAGGTGTAAGAGGCAAATCATAATTCAAAAAATCTTTTAACAAGATGCAATATTCATTATCGACTGGCATACTTACTAGGTTACCATAAGCCCAGAAGCCTCCAATGGCAATAGGGAATAAACACATTACTATTAGAAGATAGGCGACCTTGGCTCCCCTCCACATTGGAACATGTGCAGGGTGTTTGAAAATTGATGCCATTGTTGCCTGGAAACCAAGATATAACAATTTTTATAAGGCAGTAAAGAGGGTAAAGAATCTGTACCTTTCAATCCCACCACACTTTTACTAAAAAACTAGAAGCAATGTGACTGAAGCAACAAGAGCTCCATCTGTTCAAATGATTACTTGAGATCAGGAACTAAATACCTGGATTTCTAAAGCAAGATTGTGTCCCCTGAATGCAAATGCTATTATTCCAAAAGCATTCAAGATCAAAAAAGCAGCGGAACAAAAGGAAGATGAGGGCAGTGGCTGATAGGAGATGGAAGGGGGTCTTTCTTGGCTAACAGACAGTACCAGGAAAACGAACTCTAGAGGGTGGAATTAGGCATCGAAAACTGAATTTAAAAAAAAACCTAGAGGGTGGAAATTAAATTACAAAAACTTGGAGGCGGTGGAGAAGTCGAAGAGCTTGCCACGGCTGGAGAAGATGATGAGGGAGAGTTCGACGTTGCAGAGAACAGAGAGCTCGTAGGTGAAGTTGGGAAGATAACAATGATAAAATCTATCTACTAAAGAAACTTTCTCTTAGAGGATATAATACTTTGAGTTTGTCAAAGAAAAATTTGTCTCCCAATTGATATAATCAATCCCACTTGCATTGAATGGTGAGTCAGAAACAGAGAAAGCTTTTCCATATGACAATAGGACAACAAACTACGGTCACCAAAAAAACATGCCTTCATCTCTTATTTGTTTTTGGAAGAATTGAGAATTATTTTTACTTGCCTTACCAAATTATTGAGACATTGATAAGTTATATGAAACACTAACATTCGGACTTGTAAGTTTAGCTGATTTGATAGGCTGCTATTAGCTACTTACGAATCAATGAACAAGAGAGTATAGAGTGTTCTTTTATTCATCTCCATTCCTATGTGGGAATTCTGTAAGTGGCAATATCCCTTGTGACCCTATTTTTCCTGTAGTCAATTTTCTCTCTCAATATATCCCTAATTTGAGTCAAGTGCATTAAATTGGGATATTGCCTAAGAATGGGATCTGAATTCTAGGAACATAAATTGGATGTATATACATACCTTCAATTTGTGGCATTAAATTCTCTGCACTAACCATAAAAATTAAAGGATTCAGATAAGAGCAGCAGACTTGTTTTTTTAGAATATAACTATCATGCTTGCCGATGGAAAAAAGATCTTGCCTAAGAATGGTAACAGTTTGGAGAAAAGATTGATGAATTGCATGTCTCGATCATCCCAATTGAAGTACAGTAGTAAATTATTTTCTAAAGAACAATCGACTCGAGAAAGTACTAAAGTTTGACAAGGATGCTGACACCAAAAATTCAAACAGTAAAAATTTGATAGTAGAAGACATGAACTTCTAGTGGCTTAAACGTTTGAATTTACTGCAAACATCACAGATTATCTAAAAGAAAAAAAAGTAATTCTTTTAATACTCGTTATGTGAATTTAATATCCTTTTGCTGAATAAGTTTGGCCTTTCAACACCCGATTTTAAGACTTTCAACACACATTTAGATGGAAACAAGCAAACTATTTGAAACTGGGCCACAAGATCAAGACATGGAGCAAACCTGTTCACCAGAGTGCCTCTCAGACGATGTAGAACCGGAGCTCTCAGTCACTCCAGGGCTCTTTTCTAACGACTTTTACCTCCAGAGCCAACTACGGCGGTCCATCTTGCAAACCTTGATCCTCTAATTTGACTTGCAGGTCAACATCTCCAAGCTCCCGATCGATTATACCCCCTTTCAGATGAGCCAAATCGATGAAATCTCTGAGTCAAATAAGGTAACACATACCAGGGCACTCAACATCCACACACACAGAGATTCGATAGACTAGGAAGATAAGAAAGAAATTTCGATGAGGCCAAAAGGAGGGTAATTTAGAATCCAAAATCTCCGCTTCAGAAGACCACTCTCTGGGGTAGAAACGCACAACTATACCACAGGATCCGGCCACAATCGAAAAATGATAAGAAAAAGAGGAAGAAGTCGAAGGCGTTTTGCAAGTAAGAGGAGAGGTGAGGGAAGGATTGAAGTAATGAGACAAAGTCGAAATCTTTGGGTCGCCAATAGACTTGCAGGCCGGTCGCAGCCATTTACACAAGATGGTGATGGATTTCGAAACAAACAACATTTAGAAACAATTAGAATAGCCAACCACGCAGATAGCATAACAACCATGACAGGGAGATCATTTATGGGATGTGAACTAACCATTGATACAAAGTACTAGTTCTTCCACAAATCTTCTGCGCCTGAATGAAGTTAGATGGTAGCAAAGTCAATTGAAAGACTAATATGTCCAATAAAAAGGTAAATACTTAACCTTTCGAAAAGTCAAAAACAAGTTCTTGAACAAATAAACCACTTGCACAGACAAATGGAATATCGACCAAAAATAATAAACAGATAAAAATCCAATCTTCTACAAGCTGTACACCACTAGAACTACTTATATCCTCATAATCGATATCGCAGAGAACAAAACCTAGGATCATAGGAAAGAGCAATGGGTAAAAATCCAATCTTCTCCTCGACAAGGAATCAAATTTTGCTTCTTTAAGCCAAATCAAAATTGCCAAGAAGGCCCGGTTCAAAATCCCATTAGGATTTCTTTTCGTCCTCCAATGTCAATGCAAACCGTGAAAAAATCAAACATAAATGAAGCGAGAGCAAACAAAAGTGAAACGAAGAAGAACAATCAAGGAAGATGAGTGAAAAAAGAAAGCCAAAAAAATAAATAAATAAAGAATCTGAGATCTTAAACCTACCTTGACCTGTGCACGAAAAAAAAACCAAAAGCGGAAGGAGAAGAGCTTCTCCAGGAACGAAGAACCAGAGGAAGAAAAGGCGGCTCCCCACGGCAAATATTTCGCTATTACGGCACCCTTCAATTCCCCTCCCAACAATCTCCTTCCTTATATAGATAGGATCCATCACCATCAGGGGGAAGAGGTTCCTGAGTCTATGCTGAACAGTTCGGTTGAGAAATTGTCTATTGCTTCAGAAGAAGGAGACCCCTTTACACAAGATCAGAGATCTCGGTGTTGTTCTCTCTTCCTTCGGATTCCCTCACGTTGCCGACCAACCGTGCCATGGTGGTTGTGGGCGTCCTCTCGTTGTTCGGATCTCGTCGGCCCCTACCTTAGCCGGGAAGAGCGAAGAGAGGAAGGAGGACGAGGAAGAGAGGATCAGACGAGGAGGCAGAATGGAACGATTTATGCTGCGATTTTGCTTAGGACCGAAGCAGGTGGTTTTGATCCTAATCGGGAGAGGAAGGGGCGTTGATCCAAGAAGGGGAAGAGGGAGATAAGGCTGAGAGAGATGGTCGGAGGTTTAGGTTTAGGTTTAGGCTGAGAGAAGGGGCGCGATATTGGTTTAGGTTTGGAGGGAACTTTGTGAAGTGTTGTAAATTTTGGCTGGTGGAAAAATTAAATTATTATTCTTTTGATTCATTAACACCGGGTTTTAAAAACCGCTGTTAAAACCGGTGTCTATTAACAAAAAAAAAGGCGCTCATAGACATCGGCTAAAAAACCGATGTCTATGAGCGAAAATCTACGCTCATAGACATCGGTTTTTGCTTAAAACTGTTGTTGTTCCACCGATGTCTATGAGAGTTTTTCTTGTAGTGGCCCCTTGATTAGTAGGACACAAGAATGCATGGCCATGTTCAAATAGTCAATATGAGATATTAAGCTTATTTATTTAAGTGTGTCTACTTAGAGATCACGAGACACAAAGATTGATAAAAGGATGACATGGCCTATGCCTTATTGATAAGTCTAGATATCAAAGATAGAAGCATTGAGTCAAACAAGATGATAGACATGGAAATGTTAGGTCGGATCTCAATATTCTCGTCACTTGGGTAGCAATGATACCTTGCTAGATGTCACTCATTGTTTATGTATCTAAAATAGTTTTAGAGACATTTCCAACGTTACGAGAACATATTGGGTCACACACAAAAAACAAGTTGATTTGGAGATAAGTTCATATGATGGATCATTGAATTAAGTCTAATTTAAATTGGACTCATTGAGTTAGACTCAATTGGATCCAACTATTGGATTGAGTTCAATTTGAATTAGGCTCATTGAGTCAATTCGAATTGATGATTAATGAGTTGGACTCATTGAGTGATTTGATGAATTTGAATTCATGAAGGAAGAGGAGTGCTCAATTTAGAATTGATCATGCATTGGATGAAGAGTGGTCAATTTTAAATTACTCATGCATTGGATGCATTGGATTCATTTGATGAAGACAAATATTAATGTCTTGATATTAAGGTAATTTCATGAATGAGTACAAAAGGGGTTTTAATTCATTTTCATGATGAGTTTTGTGTGTTCTTGCTCTTCTTCTCTCCTCTCTCACTCTTGGCCGAATCTTTCAAAAGAGGTTGCTTGCACAACTTTTGGTTGCTTTTCTTCTCTACTTCTTGAGTTTGTGAGATGGACGGAAGACTTATTCGTGTGGATACCAAAAGAGGCACGAACATTTGATCGTGTTGAGATCCTAGCTATCGGGAGTTCGTGTTCATGTACCAAAGGTATAACTCCCTTCATTAAACTTAGTATGTGGTTTTCCTTTGCATAGATCTTCTGGAAAGGAACTTATTTTTTTCGCTACGCTTTTTGTAACACCCCAAATTTCCCTATTTTGAGTTCTAAATATCCTTAAAAATATTTAGAAATGATTTTAAAATATTCCAGAGATTTTTAGAAATTTTTAGAGTATTTTTATATAATTTTTGGAGGTCGTTTGGTATTTTTACTAAACGAAGGAAGTTTTGACAAAAAAAAAAAATGTTCAAGTCGGACCTGAACCGAGCCTTAACCGAATCCAGCTAGCCAACTGTTCCAGCGAGCATTTCTTATTAAAGAAGGAGAAATATTCTATTCAAGCTGTAGTTAATGAATAGGAAATAAATAGGAAGAAAAATGATTGCAGCCGAGTTTCGAACCACCGACCTTTGGCTCGGTCAAAACCCGGCTGACTAGGTGTGCTGGCGATCGTTGTTGGTAAAATAAGAAGCGAAATTTATTTAAGCAATGATTAAAACAGAAAATAAATTGGAAAAAGGGTTCGGCGGAGGATTCGAAACCACGACCCTTGACTTGGTCAAAACCGCAGCCAACCAACTCTTCCGCGAGTATTTCGTGAAAAGGTAGGGTGCGAGATATATATATATGTTATGATTGAAACCCTAGTTATAAGAAAAAGAGAACTTAGGTATTTGGGGAACTCGAACCTTTCTCTCCTTTCCTCACCTCACGCGAGCGTCGGCGATTCTCCTCTCGGGCGAAGACGCGGCTAGAAGCTAGGGTTCCTTCGGCGGCCAGCGAGGGTTTCTCCGAGGGGATCTTCACGCAGTGGTGATCTTCTCGTCGAGGAGGGTCGGTGAGCACAAGAGGAGGCCAGAAATCTCAAGCTGCCCGAACCCTAGAAGCACTAGAAGGTTCCTCCTTCGGCTGTGAGTCAAGGAAACGAAGGTAAGTGCTTACTCACCTGCAGTAGGATAGCTCCGAGGATTAAATCTTGATCCTCTCCTTGTTTTCAAAGCTTTGCATGAATTTTCTTGCGTTTCCAGTGTTCGGATCTATTTTGTGCTTGTTGTCGTGTGCTTCAAAGAAAGGGAATAGGGTTTTGTTGTTTAACTTGTGCTTAATTGTTTTGGACCTTGTTTCCTTTTGTTACTGCATATTTCTGAATTATAGCCTGAAGATGATAGAATTTGGGGGCTTGGGTGCTTTCTGCCGTGGTCTTCATGAGGGAAAGGGAGAAGAAAACACTTTGTTTAGTTAGGATTTGTTTGTTTGTTGTTTTTTTAGCATAAGATAGGCAGCAGTGGTTTTCTTTTCTTTTGTGTGCTTGCTGCCGTGCCAAATAGGAACAACCTTGGTTTTGATTTAGATATGATCTTGTGGGCAAATTTAAAAGGTTTGAGCATGCGGGCTGTTTTACCTCAAGCTTTGTAGCTAGAATTCGGATTTTGATGTCCTAGGCAAGGAGCATGAAGAACAATTATGATTTTAGATTTCCAGTAGCAACATTTCTGTTCTCTTTTGATTTCTGTGGTACCTAGCGTGAAGAACAATTAAGATTTCTGGTTTCTAGTAGAAATTTTCTGGATTCCTTCAAGCTTTGAAATTAGTATTGTAGCTTTTGATTTGAAGTCTTCCTTACATCATTGATTGGTGGTTTTATTGTTAATATTCCTTCCTTGGCAGACTCAAAGAAAAAAAGGAATTGGTTTGATATAAGCTTTGGTTCTATATTTAGGAAGATAATTCTTGTACCGATTGTTGAGGTTAGTTTAGTCTAAAGGTGAGAAGTATGTGAATGATTTAGTTATGCAAGTAATAAGTTCAGGATAGAAGTTTAGTTTAGACGATGAGAAAAGAGATTTACATGTTGATCAATGTAGATTTTATAAAGTATTAATATGCAGAATTTTGATGGAGTTAGTAGGCAGATTTGATTAAGCTTAAGATGCAGATTTTTATAAGCTTAAGATGCAGATTTTTGTTAAGCTTAGTATGCAGATCTTAGATAAGCTTAGTATGCAGATTTTGTTAAGCTTAGTATGCAGATCTTAGATAAGCTTAGTATGTAGATTTTAGATAAGCTTAATATGCAGATTTTAGTTAAGCTTAATATGCAGATTTCTGTTTAAACTTGTATGCAGATTTTGTTTAAGCATTGCAGTGTTAAAATTTGTTTAAATATTTCAGTTTTGTAAGAAGCATCCTTTTATAAGAAAAGTATAAGAAAGATTAAGAAAAGAAAGAAAAAGGCCAAGGCCTTAAGTAGATCCCAAAGTCAAGATTTTAGGGATTTTTGGCACACAAGGTGCTTATTAAAATGCCGAGGCATTATATAGAAGTATTAAAAGATAACAAGTATTTTACTTTTATCAGTGGCACTGTGTTGGATTCTCAATTGTCCTTGGGTTGGGCTCCCATAGTCGTCCCTAGGTTTAGATAACCTAGTAGTAACGGCACGGCCGACGGTCAACGGTCGACGACCCGAGGGTCGCCAAATGGGTCGGGTCGTTACAAAAGTAAAAGCACAGTTGCCGGGCCCAAGAAGAAGTTGATTATTATTTTAAAGTATTATAAGTATAAGTTTTTGAACAAGTAAAATGAGTTTTACATAAACATAAAGTATTAAAGATTAAGTTTAGAACAAATGAAATAAGTTTCATATAGTTCTAAAAATCAATAAGTTTAGTTCTTTATTCTACCATGTTTATCTAGTGGATGAGTAGTTTTCATCTTTACCTATTAGATGAGCAGCATGATTATCTATTAGAATTACATGAGTAGATTCCTAAGCTTTTCTTTGCTATTAGTTTGATATGAGCAGTTATGTTTATGCTTTATTTCTTTTTAGAGCATATAGTTTCTAGTTCTTTTCGTATACATGCACATTCGTAATTTTGTGAGTTAGATAGCGCTTACTAAGCAAATTTTGCTTATAGACTACACTTCCTCTTACTGCAGATACAGGAAAGGAAAAGATATAGAAAGGAAGGCGACAAGGAGTAGTTCGAAGGATGTGTGATGCCAGGACTATGGAAGCCTTGGGACTAGGAAAGAAGTTTTAATTTTAGTTTCCGCATTTTAGATATTGTAAACATTTGAGTTGTATTTTAAGTTCATGTAATTTGAGATTATTCTGTTTAGATTGCATGTAGGATGAGTTCAGTAGATATTTGTGTGTTTGATACTTATTTAACTGCGTGGGTGTTTGATAAATGTTCCAGCCGCCTGTGGCTGATGTATACTATGCTTGTATCTTGGTTTATGGTCACCGGTACAAGGGAGACTCTGTCGAAATTTTTCGGTAGGGTTTCCATGTGATTTTTAATCATACCGATTAAGTAGAGTTAGTAGTTAAGTAACGGTCATCCTTAGAGTGTAGTAGTAGTAAGAAGGGTGGTCGTTACACTTTTTGCGTGTTTAGCGCTATAGTTCCTTATAGGGGCATCTACTATTTTCCGCATCACAAGCTCCCCTTCAAGCTCAGTCGAAGGAGGCTCATGTTCGACTGACTAGACCATAGTCTATTTACTATCTTGCTTGTGATGGCATGCTTTTTTGTGCTCAACTATTGACATACCTATCGCTCCTTCCCAATTTAGCCAACGCGCAACTTTTTATGAAGATCTACCTACCTTTGATCCAATGATTTTAAAAGGAGGCTCTTTTCCCAATGAGCTCGTATGGTTTGTCCTATGATCATTCTTTTAAAAAGGGGCCCCCTCTCTTGACTCCTAACACCTTCCTCTCTTGCTGTACGTCTTTGTCTCTTGACAACCTCATCGTGCTTCTTCCATCTTTCAGTGAATTCATCAAAGTAATGAAGTCAGAGTCTCATCCTGGGACCTTGATCAAAGAGATCCAACAACTACAGCTAGAAGCATAACAATGAACTTAGCTACTCGCTGAGAAAGAGGAATCCTTAGTGGAGGCATTGCAAGTCCTGAACCTCTATCACTCGACTTGGAAGGAACTTGAGGCATGTTTGTCTGCTGTTCACTCCAAAGACCGAGCTGAACTTGCCATGAAGAAAAAATCCTATATAGACTTAGCATAAAGGACTACAAAACTATATGACTTGAAAATGACGCATGCTCCCATGATCTCCCACATGACTAGGGAGGCAAAAGCTAAGGATCTAACAATACTACAATAGCAGTAGGACCTGGACCTACGAGCGATCTAGATGAGCTCCTTACGAGCCGAATTAGACCGAACCAAATCTGAGCTAACATCTTCCTTGTAGGTTTACAAGGATAAATCAAACAAACATTTGAGGATGGAGCAAGCGACCTATTTATGCTCGAACTGTAGTTCGGCGACTTGCCCATATCTAGGGTGGGAGGAGCAGTCCGACACCCCAGCGAGGAAGGACGCCTAATGACTAGTCCATTATATAAATATTTTGTACTATGAAAGAATTATTGGAGGAAGACCAGAAACTACTTTTTTGGGTTTTGATTAATCAGACTTTGTATTGTGTTCTTGTTGATGACATGTTGACCTTCATGTTAACTTTATTATCCTTAATCATCATTCAGTTTACTCTTTTCCTCTCTCATAGATGAGTGATTAACTCTCATGCTCGAGCATTGATCGAATCATGAGGTCGAGGTTGTTGTGTTAAAGGATTACAACATGCATGTATTGTTGAGTGTCGCCATGATCATGTTAGGTGTAGGGCAGAGCGGCTATTGAGATAAGTATCAGGTAGAGGGGTTGTAGAGATAAGAGCTAGACAAAGCGACTGTGGAGATAAGCGCCGGGCAAAGCGATTGTAGAGATAAGAGATAAGCACCGCATAGAGCAGTTGTAGAGATAAGCGCCAGGCAGAGCAGCTGCAGAGATAAGAGCCGTACAGGGTAGCTATGGAGATAAGCACCAGGTAGAGCGATTATAGAGATAAAAGTTAGACAAGTTGATTGTGGAGATAAGTGTCAGGTAGATTGGCTGTAGAGATAAGCACTGGGCAAAATGGCTATAGAGATAAGAGCCAAATAGAGCAATTGTGGAGATAAGAATCTGACATATTTTTATCATGGCTGGATAGTTATAGGAGCGAGAACCCCGTTAGCTTATAACTCGCATTGGAGTGAGAGTCTGGAATCTGACTAAATGGTCATTAGGATACGAGACCCTTGTTTACTTATAACTCATATAGAGGCAAGAGTCTGGTGATGTGCGTAAATATTATGATCGTTTATGCATGCTTTAATGCACATTCACTGCTTTATACGTATATATTCTTTGCATGATCATCTCTTTTATCACATACTCATCATGAATACTTTTTTGTTCAGAGATCTGCTCTTTGTTCTGTTTTGTGTTGACAGAGACAACTTTCGGAGCAAAAATAGCAATTGTCGACGCACCGTAACGAGGCAGAGAACACGGTCGTGCAACCTCGCACGACCGTGTGGCCAAACAGAGGAAGAACATGGCATGACCGTGCAACTCTTGCACGACCGTGCGGCCAAACAGAGGAGGATCCATGCATGGCCGTGCAAACTTGCACGGTCGTGCCCCCACGACCACAACCAAGCAGTGCATGGCCGTGCAATCCTGCATGGTCGTGCCCCAGAGGCAGAGTTCCAGATCCACACGGCCGTGCCAATTGGCACAGTCGTGCAGTGTGGCCAGAATAAAAGGAAGACACAGTCGTGCGATCCCACACGGCCGTGCCACTCAACAGTGGGTCGTGCGGATCTCGCACGACCATGGCACGGGTCGTGCGGTGCCCATGCCCTAGCTTATAAAAGGGTCAAGAACCCTATTCATTAGGGGATCTTTGGTTTGGGACTTCGTTCCTCTCCTTGGGAAAGGGTTCTCCCCTTTGGGGGAAACCCTAGAGCTTCATCCATCGCCATCCCTTGACGTTCCGTCCATCTCCAGAGCAAGGAGGCATCCCCAAGACATCGAAGACCTCGACAAGCATCTATTCTTCCCCTTCTTCTCACATCAAGGGTTGTAAGTATGCTCCACTTTATGTTTTGGGGTTGTTCTTCCCTCACAATGGAGTATGCCTCCTTTTCAATGGATGTAGGGAGTAGTTTTGGATAGGATTTGATGTAAGACTCATGTTTGTACCTTTACTCGTTGGATGATTTCTCTTGCTTCGTTTCTCTTTGATATGCATGAGACTTGTTGCCTTGTCATGTTAATTGATTGTGTAGGAATTGCTAATTTCATAAAGAGAGGATCTTAGATCGTATACCCGAGGGGCCCTAGTGACAGGGATAACCCGTTCACGGACATCTAGGATATTCCCTTGAAAGGAGAGGCAACTTCTCCACAAGGAAGTAAGAGACCAAACCAAACTCCTATCTCTATTCCTAATGTTACCGATTATATTTGTATTCTTGTGATCTACCGAGACGCCCTAGTGACAAGGGTTAATCATAACAGGATTTCACAGGGATCTTCTCTTATTAGTACTTAATGGTAGTAGCTTTAACTTCCGGCGAAGGTATGTTGATTGACAATGAGTAAAAGATAGAACATGATGCATCAGGTTCCACCACAATGAAACCGAAATCCTAGAATCCATTTCCCAAAGCTCAATTCCCTCAAAGATCGATTCTCTCATCCTTCTCTTTCTCTCTTCAATCACTCTTGTTAGTTTGCAAGCGCCAAAGCCAACTTTCGACCGTCTAGATAACTTACTTTGTGACATCTCTAGTGCTTAATCAACAACCCCTGTGGTTCGACAATCTTATATATTACTGACGACAAATCCGTGCACTTGCAGAATCGTAACATCTAGATTATGACCGGATGGTCGTTAGGACGTGAGAATCTTGCTCTCTTATAACTAGCATAGGGGCGAGAGTTTGGAGTCTAATCGGATGGTCGTTGGCATTTGAGAGTCCTACTTGCTTATACCTCGCATTGGGGCAAGAGTCTGGAATCTGACTGAGCAGTCGTTAGGACGTGAGAGCCTTGCTCACTTAAAGCTCGCATAGGGGTGAGAGTCTGGAGTCCGACCGGATAGTCATTGAGACACGAGAGCCATGTTTGCTTATAACTCACACGGGGGTGAGAGTCTAAAATCTAACCGAGTAGTCATTAGGACACGAGAGCCTTGCTCGCATATAACTCGTGCAGGGGTGAGATCCTGGGTCTGACCGGGCTGTCATTAGGCCATGATAGCCTTGCTCACTTATAACTCATACAGGGGCGAGAGTCTTGAATCCAATCAGATGGTCATTGGGACACAAGAGCCCTGCTCACTTATAACTGGCATAGGGGTGATAGTTTGGAGTCCGACTGGATGGTCGTTGGGACGTAAGAGCCTTGTTCGCTTATAAATGGCACAGGAATGATAGTCTGATATCTGACTGGATGGCTGTTGGTATGCGAGAGCCTTGCTCGCTTATAACTTGCATAGGGAAAAGAGTCTGAAATCTGACTAGATGGTCATTGGGACGCGAGAGCCTTGTTTGCTTATAACTCACTAGGGTCGAGAGTCTAGAATCTAACCGAGCAGTCGTTAGGATGCAAGAACCTTGCTTGCTTATAACTTACACATGGGCGAGAGTCGAAATCTGATCGGATGGTCATTGGGATACGAGAGCCTTGCTTGCTTATAACTCACATGGGGGTGAGAGTTTGGAGTCTGACCACATGGTTGTTAGGATGCGAGAGCCCTATTCGCTTATAACTCGCATGAGGGCAAGAGTCTAAAATGCAACTGGATGATTGTTGGGATGCAAGAGCCTTGCTCACTTACAACTCGCATGGGGGTAATAGTCTAGAATCTGACCAGATGACCATTGGGATGCGAGAACCTTGCTCGCTTATAACTCATACGGGGGAGAGAGCATGGAGTCTATCCAGATGGTCATTAGGACGCGAGATCTTTGCTCACTTATAACTCACATAAGGGTGAGAGTCTGGATTATGTTCATTAGATAAAAGTCAATATAGATAGAGACTACTCCTCAATTATGATTAGGTTGGAGGTAATTCGCGCTCCGTAGGTGATCCAGCTTCTCACCTTTAACATTTTGGACACAGACCCTTGAGGAGTTTTTATGACTCATCCCAATGGGGTACTAGCTTAGTTACATCTTTGACTTGCACTACATGACTCTCAAGACGAGTAGAGGACCTATCTATCTAATGTCTTAGATGACAACATTTCCCCGGTTCTCCTCCTTCTAGATTTCCCTCATTCCTTTCTTCTATCGCTTGATGAGCCACCCTAATTATCTTTTCCTTGAGGCGGATTAGTTGAGCAGGCTAAGATGTTAGGGTTGCTGGCCTACTATCTTAGAAGTTGAGGCGCAATCTCAGGCGGAGGCAGGCCTAGTTCGGCTGCTCGACTAGAGTCCCGAGCGAACTGGAGACAACTTCTTGTGTCATGAGTGTGAGACTGATGATAAGTACAATACCGGACCTCCCATGGGGCAGACTGGTTGATAGGAGCTCGAATAACCCTAACCCACTACACGACCCTTGTTTCTTGAACTAGCAAATAATTCGGCCAGGGATCCTTAGGATGGCCAGGAGGCGGTGGTGGCCTCCTCTCCACCCGATCAGCTAGAGTGGAGGTTTTTATTTCTTTCTTTTGGGCAGCTTGAGCTTCCTCCACATTAATATTTTTGGTCACTTTCCCTAGTAAATCATCAAAGTCCTTTGCAGGTTTCTGGATGAGAGCTCGGAAGAAATCTTCCTCTAACAGACCTTGAGAGAAGGCGCTTATCAATTTCTTAGAGGTGGAAAACGGGATGTCTAGTGCCACCTAGTTGAAATGCTTAATGTATGCTCTTAAGGACTCAGTAGCTCCTTGTTTGATCACAAACAGACTATGATTAGTCTTCTGGTATCTCTTGCTACTGCGAAGTAGTGCAAGAAGACATTTTTGAATTATTTAAAATAGGTATAGATCCGATTGACAGCCTATTGAACCATCTTTGTGCTGAGCTGGAGAGAGTGTTTAGAAGCACTCAACATTTTATTACATCACTGTACTGATGCAATAGAGAAGCGTTCTAAAATTTTCGGAGGTGATTCTCTGGGTCATTGTTACCTACGTACTCTCTAATAGATGGGTTATAACCCTTAGGGAGTTGTTCGTCTAGCACTCCTTGTGAGAAAGGGACCTTGAGTTATTCAAGCGTTTCCTAAATGGTTGGAGATTTTCCCCTCTTTGGGTCCCTTCAGGGTGAGTTCCTGGCTGAGGAGGTCTAAGATTGCCCCATTGTGCTGCCACATTCTCCAAGGGCTCGATGCAATTCATGGGGGAAGTCACATAATTGCTTCCTCTTGTACCTTCCATCCAAGGTGAAGAGCCCTTCCTTCGAGGCCACAGAAGCCCGACACAGGAGAGAATCCATAGTTTATTTTTCTGAGGTCGCTCGCATCTTGGCCTCGAATAATTTGTATTCCCTGGGTGTCATAGTGACATTGATTTTACCGGTGTCCTCCATTTTCACTTTCCAGAGCAAGTGAATATGTTCCCACAGACGATGTCAAATTTGATCTTGTTCGAAAGCTGGGTCAGATGGGTGTACTGGTGACGATGGAGAGAACGTTGATAAAGAGGGAATTTGAGCCTTGGAGGGGGAGGATCGCTGATAGTACCCATGACCCTGCAAGTACCATAAACCAAGCACTCAAGAGTGTTAGAGTGAGAAGTAGGGAAGAGGTCCTTGGCATAGGTCCTCCGATGCTCAAGTCAGAAGAGAGGCCTAGTGGAAAAAAATGAAGAGCAGTAAATGTGCACGTAACTAAGATTGCGGTCTAGTGCATACCTAACCAACAGAGAGTGCAAGATTGAGACATGCTAGAGGAGGGGGGATGGTGAATAACACTGGTGGCTTTCATGTTCGTTTTAAAAACTTCGGAGAGAATGCAGCGGAATAAATAAAGAGATGAAAATTCAATGCTAACAAATCTAAGATTTACTTAGTTCGGAGCTTGTGACGACTCCTACCCAAGGCCCACATGTGAGAGTGCTTTCGATGAGCAATCACTAATCAATCAAAGAATACAAATATAGTTTCCAATGATTACAAGTAATTTGAACAATAAAAATACCGACGACTTTGGAGAATGAAATCTTCAGCATAGTCATTGTCGAAGCATCTTTCGGGCATCGTGGACTCTTTTTCTGAGTAGAGCGCAAGAGAAGAACTTCTTTGGATTGATGTTTTTAAGCCACTGGTGAAGGCTTCTTTTATAGCCTGTTTCGAGCACCTGGACCATCCTCGAGCGCCTAGACCACCCTCGAGCGCCTGGACCGTTACGTAGGCCTGTCCAACCCTCGCGGTCTAGCTTGGTGAAAGATAAGTTTTGGCCTTCCGGGTGCTCGGATTAGGTCAAGGCACCCGCCAAGGTGCCCTGCCCAGGCTGTTTGCCATTGAAGCCAGTCTGGGAACTTGGACCGCCAGGGCACTTACCTAGGCGTTCCACCTGAGCTGTTCACAATTTAAGCTAGTCTGGGTGCCCGGACTAGCTCCAGGTGCCTGGACCACCATTTTTTCCAAATTGATTTTCTGTAAAACAATGTTAGTCCAAATAATATGTAAAGAATGACAATATTTGATAGCATTCAGACTACCCGATCTTAACTTTGAGTTTTTGAAATTTTAGGTTGGATCAACACCCACTGTTCCCTCTTCAGGGAACACGTTCTCACATACTACTCTTCTCAGGAGAAATTATCTTTTGCCAGTTTGGTCATCTAGACCGTCTAGACTTCTGCTCAGCATCTGATGCTTCAGGACTTTTCCACTAGATGTCTGATCCCTAACCCGTCCAGTCTTCTGCCTGGTGTCTGTGACCCTCAGGACTTCCACATAGAATCCATAATCCAAGGATTTCACCTGACGTCCTCGACCTACTAAGACTTCACCCAATCTCTTGGACTAGGACTTCGTTACCTAACCACAGCTAGGACTTTCCTTTGCCTAAGATCACTTAGGACTTTCCTACACACTTAGTTCAACTTGTTAGACAACAAGACAACTTAACTTTGAACCCTTTGCCATAATCAAAACTTAAATTTGATCATCTGGTGCTTTCTACACCAACAGAGAGGATCTTCCTTTTTATAATGTCTTTTGTAACCTCTGCAATCATAAGGCCTAAGAGAATGTCGTATGTCGGAGGGCATTGGGTGAAAGAAGTTGTATGACGAACTTCCATTGGGTAGAGAAAGGTTTTGCGGTTTGTGTATGATAGAGTATTGGAATATTCATTGATGAATATCTATTACTTTCTAAAAACTTATTGTGATTCCTTGACAGTGTTGTCCCTCTAGGGGTTCAATTGGCTAAGAGGCCGATCGAGATTAGGACTGAGATGGTACCCAGGAGAAGGGGACTAAGAACTGGGTCCTACCGGCTAAGGGGATGGCCAGGATTAGGAATAGGATGGTGCTTAGGAGAAGGGGATTTAACTCTGGGTCCAACCAGCTAAAGGGACGACCATAATTAAGACTGGGATAGTGCCCAAGAGAAGAGGTTTGAGCCCTAGGTCTGACCGAATAAGGGATAAGCCAGGATTAAGACTATGATGGTGCCCAGGAGAAGGGGACTGAGCCTTGAGTCCAACCGACTAAGGGGCTAACCGAGAATATGCTGGTTGCTACTCAGAATATCGTACTGGTTCCCCTGTACTAAAATTTTTGTACAAGTCCCGAACCATTCCTAACAACCTATTATGTTCTTTAGAAATTAAATTTGGAATCGCAAACAGAACTTAACATTATTGATTCCAAATTCAACTTATTTGTTCTTAGAGGTTTAGACTTGGATCGCAAACGATGCTTAACATTATTAATCCAAATCCACCCATGTTACAAATTCAATTAAATATTTATTTCAGAGATCGGCAGGTTAAACATGGCGAGGCACTAGGCCTTCTTGGTATGGGATAATCCACCACTTCCTAGACAAAGTCTTTCAACAAAATTCAATAATTAATCTCCTTATAGTAACCCTAGGTTTAACCATTAAGAACAATCGAATCACAAGATCGAAAAACAAAAGAAACACATAATCAAATCATAAATTCGAAACCTAGAATCGTTAGCCTCTTGTGTTTGGTATTTCTAAAATCCATACAAAGAAAACTAGTATGATGCGGAACAAGACAACTAGTTATAGCTTTCTTTGTAACTTATAGACCTCACGATCTTCTATCATATTCCTCTTCTTATCTCGGACGTCGTGTGGGTGACGATCTACCGAGATGAGAATCCACCCAAGCCTCCTTCTTCTCCTTGAAGTTTCGGCCACCAACAATCTCCTAGAGATGAAGAACTTCGGCCACTAACCAAGCTCCAAGGGATGCTTTCTTTCTCTTCTTCTTCTTCTCCACAAGCAACTGGCCACCAAGATGAAATAAGAGCTCCAAGTGCCCCCGCCCTCAACAAAAGGAGAAGAGAGAAAGAAGAGAGGAGAGGGTCAGGCACCACCAAGGAAAGGAGAGGAGAGAAATAGGTGTGTTGTTATGAGGTGAGGCACCTCTACCCTCTCTTTTATATTCCTTTGTCTTGGAAAATAAGGAAAGTTTTAAAATATAATTAAAACTTATTTATTTTCCCTTGCCAACGAATAAAAGGAAAATTTAACTAAAATTTTCTTGTATTCTTTTCATGGTCGACCCCTACAAGTCCTCCAAATTAGGAAAGTTTTAAAAACAAAATTAAAACTTCCTAATTTATTTTCAGAAATTTTTAAAATAAAAATTTCTCTTTTAAAAATTTCCTTCACGGTTGGTTATAAAAGGAAACTTTTATAAATTAAAATCTCTCTATTAAAACATGTGGATGATTACAATAAGGAAAGTTTTCTCCAAAATTAAAATCTTCCTTTCAATCTACAAATAAAGAAAGATATCAAACCTTTCTCTTAATCCTTTGTAGAAACTATAAAAGGTAAAATTTAATTTTAAAACTCTCTTTTAAAATCATGTCTTCCACATTAGGAAAGATTTTAAAATAAAATCCTTTTTATTTTTATTGTGGCCAGCCACCTAACCTTGGGCTCCAAGCTAGGGTCGGCCACCACTTGATCCATTCAAGGCTTATCTTGGTCGGACTTGCTTAGGCTCCAAGCTTGGCTTGGCCGGCCACCTATGGATGGGTAAGAAGGTGGGTTTAGGTGGGTATAAGACTTTATAAATAAGATGCTACGATAGGGACCGCGAGGAGGAATTGTTTTTGGTCTCTCGATGAACTTCAGCTTCCCGTGTTCGCCCCGAACACCCAACTCGAGTTCATCAATAATATCTCATTCCACTAAAGAGTTATTATTGCACTACTGCACCAATCCCATATTACTATATGGGCTCCTTCTTATCATGAGTGTGTTATTCTCCTTGTGTTTAAGATATTGAATGCCAACTAATTAAATGAGTTACTGACAACTCACTTAATTAATATCTAGCTCCATGTAACGCCCGCCCCTTCCGGGGGTGCTAAGGCTACCCTAAGGAACGGGGTTACTTACACCTACCTAACATACATGTGCATATGATCTCATGGCAGCGGAAGATATTTATTAAAATTTTCTTTCTATTTTATCATATGCATCCTTTTTTTTTTTAAACGTGGCATGTGAACCATAAATCATACTAATATTCATGCATAACTTAATCTATATTTGCTACTTGAACATGAATCATGACCTTATAAATCTACTGACATGAAATAAGACATCATAAATGCATAACATTCTAGTTCAAGTTATCATCATAAACATAAGGTCCAAACTTAGCTCACATGCACAATTCAACCAAATAAAGTTTTAAAAACTAAATTAGATCTATCCACCATGCCACTTCCACACACACTTCCTGCCTTTCCTGCTGCTCCCCTTAGTTCATCCATTCCTTGCATTTCTCTGCAGTACAAGGAAACATAAAAACTATAAGCCTTAAGGCTTAGTAAGTTCCTTTCCTACTGATAAAACCATAAATCATATGTACACATAAAACATATCATAGCATGTGAAAACATAACACAATCATATCATAGCATGTGAGAACATAACATAAAACATATCATAGCATGTGAGAACATATCATGAAACATATCATAGCATGTGAGTACATAACATGAACTAATAACATGATCATCCAAGCATCATAAACAGGATTTCAAAAGTATCTTTAATAAGTGTGAAGGGAATCATATAACATGTACATGTAGATGCAAGATGTTCCTTTGAAAACATGCATAATGAAATGAATATATGCAACATGTTTTTTTTTTAAACATATCATATACATACTTGAACATAATATCAACATAAGGGCCCGGCTTGTACCACATACATACATAAATGCGCGCAATCCCTAGGACAGGGTAGCTAGCCCTGAACCTACTAGGGATCTAGGTCCATTCATAGTCCGTCGACCTAGGGGCGTACTAAGGAGCCCATCCCTTTTTACGAGGCCCGTTTCATAGACCATCGACCTCGGGGCGCTTATGGAGCCCACCCTTGGTACAAGCCATACAAAAAGTAAAATAGCATGTCATACATATCATGTATCATGTTTCTTATCATGTCATCATACATATCATGTTCTTGTCTTATCATACATGTCATATCATGAAGAGAGCTCTTGATCCCAACTTAAGGGAAGCATCTCTTTGTCGTATCATGAAGAGTGCTCTTGATCCCAACTTAAGGGAAGCATCTCTTAGGCTTTTCTTCTTACTTAAGCCTTTCATAACATATCTCATAAACCATAACATGTTCTTATCATAACATAGAGCATAGCATGTTACATGAAACATAGCATTTATCATGTCATGAAGCATAGCATATCATCTCATGAAACTTAGCATATATCATATCATGAAGCATAGCATATCATATCATGAAACATAGCATATATCATATCATGAAGTATAGCCTATATCATTCCATGAAACATAGCATATCATATCATGAAGCATAGCATATAACATATCATGAAGCATAGCATATCATATCATGAAGCATGGAAACTTAAACTAACCATATATCAAGAATCATACATTATGAGGAAACATAAGCATGCATAGTTAGATTCAAAACTTTTCCCCAAACCTATTCTTTCAATCTTGGCCGAAACCTTACTAGCATGAATTCTAAACTTTGGCCACCATAAGAAGCATGAAACTTCAACCAACTATAGATAAATAATCATACATCATAAAGAAGCATAAATAAGCATGGTTAAATTTCAAGACTTTACTCTAAGCTCATATACTCGCTTGTCCGAACCCTAAGGTGAGGTTCTAAGATTCATTTGTATAACATGTAGCATGAAAACTTATCTAATCTCATACAAAAGCTCATACAACATGTAGAAACATAACTAAGCATAATTAGGTTAGAAAAACTAAATTCTAAGCTTACATTCTACCTTGGCCGAAACCTACAAGTAGGGTTTCAAGTCTTCTAGTGCAACATGTAACATAAAGTCTTAACCTAACTTCACACAAAGTATCATACCTCATGAATGAACATAATCAAGCATGTTTAGGTTTTAAATTTTGGCCCTACGCCTCATATCTTATCTTGGCCGAAACTTCATTAGGGTTTTCATTTCCTTTTTTTTTTTTCATATAACATGAAGCATAAAAAAAAATCTAAGCTATCAACACATAAGAGTTCATTCATCATGAGGAAGCATAAATAACGTATTATCATTGAAATTTCAAAAACCTTGCTCTAAATTTCATTCCTATTCTTGGCCAAAACTTGAAGATAAATTTCTCCTAATTTTATACAACATGGAGCATGAAAACCTAAGCTATCAACATATAAGAAAGTCTAACAAGTTTAGGAGCATAAACAATATGTTTCCTTTTTAAAGCTTTGCCTTAAACCCTATAACTCATCTTGGCCGAAACATTAGGTTAGGGTTCTCAAACTTTTTAATATCATATGAAGTATTAAACTTAGCTAACAACATGTAAAAGATCCTATATCAGGAAGGAGCATAGACAAGCATGTTACCAAAAGAAATATTTGCTCTAAACCTTCTCTTTTTGTCTTGGCCGAAACTTCAAGGTAAGGTTCTAGATTCTTTTTTTTTTGTACAACATAAAGCATAACTTGTAGACTTGTTTATCCTAAGTGACCACCAATCTATCTTGGCCGAAACTTGCAAGGAGATCTCTAAGGTTTTAAAAACAATTACATACAAGGAAAATCGATAACTACTTGTACTGCAGTGAGGGGATACTCACATCCTCTCGCTTAATTTCCTAGAAGAAGTAGTCCTTGGTTGTGAAGCTTTTCCTAGAGAGCTTGCTTCTTGCTTGGTTCTGCAATGGTGAGGGAGAGGAGAGGGGTTTCGGTGGAGAGGAGGAGGGAGGAGGAAGAGAGCAAAAATGAAGATTTTCATTCATTTTCTCTTTTTATTCCAATTGAAAAGAAGAAGGGAAAATGGGTTTTTCCTTCTCTTTTCTTTAACTCATCCCTTAATGAAAAGAGAAAGCAAGAATCATCTTTTCATTTGGGAGGAAGAAGGCAACTCCAACTTCTCCTTCTAAATAAGAGAAACCTTTTCTTACTCTTAACTATATTGTCCCTTCTCTTTCTAACAATATCTCCTCTTGATTCATTGGTTATCACATACATGTATCTAGTAAGAGGTCCAAGGTTCAAACCTTGGTCATCTCTTTTTGGTTCTATTTTATTATTTTTCTTTGCAAATTTCCACATAAGGCCTATTTTTAACCATGGTAAAAATACATAAACTTGCTAGATATCCTATGGGTGTTACACTCCAAGAGTAGTACCACTCAATCTTATCGTAATGTCGGACTAAGTCCACCTGCAGGGTTTACATGACAATCCTTATGAGCTCCTTAAGGGGACATCATCGATCTAGATTACTAGGACACGATTTCATCCTATAATCAATAACACACCATATAAATAATATCATTTCCCAACTTATCAGGCCTATTGATTTAACGAGCTAAATCACACCCTTTGATAAATTAAAGAAATAAGTATTAAGTATATGTGCTTGTTATTATATCATGATTAAGAGTATACACTTCCATAATAACATAGGTATTGTTCTTTTATATAGTCAGTATAAAAAGAAACTACCTCAAATGGTCATTCTCAATACACTCAGAGTGTACTAGTGTAATTTTATAGTTAAGATAAACTAATACCAAATTACACTACGACTATTCCAATGGTTTGTTCCTTTTCATCTTAGTCGTGAGCTACTTTTTATAACTTATAAGGAACTGATAACATGATCTTCTGTGTGTGACACCACACACCATGTTATCTATAATATAAATTAAATGAACAACTACACTTAGCATATAAATGTAGACATTTGACCAATGTAATTCTTTATTTCAAAATAAATGTTTACAAAAAGCTAGGCTTTTAGTATACACTCTAACAATCACCCACTTATACTAAAAGACTATGCTATCATAAACGCTGCCATACATCTGATTCCCATTCCTTCAATATGCCGATCAAAAGCTTTCGCCGGAAGGGCCTTAGTGAAAGGATCTACCAGGTTATCTGCTGATGCAATCTTGGTGACAACAACTTCTCCTCGCTTTACGATGTCTCGTATCAGGTGGTATTGCGCTCTATGTGTTTACTCGCCGTATGGGCTCATGATTCCTTCGGGTTTGCTATTGCACCGCTATTATCATAATAAATTGTGATGATTTTGGGAAAATCAGGAATCACATCTAAGTTTATTAAGAAGTTCCTAAGCCATACAGCTTCTTTGGCTGCCTCAGAGGCTGCCACATACTCAGCTTCCATGGTTGAGTCTGAAACGCATTTATGCTTAACACTCCTCCATGCTATGGCTCCACCTCCTAAAGTAAATACATAGCCTGATGTAGACTTACTATTGTCCCTATCTGATTGAAAGTCAGAATCCGTGTAACCCACAGAGAGCAGATCATCTGCTTGGTATACCAGCATATAATCTCTACTCCTTCTCAGGTACTTTAATATAAACTTTACGACAGTCCAATGTCTCTGTCCTGAATTACTTTGATATCTACTAACCATGCCCACGGTAAAACAGATATCCGGTCTCATGCACAACATAACATACATTAGGCTTCCTACAGCTGAAGCATAAGGAACTGCCTTCATCTCTTCTATCTCTTTTGATGTCTTCGGAGACATCTCTTTAGATAAAAATCTCTTTAGATAAAAATACTCCATGCCTAAAGGGTAGAAAACCTTTCTTGGAGTCTTGCATGCTAAATCGAGCTAGGATTGTATCGATATATGAAGCTTGGGATAAGAACAATATTCTTTTCTTGCGATCCCTTATTACTTTGATCCCGAGAATATATGCACATTCTCCCAAGTCCTTCATATCGAATTGCTTGGACAACCATACTCTTACTTCCGACAACACTTTGATATTGTTTCCAACTAACAAAATGTCATCTACGTATAGTACAAGAAATACCACCATATTTCCATCACACTTCTTGTATACACAAGACTCATCCGGACACTGAATAAATCCATAGGACTGGAATTGTAACGACCCAATTTTCCCATTAGGAGTCCTAAAAGTGATTTAAAATATTTAGAAATACTTTAGAAAAATTCTAGAGATTTTTAGGAATTTATAGAGTATTTTTATGTAATTTTTGGAGTTCGTTTGGTATTTTTACCAAAAAGGAAGAAGTTGGAAAAAAAAATAAAGAAAATAAGCCGAGGTTCGAACCGTGGACCTCGGACCTGAGCCGAGCCTTAACCGAATCCAGCCAGCCAACTGTTCCAGTGGGCGTTTCTTATTAAAGAAGGAGAAATATTCTATTTAAGCAGTAGTTAATGAATAGAGAATAAATAGGAAGAAAAATGGTTGCAGCCGAGAATCGAAACCGCGGCCTTTTGACTCGGTTAAAACTCGACTAACCAGGTGTTCAGCCGTCGGTTCTGTTAGAAAAGGTAGGAAAATTTACTTAAATTAACAGAATTTGGGAAATTAAAAGAGGAGAACTTAGGGCTTGATTGATTACCTGTGACCTAACTTTTCCTTTCTCCTCTTCTCGCGTCTCTCTTCTGCGCGCGACGGTCGTGCTCGGGCGGAAGGCAAGGAAGGTTAGGGCTTCACTCCGGCGGTCTATTGAAGGAGTTTTCTGAGAGTTCTCCACCTCCTCACGATCCTTCCGTCGAGGAGAGCTTGTGGGCACGAAGAGGAGCCGGATTGTTGAGTTCTCCGCAAGCCCTAGAAGCATTAGAAGCCTTCTTCTCGGTTGTAAGTCCAAGAACGCTAGGTAAGTTGCTACTCACCTGCAGTGGGATAGCTCCAAGGTTTTATTCCTTGTTCTCTTTTTTTTCCCGAAAGCTTTGGGACAGATTGTAGGTGCTTTGTGCTTTTGATCAGATTCTATGCTACTTAGTTCTATGCTTTGTGATACTGCAATGCAGTGAATTTGGGTGTTTCTGTGCCATAATGATTTTATCTTGCAAGGGTGTTATGTTAGGTTAGTAAGGATTCAATGAGGAGAGGGCCAAATGTCATGGAAGAATTGAAAGGTTTGGAGCTATGATTGAGGTTTCAGAGATGTTCTAATTGTTCTTGCTTGTGCTTAATCCATCGCATGCTTTCTGTTTTGGGTTCTGCACAAGATTTGAGATTGAATTTGTTGCTGCCCTGTTTCTTTGTGTTGTTCGAGTTTCTAGATAGAAGTTTGATGAAATTGGTTTATGTTGTAGGTTTCAGATCCTTGTAAATACTCAAATTGAGCATAGAGTCAATTATGTGAGAGCTACAGATCTAACAACGTTTTCAGTTGTTCTTGAGATGTTAGAAGCTTTAAGTACTGTAGATTTCTAGTGTTGGTATGTTTACACAGCCTTGAGGTTCATGTTAGAGGATTGGTTATAAAGTTTTGTAAGCGCATTCCTTTATGTTAGTATGGATTCGATGAGGTAAGGGTTAAAGGTCTTGGAATGTTTGGTGCTATGATATCTAGAAGTAGAAAGAATTAGCAGGTTGTTTTCCTTTGACGTTAATGCTTCACCTAGTTTCCTTTTAAATTCCAGCAGATGGCTAGTGAAGGTAGTAAAGGTAACAGGTTTTTATGAAAATGTCTCTTCTACAAATGAATAAGTTTCTTTAAATCTTTCCACATTATTTGCAGAAATTTTTGGTATGAAGGAAAGCATTCTGCAATTTAGAAGATTAAAGCCAATTCCAATATAGAAACTTAAACTTAATCAGAGCCAATCATGACAACCAATAATTTTGTAGAAAAGATTTAGATTTCTAATTCCTTATGATATTAGTTGAATATAAGTAGATTTAGATTTCTAGTTCTTTATGTTATTAGATGTGCATGAGCAGTTTTCCTTTTTAAAGCATTCAATTTCTAATTTCTTTTGTATAGTATGCAGAAGTTAGTTAGTATAGTAAGCAGATTTGATTAAGCTTATAGTGCAGAATTTTGATTAAGCTTGTATGCAGAATTTTGATTGAGTTAGTAGGCAGATTTAATTAAGCTTGTATGCAGATTTAGTTTCAGTACAGTTTTATTAAGTATTTCCATACAATTCTGTTAAGCATTTTAGTGCAGTGTTAATAAGCATATTAGTGCAGATTTGTATGAGACATCCTTTTATTAGAGGCATTAACAAGTATAAGAAAGATAAAGAAAAGAAAGAAAAGGCCAAGGCCTTAAGTAGATCCCAAAGTCAAGACTTTAGGGATTTGTGGCACACAAGGTGCTTATTAAAATGCCGAGGCATTATATATTAGAAGTATTAAAAGATAACAAGTATTTTACTTTTATCAGTGGCACTGTACTGGACTCTCAGTTGTCCTTGGGTTGGGCTCCCATAGTCGTCCCTAGGTTTAGATAACCTAGTATGCAGGATTTTCAGTTGTCCTTGGGCTGGGCTCCCATAGTCGTCCCTAGGTTTAGATAACCTAGTAAACCCTACTAGATTCGGGACCAGCTATCTCGGGTCTAGTTAGGGATGCGCGCATAGCAAGTACAATTGCCGGGCCCAAGAAGAAGTTGATTACTATTTTGAAGTATTATAAGTATAAGTTTTTGAACAAGTAAAGTAAGTTTTACATAAGTATAAAGTATTAAAGAATAAGTTTTAAACAAGTGAATTAAAGAATAAGTTTAGAACAGATGAATTAAGTTTCACTTTGTTTTAAAATCAGGAAGTTGAGTTTTCTTTTATGCTAGCATGTTATTTAGATTAGCTTACTGTTCTTTGCTATTTTCTGAGCATGAGTAGCTTTACATGTTTAGCATTTCAGCATGTCTTGTTCTTTTATTAGTAGAGGAGCATGTGTAGTCTTCAGTAAGTAATCAGTTAGATCATGTTATGGATGTATGTACATGCATATCGAGATTTTGTGAGTTAGATAGCGCTTACTAAGCATTTTGCTTATAGTTTGCATTTCCTCTTACTGCAGATACAGGAAAAGAAAAGTGTTAGCAAAGGAAGGCGATAAGGAGGTGCGGATGGATGTGTGATGCCAAGACTATGGAGAGACCTGGGAAGTTTTGAGTTTCATGTTTAGTGGATAGAAATAGTTGAGTTGTACCTTATGGTTTATGTCTTTTTAGATTGTATTTTCATTCCGCATTGTTAGTTTGGTTATTTTCCACTGTTGGAGTTTTATTCATTTGTTATTGCTAGAAAAATTTTTTTTAGTTGTTGTGTCTTATAAACTGCGTGGTTGTTTGATAAATGTTCCAGCCGCCTGTGGCTGTATATATTATGTTATGTATTAATGATTATGGTCACCGGTACAGGGGAGACTCTGCCGAAATTTTTCGGTAGAGACTCTTCGTGGTTTCGATCACACCGGTTAAGTAGAGTTAGTAGTCAAGTAACGATCATCCTTAGAGTGTAATAGTATAGTTAAGAAGGGTGGTCGTTACAGGAATACTTCATTAAACCGGATGTTCCAAGACCTTGAAGCTTGCTTCAGTCCATAAATAGACCGATTAAGCTTACATACTAGATGCTCTTTGCCCTTTGTAATAAACCCCTCTGGTTGCTTCATATGGATGTTTTCTTCAAGACTTCCGTTAAGAAAAATTGTCTTGACATCTATCTGCCACACCTCATAATCCATATGAGCAGCAATAGATAAGAGTATCCGGATAGACTTAAGCATAGCTACTAGCGAAAAAGTTTCCTCATAATTGATTCCTTCTTTTTGAGTATACCCTTTCGCAACAAGCCTTGCTTTGAAGGTTTCCACCTTCCCATCTGTCCCTCTTTTCCTTTTGTAGATCCATTTACATCCAATAGATTTTACACTATTTGATGGTTCTACTAGCTCCCAGACTTTGTTAGAATACATAGATTCTATTTCTGAATTCATTGCTCTTTGCCAAGATGCTGCATCTTTATCTTGGAGTGCTTCGTCATATGTTCGGGGATCAGGTTCATGTTTACCTGGGATCAAGTCCGACGACTCTCCCAAAAACATGAATATTTCAGGTTGCCTAGCAACCCTCCCACTACAACGAGGTACTATCTGTAGTTGTGTATCATTTGTGATACGTGTTACAATTTCTTGTGATATTTCATCTTGCACTATTGGTACTAAAGTAGGCGTGTCCTCTCGCATTTCTTCTAGAACAATTTCACTCATGGGCTTATGGTTCATTACATAATCTTCTTCTAAAAATCAAGCATTGGTGCCAACAATGATCTTCTGATTTTTAGGATTATAAAACAAACCACCTTTCGTTCCCTTAGGATATCCTACAAATAGACAAACTTCTATACGTGATTCCAACTTGTCAGTATCTCCCTTTAGCACATGTACTGGACTACCCCATATCCGAATATGGCTTAGACTAGGCTTACGCCCATTCCACAATTCCATGGGAGTAGAGGATATTGATTTAGAAGGTACCATATTTAGAATGTACACTGCTGTTTCCAGAGCATATCCCCATAATGAATCTGGTAATTCTGAATAACTCATCATCGATCTAACCATTTCCATAAGAGTTATATTCCTTCTTTATGTCACACCATTCTGTTGGGGTGTACCAGATGTAGACAATTGGGATTGAATCCCGGCCTCTGATAAGTAATTCCTAAACTCTCCAAAGCGGTATTCGCCACCACGATCAAACCGTAGTGTCTTGATAATTTTACCATGACGTTTCTCCACATTAGCCTTGTACACTTTGAACTTATCAAAGCATTCAGACTTACGGCACATCAAGTAAATGTACCCATATCTCGAATAATCGTCTATGAAAAAGATAAAATATTTGAAACCACCTCTTGCCTGGATAGACATAGGACCACACAAATCAAAATGAACCAGTTCTAACACATCTTTGGCTCTATACCCCTTGACCTTAAAAGGTCTCTTGGTCATTTTACCTTCCAAGCAAGATTCACAAGTTAGAAAGTTTTCCAACACTAATGAACCCAAGAGTCCATCGGCTATTAGCCTTTGAATCCTACTCAAGTTAATATGACCAAGCCTTAGATGCCAAAGATATGTTTGATTCATGTCCGAAGGTTCCTTTCTCTTATTAGAATTAGAAGATGTGATATTAATTTCCATTTTTTTCTTTATGGGAGTTATTGGATTTAGAGTATACAAATTGCTAGCTAATGTACCAGAATAGATAATTACCTTATTTTTCTTGACAACCACTTTGTCATCAAAAGAAACAGTATATCCATCCACAAATAGTTTAGAAACTGAAATTAAATTCTTTATAAAAGTTTGTACATAAAGACAATTTCTCAAAACCAAAGTTCTATTCCTGTCGAATGATAAGTAGACGTCCCCCACTGCAACAGCCGTCACTTTCGTAGCATTGCCCATATAGACAGTTATCTCTCCCTTATATAGTCGTCAGGTTTCCTGGAACCCCTACAATGTATTGCAGACATGATTAGTGGCTCCTGTATCTACACACCAGGTACTTGTAGATAACACAGCTAAACATGTTTCAACTACTAGAGAATAAGATATACCTTTATTGTTCTCTCTCCTTCGAGGACAGTCTGCCTTCCAATGTCCAGACTGCTTGCAGATGAAGCACTTGCCCTTTGGCTTCTTCACTCCAGCTTTAGGTCCAGTACCTAGAGATCTATTCACCTTCTTTGCTAAGCCAGCCTGTTTCTTCTTAGTCTTGCCTTACGACTTAGAAGTAGAAACATTTTCAGCAAAGTGAATCTGAGAACTATCACGAAATATACCTTCTGCTGCCTGAAGTTCTGTCAGAAGTTCCTCCAACGTATAAGCCCTTTTGTTCATGTTATAGTTCAGGCGGAACTGCTCAGAATTTCTGGATAGCGTTTGGAGAATAATATCAATCTGGGTTTCCCCATCGATTTTAGCTCCAAGGATTTGTATTTCGTTCAAGTAAGACATCATCTTTAGGATATGATCCCTTACGGGTGTCCCCTCTGACATGGTGGCTGTCATTAATTTTCTCATTGCCTCTTGCCTAGTAGCCCGATTCTGGTGTCCGAAGAGTTCCTTGAGATTGCTCATCATGTCATAAGCAGTTAGTAAATCCTGATGCTGATGTTGCAGCACATTTGACATTGAAGCCAAAACGTAACACTGCGCCATCTCATCTACCTTTACCCATTTCTTATGATACTCAATCTCCTCTTCACTATAATCACTATTAGGCACATTAGGGCAGACCTCTAACAGTACAAACTTATAGCCTTCAGCAGTTAGGACAATGTCTAGATTTCTTTTCCAATTTATGTAATTATGACCAGTAAGTTTGTTCTCTTTCAATATAATAGCCAGTGGGTTGAAAGTCATCTTAAGAATCATAAAAAAAAAATTTTGGTCAAGACTCTAAATTTAGAATAATATTGATTACTCAAATAATATTATTTAAATTTACCAACACCTCAAAACACTGTGAATTTTACATGCCACGTTAGTGTGGACGTATACAAAATCAAACATTTGTAAGAGGAGGTTTTACCCATTAATTTTATTCTTGTCATCCTAACTTTATGACAAATAAAATTAATAGTTGGTATTCCTTTGGTCACACAAATAATAGCAGTGACTCCCTTGGGGAGGATACTATTAAATGTGCCTAAGTGTGTACCATTACTTGATACTTAGTCCATTAAATAGGATTGTATCCCTTCAGTTGGAGAAGATCACACGCTCCTAAATAATTTCCTATAACCATCCATAAAGGAAATTTGATCTAGTGATCCGCAAAAAAACTCATCCGTTGTTGAGGGAGGCACTCAGAGCCAACACGCAAGTTTGTTGCATCACTTATAAACTAGTAATAGAGACCGTGGAATTTTTTTTTTTTACTAATCCCTCTCCCACTTAATTTTTTAAGATGAGGATTTTATCATGCACACACACATCACAACAAATAAAGCAATAAATATGGAAAAACAAATTTTCATCTATTATAGCCTTTTCCATCATTGTCCTCCGTGTGCTATCAACCCTAGCTGCTACCATCTTTAGCCACCGTAATCGGATCTAGTCGCCACATCTTTTTTGCTTCTTTTTCCACTGTGCCTTTGGTCCATAAAATAGTACCATGCCTCGAAAGGATACGGTCCGCGACAAAAATAGAATTTTACATATATCGATCTATATTCCACGAAGGAATGTACACGTATTCTAGATCGAAACAAAAATGTAAAATCTTAAAACTAATACAGCTCCTTCTGTATTTAATACATACAATTATGTACACACATAAAATGCCCTCGACATGTCTGAGGGTCCAATCACACACAATCACATTAGGGCCATAATAGTTGGATCTAGGATGCCTGCAACCACAGAATTAAATCTATTTGCACATCCTACTATTATCCTGCCTAAAATATGTATGGCATGTGCATAATTAAACTGAAAACCAAACACACAGAGGCAAACCCTAGCTCTAATACCAATTGTTGGTTGCTACTCAGAATATTGTACTGGTTCTCCTGTACTAAAATTTTTGTACAAGTCCCGAACCATTCCTAACAACCTATTGTGTTCTTTAGAAATTAAATTTGGAATCGCAAACAAAACTTAACATTATTGATTCCAAATTCAACTTATCTATTCTTAGAGGTTTAGACTTGGATCGCAAACGATGCTTAAGATTATTAATTCAAATCCACCCATGTTACACATTTGATTAAATATTTATTTCAGAGATCAGCTTCCAGGTTAAACATGGAGAGACACTACGCCTTCTTGGTATGGGATCATCCACCACTTCCAAGACAAAGTCTTTCAACGAAATTCAATATTTAATCTCCTTATAGTAACCCTAGGTTTAACCATTAAGAACAATCAAATCACAAGATCGAAAAACAAAATAAATACAAAATCGAATCATAAATTCGAAACCTTGAATCGTTAGCCTCTTATGTTTGGTATTTCCAAAATCCATACAAAGAAAACTAGTATAATGCGGAACAAGACAACTAGTTATACCTTTTTTTTGTAGCTTATAGAACTCACGATCTTCTATCATATTCCTCTTCTTATCTTAGACGTCGTGTGAGCGACGATCTACCGAGATGAGAATCCACCCAAGCCTCCTTCTCCTTACAAGTTTCGGCCACCAACAATCTCCTAGAGATGAAGAACTTCGGCCACCAACCAAGCTCCAAGGGATGCTTTCTTTCTCTTCTTCTTCTCAACAAGCAACCGACCACCAAGATGAAATAAGAGCTCCAAGTGCCGCCGGCCTCAAAAAAATGAGAAGAGAGAAAGAAGAGAGGAGAGGGCAGACCACCACCAAGGAAAGGAGAGGAGAGAAATAGATGTGTTGTTATAAGGTGAGACACCTCTACCCTCTCTTTTATATTCCTTGGTTTTGGCAAATAAGGAAAGTTTTAAAACATAATTAAAACTTCCTTATTTTCCCTTGCCAATGAACAAAAGCAAAATTTAACTAAAATTTCCTTTTATTCTTTTAATGGTCGGCCCCTATAAGTCCTCCAAACTAGGAAAGTTTTAAACACAAAATTAAAACTTCCTAATTTATTTCCGGAAATTTTTAAAATAAAAATTTCTCTTTTAAAAATTCCCTTTACGGTTAGTTATAAAAGGAAACTTTTATAAATTAAAATCTCTCTATTAAAACATGTGGATGATTACAATAAGAAAAGTTTTCTCCAAAATTAAAATCTTCCTTTCAATCTACAAAAAAGGAAAGATATCAAACCTTTCTCTTAATCCTTTGTAGAAACTATAAAAGGTAAAATTTAATTTTAAAACTCTCTTTTAAAATCATGTCTTCCACATTAGGAAAGATTTTAAAATAAAATCCTTTTTAATTTTATTTTGGCCAGCCACCTAAGCTTGGGCTCCAAGCTTGGGTCACCCACCAATTGATCCATCCAAGGCTTATCTTGGCCAGCTCTTGCTTGGGCTCCAAGCTTGGCTTGGCCGGCCACCTATGGATGGGTAAGAAGGTGGGTTTAGGTGGGTATAAGACTTTATAAAAAAGAGGCTACGACTGGGACCGCGAGGAGGAATTGGTTTTGGTCTCCTGATGAACTTCAGCTTCCTGCGTTCGCCCCGAACACCCAACTCGAGTTCATCAACAATATCTCATTCCACTAAAGAGTTATTATTGCACTACCGCACCAATCTCATATTACTATATGGGCTCCTTCTTATCATAAGTGTGTTATTCTCCTTGTGTTTAAGATATTGAATGTAACGTCCCGCCCCTCCTGCTAAGGCAACGGGGGTTACTTTAACATACATACCTACTTACTACAGCGGAAGTCTTATTTATAGAAATTAAAAACTTTTCTTTTCTTTAAAATCACCATGACTAATCACTTGGACATATAAAACCACATAGCATACTTAACATGATTTTTAAGTCATAATACCCAAACACATAATTAAATGTCATGGAGTCATAAAGTAGTAACATAAACTAGGCATAGTTCTTATTAAACAAAAGCAGGTCTTTCTCCTTTAGCCAAGCCACTACCACACACATCCTTTTAGCCCCTCCTGCTGCTCCCCTAGTTCATCCATTTCTTGCCTTTATCTGTGGTACAAGAAAGTAAGCTGTGAGCACTCATGGCTCAGTAAGTTCCTTTCCTACTCACAAAAACCGTATAGCATATCAAAATCACAAGACATAACGCATGGAGACAAATTCATCATATCATGCAGCATATCATGGCATATCGTAACATAATCGTAAGGTATCATGGCATAATATAACATGGTCATCAAATGCATCCTGACATATCATAACATCATCATAAATATCATGGCATATCGTAACATAATCGTAAGGTATCATAGTATAACATAACATGATCATCAAATGCATCCTGACATATCATAACATCATCATAAATATCATGGCATATCGTAACATAATCGTAAGGTATCATAGTATAACATAACATGATCATGAAAACATATGCAACATGTCTTTTGAAAACTTATAATATACATACTTAAACATAATCTCAACATAAGGGGGGCCCCGACTTGTACCACATACATAAATGCGCGCGTCCTATATAGGTCCAAGGTAGCAAGTCTTGAACCCTACAAGGCATACATACTAGGCCCGTTTCTTAGTCCATCGACCTAGTGGCACTTAGGAGCCCATCCCTAACGAGGCCCATTTCTTAGTCCATCGACCCCGGGGCGCTTATGGAGCCCACCCTTGGTACAAGCCTTAAAAGTAAAGTAGCATGTCAATCATATCATAATTCTTAACCTATCATTCATGTCATATTCATATCATGAAGAGTGCTCCTAGTCCCAACTGATAGGGAAGCAACTCTTAGGCATAACATAAAGCATGTATAATTGGGCACACAGCACATCATGAATTTGGGCACACAGCACATCATGAACTTGGGCACATAGCATATCATAAACTTGGGCACATAGCATATCATAAATTTGGGCACATAGCATATCACAAATTGGGCACATAGTATATCATAAATTTGGGCACAAAGCATATCATAAATTTGGGAACATAGCACATCATCATGCATAGGTCATAAGCATACATAAATGAGTATAGCAGCATGGCATATTCTTATCATATCATAAAACATTGCATGAGAGGCACATGGGAAATCATAATTAGGTCTCTAACTCTAATATCATGTAGTGGCTGAAACATGTAGTTGTAGCCTAGGTTAGCAAGCAACATAAAAGCATGTGAACCCTAAACCATTATCCTATCAAATACCATAAGGAACACCTTGAGCATGTTTAGTTTGGGTTCTAAGCTTCCTAGGTCTTTTACTTATATCATGGCCGAAACTCATCAAGCATCAAATTAGGTTATAAGTAACATACAAACATGTAAACCCTAAACTAATGTCATATCATATACCATAAGGAACAACTTAAGCATGTTTAGTTTGGATTCTAAGTTTGCTAAGCTTTTAACCTTATCATGGCCGAACCCTAGCAAGCATGATTCTAGGTTACAAGTAGCATGAAAGTGTTGAACCTTAAATCAATATCATAACACATATCATGAGGAACATCATAAGCACATTTAGTTTAAGTTCCAAACTTCCTAAGCCCTTAAGTCTAAGGTGGCCAAAACTTGTTAAGCATGGAAACTAGGTTTTTAGTGGCATAAGAGCATGGAAACCATCAACAACTTTCATAGCATTTATTACAAGAAACATCATGAGCATATCTAAGTTGGGTTCTAAGTTCTCTAAGCCCTTAAACTAATGGTGGCCGAAACATGTAAGACATAGACTAATTTTCATGTGACATAAAAAGCATTGAAACCCTACATAAATTGCATGACATTTATTACAAGGAACATCATGAGCAAACTTAGTTTAAGTTCTAAGCATCCTAGGTCTTAAAACCTTGTGTGGCCGAAAGTTATAGAGCATGTAACCAAATTTCTATGCAACCAACAAGCATAAGAACATCAAGTTAGTTTCATATCATTTCATCAAGAAGGTCATGAGAATCTTAGACTTGTTTTAAACTTTCCTAGTCCTCAAATCTTAACATGGCCGAATCTTCATAAGCATGGAATAGAGTTCAAATCAACATATAAACATGGGCATATCATATTAGCTTCATATCTTATCTTAGGGAAATCATGGCATGCTTAGTTTTAGGTTTAAAACTCTTTTAGGCCCTTAGATCTACCATGGCCGAATGTTCATGAGCATGAAAATGAAGTTCTAATCAACATACAAGTAGGAAAAAATGTTAACAACACCATTAACATAGGGTACATATCATAAGAACAAAAGGGGAACATGTTTAGTTTGAGTCTTAAGCTTACCTAATTCTTTTGTTCATGTTTGGCCGAGAGTCTAGGATCATGAATTTAAGTTCTAACTAAACATTCTAGCATAGAAACATTAAGTTAACCTCCTACCATAAGATACATGTCACAAGAATATGATGAGCATATCAAGTTTGGTCTTAAAATTCCTTAGATCCTTTCTTTTTGTCTTGGCCGAAATCTCCATGAAGCAACCCTAGGTTTTTAAGAAATCTATCTTCATGAAAACCACATGAGCTATTGTACCACAGGTGAGGGGAAGCTTACCTAGTTTTCGCTTGTTGATCCTTAAGGAAGTGGTACCCTTGTGAGGAGGGAGGAGAAGTTTCTCTTCCTTATCTCCCTTTTTGTTTTTCTTCTTCTTCTATGAGGTAGCCCTTGAGACTCCTTGCTAGTATTTGTTTTCCCTTAGAGAGAAAACCTAAACTTGGCTTTTGGAGATGAGGGAGGAGGGCTCTAGTTCTCGGTGGAGAAAGGAAGGAGGATGAGGAAGAAGAAAATTTTAGAATTTCTCTTTCTCTTTTCTCCTCTAATCCCTTTTATTCAACATGGGAAGGATTATTGTCCCCATTCATTCCCCCCCTTTACTTCACTTTAATTCCCATGAAAATGAGAAGGGAGAGAGGAGAGGAAGGCAATTCACCTTTTGCTTGCTTCTTCTCTTAACCAAGAGGAAGAGGAGGTAAGTCACTTGGTTTTCTCTTGCTCTTTTCTTAGTTTTCTTTTATTTTTCTCCTCTCCTTTAAATAAATTTTTCATTCCTTCCTATCCATGTATTATTCATTATCCTAGTGGTTATCATACATCAATCTATCTTCATTATTTGTGGGAGGTTCAAGGTTCAATCCTTGACCTCACCTCTTTTTATTTCTATTATTTCTTTTTGATTCCTCTTACTTTCATGCTCTAAAGAAAATATTATCCATATACTTATCTTAAAATTTCGTGGGTGTTACAGTACCCCATACCTCATAGAAAGTTCATCCTCGAACTTAAAACAGCTCCGGATACTTTTGTCTCATATCATCTTCTCGTTCCCACGTGACTTCCTCATACTGTTGATTTTGCCACAGGACCTTAACTAAGGGTACTTCTTTGTTCCTTAGTCTTTTGACGTCTCGATCCAATATCTGTATTGGTCGGCTCTCGTAGGTTAGGTCCTGTTGCACTTGTACTGTCCGTGGTTCGACCACTTGGTCCGTGCTCGGAATACATTTCTTTAGCATCGAAACGTGGAACACGTTGTGAATGGCTGACATCTCTTGAGGTAACTCTATTTCATAAGCTACTTTGCCGATTCTTTTCAGAACCTGGTATGGTCCCACATAGCGCGGGCTTAGCTTTCCCTTCTTACCGAACCTCATTACTCCTTTCATGGGGGCTACCTTGAGAAATACTGAGTCTCCGACACTGAACTCCAATGGCCTTCGTCGCTTATCCGTATAATTCTTCTGTCGACTCTGAGCAGTTTCTATTCATTGGCGGATATTCTGTATAACACGGGTGGTGTTATCGATAAGCTCTATTTGAAATCCCATCTCTTTCTTTTCACCGCCTTCGTATCAACATATAGGGGATATACATTTTCTACCATACAGAGCCTCGTAGGGCGCCATCCCAATAGTAGCCTGGTAGCTATTGTTGTAAGCGAATTCCGCTAAGCATAAATATCGGCACCAGCTTCCTTTGAAGTCTAAGGCAAAAAGTCCGTAGCATGTCTTCTAGCACTTGGTTCACCCTTTCTGTCTGTCCGTCGGTTTGAGGGTGGAAGGCAGTACTGAATAATAGCTTCGTGCCAAGAGCCTTCTGAACACATTCCCAAAAATACGAAACAAAGCGACCATCTCTGTCGGAGATGATGGTCTTAGGGGTCCCATGTAGTCTAATAATTTCCTTGACATATAATTGAGCCAGTTGCTCAATTGAATGAGTCATCTTAATTGCCAGAAAATGGGCGGATTTGGTTAATCTATCCACGATTACCCATATAGCGTCATAGCCGTTTGTTGTCTTGGGTAATCCTGAAATAAAGTCCATAGAGATATCTTCCCATTTCCATTCTGGAATTTGGACAGGCTGCAGTAGTCCTCCCGGCCTCTGGTGTTCTGCTTTAACCCTCTGACAGGTCAGGCAGGCACTGACGTACTGAGCCACATCTCTTTTCATACCGGACCACCAGAATTTCTTTTTCAAATCCTGGTACATTTTGGTGGATCCCGGATGCATTGCATAGGGCGTTGAATGAGCTTCTTCTAACACCTTTCCTCGCAACTCGTGATCCTCGGGAATACATAATCGATCCCTGAGGTATAATATTCCACTGTCCGCTATTCGGAACCCGTCATTATTTCCTTCTAAGATCTCTTGTTTAATCCTTTGGAGGCTTTGGTCACTGGTTTTCTTCTCTAATATATTGTCGAATAGGGTGGGTGCTATGGTCAGGGTGGAGAGTTGCCCGGACATAATCTCGACCCCATGACACGAAATGTTTCTCGGTTTCCCGATAGATTCGACCGCTGGTTTCTCAGTATTAAATAAAACTTTAGCATATTGGCTAGAAATAGGCGGTTGACCTGTGATGACAGTAGAGGCATTTGCCACATCTTCTCCAGTAAGCGAGAAAACCCTGGCGTTCGTTGTAGTTGGCGGGGCTTCTAATCTCCCTTGGCTGATCAAAGACCCTTCTATAGCAGTTTGCATCTGGTGTAGCTGTGGAGGGGCACTCCTGTTCTGATTATTCTGCTGGGGTGGTACCTGAAACTGAGTAGGACAGTCTCTTGCCAAATGTCCTTCCCATCCGCAATTATAGTATTTTCTTGTACCTTTGTGACATAAACCGGAATGCAGCTTCCCACAAATAGTACACTGAGGGTACTTCGGTTGCTTATTCACTGGACCACCTTTAGCATTGTCCCATTGCTTCCTTTTCCCGGTAGGGGTTCCTTTCCAGCCTGTTTTGGTACTCTGAGGTCTTTGTCCTTCTGCTCGTGCCTGATTCTTATTCTCGTTCATTGCTTTCTGATAGTGTTCTGTAATTAGGGCACTACTGACCAGTTCCTCTGTAGTCTGCGGCCTATTAATTCCGCCGGCCACATTCAGTGCTATCTCAGGTCGGAGCATTTTCAGCATCAGTCTGACCCTTTCTCTTTCTGTGCGAACCAACTCTGGACAAAGGCGTGCTAGACGGTTGAAGCGCTTTACTGCTTCGTTCACTGATAAGTCACCTTGCCGGAACTCGGTGAACTCGTCGTAATGCCGGTTCGTCACTTGCATATGGAAGAACTCTTCGAAGAACTCTGTCTCGAAGTCCGTCCAATTCATCAGATTAATCTGTCTCTTAGCTTTAACTCTTTCCCACCACATTCTCGCATCTCTGGAAAAGCAGAAAGATACGCATTTGATCTTCTCCGATTCAGGCCAGTCCAGTAGTTCCACTATGCTTTCTACTGTCTTGAACACGGCCTGGGCATCCCATGGCTCGCAAGTACCCGAGAAGTTCTCCGGCATCATCCTCAGCCACTGTATCAAGTTGGTCTCCTGTCGAACCACTGGGGCAGGGGCTACCAGTGGTACTGGTGCAACTATTGGCACGACGGGCACTGCATTCTGATTTACTGGCGGGGTGGCAGGAGTTCCTTGTTGACCTATTAAAGTCGTGATCAACTGTTGTTGTTCCGTGATCTGACATTGGAGGTCGGTAACTACTTGAGTCAGATCTGGTGGCGTTACTATCTCGTCTGCTCGGGTAGTACGTCTCCTAGCCATGCTTATCTTCATAATAATAAATTATCATTATTCCTATTCAACTGTCATAAGATTATTACTATTCCTATTCTACCATCATGCATACCTAAACTAAATCAAAAGAATAAGTAAACATGCATAATATTAAAGCATCATAAAAGAAAATTTAAATTAAGCATATAAATTCTTACTTGGAGCGGCAGGATGGAGGCTTGACATGTGTGTAGTGAAAAGGCTAACTTGGCTCTGATACCAACCTGTAACGCCCCGCCCCTCCTGCTAAGGCGACGGGGGTTACTTTAACATACATACCTACTTACTACAGCGGAAGTCTTATTTATAGAAAATAAAAACTTTTCTTTTCTTTAAAATCACCATGACTAATCACCTGGACATATAAAACCACATAGCATACTTAACATGATTTTTAAGTCATAATATCCAAACACATAATTAAATGTCATGGAGTCATAAAATAGTAACATAAACTAGGCATAGTTCTTATTAAACAAAAGCAGGTCTTTCTCCTTTAGCCAAGCCACTACCACACACATCCTTTTAGCCCCTCCTGCTGCTCCCCTAGTTCATCCATTTCTTGCCTTTATCTGTGGTACAAGAAAGTAAGTTGTGAGCACTCATGGCTCAGTAAGTTCCTTTCCTACTCACAAAAACCGTATAGCATATCAAAATCACAAGACATAACACATAGAGACAAATTCATCATATCATGCAGCATATCATGGCATATCGTAACATAATCGTAAGGTATCATGGCATAATATAACGTGGTCATCAAATGCATCCTGACATATCATAACATCATCATAAATATCATGGCATATCGTAACATAATCGTAAGGTATCATAGTATAACATAACATGATCATCAAATGCATCCTGACATATCATAATATCATCATAAATATCATGGCATATCGTAACATAATCGTAAGGTATCATAGTATAACATAACATGATCATGAAAACATATACAACATGTTGTTGAAAACTTATAATATACATACTTAAACATAATCTCAACATAAGGGGGGCCCCGGCTTGTACCACATACATAAATGCGCGCGTCCTATGTAGGTCCAAGGTAACAAGTCTTGAACCCTACAAGGCATATATACTAGGCCCGTTTCTTAGTCCATCGACCTAGGGGCACTTAGGAGCTCATCCCTAACGAGGCCCGTTTCTTAGTCCATCGACCCCGGGGCGCTTATGGAGCCCACCCTTGGTACAAGCCTTAAAAGTAAAGTAGCATGTCATACATATCATAATTCTTAACCTATCATTCATGTCATATTCATATCATGAAGAGTGCTCCTAGTCCCAACAGATAGGGAAGCAACTCTTAGGCATAACATAAAGCATGTATAATTGGGCACACAGCACATCATGAATTTGGGCACACAGCACATCATGATAACATGCATAATTGGGCACACAGCACATCATGAACTTGGGCACATAGCATATCATAAACTTGGGCACATAGCATATCATAAATTTGGGCACATAGCATATCATAAATTGGGCACATAGCATATCATAAATTTAGGCACATAGCATATCATAAATTTGGGCACATAGCACATCATCATGCATAGGTCATAAGCATACATAAATGAGTATAGCAGCATGGCATATTCTTATCATATCATAAAGCATTGCTTGAGAGGCACATGGGAAATCATAATTAGGTCTCTAACCCTAATATCATGTAGTGGCCGAAACATGTAGTTGTAGCCTAGGTTAGCAAGCAACATAAAAGCATGTGAACCCTAAACCATTATCCTATCAAATATCATAAGGAACACCTTGAGCATGTTTAGTTTGAGTTCTAAGCTTCCTAGGTCT
This sequence comes from Zingiber officinale, assembly GCF_018446385.1. Classification (NCBI taxonomy): domain Eukaryota; kingdom Viridiplantae; phylum Streptophyta; class Magnoliopsida; order Zingiberales; family Zingiberaceae; genus Zingiber; species Zingiber officinale. Next base: position 70,778,739 of record NC_055993.1, read on the forward strand.
TTTACTTATATCATGGCCGAAACTCATCAAAAATCAAATTAGATTATAAGCAACATACAAACATGTAAACCCTAAACTAATGTCATATCATATACCATAAGGAACAACTTAAACATGTTTAGTTTGGATTCTAAGTTCTCTAAGCTTTTAACCTTATCATGGCCGAACCCTAGCAAGCATGATTCTAGGTTACAAGTAGCATGAAAGTGTTGAACCTTAAATCAATATCATAACACATATCATGAGGAACATCATAAGCACATTTAGTTTAAGTTCCAAACTTCCTAAACCCTTAAGTCTAAGGTGGCCGAAACTTGTTAAGCATGGAAACTAGGTTTCTAGTGGCATAAGAGCATGGAAACCATCAACAACTTTCATAGTATTTATTACAAGAAACATCATGAGCATATCTAAGTTGGGTTCTAAGTTCTCTAAGCCCTTAAACTAATGGTGGCCGAAACATGTAAGACATAGACTAGTTTTCATGTGACATAAAAAGCATGGAAACCCTACATAAATTGCATGGCATTTATTACAAGGAACATCATGAGCAAACTTAGTTTAAGTTCTAAGCATCCTAGGTCTTAAAACCTTGTGTGGTCGAAAGTTATAGAGCATGTAACCAAATTTCTATGCAACCAACAAGCATAAGAACATCAAGTTAGTTTCATATCATTTCATCAAGAAGGTCATGAGCATCTTAGACTTGTTTTAAACTTTCCTAGGCCTCAAATCTTAACATGGCCGAATCTTCATAAGCATGGAATAGAGTTCAAATCAACATATAAACATGGGCATATCATATTAGCTTCATATCTTATCTTAGGGAAATCATGGCATGCTTAGTTTTAGGTTTAAAACTCTTTTAGGCCCTTAGATCTACCATGGCCGAATGTTCATGAGCATGAAAATGAAGTTCTAATCAACATACAAGTAGGAAAAAATGTTAACAACACCATTAACATAGGGTACATATCATAAGAACAAAAGGGGAACATGTTTAGTTTGAGTCTTAAGCTTACCTAGTTCTTTTGTTCATGTTTGGCCGAGAGTCTAGGATCATGAATTTAAGTTCTAACTAAACATTCTAGCATAGAAACATTAAGTTAACCTCCTACCATAAGATACATGTCACAAGAATATGATGAGCATATCTAGTTTGGTTTTAAAATTCCTTAGATCCTTTCTTTTTGTCTTGGCCGAAATCTCCATGAAGCAACCCTAGGTTTTTAAGCAATCTATCTTCATGAAAACCACATGAGCTATTGTACCACAGGTGAGGGGAAGCTTACCTAGTTTTCGCTTGTTGATCCTTAAGGAAGTGGTACCCTTGTGAGGAGGGAGGAGAAGTTTCTCTTCCTTATCTCCCTTTTTATTTTTCTTCTTCTTGTATGAGGTAGCCCTTGAGACTCCTTGCTAGTATTTGTTTTCCCTTAGAGAGAAAACCTAAACTTGGCTTTTGGAGATGAGGGAGGAGGGCTCTAGTTCTCGGTGGAGAAAGGAAGGAGGATGAGGAAGAAGAAAATTTTGAATTTCTCTTTCTCTTTTCTCCTCTAATCCCTTTTATTCAACATGGGAAGGATTATTGTCCCCATTCATTCCCCCCCTTTACTTCACTTTAATTCCCACGAAAATGAGAAGGGAGAGAGGAGAGGAAGTCAATTCACCTTTTGCTTGCTTCTTCTCTTAACCAAGAGGAAGAGGAGGTAAGTCACTTGGTTTTCTCTTGCTCTTTTCTTAGTTTTCTTTTATTTTTCAACTCTCCTTTAAATAAATTTTTCATTCCTTCCTATCCATGTATTATTCATTATCCTAGTGATTATCATACATCAATCTATCTTCATTATTTGTGGGAGGTTCAAGGTTCAATCCTTGACCTCACCTCTTTTTATTTCTGTTATTTCTTTTTGATTCCTCTTACTTTCATGCTCTAAAGAAAATATTATCCATATACTTATCTTAAAATTTCGTGGGTGTTACATTGAATGCCCACTAATTAAATGAGTTACTGACAACTCACTTAATTAATATCTAGCTCCAAGAGTAGTACCACTCAACCTTATCGTAATGTCGGACTAAGTCCACCTACAGGGTTTACATGGCAATCCTTATGAGCTCCTCAAGGGGACATCATCAACCTAGATTGCTAGTGTTGGATCATGAAAGTCGATAGAGGGGGGGGTGAATATCGAAAAACATTCGAGAAGAGTAAATGTAGCGGAAAAATAAAGTAGAAAAGAACAAGGCTAACACAGGTTCTTTTTACTTGGTTCGGAGCCTGTGTCGACTCCTAATCCAAGGCCCGCACTCGTCGAGTGCTTTCGTTGAGCAATTCACTAGCAATTCGAATAATTGATTACAAGAATTAAGTACAGAAAAGCTAGAAATAAAAGACCGACAAATATAAAATAATAGGAAAAGAACAGAGCTTTGTCGGAGTAGCGTGACAACGTCTGTAACGACCCGCCTTCTACTAACTAGGCTGTAAGGCCGATCGCTACAGTTATGTTGTGCTAACTATTCCAAGACCATTACTAAATCTAGATGCGGAAGCTGTACTAATTAAAATTTTTCCTAAACTATCATCATTTCTTGGTTCTACATGTGCTAAGGTAGGTAAACTAACTGTTCATGACTTGTTTTACCTTTTCCATGGTCAAGGAACTGAACTTAGACATTTTCCCGCTGCTAACAGACCTCCCGATCGATCCATTGATCGATTGGAACGTCGGATCGATCCAGTGATCGATCCAGCCGGCTACTGCACGCGGAGCATGGGTTGAATCGATCCAGTGATCAATCCAGCACGCTACTGTGCTCGGGGCAATAATTTGGATCGATCGGATGATCGATCCAGGATGGTCAATCGATCCAGTGATCGATCCCAGAGCTCTCTATTCGCGACAGAAATTACTGGATCGATCGGCTGATCGATCCAGAAGCCTACTGTTCGCGGTACGAACTCCCCAATCGATCCTTCGATCGATCAGAAACCCTCCAATCGATCAACTAATCGATTCGAGTTTCTGATTTCGTGCCAAAGGTCTGATTTCAGCACTTGGGCGTGCCGAAATTTCACATATGAGTTATACACTACATGAGGAACATTCTAATGACATAAAACTAGTATTCTAACATAATTACTAACAACTTAAACCAAACTTCCATGAGTTAAACATTCTAATGTTTAAAAGTGCATAAAAACACGAAAGTTAAAACTAATGAACTGTATAATGCTATAGTAGGTGCTACATCCCTAGAGGATCTTTGATTCCAGTTCCGGCCACACACACCATCCTTTGCATTGTCCTCCAGCTCCCTCTGCTAGTCCATCTTTCCTTTACCTTTATCTGCAGTATAAGGAAAAATAGTATCTGTAAGCTTAAAGCTTAGTAAGAAACCATCTACCTCACTAAATCATGCATACAATGCAAATATGCTTTTAAATCATGCTGTTTGAAAAACATACTGAATATGCAAGCATGGCATGGCATGGTATCATACGAAGCATGGCATAACATAAGCTGAGCATAAAATAAAACTGATCATAACATGTCTATAACTGTATATGAAGCTATCATAATCAACTGAAATAAGCTGAGCTGATACAAAGGTGAGCTAAGCTGAAGCTGAGCTAATACTGAATTCCATTATGTTTCAAAACTGATTTGGAAAACTATTATATATATAGTAGATAAAAATACTAAACATGCTGCTGTAGGGCCCTAGCAACTGTACTTGTTGTGCGCGCATCCCTAACTAGACCCGGGATTGCAAGTTCCGAATCTAGTAAGGTTTACTAGGTTAGCTAAACCTAGGGACGACTATGGGAGTCCAGCCCAGTGGATATCTAATCCAATACAGTGCCGCTGCTGAAAGTAAAATACTGAAATGCTAATTAGCTAAATCTAGGTTATCTGAACCTAGAACTAGGTTGTCTGAACCTAGAGGCGACTGTGGGAGCCCTCCCATTGGACTGTAGTCCTACATAAGTTGAAATAAAACTAATTTGCTGTTTTAAATGCTTCTAGTGCATTTAATAAGTTAATTAAACTGTCTATTACTGAGCTAGACCTTTAATCGAGCACCTAGGATGTTCTAACTCTTCTCCCTATTAGGGTGACCACCTCTAGGCACCCGACAATGTCTAACCTCCTATCTGAAGAGGGAAAACGTGCCCGGCCCATCTAGAGGTGCTCATCTAAATCCCTAATCTTCGAAGAGAGTTAAATACACCCTAGATATCGACAAAAAAAATCTGCATACATCACAACTAAAGCATAAAATTCAAACGGAAGCTATTATACTGCAGGTGAGGGGTCTCTTACCTCGTATGCTAGATTCCTTACAAATCTAATCGCTAAAACTTCCGGTGGAGACGACTTCTCGACGATTCACTCGCGTCCACGTGCTCTACTCGCGGAGGGGAACGTCCTTGTGCCCGAGATGTCACCGGAAGGCACTCCTATGGCCCTAGGGATGAAACCCTAGGCTTGCTTGAGTGTTGGCGCCGAGAGAAGGAAGGAGGAGAGGGGGTCGTCGTGAGTTAGGGTGAGGAGAGGAAGGTTGCCGAAACAATATAAAATAACCCAAACCAACTTAAGTATTTAATTTATATTAAGTGGGTAACTAGGCCCAACTCAAATATAAATATAAATGTTTCCCTTCTCTTTTAGCATGGCCCTGCTGGGTTCAACTGGTTACTAGTATTATCCCCAAGCCATAGGTCTCGGGTTCAATCCCCGCTTAGGCCGTTTTCGTTTTCTAATTATTTTTGCCACTTCCGCTACTCGAAAAATTCCGGAAAAATATCTAAAAATTCCAGAAAAATCATAGAATAATTCTAATGCAAGTTTGAGAATTTTCGGGTGTTACAATCCCCCATACCTTATAAAAAGTTCATCCTCGAACTTAGAAAAATTCTGGGTACTTCTGTCTCATGCTGGCTTCTGTCTCCCAAGTTGCCTCTTCTGCTGTGTGACTGTGCCAAATGACTTTGACTAATGGTACTTCCTTGTTCCGCAATTTCTTAACTGCTCGGTCTATTATCTGAATAGGCCGACTATCATAGCTGAGGTCTTCGCGGATCTGTACCGACTAGGGCTCAATCACCTAGGTGGCATCTGGGGTATGTTTCTTCAGCATAGAGACATGAAATACGTTGTGGACAGCTGACATTTCCTGGGGTAGCTCTAGCTCATATGCTACCTTGCCCACTCTTCTGCTAATAAGATATGGTCCCACATATCTGGGACTTAGCTTGCCCTTTTTCCCAAAACGCATTACTCCCTTCATGGGAGCCACTCTGAGGAACACTGAATCCCCAACTGAAAACTCTAAGGGTCGACGTCGTGTATCAGCATAGCTTTTCTGGCGGATCTGCTGTATGGCTGTTGTGGTATCTGCGACTAGATCTGTCTGAAGCTCTAGTTCCTTCTGTTCACCACTCTCGTACCAGCAAATTGGAGATCTACACCTCCGCCCATAGAGAGCCTCGTAAGGTGCCATGCCGATAGTGGCCTGATAACTGTTGTTGTATGCAAATTCTGCTAAGCTCAGATATTTGCACCAACTTCCCTTGAAGCCTAGGGCACACGCTCGGAGCATATCTTCGAGTACCTGGTTTACTCTCTCTGTCTGACCATCTGTCTAAGGATGGAATGCTGTGCTGAACTTTAACTTAGTGCTCAACGCTGACTGTACACACTCCCAGAAGTGTGATGTGAATCTGCTGTCTCTGTCTAAAATGATGGTTCGTGGGACTCCATGTAGTCTGACGATCTCCTGGAGATACAACTGAGCTAGCTTCTCCATGGAGTAAGATATCTTGATAGCTAAGAAGTGGGCTGATTTAGTCAACCTGTCGACTATTACCCAGATGGCGTCAAAACCATTCGTGGTTCTGGGCAATCCCACTATGAAATCCATAGAGATATCATCCCACTTCCACTATGGAATCTGTATAGGCTGCAGAACTCCTCCTGGTCACTGATGTTCTGCCTTGACCCTCTGACAGGTGAGGCAGATGCTAACATATCTGGCGATGTCTCGCTTCATCCCGGGCCACCAAAAATGGTTCTTCAGGTCTTGGTACATTTTGGTGGAACCTGGATGCATCGCATAGGGAGTCTTGTGAGCCTCATCTAAAATCTGTCTCCGTAGCTCCTCCTGATCTGGAACACAGAGTCTGTCACCAAAATACAACACCCCGCTATCGGACACTCTGAATTCTCTACTTTCTGATTCTGCTAGCCCTTGCTTGATTTTCTGAATTTCAGGGTCCTGCTCCTGAGCTGACTGAATATCACCAAGCAAGGTAGACTCTAAGGTCATAGTAGAGAGCTGTCCAACGATGAGTTCGAGACTGAAATCTACGATCTCCTTCTGTAGGGGTGGTGACATGGCCGTAAGAGATAACAAGGTAGCACTGGATTTTCTGCTAAGTGCGTCGGCTACCTTATTGGCTTTCCCTGGATGGTAGAGGATGTCTATATCGTAGTCTTTGACCAGCTCAAGCCATCTGCGCTGTCGCATATTCAGATCCTTCTGAGTGAAGAAGTACTTCAAACTCTGATGATCTGTATACACTCTGCACTGAGCTCCATATAAGTAATGTCTCCAAATTTTGAGAGCGAACACTACTGCTGCAAGCTCGAGGTCATGAGTAGGGTAATTCTTCTCATAATTTTTGAGTTGTCTGGAGGCATAGGCGATCACCTTGCCATTTTGCATCAGTACTGCTCCTAGTCCCAACTTAGAGGCATCACTATAGATGTCAAAGCTGCTGGTGTTGTCTGGTAGAGCCAAAATGGGAGCATTGGTCAATCTCCTTTTTAGCTCGCTGAAGCTGTTCTCACAGTCCTCTGTCCACTGAAATTTCCTGTTCTTTCTGGTAAGAGCTGTCAGTGGGGAGGCTATCCTGGAGAAGTCCTCTACAAACTTTCTGTAATATCCTGCTAATCCCAGAAAGCTCCTGATCTCGCTGGCGTTCTTAGGTCTCTTCCAGTTACTTACTGCTTCTATTTTGCTGGGGTCTACCATGACACCATCCTTTGAGATGATGTGACCCAGGAAGGACACCTGATCTATCCAAAATTCACATTTCGTGAACTTGGCGTATAGCTGGTTCTGCTGAAGTGTCTGTAGTACTGTCTTCAGGTGCTCTGCATGTTCTTCCTGAGTTCCTGAGTAGATAAGAATGTCATCGATAAACACAATAACAAACTTATCTAGATACTCCCAGAATACTCTGTTCATGAGATCCATAAATGTAGCTGGAGCATTGGTCACGCCAAAGGGCATGACGACGAACTCATAGTTTCCGTATCTAGTTCTGAATGCTGTCTTGGGTATATCACCCTCCTTGACTCTGACTTGGTGATATCCTGATCTGAGGTCAATCTTAGAGAACACTGCTGCTCCCTTTAACTGGTCGAACAGGTCATCTATTCTGGGAAGAGGATACCTGTTCTTGATCGTGGCCTGATTCAGTGCCCTATAGTCGATGCATAGCCGCATGCTTCCATCCTTCTTCTTCACGAACAGTACAGGCGCTCCCCATGGTGAGTGACTAGGGCGTATGAAGCCCTTGTCAAGCAGCTCCTGTAGTTGCTCCTGAAGTTCCTTCAGTTCTGCTGGAGCCATGCGATATGGCGCTTTGGAAATAGGATTGGTGCCGGGGAAGAGCTCTATCTCAAATTCAATCTCCCTGACTGGTGCTAGGCCTGGTAACTCCTCAAGGAAAACTGCTGGGTAGTCACATACAACTCGGACCCCTGCTAGCTGTTGGTACTTGTCCTGCCTAGTATTGACTACATGTGCTAGGTACCCCGTACAACCCGAATCCATCAACTTCTGTACCTTCATAGCTGAGAGAAATTTTCTGGCTTTTCTCTTTGGTTCTCCGATATACTCGAACTGTGCTTCTGCTTCGGGTTAGAATACGACTTTCTATTTACGGCACTCTATGGAAGCACCGTATCTGATCAGGAAGTCCATTCCAAGGATGACGTCGTAGTCAGTCATTTCCAGCAGGATCAAAACACAAAAGAGTTCCTTGTCTGCTATAATGACCGGCACTGCCCTGAGCCAGTGCGTGGATGCCATGATCTCTCCTGAAGGTAGTGTCGTCAAAAACTGACCACTGAGTACTTCTGAGGGTATTTCTAATTTTTTGGAGAACACCCTGGCTATATATGAATGGGTTGCCCCAGTATCAAATAGAACAGTAGCACTATACTGAAAAATGCTAATCTGACCTGTGACAACTGTCGAGGCATTGGCTACGTCCTCTCTGGTGAGTGAGTAGATCCTCGCATTCGCCGTAGCTGGAGGGGCTTCTAATCTGCCCTGGCTGATAAGTGGACCTTCTAGAGCGGCCTGCATCTGATATAACTGAGCTGGCTGGCCTGCATACTGAATCTGCTGTGGCTGAGGAAGACCGGTCTTGTTCGGGCACTGCTTGGCCATATGCCCTTCTTGTCCACATTCAAAGCATCCTCGTGTGCCCTTGCGACAAACCCCTGGGTGGAATTTCCCACAAGTAGCACACTTTGGATAACTGGGTCGCTTGCTAGATGGTCCTCCTTTTGGGTCACTCCCTGATTTGCGCTTGCTGTTGGAGTTCCCTTTCCAGTTAGAGCTGTGACCTTGCTGTTTCTGAGTGTGAGAGTTTCCTTGGCCTTTGGACTCTGAGGAGACTTGCTTCTGCTGCTTTATGCTGTTCTGGTAATGCTCTGTGGTCAAGGCACTGCTCACTAACTCCTCTGTGGTTTGTGGCCTATGTATTCCACCAGCCACGTTCACTGCTATCTCTGGCCTCAGCATCTTGAGCATCAACCGGATTCATTCCTTCTCTGTGCTGACTAGCTCTGGGCATAGACGAGCCAACCTGTTGAATTTCTTCACGGCTTCCTCAACAGAAAGGTTGCCCTGACGAAACTCAGTGAACTCGTCGTAGTGGCGGTTTGTAACCCGTATGTGAAAGAACTCCTCGAAGAATTCCTTCTCGAAGTCAGCCCATGACATCTGGTTTACTGGGCGTTTCGTTCTAATTCTTTCCCACCACATGCGTGTGTCTCCTGTTGTAACGCCCGAAAATTCTCAAACTTGCATTATAAATATTCTATGATTTTTCTGGAATTTTTAGATATTTTTCCGGAATTTTCCGAGTAGCGGAAGTGGAAAAAATAAGTATAAACGAAAACGGCCTAGGCGGGAATCGAACCCGAGACCTATGGTTTAAGGGATAATGTTAGTAACCAGTTGAACCCAGCAGGGCCGTGCTGAAAGAGAAGGGAAACATTTATGTTTATATTTGAGTTGGGCCTAGTATCCACTTAATATAAATTAAATAACTTAAGTTGGGTTGGTTTAAGTTTTGGTTCGGCACCTCCTCACCTCACGCCACTTTTCTCTTCCAAAACCTCACCGCCACCTCTCCCTCCTTCTCCTCTTCCTCACGCACGGCACACCAAGGCAAGGGTCCATAGGTTCATCTTCCGGCGACGACTCCAACACGAAAGAGGTTCATCTCTGCGAGAGGAACGCGAAGACGTGATCAGATCGTCGAGAGGATCATCTCCACCGGAACTCTAGCGAATAGAATCGTAAGAAATTATGATCAAGAGGTAAGAAACCCCTCACCAGCGGTATAATAGCTCCGTTTGGGTTCCTACACATTAGTTTTAGCTATATGCAGTTTTTTCGGCACATAGGGTGTGTTTAAACCCTCCTCGAGGATTAGGGATCTAGTTGAGCACCTCTAGACGGGCCGGACACGTTGTTCTCCTTTAGTTGGAGATTCTAGACGTTGTCGGGTGCCTAGAGGTGATCTCCCTATTAGAGGAGAGAGTTGGAGCACACCAAGTGTTCGGTAAAATGTTAGTGTAGCTGAATACCACCTCTGTTATGTATAAAAGCTCAGTTAAATACATTAGAAGCATTTAAAACAGCACATTAGTTAGTTCAGTTTTATGGGACTACAGTCCAATGGGTGGGCTCCCATAGTCGCCTCTAGGTTCAGATAACCTAGCTCTAGGTTCAGATAACCTAGAAACAGCAAGTTAAAACAGTTAGCTATATTCAGTATTTTATTTTCAGTGGCACTGTACTGGATCAGATATCCATTGGGTTGGACTCCCATAGTCGTCCCTAGGTTTAGATAACCTAGTTAACCATACTAAATTCGGGACTTGTAAACCCGGGTCTAGTTAGGGGTGCGCGAACAGCAAGTACAGCTGCCGGGCCCAAACAGCATGATTATGTATTTTCACTTACTATGTATTAGTTTTCAAAACTCATAAAAAAAATCAGTTATGTTAGTTGAGTTTGAATTAAGTACCAGTTTAGCTCTTCCTTGCTTACACATTATGATAGCTCATGTTCAGTTCTTGATTGCTATGCTTGTATGATCATATGCCATGTTTATATGTTTAGCCTAGTCAGTTTATTTCAAATAGCATGCTTTAAAAATCATATTGCATCGTCGCATGTTTTTGTGAGGTAGATGGTTTCTTACTAAGCTTGTTAGCTTACAGATACTACTTTTCTTATACTGCAGATAAAGGTAAAGGAAAAGTGGACTAGCAGTGGAGGCTGGAGGTCAATGCAGATGAGGAAGTGTGTGTATGGAACTGGAATCAAAGGTCCTTAGGGGACGTAGCAAATTGAGCATTAGACTCTTTAGCATTTACTTTATCATTTTATTTATTGGTTTTGGTTTTCATGTTCTAGGCACTTTTAGTTGTGTGTTGCCATGAATTCCTAAACTATGCCCTATGTTAAGTTAGATTACTAGTTTATGTCATTAAAATGTTATTATATGTTGTTAGAATAGTTTATGATGCATTAGTTAGATGTTATGTGGGGTTTTGGCACGCCAAAGTGTTGGAAATCAGAGTTCCCCGGGTGAAATCAGACTCTGATCGGTCTCCCGACCGATCAGGGCCTGGCTGTGTCACTGGATCGGTCAGTCGACCGATCCAGCCAGATACAGTATGCTACTGTATCCTCCTGGATCGGTCAGCCGACCGATCCATCTGATCTCGGGATCAGGTTTGACTCGTTCCAGGTGCCTGGATCGGTCAGCCGACCGATCCAGACATACCTGGATCGGTCGTGCCGACCGTTCAGGACACTTCTGGATCGGTCGGTAGACCGATCCAGCTGGGGACAGAAGCGATGTAGCTTCGGGATCGGACAGCCGACCGACCCAGGGTCTTGTGACCGTACCAGTATCAGCAGATCGGTCTGTGGATCGATCCGGAGGGTGTTACCAGTTGTAAATACCTCCCCTAGCATGTGTACAACTCCAAGGTACACCCGGAATGTTAGTGTCAAAGTTAACATTAATCAGATAGTTAGCAAAAAAAAAAAAACTCAAGTTAGATCAGTTTTCCGCGCAGCTTAGCACAGCAAAACTGTAGCGATTCGCCTTACAGCCTAGTAGTGGAAGGTGGGACGTTACAGAGTGGTATCAGAGCAGTGTTCCATACTTCCTACACACACATCAGCATTGTACCTGCAGCTTCCAAGTAAGAATACCTCCCCTCTCTTTATTGTTCTCACTTTCTAGTTACAGTTCATGTTTATATGCCTACTTCCTGTTAGTATGAGATAGTCTTCGAACATGATATCAGTAATTATATAACTGTGATAGTATTAGTTATACATATGTTCTCTATGTCTTTAGAAATGGCACGAGGACGCCTAGCTAGAAGGGCACTAGCTACTGAGCCCCAACAAGAGGTAAGCAGTTCAGTGCCTCCTCCAGACCTTACAGCATTAGTGGCTCAGTTACAGCAGCAGCTAGCTGAACAGCAGAATACCCCCACAGTCACCCCGGAACCGAACCTGACGACTCCAGAAGTCTTAGAGGTTCCACCAGCTCAGCCTACAGCGCCAACACCAGCACCAGTACCAGTACCAGCAGTCCCAGCAGCTGAGCCAAGAAAGGAAGCCTATCTGATCCAGTGGCAGCGAGTCAAGCCAGAGAACTTCTCAGGCGCTAGTGAACCATGGGATGCACAAGCCTGGTTCAAAACACTGGAGAGCACGATGGAGCTTCTGGACTGGCCAGAACACGAGAAGGTGAAGTGTGCCTCCTTCTGCCTGACAGGAGACGCACGCATGTGGTGGGAAAGAATCAGAACGAAGCGCCCAGTGAACCAGATGACATGGGCTGACTTTGAGAAAGAATTCTTTGAGGAGTTCTTTCATATGCGGGTTACAAACCGCCACTATGACGAGTTCACTGAGTTTCGCCAGGGCAACCTATCAGTTGAGGAAGCCGTGAAGAAATTCAACAGGTTGGCTCGTCTGTGCCCAGAGCTGGTCAGCACAGAAAAGGAACGGATTAGGTTGATGCTCAAGATGCTGAGGCAAGAGATAGCAGTGAACGTGGCTGGTGGCATACATAGGCCACAAACCACAGAGGAGTTGGTGAGCAGTGCCTTGACCACAGAGCACTACCAGAACAGCATGAAGCAGCAGAGGCAAGTCTTCTCAGAGTCCAAGGGCCAAGGAAACTCTCACACTCAAAAACAGCAAGGCCACAGCTCTAACTGGAAAGGGAACTCCAACAGCAAGCGCAAATCAGGGAGTGACTCAAAAGGAGGACCATCTAGCAAACGACCCAGTTATCCAAAGTGTGCCACTTGTGGGAAATTTCACCCAGGGGTTTATCGCAAGGGCACACGAGGATGCTTTGAATGTGGACAAGAAGGGCACATGGCCAAGCAGTGCGCCAACAGATTCAGTATGCAGGCCAGCCAGCTCAGTTACATCATATGCAGGCCGCTCTAGAAGGTCCACTTATCAGCCAGGGCAGATTAGAAGCCCCTCCAGCTATGGCAAATGCGAGGATCTACTCACTCACCAGAGAGGACGTAGCAAATGCCTCGACAGTCGTCACAGGTTAGATTAGCATTTTTCAGTATAGTGCTACTGTTCTATTTGATACAGGGGCAACCCATTCATATATAGCCAGGATGTTCTCCGAGAAATTAGAAATACCCCCAGAGGTACTCAGTGGTCAGTTTCTGACAGCACTACCTTCAGGCGAGGTCATGGCATCAACGCACTGGCTCAGAGCAGTGCCAGTCATTATAGCAGACCGGGAACTCTTTTGTGATCTGATCCTGCTGGAAATGACTGACTACGACGTCATCCTTGGAATGGACTTTCTGACCAGATACGGTGCTTCCATAGAGTGCCGTAAACAGAAAGTCGTATTCCAACCCGAAGCAGAAGCACAGATCGAGTACATCGGAGAACCAAAGAGAAAAGCCGAAAATTCTCTCTATGAAGGCACAGAAGTTGATGGATTCGGGATGTACGGGGTATCTAGCACATGTAGTCACTACCGGCCAGGACGAGGACCAACAGCTAGCAGAGGTCCGAGTTGTATGTGACTACCCAGCAGTCTTCCCTGAAGAGTTACCAGGCCTAGCACCAGTAGATTGAATTTGAGATAGAGCTCTTCCCACCAATCCTATTTCCAAAGCGCCCTACCGCATGGCTCCAGCGGAACTGAATGAGCAGCTACAGGAGCTACTTGACAAGGGCTTCATACGCCCTAGTCACTCACCATGGGGAGCGCCTGTGCTGTTCGTGAAGAAGAAGGATGGAAGCATGCGGCTATGTATAGACTACAGAGCACTGAATCAGGTCACGATCAAGAACAGGTATCCTCTTCCCAGAATAGATGACCTGTTCGACCAGTTAAAGGGAGCAGCAGTGTTCTCTAAGATTGACCTCAGATCAGGATATCACCAAGTCAGAGTCAAGGAGGGTGATATACCGAAGACAACATTCAGGACCAGATACGGACATTACGAGTTCGTAGTCATGCCTTTTGGCGTGACAAATGCTCCAGCTACATTCATGGATCTCATGAACAGAGTATTCAGGGAGTATTTAGATCAGTTTGTTATTGTGTTTATCGATGACATTCTTATCTACTCAGGAACTCAGGAAGAACACTCAGAGCACCTGAAACTAGTATTGCAGACCCTTCAGCAGAACCAGCTATACGCCAAATTCACGAAATGTGAATTTTGGCTAGATCAGGTGTCCTTCCTGGGTCACATCATCTCAAAGGATGGTATTATGGTAGATCCCAGCAAGATAGAAGCAGTAAGTAACTGGAAGAGACCTAAGAACGCCAGCGAGATCAGGAGCTTTCTGGGATTAGCAGGATATTACAGAAAGTTTGTAGAGGACTTCTCCAGGATAGCCTCCCCACTGACAGCTCTTACCAGAAAGAACAGGAAATTTCAGTGGACAGAGGACTGTGAGAACAGCTTCAGCAAAAGGAGATTGACCAGTGCTCCCATTTTGGCTCTACCGGACGACACCAGCAGCTTTGACATCTATAGTGATGCCTCTAAGTTGGGACTAGGAGCAGTACTGATGCAAAATGGCAAGGTGATCGCCTATGCCTCCAGGCAACTCAAGGATTATGAGAAGAATTACCCTACTCATGACCTTGAGCTTGCAGCAGTAGTGTTCGCTCTCAAAATTTGGAGACATTACTTATATGGAGCTCAGTGCAGAGTGTATACAGATCATCAGAGTCTGAAGTATTTCTTTACTCAGAAGGATCTGAACATGCGACAGCGCAGGTGGCTTGAGCTGGTCAAGGACTATGATGTAGACATCCTCTACCATCCAGGGAAAGCCAATAAGGTAGCAGATGCCCTTAGCAGAAAATCCAGTGCTACCTTATTATCTCTTACAGCCATGTCACCGCCCCTACAGAAGGAGATCGTAGATTTCGGTCTCGAGCTCATCGTGGGACAGCTCTCTACTATGACCTTAGAGTCCACCTTGTTTGGTGATATTCAGTCAGCTCAGGAGCAGGACCCTGAAATTCAGAAAATCAAGCAAGGGCTAGCAGAATCAGAAAGTAGAGAATTCAGAGTGTCCGATAGCGGGGTGTTGTATTTTGGTGACAGACTCTGTGTTCCAGATCAGGAGGAGCTACGGAGACAGATTTTAGATGAGACTCACAGGACTCCTTATGCGATGCATCCAGGTTCCACCCAAATGTATCAAGACCTGAAAAACCACTTTTGGTGGCCCGGGATGAAGCGAGACATCGCCAGATATGTTAGCATCTGCCTCACCTGTCAGAGGGTCAAGGCGGAACATCAGCGACCAGGTGGAGTTCTGCAGCCTATACAGATTCCAGAATGGAAGTGGGAGGATATCTCTATGGATTTCATAGTGGGCCTACCCAGAACCACGAATGGTTTTGACGCCATCTGGGTAATAGTCGACAGGTTGACTAAATCAGCCCACTTCTTAGCTATCAAGATATCCTACTCCATGGAAAAGCTAGCTCAGCTGTATCTCCAGGAGATCGTCAGATTACATGGAGTCCCACGGACCATCATTTCAGACAGAGATAGCAGATTCACATCACACTTCTGGGAGTGTGTACAGTCAGCGTTGGGCACAGCTTTCCATCCTCAGACGGATGGTCAGACGGAGCGAGTAAATCAGGTACTCGAAGATATGCTCCGAGCATGTGCCCTAGATTTCAAAGGAAGTTGGTGCAAATATCTGAGTCTAGCAGAATTTGCATACAACAATAGCTATCAGGCCACTATCGGCATGGCACCTTACGAGGCTCTCTATGGGCGGAGGTGTAGATCTCCAATCTGTTGGTATGAGAGTGGTGAACCGAAGGGACTAGAGCTTGATGCATCTAGTAGCGAGATACCACAACTATATAGCGGATCCGAGAGGATAGAGACACTCAGTCGCCAAAAGCTATCTTGATACAGCAGACCCTTAGAGTTCTCGATCGGGGATCGGTGTTCCTCAGAGTAGCTCCCATGAAGGGAGTGATGCGTTTTGGGAAGAAGGGCAAGCTCAGTCCCAGATATGTGGGACCATACCTTATTAGCAGAAAAGTGGGCAAGGTAGCGTATGAGCTAGAGCTACCCCAGGAAATGTCAGCAGTCCACAACGTATTTCATGTCTCTATGCTGAAGAAGCATACCCCAGATGCCACCCAGGTGATTGAGCCCCAGTCGGTATAGATCCGCGAAGACCTCAGCTATGATAGTCGGCCTATTCAGATAATAGACCGAGCAGTTAAGAAATTGCGGAACAAGGAAGTACCATTAGTCAAAGTCATTTGGCACAGTCACACAACAGAAGAGGCAACAGAGACAGAAGTACCCAGAATTGTTCTAAGTTCGAGGACGAACTTTTTATAAGGTATGGGGGATTGTAACGCCCGAAAATTCTCAAACTTGCATTATAAATATTCTATGATTTTTCTGGAATTTTTAGATATTTTTCCGGAATTTTCCGAGTAGCGGAAGTGGAAAAAATAAGTATAAACGAAAACGGCCTAGGCGGGAATCGAACCCGAGACCTATGGTTTAAGGGATAATGTTAGTAACCAGTTGAACCCAGCAGGGCCATGCTGAAAGAGAAGGGAAACATTTATGTTTATATTTGAGTTGGGCCTAGTATCCACTTAATATAAATTAAATAACTTAAGTTGGGTTGGTTTAAGTTTTGGTTCGGCACCTCCTCACCTCACGCCACTTTTCTCTTCCAAAACCTCACCGCCGCCTCTCCCTCCTTCTCCTCTTCCTCACGCACGGCACACCAAGGCAAGGGTCCATAGGTTCATCTTCCGGCGACGACTCCAACATGAAAGAGGTTCTTCTCCGCGAGAGGAACGCGAAGACGTGATCGGATCGTCGAGAGGATCATCTCCACCGGAACTCTAGCGAATAGAATCGTAAGAAATTACGATCAAGAGGTAAGAAACCCCTCACCTGCGGTATAATAGCTCCGTTTGGGTTCCTACGCATTAGTTTTAGCTATATTCAGTTTTTTCGGCACATAGGGTGTGTTTAAACCCTCCTCGAGGATTAGGGATCTAGTTGAGCACCTCTAGACGGGCCGGACACGTTGTTCTCCTTTAGTTGGAGATTCTAGACGTTGTCGGGTGCCTAGAGGTGATCTCCCTATTAGAGGAGAGAGTTGGAGCACACCAAGTGTTCGGTAAAATGTTAGTGTAGCTGAATACCACCTCAGTTATGTATAAAAGCTCAGTTAAATGCATTAGAAGCATTTAAAACAGCACATTAGTTAGTTCAGTTTTATGGGACTACGGTCCAATGGGTGGGCTCCCACAGTCGCCTCTAGGTTCAGATAACCTAGCTCTAGGTTCAGATAACCTAGAAACAGCAAGTTAAAACAGTTAGCTATATTCAGTATTTTATTTTCAGTGGCACTGTACTGGATCAGATATCCATTGGGTTGGACTCCCATAGTCGTCCCTAGGTTTAGATAACCTAGTTAACCCTACTAAATTCGGGACTTGCAAACCCTGGTCTAGTTAGGGGTGCGCGCACAGCAAGTACAGCTGTCGGGCCCAAACAGCATGATTATGTATTTTCACTTACTATGTATTAGTTTTCAAAACTCATAAAAAAAATCAGTTATGTTAGTTGAGTTTGAATTAAGTACCAGTTTAGCTCTTCCTTGCTTACACATTATGATAGCTCATGTTCAGTTCTTGATTGCTATGCTTGTATGATCATATGCCATGTTTATATGTTTAGCCTAGTCGGTTTATTTCAAATAGCATGCTTTAAAAATCATATTGCATCGTCGCATGTTTTTGTGAGGTAGATGGTTTCTTACTAAGCTTGTTAGCTTACAGATACTACTTTTCTTATACTGCAGATAAAGGTAAAGGAAAAGTGGACTAGCAGTGGAGGCTGGAGGTCAATGCAGATGAGGAAGTGTGTGTATGGAACTAGAATCAAAGGTCCTTAGGGGACGTAGCAAATTGAGCATTAGACTCTTTAGCATTTACTTTAGCATTTTATTTATTGGTTTTGGTTTTCATATTCTAGGCACTTTTAGTTGTGTGTTGCCATGAATTCCTAAACTATGCCCTATGTTAAGTTAGATTACTAGTTTATGTCGTTAAAATGTTATTACATGTTGTTAGAATAGTTTATGATGCATTAGTTAGATGTTATGTGGGGTTTTGGCACGCCAAAGTGTTGGAAATCAGAGTTCCCCGGGTGAAATCAGACTCTGATCGGTCTCCCGACCGATCAGGGCCAGAACCTTTGGATCGGTCGACCGATCCGCCCAGATCTGATACTGATCCCTCGGATCGGTCGACCGATCCAAGGATAGCGAGTCCAGTCGGGTTTCCGACTGGATCGGTCGACCGATCCAAAGGTTCTGCCCCGATTTCCGTGTTGTGGATCGGTCGGTCGACCGATCCAGACATACCTGGATCGGTCGTGCCGATCGATCAGGACAACCTGGATCGGTCGGTAGACAGAAGCGATGTAGCTTCGGGATCGGACAACCGACCGACCCAGGGTCTTGTGACCGTACCAGTATCAGCAGATCGGTCTGTGGATCGATCCGGAGGGTGTTACCAGTTGTAAATACCTCCCCTAGCATGTGTACAACTCCAAGGTACACCCGGAATGTTAGTGTCAGAGTTAACATTAATCAGATAGTTAGCAAAAAAAAAAAAAACTCAAGTTAGATCAGTTTTCCGCGCAGCTTAGCACAGCAAAACTGTAGCGATTCGCCTTACAGCCTAGTAGTGGAAGGTGGGATGTTACACCTGTCAGGCAAAAGGAGGCACACTTCACCTTCTCATGTTCTGGCCAGTCCAGAAGCTCCATCGTGCTCTCCAGTGTTTTGAACCAGGCTTGTGCATCCCATGGTTCACTAGTGCCTGAGAAGTTCTCTGGCTTGACCCGCTGCCACTTGATCAGATAGGCTTCCTTTCTTGGCTCAGCTGCTGGGGCTGCTGGTGCTGGTGTTGGTGCTGGTGCTGTAGGCTGAGCTGGTGGAACCTCTAAGACTACCGGAGTCGTCAAATTCGGTTCCGGGGTGACTGTGGGGGTACTCTGCTGATTAGCCTTTAAGGTGGCTCTAGCTGCTGCTGTAACTGAGCCACTAACGCTGTAAGATCTGGAGGAGGCACTGAACTGCCTGCCTCTTGCTGGGGCTCAGTAGCTAGTACCCTTCTAGCTGGGCGTCCTCGTGCCATTTCTAAAGACACAGAGAACATAACATAACTAATGTAATCACAGTTATATAACTACTGATATCATGAAAAAAAAACTATCACATGCTAACAAACAGTAAGCATATAAACATGAACTGTAATAACAAAACAAGGAACATAAATTAAGTAGAGGTATTCTTACTTGGAAGCTGTAGGTACAATGCTGATGTGTGTGTAGGAAGTATGGAACCCTGCTCTGATACCACTCTGTAACGACCCGCCTTCTACTAACTAGGCTGTAAGGCCGATCGCTACAGTTATGCTGTGCTAACTATTCCAAGACCATTACTAAATCTAGATGCGGAAGTTGTACTAATTGAAATTTTTGCTAAACTATCATCATTTCTTGGTTCTACATGTGCTAAGGTAGGTAAACTAACTGTTCATGACTTGTTTTACCTTTTCCATGGTCAAGGAACTGAACTTAGACATTTTCCCACTGATAACAGACCTCCCGATCGATCCATTGATCGATTGGAACGTCGGATCGATCCAGTGATCGATCCAGCCGGCTACTGCACGCGGAGCATGGGTTGAATCGATCCAGTGATCGATCCAGCACGCTACTGTGCTCGGGGCAATAATTTGGATCGATCGGATGATCGATCTAGGCTGGTCAATCGAACCAGTGATCGATCCCAGAGCTCTCTGTTCGCTACAGAAATTACTGGATCGATCGGCTGATCGATCCAGAAGCCTACTGTTCGCGGTACGAACTCCCCAATCGATCCTTCGATCGATCAGAAACCCTCGAATCGATTAGCTGATCGATTCGAGTTTCTGATTTCGTGCCAAAGGTCTGATTTCAGCACTTGGGCGTGCCGAAATTTCACATATGAGTTATACACTACATGAGGAACATTCTAATGACATAAAACTAGTATTCTAACATAATTACTAACAACTTAAACCAAACTTCCATGAGTTAAACATTCTAATGTTTAAAAGTGCATAAAAACACGAAAGTTAAAACTAATGAACTGTATAATGCTATAGTAGGTGCTACATCCCTAGAGGATCTTTGATTCCAGTTCCGGCCACACACACCATCCTTTGCATTGTCCTCCAGCTCCCTCTGCTAGTCCATCTTTCCTTTACCTTTATCTGCAGTATAAGGAAAAATAGTATCTGTAAGCTTAAAGCTTAGTAAGAAACCATCTACCTCACTAAATCATGCATACGATGCAAATATGCTTTTAAATCATGCTGTTTGAAAAACATACTGAATATGCAAGCATGGCATGGCATGGTATCATACGAAGCATGGCATAACATAAGCTGAGCATAAAATAAAACTGATCATAACATGTCTATAACTGTATATGAAGCTATCATATTTAACAACTGAAATAAGCTGAGCTGATACAAAGGTGAGCTAAGCTGAAGCTGAGCTAATACTGAATTCCATTATGTTTCAAAACTGATTTGGAAAACTATTATATATATAGTAGATAAAAATACTAAACATGCTGCTGTAGGGCCCTGGCAACTGCATCCCTAACTAGACCCGGGATTGTAAGTTCCGAATCTAGTAGGGTTTACTAGGTTAGCTAAACCTAGGGACGACTATGGGAGTCCAGCCCAGTGGATATCTAATCCAATACAGTGCCGCTGCTGAAAGTAAAATACTGAAATGCTAATTAGCTGAATCTAGGTTATCTGAACCTAGAACTAGGTTTTCTGAACCTAGAGGCGACTGTGGGAGCCCACCCATTGGACTGTAGTCCTACATAAGTTGAAATAAAACTAATTTGCTGTTTTAAATGCTTCTAGTGCATTTAATAAGTTAATTAAACTGTCTATTACTGAGCTAGACCTTTAATCGAGCACCTAGGATGTTCTAACTCTTCTCCCTATTAGGGTGACCACCTCTAGGCACCCGACAACGTCTAACCTCCTATCTGAAGAGGGAAAACGTGCCTGGCCCATCTAGAGGTGCTCATCTAAATCCCTAATCTTCGAAGAGAGTTAAATACACCCTAGATATCGATAAAAATCTGCATACATCACAACTAAAGCATAAAATTCAAACGGAAGCTATTATACTGCAGGTGAGGGGTCTCTTACCTCGTATGCTAGATTCCTTACAAATCTAATCGCTAAAACATCCGGTGGAGACGACTTCTCGACTATTCGCTCGCGTCCACGTGCTCTACTCGCGGAGGGGAACGTCCTTGTGCCCGAGATGTCACCGGAAGGCACTCCTATGGCCCTAGGGATGAAACCCTAGGCTTGCTTGGGTGTTGGCGCCGAGAGAAGGAAGGAGGAGAGGGGGTCGGCGTGAGTTAGGGTGAGGAGAGGAAGGTTGCCGAAACAATATAAAATAACCCAAACCAACTTAAGTTTTTAATTTATATTAAGTGGGTAACTAGGCCCAACTCAAATATAAATATAAATGTTTCCCTTCTCTTTCAGCACGGCCCTGCTGGGTTCAACTGGTTACTAGTATTATCCCCAAGCCATAGGTCTCGGGTTCAATCCCCGCTTAGGCCGTTTTCATTTTCTAATTATTTTTGCCACTTCCGCTACTCGGAAAATTTCGGAAAAATATCTAAAAATTCCAGAAAAATCATAGAATAATTCTAATGCAAGTTTGAGAATTTTCGGGCGTTACAACGTCACAGGAGCGCAAGAGAGCAGATCATCAATTCTTAGAGTTGTTGTTGAAGCTTCAGCCTTGACCCTCCTTATATAGGAGGGTTCGGGGTGCCTTGAACCTTCAGGGCACCTCGATCATGACGTGGCTGACCCAACCAGCGTGCTCCACGTATCAACGTCGCGTCAGAGGATAGAATTCGTCTTCGGGCGCTCGGATCCCCTCCGGGTGCCCGGACCACCTTTCTTCAGAGAACATCTTCTCCTGCAAGACAAGGTTAGTCCAAGGCAAATAAATGATTTATATCCTGCAAAACAAAGTGTTAGCATAGTTTGTAATTAGACAGAAGGAGTATAAATTAGATTCCATCTCTCCGAGACCGGAATCTAGTCAAGATCTTGACTTAGAGTTCCGAAATGGTTCTAAGTCGGATCGGCGCCTAAGTTCCCTTCCCGGGAATGCGTCCTCATAGTCACTCCCTTCCAGTGACTTACCTTTACTCACTTGCCAGACGTCCGGTCAGCCCTTCAACCCGTCTGGACTTCTCGCCAGCTATCCGGTCAGCTAGTCGACCTAGCTGGACTTCGTGTCAAGCGTCTGGTTAGCCTGTCGACCCGCTTGGACTTCTCCCCAGCTATCTGGTCGCCCCGTTGACCTAGCTGGGCTTCATGCCAGACATCTGGCCAGCCCGTTGACTTGTCTGGACTTCGCCTAGACACTCGATCAGAGTGTTAGACAACAACAAACCTAACTTAACCTAATTTGTCATTCATCAAAACTTAAGTTAGACCGTTAGTGCTAATCGCACCAATAATCTCTCCCTTTTTGATGGAATGACAACCTGGTTAAGTTAGTGAACAAAATATGCAAGTGAAAAACAAGCATGGTTTTTTAAGGTTTAAGTTAGTTCTTAAATTTGACATTTTGTTGCTCTAACTTAACCACTTATCCCTCCCCCTTTGGCATTCATCACATCAGGACATAAGTCAAGTAATCAATAATATAGGACAAAGTAAAAGTTGTAAGAAATGATGTCAAGTTAACTTGGGGGAGTTTAAATTTTAACAAATAGCATTTTAGCTTTTATTTCTTAACTTTTGTAAAATAACTAAGTTTTGAAAAATAGTTGATTTAGCAACATAACCTAGTATTTAGTACATTTTGAGTAATTTTGAATAATAATTTGTTTTTGCAAAATTAGGTGAATTTGCAAATTCAAGAAAAAATTTAAAAGCCAATTTTCAAGTATAATTTTAGGAAGGCTAAGTTTAGATAGTTTAATTTTCAAACATAAGTGTTTAAGTTCCAAATTTCAAGATAAAAAAAATTTTAAATTTTCATAATAAGGTTCAACTTTGAAGCACTTTACAAACAAGAGTTTTCAAAACCAAAGTTCAAGATCAAGGTTTAAATTTTCAACTTTGAAACACTTTTCAAACATGAGTTTTCAAAACCAAAATTTCAAAACTAAATTTGAAAACTCTACTTTTCAAAACTAATTAAAACTAAGTTTGCAAAACATTCAACTTTCAAAAACTTAGTTTATAAAATCTAATTTAAAAGCTTATTTTTATACAAGCTAGTTTTCAAAAATAGATATATCAAATTAGATTTCCAAAGATCAGATTTTAAACAGAAATTTTAAGAGAAGATATTATTTTTAAGGCGGAGAAAATAATTTTGGCGTTAAGTGTGAAAATAAGTTGATTTAATCCTCCCCCTAAACCTGACATTCAAAATAGCTGTCTAACCAATTAGGTACTTACTAACTATCAGAAGATAACAACTTTCACTTGGTTAGTCAAGTTAAGTTCATTGTAATTAGTCAGTGTTTGACTAAACTGAATAACTTAACTTGATCAATGTCTGTTTTGTATTTAACGCCCAGACTTATATCGATGCACTGACATAAGCATCTTAATTCCAGGAAACTGGCCTATGCATCTCACCCCTTTCTATGTTTGTCAATCACAAACAAGGTATACCTAGGGTGTTGGTGAGATGCCCAAGTACTAGTCCTAGGGGAACATGATTTCTAAGGGAATTTTTCTAGTCTAAGGCTAAAATTGTTTTGAAATTCTAAAAGTAGGAAAGTTTTGAAAAGTAAAACAATTTTAACCTAGAATTTAAAACAATCATTTTTGAACATAGTTTTGAAATTCGTAGTCTATAAGACAAGTCAAAATCAATTATATTAAGAGATACCGAAGTAGGTGAATTCCAAAATGTCATAACTCAAGGTCAAGGTACAATGATAAAATATACATAATGGTAGGGATGTCTATCATGAAGAAGAGGATGGGTGTGATCCGGGTGGTCTGGTTCCGAAGGAACGGAACATCTCGATCAACTCAGTGTGACGAGTCAAGGCATCGTCGCGGGAACTAGATAGATCGTGTCGAAGATCTACGATATCCTGTCGCACGTCTCGTCGCAGGTCCGAGATGTCCTATCTCGCGTCTCATCTCAGGTCCGAGACCTCCTGCCGAAGAGTCATCATGGATAACTCGAGTCCAGCAACTCGATCTCCTAGAGTGCGCTGTGCAGGACGGGGTGCTCGGCCTGGTAGTGGAGCTGGTGCTGGAGCTGGAGCGTCGTCGCCAAACAATGCAACCATAAACTCATCATTCTCTGCTGCCTCTTGGGCATCTGGGTCTGGCCGGTGCTGTGGCCCCCTCCGCCAAGACATGACATCGTCATCCTCATCTACGTGGATACCCGCTAATGAGAAGCTCCTAGATCCTATGACGTCGAACTCAGTCATGGCCCGAACATTACCTCGGGTGACATCAATCTCGCGGTGAGCAAAATATGCCGTCAAGATATGAAAATATGGCATATGAACCCAAGCGCTAGTGACATATCCAGCTGCGTAGATAATGGTCTGAAATATATGTAGACTAATATCTATATCTAGTCTATGACAAAGTACGTACAACAAAAAGGAGTGGAATAGACGTATCATCGCAATGTCCCGAGTGGATAGTGGTAAAATGCAATAAACTAAGACCTTATACAGTGCATAGTCATGAACTCGAAGTGTAACTGTCCTAAACATCGTGATGGTGGGTACACGCTCCTCTCCAAAAAAATACGAATGAATGGTATCCAGGGTGATGTGTGAGTAGGGATCACCAAATGGTAGATCCCTAGTGGGTAACACTGAAACCGACACGTAGATGGTTGTAATCCTAAGAAGTCCTGGATAATGGCAGGGGATAGGGTCATATCTGTACCAACTACCCTAGTAACGTACGTGAGATCATCTACCCTTACTAAGTTATTATAGAACTCAGCACATAAATCTATGTTTACTGAATTGGTACAGTAAACAAGGTTCCGTAAGTTATAGTGGCTAATCACTTCTATAACTGGAACACAAGAACGTAGGAAGAAGGCGTTATCTAGACACTTAGTCCTAATGGCTATGTAACTAGTTGACTCAAACTTAATCCTAAGTTCGTCGGTGGGAAACCTAGGATCTATGCTGGCAGTCAAGGGCCCAGCGCCAGATCTAGAACGTTTTCTACATTATATAAAAAATATTTTTAAGTAACCAACAAACTAGCATGCAACAAATTAAATACTTAGACAAGGGGAAAGAATTTTACCGAGGAGCCATCGCAAAATATTATTTAGAAATGACGACCTCGGTTGATTCGCAGCAGCATATTAACCGAACGAAAATTTTGATTTTAATCGCTCTCGCAGTGAAGTTCGGTTAGAACTTGGCGAGAGTGAAAGAGATGAGGTGCAAGGGGAGGGGGCGCCCGCTGCCCCTCATATATAGAGTGGTCAGTATACCAGGGTCAGTATACCAGGGGCGCCCGCCTCTGGTTTTTGACACGGCCCCATTTCTTTTTTTTTAAGGAATTTTTGAATAACCAAAAAGTTAAGTATATAAAAAAATAAATTTTAAAAATGATTAAGTTTAATTTTAAAATAAATTTTTAAGTTAAAGAAAATTAAGTTTAATTTTTAAAATAAATTTTTAAGTTAAAAAAAATTAAGTTTAATTTTTTAAATAAAATTTTAAATTAAAAAGAAAAGTTAAGTTTAATTTATAAAATAAATTTTTATGTTAAAAAAGATTTAAGTTTCATTTTTTAAAATAAATTTTTAAGTTAAAAAAGATTTAAGTTTAATTGTTTAAACTAAATTTTTAAGTTAAAAATAATTTTAAGTTTAATTTTTTAAAATAAATTTTTAAGTAAAAAAAGATTTAAGTTTAATTTTTTAAAGTAAATTTTTAAGTAAAAAAAATTTTAAGTTTAATTTTTAAAATAAAATTTTAAGTTAAAAAAGATTTAAGTTTAATTTTTAAAATAAATTTTTAGGTTAAAAAAAGATTTAAGTTTAATTTTTAAAATAAATTTTTAAGTTAAAAAAGATTTTAGTTTAATTTTTTTAAAATAAATTTTTAAGTTAAAAAAAATTTAAGTTTAGTTTTTAAAATAAATTTTTAAGTTAAAAAATATTTAAGTTTAATTTTTTAAACTAAATTTTTAAGTTAAAAAAATTTTAAGTTTTATTTTTTAAAATAAAATTTTAAGTTAAAAAAAGATTTAAGTTTAATTTTTTAAAATAAATTTTTAAGTAAAAAAAATTAAGTTTAATTTTTAAAATAAATTTTTAACTTAAAAGAGATTTAAGTTTAACTTTTTAAAATAAATTTTTAAGTAAAAAAGTTTTAAGTTTAATTTTTTAAAATAAATTTTTAAGTTAAAAAAGATTCAAGTTTAATTTTTTAAAATAAATTTTTAGGTTAAAAAAGATTTAAGTTTAATTTTTAAAATAAATTTTTAAGTTAAAAAAGATTTAATTTTAATTTTTTAAACTAAATTTTTAGGCTAAAAAAATTTTAAGTTTAATTTTTTAAAATAAAATTTTAAGTTAAAAAAATATTTAAGTTTAATTTTTTAAAATAAATGTTTAGAATAAATTTTTAAGTTAAAAAAAAATATGTTTAATTTTTTAAACTAAATTTTTAAGTTAAAAAGGATTTAAGTTTAATTTTTTTTTAAATAAATTTTTAAGTTAAAAAAAAATTTAAGTTTAATTTTTTAAAATAAATTTTTAAGTTAAAAAGATTTAAGTTTAATTTTTTAAACTGAATTTTTAAGCTAAAAAGGATTTAAATTTAATTTTTTATAATAAGTTTTTAAGTTAAAAAAAATTATGTTTAATTTTTTAAAATAAAAATTTAAATTAAAAAAGATTTAAGTTTAATTTTTTTTTAAGTAAATTTTTAAGTTAAAAAATATTTAAGTTTAATTTTTTAAACTAAATTTTAAGTTAAAAAGGATTTAAGTTTAATTTTTTATAATAAATTTTTATGTTAAAAAAAATTAAGTTTAATTTTTTAAAATAAAATTTTAAATTTAAAAAGATTTAAGTTTAATTTTTTTTTAAAATAAATTTTTAATTTTAAAAAAGATTTAAGTTTAATTTTTAAAGTAAATTTTTAAGTTAAAAAAAATTTAAGTTTAATTTTTTAAAATAATATTTTGTAAAAAAATTTAAGTTTAATTTTTAAAATAAATTTTTAAGTTAAAAAAGATTTAAGTTTAAGTTTTTAAAATATATTTTTTAAAAAAATTTTAAGTTTAGTTTTTTAAAATAAATTTTTAAGTTAAAAAAGATTTAAGTTTAATTTTTTAAAATAAATTTTTAAGTTAAAAAAATATTTAAGTTTAATTTTTAAAATAAAATTTTTGATTAAATTTTTAAGTTAAAAAAAAATTAAGTTTAATTTTTTAAACTAAACTTTTAAGTTAAAAAGGATTTAAGTTTAATTTTTTAAAATAAATTTTTAAGTTTTAAAAAATTTAAGTTAAATTTTTTAAAATAAATTTTTAAGTTAAAAAGATTTAAGTTTAATTTTTTTTTAAATAAATTTTTAAGTTAAAAAAGATTTAAGTTTAATTTTTATAATAAATTTTTAAGAAAATTTTACTTTAAAGTAAAATTTTTAAGTTAAAAACAATTTAATTTTAATTTTAATTTAATTTGATTTAATTTATTTAATTTATTTAATTTAATTTTAATCTCATTTAATTTGATTTAATTTTAGTTTAATTTAATTTAATTATATTTTTAATTTCTTAGTCATCTCATCCGATTTATGTTTTCAATCATTGAATCCTATTATTTTATGAGATGAGTTAGGTTCAATTTTAGGGTTTGATTTTAACTTGTGTTAGATTCAGGTTTAGCTTTGGGTTCAACAGATAGACATTCTCTGGATAAACTTCTGGGCTATGGTGAGTCACTAGGACATCATTAAAGTAATCATGCCTTCGTGGTTTTCCAAATGGTCCTATCCACTGGACTTAGTATAAAACCTTGGTCTAACTGGTTAGGATCCATAAAGGGTAGCTTCGGTCAGTTCCACTTAGCCAAATGCACCAGGTTGAAGCCATATCTTCCTAGACATGCATAGACTAAGCTTCCCTAACGTACTATCATCCAAAATTTCACTAGTACCATTTTTCAAGTTAAACTTGAGTCCCCTTCCTAATTGGTCCTAGGTACCCTGCCGGGTATATTAGTTTGAGTTACCCTTCCGGTACGTTAGTTTTGGAGGTGCCAGTTATTCTGGAGCCTCCCCCTGAATTATTGGTCGTTAATTTAATTTTTAGTTCTAGGTTTATGTCTATTTCTTTTATAGTTATAATTTACTTGGTGATAGTCTAAGTTTTGGTGAGTTTTAAAATATTTAGATTTTGAATTTTTTGGTTTAGGTTTGTATTTTGGGTTTTGATTTGGTTTATTCGGATTTATATAATATATTTTTGTTGGGATTTTTGGGCCGCAAAAACCGTCTTTTTGCGTTGCGGAAACCCCAAATCTCCTATGCCACCGGATCCGTGCGAAGTTTATAAACAAAATTTCATGTACGACTTTACTAAAGCCTAGATCTACACTAGATCTACAAGATTAGAGGGTATACCTTTGAAGCGAAGCCCTTCGCGTAATCCCGCTCGTCCTAGGTTCGCCAGATCTCGAAAGTATCAAGGTAGATACTTCTCTATGTGTATCCACACAAGCAAGAGATGGAGAGACCAAACAAAAGGTGTGCTAGCACCTTTCTAGGGTTCCGCCAAGGGAGGAGAGGGAGAGAAAAGAAGAGTTTGAGGAAGAAGATGGAGGTTTCACAACACAAATGAAACTCTCACACTAATCATAAGTGGTCGGCCACTTTCAAGAAAAGGTTTATATACTCCATGGAATTTCAAGAGTCAAAAACTCTTGATCTCCCTCATGAGGTGGCACACCATGAAGTAACATTGATGATGTGGAGCATCACCATTGGCCCACTTAATGCCAACTCACCAATGAGGTGGCAAATTGTCAAGTCAAACTTGACCCTTCATCTTCCTCTCAAGTCAAGTCAAACTTGACCACTTCTCTCTCTTGGTTGATCTAATCTAACCATTGGTTCAAGTCAATTTTAATTTAATGAATCTCTATTCATTGAATTAAATTAATTAAATGAGTCTAAGTCCAAATTAAACTCACTTAACACATGAACCAAATTAAGTCCAACCCAATTAGCCTAACTTGGATTACTCTTAATCCAATTTGGTTCATCACATGAACCTAATCCTTTAGGTTCATCAAATGAACCTAATCTCCATCTAATTACCCTTTGTGTGTGACCCTATAGGTTCTTGTAACGTTGGCAATGCTCCTAAACCCATTTAGAAGCATAAGTAATGAGCGGTATCTAGCAACACATCATTACTACCCAAGTTATAAGAATGTTGAGATCCAACATCACCTTGTGACTACTAATTGTGACTCCTCACAATATATGACAAGTGTCCTTCTATCCTTGACATCTAGATTGATCAATGTGAGGCATAGACCGTGTCATCCTCTAATCAATCTAAATCTTTAACTCCAAGTAGACTCACTCAATCAAATGAGCTCAATATCTCATATTGACTCATTTGGGCATGGCCATGCACTTCGTGGTCTCACTCTATTAAGAATATCGATGTCACTCCCGTCATATAGGAGGGATAGATCCCATCTACATCACCCACATCCCTCCGCATAATTTGTTACATACCCAGTAATCACCTTTATAGTTCACCCAATTACGGGTGACGTTTGACGAAGCCAAAGTACGTAACTCCTTATGTAGGGAACCATGGTGACTTCAAGTCCAAGGACTAGTAGTCATACTAATAGCCACATGAGAAAGTATATGACACTCATATAACGATCCATGATACTTTCTCATGGCGGGTCATTCAGTATACATTCTCCAATGCATACCCATGTGTCAACTTGATATCTCCATATCCATGACTTGTGAGATCAAGTCATCTAGTTGGCCTACATGCTAGTCTCGTCGCATTAACATTGTCCCTGAATGTTAATACTCGACTAGGAATGATTAAGAGTAGTGTTCCCTATATCATCTCACTACCGGTTCAACTAACCGATTGATATAGGTAAGAACGCTCTACTCAAGGACGCTATTATACTTAATTATTTGGCACCAATACAAGTAAGTATAATAACCAAAACAAATGTCTTTATTTATATACAAGAATATGATACAATGAGTCCATACAACAATCATCAAATGATTGGCTCTAGGGCTCTAACTAACAATTTTTTCTTTAGATATATAGTATTGGTTAAGTCCTACTTGCGTGATCAAACATGCTTTCGGAACCCAGGCTTTACTCGTTGGTTTGTATTGGGTTATTAATGATTTAAAAGTTTTATTTGAGTTTGACTTATATCCGAGTCCGGTTTTATTATAACATGCTTTTTTATTATTTAGGATTAAGTCTAAATTTTTTGATCTGGTAGTAAATTTTTCTAACATACCTTTTAAATTGTTAATTTCTAATTTTAATGATGAATTCCCCTCCTCAAGTGTTAGATCTCGAGTTGGTTTGTTATTTGTGATTTGTTCCTTGATGTTTTGATTTTCCTCAAGGAGCAATTTGTTTTCATTTTCTAATTTAACTAACTTATTATTAAAGCAAGAAATAATTTTAAAAAACTTTCGGTTTAAGTTTAGGTATACCTCTTCGGAACCTTCGGAAATGAGTACGGACTCGTGACTTGATTCTGGTTCGGACCCATCTTCCGATTCGTCTTCCGACTCTGCTTCGCGGGCCATCAGCGCGAGGTGGCTCTGATGTTTTTGATATTCGACCTCTGATTCGTCCGAGGAGGAGTCGTCCCACGTCGCTTTGAGGGCCTTCTTTTCGATCAACTTCATTTTCTCGATCTTCAGTCTTGGACACTCGTTCTTGTAGTGCCCCTTTTTGTTGCATCCGAAGCATGTTATGTTCCTCGAATCGGCTGGAGAACTGATCTTTTGTAGATCCTTCTTATTGAAGCTTCTCTTTCTCCTGGTGAACATCTTCCTTACAAGATTCACCAGGTGCTCTTCATCTTCAGAGCTATGGTCAAAGTCTTCTTCAGGTTCAGGCTTGTTCTTCTTGGAGGAACCTGCAAATAAAGCAACACCTTTCTCGGCTCCAGCGTTAATCTGCTCATGTAGCTCTAATTCATAAAATAATTCATCTAATTTGAGTTTAGATAAATTCTTAGAAATTTTGTAGGCATCTACGATGGATGCCCACAAACTATTACGTGGAAACACGTTTAATGCATACCTAATTAGGTCTCTGTTGTCCATCTGGTGGCCTATCGCGTGGAGCCCGTTGAGGATATCCTTGATCCTCGCGTGCAGCTGACTCGCTGTTTCTCCTTCCTGTATTTTTATATTAAATATTTTATTTAATAATAAATCCCTTTTTGTTACCTTAGCGTCGCTAGTTCCTTCGTGCAACTCGATCAATTTATCCCATAGCACTTTAGCGTTCTGATGCGGTCCAACCCAGTTCAGCTCTTCTCTTGTTAATCCGCATTGTAATGTATTGATCGCCTTGTTCTCCGTTGACACCTTCTTCTTTATGTCTGTTGTCCATTGTTCTGGATCAAGCAGATTTTCGGAGTTGTCAACTGGCGGTTTGTAGGCTTTTGTGACGCTAAGCCACTGGTTGAAATCCGTCTTGAGATACACGTCCATCCGCTTCTTCCAGTACGGGAAATCATCCCCGTTGAATAGGGGAGGTCGCATTGTGCTGAAGCGTTCGATCTGAGACATCCTACACACAAGAGAGTAGCGACAAAAAAAATTCCAAGACTTGGTCTTGGATTTAGTAGCGTGGGAGGGAATAGAATTAATAAAGAATATTAAATTGGTGTTGCACCAATTTAGATTAACTGCAACGAAAAAAATTTTCAAAAAGGTAATAATACCAGTTTGGAATTATACGAAAAAACTGAAAGCCGAAGGAAGGAAAAGAAAGAAAAAAAAATTAAAACAGATCCCCCCTTTGTCTGATTGGTGGTTGCACCAAATCAGAGCGGTACTTGCTCTGATACCACTTGTTGGATCATGAAAGTCGATAGAGGGGGGGTGAATAATGAAAAACGTTCAAGAAGAGTAAATGCAGAGGAAAAGTAAAGTAGAAAAGAACAAGGCTAACACAGGTTCTTTTTACTTGGTTCGGAGCCTGTGTCGACTCCTACTCCAAGGCCCGCACTCATAGAGTGCTTTCGTTGGGCAATTCACTAGCAATTAGAATAATTGATTACAAGAATTAAGTACAAAAAAGCTAGAAATAAAATACCGACAAATATAAAACAATAGGAAAAGAACAGAGCTTTGTCGGAGTAGCGTCGCAACGTCACAGGAGCGCAGGAGAGCAAATCGTCAATTCTTAGAGTTGTTGTTGAAGCTTCAGCCTTGACCCTCCTTATATAGGAGGGTTCGAGGCACCTGGAACCTTCGGGGCGCCTCGATCATGGCGTGCCTGACCCAACCAGCGTGCTCCATGTGTAGACGTCGCGTCAGAGGATAGAATTCGCCTCCGGACGGCCGGATCCCTTCCAGGCACCCGGACCTCCGGGCGCCCGGACCACCTTTCTCTAGAGAACATCTTCTCCTGCAAGACAAGGTTAGTCCGAGGCAAATAAATGATGTATATCTTGTAAAACAAAGTGTTAGTACAGTTTGTAATTAGACAGGAGGAGTATGAATTAGATTCCGTCTCTCCGAGACCGGAATCTAGTCAATATCTCGACTTAGAGTTCCGAAATAGTTCTAAGTCGGATCGGCGCCTAAGTTCCCTTCCCAGGAATGCGTCCTCACAGTCACTCTCTTCCAGTGACATACTTTTACTCACCTGCCAGACGTCCGGTCAGCCCTTCGACCCGTCTGGACTTCTCGCCAGCTATCCGGTCAGCCCGTCGACCTAGCTGGACTTCGTGCCAAGCGTCCGGTCAGCCCGTCGACCCGCTTGGACTTCTCGCCAGCTATCCGGTCGGTTTGTTGACCTAGCTAGGCTTCGTGCCAGACATCCGGTCAGCCTGTCGACCTGTCTGAGCTTCGCCTACACACTCGATCAGAGTATTAGATAACAACAAACCTAACTTAACCTAATTTGTCATTCATCAAAACCTGAGTTAGACCATTAATGTTAACCGCACGAACAACTAGGACACAGTTTCATTCTATAATCAACAACACACCATATAAATAATATCATTTTCAACTTATCGAGCCTATTGATTTAACGAGCTAAATCACACCCTTTGATAAATTAAAGAAATAAGTATTAAGTATATGTGCTTGTTATTATATCATGATTAAGAGTACACACTTCCATAAAAACAAAGGTATTGTTCTTTTATATAATCAGTATAAAAAGAAAATATCTCAAATGGTCCTGCTCAATACACTCAGAGTGTACTAGTGTGATTTTATAGTTAAGATAAATTAATACCAAATTATACTACGACTATTCTAATGGTTTGTTCCTTTCCATCTTAGTCGTGAATTACTTTTTATAACTTATAAGAAACTGATAACATGATTTTCTTTGTGTGACACCACATACTATGTTATCTACAATATAAATTAATTGAACAACTACACTTAGCATATAAATGTAGACATTTGACCAATGTGATTCTTTATTTCAAAATAAATGTTTACAAAAAATTAGGCTTTTAGTATACATTCAAACAGATTAGAACTAGGATGATATCCAAAAGAAGGGAACTGAGCCTTGAATTTAACCGGCTAAGATGTCAACTAAGATTAGGAGAATGAATTGTCTTGACATGTAGACTTTTAATTATTATGTCCTTTTAACTATAATTTCTGTCCATTCACCAGGTCATCTACTATTTCCCACATCAGGATATATATAAACATGTTGCATGCGGTACTGACCTCAGTCATTTTCGCAATGATAAGCCACCCACTTTGGCTTGCTGAGCAATGAACGAAATACTTTTTGTATCAACTTGTTTTGGTGTTCCTGTGAAGTAGAATGAGCCAACTGGTGATATAATTAACCATTACTCATGCATAAACTATTGGAGCTGATAAAGGTGGTGTAATCTGAGCATGGAACAACGATATTACATCATTTAGACTAAGTCGAGATTAGAATTGGATTTTATTTCTTTAAGATAAATTTATCTCACATATGATGTTCATGGATTAATATGATAATTATTTTTTAAAATATAATGATTTTATCTTACGATAATAGCATTGTAAATCACAAAATCTCTGAACAGAATAAATTTTTCGAACTCTTCAAAATACAAGTATGAAATATTTATATTTCTATTCTGATTTCAATGAATGAATTGACGAAATGGGGACTTTATTTATACTATGTGAAGGGTTAGAGGAACCTCGTAGTTCTATCAGATCGAACTCATCCAACTTGAATTAAATGATCTAAATCATATCTCTTCCCAAGGAACACATTGTCCCTTCACTTGTATTTATCTAATTCATTCATTTTGAAATTAATGGCTCAGATTGAGTGTCATCTAAATGAGCATTTTGTCCCTTCTCCTAGATGCATCTGAGTTTTCCATTTTAATTTGAACTCCTTGGCTCAGATTAAGCCATTCGAAGAAGCACGTATATCCTTCATCAAGATGAACTTGATGCGTTCATCTTAATCTAACAATCTAAATTAAGTATGTCACTGATCCAAACTTAGCCCACTAATTCCCAGATCGTGCCATATCACTGATCCATACCATGTCAACCCAAAAGCTAATTTATGTAATAAGAAAAGCTCCTCAAGCTCGTGGCAATGACATGTACGTGCAAAGTGCGCCATAAAATGTCCAACATGTGTGTGCACGTGCTCAGTCTATACTACGCACGACATTGGCAAGATTAAATCTCAATAACGAAACGTATAATATAAGGAAGGTTTAATATATATGTGGGACAATCTTATGTCAGGTGTCATCAACCTTTAGTCAAGATTGATAAGTTGGAGTTGACTTAAATTGAGATTTTGATATTTAATCAATATTAGCTAGTTTAGTGAGATATCAACTAGGTTAAGGTTGACTAAATATTTAATAATTGATCAATATATTAAGTTGGTTGAGCGAAAAGTTAAATAGGTCATTATAAATCAGATACTTGACAACATACGAAAAGTCCAAGTGAATCATGGGTGATTGAAGATTTGGCGGTCGGAAGTCCAACATAGAGTTGGCATGAGACGAAAAGTCCAAGTGGGTTATAGGTGTCCGGACACTTGATGGTCGAAAGTCCAACAAAGAGTTGAAATGAGAAGGGAAGTTTAAGTGGGTTGTGGAGGATTAGACACTTGATATAAGAAGTGAAGTCCAAGTGAGCCATGAAGGACTAGACATTTGATATAAGAAGTGAAGTCCAAGTGAGTCATAGAAGTCTAGACATTTGGTAATGAAGGAAGTCTAGTAGGTTAAGGTTGACCGAATGTCAAGCAATGGGAAGTCTTGACATGTCAAGGTTGATCAGATGCTGAGCAAAGGTATCACGCCCCGAGGTTATACTTGTCTGCTAAATTGGACGGTACCCTCTAGTGATAATATGAGAAATATGATATCGAACTCAGATTGAGCCAATTAAACATTGATGCAAAATAAAAACATGTTAACTGTATTAAATACCAATGCGTGTATGTATGCATGTACATGATAACATATTAATTTAACCAAAAAGCATAACCAAAGACATAAATATTCGATAAAAAAATCCAAAACTATAAGCAACAGAAAATAAACTAACAACTTATATAGAAATCCAAACTCAAGTGGGATTGACAGCCAGGACCTCTGAGTGACACAACACCTCCTCTATCTGCTAACCTGAAAGTCAAAGGAAAAGTAAAGGGTAGTGAGTACAACAACTCAATGGGTAGAAGAAGATAGTGTATGGATAATATACTGTCTGGAGATCAAAGGATGTAGTCTCAAGTAAAATGCTTACTAACAATGTAAGTTTCCCAACATAATCACCAACTAACCCAAAAGTATAACCAATAACATAACACTTCACTAACCTGCTCAATCAAGTATAACCAACAAATCGGGAGTACCTACAGTACATCCACACCTACACGAACAAATACATGACCGACATATAGCAAGCACATAACAAATATTGACAGCAAGAGAAACGCTCTACCATGGATGGTTCCATGGGCAATCAGGTTAAATAACTAGTTACTATCCACGGGAGAACACTCTACCATGAATGGTCCCATGGGTGAACAAGATAAATAACTAGTCACTGTCCGCGAGAGAATGCTCTACCATGGATGATCCCATGGGCAGACAGGATAAGGTAGCTATCTGGCTCCCTTATCACTGACTGTGGGAGAACACTCTACAACGGATGGTCCCGTTGGTAGTCAGGGTATGTAACTAGTTACTGTCTACGCGAGAGCGCTCTACCATGGATGATCCCATGGGCAGATAAGGTAAATACCAACGATCATTAATGATTCTCTTAACCATGACTATGAGATAATGATCATTAGGACATAACAATGTAACAACAAATAGAAAAATATAATCACATCCGATATAATACTCTATAGACACACCTTGGTCTAATCTCACTAGCGTATAGGCATAAACCTAAATAACAACAAGGGTCTATACTCAATTCCCTACACTACTGTATGAAATAACAAATAAAGGTTTAGCAAGATGCTAGATATCCTATACTACGGTATGATCGTCCTAACAATAAGTACAAACTCAAATCATCTACCAAGGGGTTTAGCAGAATATCCAACATTCTATACTATGGTATGGTAATATCATGCATATATATAAATACAATCTTGAATAACAAACATAACTGCATAGCTATTAACAATAGATCAACAAGGATAAACAATAAGGTATCAAACTCAGGAGCAATATAGAACAGATTTAAGGTAAAGTGAGTAATTGCGATCTAATCAAAACATGACAATAAACCATCATCACTATAATCAAAGCTCTCGAGAAGACAAGCAGGATCTACCCACCTAGATTGTAGCTCGTCCTGGCCATCTTTAAATCTAACGGTCCATTTCTAACTCGTATCTCTTCTCTTCTTCTTCTTTGACTTCTATGACGGTAACTCACAGCAGGGAAGGCCGCGATAGCCAGACATGGCAGCGTTGGCTTCGGAGCTAGTGACAGTGTTCCATCAGCCAGTAGTGGCTTCGATTGGTTGAAGGTCGAGTTCGCAACAATGGAAGTTGTTGCTTCCGACCCGTAGGTGTGAGAGGCATGGCTTACTCTCCAACGTCGGCTCAGCTCTCTAGAGACTCCGAGCAGTTGACGACAGTCCACTATCCAAGTCTAGAATGGAGGTTGATGGTCAGTGCAACGATGTCGAGTGAGGCGACTCTTGGTGAGGCGATGACGGCTGCATTGCAGGCAGACTTTCAAGCTTCGAGAGTCGATCGTTAGTGTGCCAACACCAATGTTGATGACGATTACTCGAGTGGAAACTTATGAGCAGTGGTGTGTCAGCATCGTGTGGAATGCGGAGGGTAATCGACTCATGGTCATAACCCCACAACCTCAAGCTCGTGGCCGGAGAGGGGTCGGAGATGCATAGGAGTTTGATGACTATTGCCACGACTAGCGCCGGGTGATTTGGGCTGCGTCGGTGGTGGGCAACATGGTATTGCACATGCACATAGAAGAACACAGAGAGAGATGCAGCGGATTAAAAGAAAATTATGAACTTTGGTTTATATAATCAATCAACTCCTACTTAAATGGGTATTTCAAACAGACTTTTTCTTATCCATTTATACCCTTAAAACTTAAAATGGTTCTTTTAAAATTCAAAAAAATTTAGTAAATTTCATAAATTTATATAAACTTATTTCCTAATATATTATCCACTAAAATATATTTATTTTCCTTAAAATAATTTATTATATCAACTTTTAATTATTTTAAATCCTTAGCTATATTTTTAGTATATTATATTCTTCCCCATTAATAAAAATTTGGTACTTAAATTTCTTACTTAAGTCGTAAGACTAAGATATCCCCATCTATGGGTAATAATTGGGTAATACATACCTATACTAATCCATTCTAGTATCTTGAAAAGTCTATAACGATACAAGATCTCTCATACACTACATGATCTATGAGTTGCTTCCGAAATCCTTTATGCATGTCCATAGTAGAACCTCCGGTTAGCGAATAGTGCATTCCATTTGTATATTTAACATTTTGCACAAAAAAAAAGTTGTGTACACATGACTCATTGGAAACTCTGCCAAGAGATTCAAAGAGTTAGTTTAGCGTGTCAGTAGAAAATGGTCAAACTTAGTTAATCGATCAACGATCACTCAATTCGAATCCATCGTACTATGTTTCTCTTTCCACTTAGGTACAAAAATCTTCTAAAGTAAGCCTGCTAGTCTCTAACGCTCCTTGTGGGTTATGGGTCCACCATTCTTTCGCTGCGCCACTCTAATATTCTGCCTTCACTTATTGACACACCAAGAATCAAACTGCAAGGTCCTCAGCAGCCTTAACCTGAGACTGTGCTTCTTGATCTCTACTAGTTTATTGATGAGCCTGATCTCCACTAGTTTGTGGCTGAGAGAGGAGATCATTCCGGATATATCCTAAGAAACTAAAATCAAATATTTGAAGGTATGCATTAATAGTTCAATACATCAACTCTAATGGCCATATACATGGTAGGTTGGAATGAGGAATTGACGACGGAATGAAGCTAGAGGAAGCAAGGGTATTCCTTGGCACAAATGACGGAATGAAGCTAGAGGAAGCAAGGGTATTCCTTGGCACAAATAATGACAATCGGGACAAAATCAAACTAAGTGCTAGTAGATGATTCAATCAGTGGAAGCAACTTAGGACAACATGAGCATTATGGAAGGGATACCCAAGTGGGTACCCATGTAACATGTAGTATAATTCTTTCACATGTCTAGGCTTCCCATAATTAATGCAACACCTAGTGTTAAATAGGAAGGAAAAGACATGCTTCTAAAATCTAACACTTCACAAGTTTGGGCTTAGAATACAACCTAGAAAACATAATAGCTAGCTTCTAACTTATCAACATAATTATGCATAATGAGAACATCCAACGACATACGATATATAGTGAAAACAAGTCTCTAAAATCAATGACATAAATTTAAAACTAACTAATATGGGTAGGCATCACCTTTTTGGATTGGCATAGCTAAAAGATACTAATCACCTCAAAAGCATGTGAAATGTAACTATTGACGGGTGACTCATATTTGGATAAAAGCTAATGCGATGGTTGTTATGGAAGAAAAATCTGTTAAGATTTTTCGTAATAAAATTCTATTTTAATTTTATATAACCGAATTTTGTTATGATTTTTCATAACAGAATTCTATTATGATTTTTCATAATAAAATTATGTTATAATTTTACCGGGTCTGAGATTTATGCACTATTTATAAGGATTATTGTAAAGCTATTATACAATCACAAGAATTATACAATATGATTCAATTATGTAGTAAAACTTCGATTAATTTTATGGAGTAGGTGCGCTGCCGAACCACGGTAACTCTTCTTCTTCTCCTCCTTCCTTGTGTTTGCTCCTTTCTTGTGCGTCTTTGCTTTGTTGCTCCGCCCGATCTCTTTCTCTCTTCCTCTTCTTCCACATTAGAGATTGAGAGGTGTTGCCTACATTCTTTGTGCAATAAGAACCTATATGTGATCTCATGTCTGTGCTCATGTCTCACAGCAAAAGAAGTACTAACATATGCTCATGAGACTTAGATTAATCAATGGCCATAAAAGGACTAGCAGTTGTGAATCCACCCTCTTCCACAACGATAGTTGGCTTAAGAAGGTTGACAACTCTTGTTGTTAGGTGATTCGACTGTCATTGAAATAGAAACCACAACTTA
This sequence comes from Zingiber officinale, assembly GCF_018446385.1. NCBI lineage: Eukaryota > Viridiplantae > Streptophyta > Magnoliopsida > Zingiberales > Zingiberaceae > Zingiber > Zingiber officinale. The sequence goes on from NC_055993.1 coordinate 70,818,712, forward strand.
GCACAGAAGCATAATTCCTCCAATCTGTGGTAATAACCATGGAACTCAAGAGGCTTAGAAAGACCACAAGTTGAAAGGATGGTGAACTCAAAATTCGACACTTGGAACAGAAGAGAAATCTAAATCATAATGTTTATGGGTAGAGCACGCCACTGAATAAAGGAAATAACATCAAAAAGAGATTTGTTTACTTAATTGATAGTTAGATATAATGAAGAAGTGATGCAAGTTAATTTGCAATTGGAACCCCATATAATTAAATTGTTGATTTAATTAAAAAGAGCTGGAGATAGATGTGCTAAGCTATGAGTTGCCCTGAGGTATTGGCCAACCAAGGAGCTGTAATGCCTTGGCCCGAGCGGGTTCCATCCGGACATAATCGGGAACGCCATCAAAATTGTCCATTGGGTTGACGACTAGCTTCAGAGACCACCGGAGATCATTTCAACGTGCTTTGTCCTCACTCGCACGCACTCTGGAAAATTTCGCAGGAGATCACCCGTTTGGGATTCCGAAAAGGAAGGTTCATCTTGGTGATATGGATAAGTACCATCTAATCTTTTAAGTCATACTTAACTAGAATCTCAGAACCGGGGTATTACAATAACCCCCACTTAAAGACACAATATCCTCGTTGTGTAATCACAAATCACACCACAAACGAATCTCCCTTACTAGGTGGTGTCCTGGGTGCTCCTGCCACAGGCGCACTCACGGTCGCAAGGTCGCTCTGATACCATCTGTAATGCCCTGGCCCGAGCGGGCCCCACCTGGACCGAATCGGGAACACCACTAAAATTGCCAATCGAGTTGACGACTAGCACCACAGACCACCGGAGATCCTTTCAGCGTGCTTTGTCCTTACTCGCACGCACCCTAGAAAACTTCCTAGGAGGTCACCCATCCTCAGATTTTCCAAGCCAAGCACGTTTAATTTTGAAGTTCTTAAGTTTAAGATTCCGAAAAGAAAGGTGCACCTTGATGATATGGATAGTACTATTTAACCTTTTAAGCTATATTTAACCAGAATCTCAGAACCGGGATATTACAGGAGCAGCAAGAATTGAGTTATTAGATCACATGCTATGTTCTAGGAATCAGAAACAACGTTTGTGAACTGTGATCTAGGAAAAGCTACATGACAAAAAAGATAGCTCATATTAGAAGCATAAGTTCTGATACCATATTATGTTTAGGGAAAATCATTAAGATAATTTCTTATAGTCCCACTCTACCTTAGTATCATTAGCTCAGGAGAGCTAGAAATTTTCTTTCAGTTATTCGTGTTAGAAATCATTTAGAGTTCCTTTAGAAATAATAAAACCACATCACCTTTCAGCTAACTTTCCACTAATGATTCAGGAATTCTTGAAGAGAAGCTATACATAAGGAGATAGAGAAATACTATCTCTCAAAATATCTCAAAATAATCACCAAGTAATTATCTATTACCCGAAAATCATTTTCTGTGTCTGCCACCATGTGGTGCCCTGGTCTCATAAGTGATAATAAGGTATTTCTATCTTTTCTACATTGGTGCAAGTCTTATATCTGAATGTACCTTTTAGGTTATCTAACTAAGTATGAGTAGTCCATGATCAAAATCCCCATGGAATAGGATATATCAATTCTCTATTAACTAGGATAGTATGGGTATACACGCCTTATCCATTACCTAATTGGTAGTGGCGGAGGTATTATTGTTGTTGATATTGTAGGATCGAAAAAGCGCTATAGGGGGGAGGGGGTAAATAGCGCTCGTGACTATTTCTTTCGAAAAACTTTAAGTAAATACGCAGCAGAAAAGTAAAGACACGGAAGCAAAGCTAACACTTTTGGTTACTTGGTTCGGAGTCTTTGTCAACTCCTACTCCAAGGTCCGCGACCGTTGATCGTTTTCAGTGGACAATCATTATAAGCTCGAGAATCTTTACAAGATTAATTACAAGTATATAATTTATGTTGGGTTTTTCGGGCCGCGAAAACCCCGAAAGCCCCTAGCCAACAGATCCGTGCAAAGAAAAATTTCAAAAAACTACGAATACGAGTTTCAACTAGATCTACTCCTAGATCTACATAAAAAGATTTATACCTTCGATGCGTGCCCTTTGCAATCCCGCAAGTCCAAGGTACGCCGGATCTCGAAGTTGTCAACGTAGACAACTCTCTAGTGATATCCACACGAACAAGATGTGTTCTCTAACACTCAAGGATGGAGAAGAGAGCACCCCAAGTGTGCTAGCACTTTCTAGGGCTCTCGGGTAGGATTTGAAAGGAAGAAAAAGAGAGGATGCAAAAAGAATCTCATACACTCAAGAAGTAGTATCCTCCTTTGTGACCTTCACTCTTCCTTATTCTCTTGGAACTCACTCAACCACCTTATCCTTCTATGAAAACTCACGGCAACAGCAAGCAAAGAGGAGGAAGAAGCTAGGAAGAAGGAGAAGCAATTACCACACATGAATACACATCAATACACAAAAACAAAACCTTCTCACCACATTAGTGTGGCCGGCCACATGTTGTAACCTCCCTCATTAATGTGGCCGGCCACATTAAATGGCATGGGATGTGTAACCTCCATGAGGTGGCACACCATGAAGATGTGGAGATGATGTGGCAAGGTTAGTCATGCCATGTAGGATGAGTCAACCTTCATGATGTGGCAATACATCAAGTCAAACTTGATGTTTCAACTTCCATTTGGTCAAGTCAAAATTAACCAATTCTCTTCCTTGTTGAGTTAAATCCAACCTTTGATTCAAGTCAATTTCAATTTAATGAATCTCAATTCATTAATATAAATTGACTCAATGAATTAAATTTAAATTAGACTCATTCAACAATTGAATCTAATTGAGTCTAACTCAATAAGTCTAATTTGAATTAATCCGAATCCAATCCTTGGTGCATCATATGAACCTAATCCAATTGGTTCATCATATGAACTAATCTCCATCCACTTGTTCTTTGTGTGTGACCCAATAGGTTCTTGTAACGTTGGCAATGTTTCTAAACTCCTTTAGATACATAAGCAATGAGCGACATCTAGCAATATATCATTGCTACCCAAGTTACAAGAATGTTGAGATCCAACATCACCTTGTGACTACTAATTGTGACTCCTCACAATATATGACAAGTGTCCTTCTATCATTGACATTTAGATTGATCAATGTGAGGCATAGACCGTGTCATCCTCTGATCAATCTAAATCTTGAACTCCAAGTAGACTCACTAAATCAAATGAGCTCAATATCTTATATTGACTCATTTGGGCATGACCATGCACTTCGTGGTCTCACTCTATCAAGAATACCGATATCTCTCCCGTCATATAGGAGGGATGGATCCCATCTACATCACTCACATCCTTCCGCATAATTTGTTACATACCCAGTAATCGCGTTTATAGTCCACCCAGTTACGGGTGACGTTTGACGAAACCAAAGTACGTAACTCTTTATGTAGGGATCCATGGTGACTTCAGGTCTAAGGACTAGTAGTCATACTAATAGCCACATGAGAAAGTATATGACACTCATATAACGATCCATGATACTTTCTCATGGCGGGTCATTCAGTATACATTCTCTAATGTATACCCTTGTGTCAACTTGATAACTCTATATCCATGACTTGTGAGATCAAGTCATCGAGTTGACCTACATGCTAGTCTTTTTGCATTAACATTGTCCCTGAATATTAATACTCGACTAGGAATGATTAATAGTAGTGTTCCCTATATCATCTCACTATCGGTTCAGCTAACCGATTGATATAGGTAAGAACCTTCTACTCAAGGACGTTATTATACTTAGTTTATTTGGCACCAATACAAGTAAGTATAATAACCAAAAATCAAATGCCTTTATTTATATAGAATATGATACAACAAGTCCAAAATATAATCATCAAATGATTGGCTCTAGGGCTCTAGCTAACAATCTCCCACTAGCACTAGTGCCAATCAGTGTAGGCTCTAAGCCCTAATGACCTAGTGTGACCTTCATGCTTCCTCTGTGCCAAAGCCTTGGTCAAGGGATCTGCGATGTTAGCCTCTGTAGGTACTCTGCAAATCTTCACATCTCCTCTCTCGATGATCTCTCAAATGTGATGAAAGCGCCGTAGTATGTGTTTGGTCCGCTAGTGTGAGCGAGGTTCCTTCGCCTGTGCTATAGCTCCATTGTTGTCACAATAGAGCTCACTAGGGTCAGCAATGCTAGGAAGCACCCCAAGTTCAGTAATGAACTTGCGAATCCAAACTACCTCCTTTGCTGCCTATGATGCAGCAATGTACTCGGCTTCTATTTTAGAATCAGCTATTGTGTCCTGCTTCGAACTCTTCCAGCTGACAGCACCACCATTAATGCAAAATACGAACCCCGACTGCGATCTATAGTCATCCTGGTCGGTCTGGAAGCTAGCATCACTGTAACCCTTTACAGCTAGCTCATCATCGCCTCCATATATCAAAAATATTCTTTAGTCCTTCTTAAGTACTTAAGAATATTCTTGACCGCTATCCAGTGACTTTCACCTGGATCTGACTGGTATCTGCTCGTCATGCTCAAAGCATACGAGACATCAAGTCGAGTACATAGCATGGCATACATGATCGATCCTATGGCTGAGGCATAAGGGATCTGATCCATGAGGTCTCTCTTCTCTCTAGAAGAGGGACCTTGAGTCTTCGAAAGACTCACACCATGTGACATCGGCAGAAATCCCTTCTTGGAGTTCTACATGGCAAACCGTAGGAGTACCTTATCAATGTATGTACTCTGACTTAGGCCAAGCAATCTCTTAGATCTATCTTTATAGATCTGTATCCCTACAATGCGGGATGCTTCACCTAAGTCCTTCATTAAGAAACAAGTCCCTAGCCAAGTCTTGACAGACTGTAGCAAAGGGATGTCTTTCCCAATGAGCAGTATGTCATCCACATACAATATGAGGAAGACAACTATGTCCTCTACAACCTTCTTGTAGACACAAGGTTCATCTTCGTTCTTGATGAAACCAAACTATTTGATTGCATCATCGAATCGAAGATTCCAGCTCCGAGAAGCTTGCTTTAGTCCATAAATGGACCTATGCAGCTTGCATACTCTGCTAGTATGCCGTGGATCTACAAAACCCTCAGGTTGTATCATGTACACATCCTCGAGTAGGTTTCCATTCTGAAACGCGGTTTTGACATCCATCTGCCAGATCTCGTAATCGTGGTAAGCTGCAATAGCAAGCATGATCCGAATGGACCTAAACATCGCTACTGGAGAAAAGGTTTCATCATAGTCAATACCATGAATCTGCTTGAAACCTTTAGCTTCCAAGCGACCCTTATAAATAAGTCCATCCATGTCAGTCTTTCTCTTAAAGACCCACTTACACCCTATGGGTTTTACCCCTTCAGGTGGATCAACCAAAGTCCATACTTGGTTGGTGTACATGGATTCCATCTCGGATCTCATGGCCTCTAGCCATTTCTCGGAATCTGGTCTCATCACAGTTTCCTGATAGGTGGTAGGCTCATCCTCTATGAGCACAATGTCATCATGGTCAGACAAGAGAAATGAGTATCTCTCAGGCTGACAACGTACCCTATCAGACCTGCGAAGAGGTATGTCTACTTGAACTGGTTGTTGTTCCTTAACTCCTTGTGGAACAACATCATCCACAACACTTTGTGGTTCCAGTTCAACTTCCATCGAGGCTTCAGTGCTATTGTTCGCATCTTGAACTTCTTCAAGATCGAACGTGCTCCCACTAGTCTTTCTAGAAACAAAGTCCCTTTCTAGAAAGACCCAGTCTTTGCCACAACTACCTTGTGCTGACTGGGAATGTAGAAGTAATATCCCTTAGTTTCCTTGGGATATACAATAAAGTAGCACTTGTCGGATTTGGGTCCTAACTTGTCTGAGACTTGACGTCTAACTTAAGCCTCACAACCCCAAATCCTCATGAAAGACACCTGGGCATCTCTCCCAGTCCATATCCTATATGGTGTCTTTATCACAACCTTGGATGGAACTTGGTTGAGTATAAAAGCTGCCGTGTCTAGAGCATAGCTCCAAAGGAATGTCGGAAGATCTATGTGACTCATCATAGATCGTACCATATCTAATAGGGTACGATTCCTCCTTTCGGATACACCATTCCACTGTGGTGTTCCAGGAGGAGTGAGTTGGGATAGAATCCCACAATCAGCTAGATAGTCACGAAACTCATGGCTAAGGTATTCACCACCTCGATCTGATCGAAGTATCTTAATACTCTTGCTAAGTTGGTTCTGTACTTCATTCTTGAATTCTTTGAACTTTTCAAAGGATTCAGACTTATGTGTCATCAAGTACACATAACCATATTTACTGAAGTCATCAGTAAATGTGATGAAGTATCTATAACCGCCTCTAGCAGCGACATTGAAAGGGTCATATACATCACTATGTATGAGTCCTAACAAATCAGTCGCTCTTTCGCTGTGCCCACTAAAGGGTGTCTTGGTCATCTTGCCTAGTAGGCATGACTCGCACGTCTCATAAGATTCATAATCAAATGAGTCCAGCAAACCATCCTTATGGAGCTAGGATAAGCACTTGTCATTTATATGACCTAAGCGACAGTGCCAGAGATAGGTTTGGTTCATGTCATTTGACTTGAACCTCTTGGTATTTATGTTATAAATAGGGCTCTCAAGATCTAGAATATAGAGTCCGTTTATCAGAGGTGCACTACAATAGAACATATCGTTTAAATAGATAGAACAACATTTGTTCTTTATTGTAAACGAAAAACCTTTCTTGTCCAAACAAGAAACAGATATAATGTTCTTAGTTAAGGCAGGCACATAACAACAATCATCTAATTCTAGTACAAGCCCAGAGGGCAGAGATAGATGGTAAGTTCCTACAGCAATAGCAGTAACCCATGCTCCATTGCCTACTCGTAGGTCTATTTCACCCTTCGTCAATGCCCTGCTATTTCTCAGCGCTTGTACATTAGTACAAATGTGCGAAGCACATCCGGTATCTAATACCCACGATGAAGAAATAGAGAGGTTGACTTCTATAACATGTATACCTGAAGTAGAAATCTTATTTCTCTTCTTCTTAAGATCTTCCAGGTATTCTTTGAAGTTCCTCTTCCAGTGCCTTGCTTGTCCTTGATACAGGTGACAAAGATATTCAACCATATCATAAGCACCCATCAACTCATGTTGCTTCTGAAGCTCAGAGTTCATGGTCGCGAGCATAAGACAGGACACATCAAATGCGTCATCTTGATGCTTCTTGTAAGCATCTCGGTCTGCTCGCGTGGCAGTGGCAGGAGGAGCCTCCAGAATGGGCTGCTCTAGAACGTACAGTTTACGTTCTTGGGTGAGAACTATTCTCAGGTTCCTGTACCAGTCCAGGAAATTTGCTCCTTTGAGCTTGTCCTTCATAAGGACAGATCGCAGGGAGAAGGTGTTCGTATTCGACGTCATGGTAATCTACAACAGAAATAAATGTAGAAATAAGTATCATATTCTTAATCATTTAATTAGACTTTTAACTAAATGATGCTCCCACTGAATTCTATAATTCATGTGGGACAAGATCCACATCATACTAACCCTTGAGTTAGCTTTGGCTAATACGCCCAAGACTTAATATGATCGGTAGGTAACGATTACCAATTACATCTCTATGCAACTCTTGTTTATAGGATCAAAATCCGCATTTATATTAAAACTCGAGTTAGCTTTGGCTAATACGCCCAAGAGTTAATATAAACGTGATTTTGACCTATCTACCAACCATTGGATAATGCCTATAGTTAAACTCGATCCAATTGAGTTCACTAGTTACTCAATCTAATTGAGTTGTACTCACCCATGCGTTGATAGGCGGGACCAAACTTGTCCCTCCGTACCCTACCAAGATAGTATGTGTTGCTCTGCTTTGGCAGATTCAACAACAACATGCGATCGAGGTAGTGGTAGGTATCACGGCATGGTAGGCATTACGAGTTGACGCGATTTAGATCTAATCTAAACGATGATGCGTATCATATACTCGATAGATCTAATCTAATCGAAGGGTGCATCATGTGCACGACTTAGATCTAATCTAATCGTTAGACACTAATTAATTACTTAATTAACTAGCATGCATCACATACACACAAAAGCAATTAATTAAATAATTTTTGTGATTATGTCATGGCCCTACTACGATCTTCTCAAGCCAATGAGAAGATCGGATGGTCAACCTAAAGTCAACAGCTTCTCAAGCTCCTTCCTTTGACCACCTCGTGTTGCTCGCGCCCTCCTCGTAACTCCGTCTCGAGTGGACCTTCCACCGCCTCAAAATTTACATTACATTTTGAAACTTGAGTTACATTCGAGTCTAAATCTAATTTACAACAAGAATAAAAGAAAGGCACGACGTGCAGGTCGCGAAAAAAAATAAAATACAACACGCACATCACATCACGGCACGCAGGCCGTATTATGAATTACAACACGAATTATCCAATCGAATTAGGTTTTTGGGCCATGACTATCACAAAAATAATATATAATTAAAAATTATATATTTCTATAATTTTATGTAATTTTTCTATAATTTTTACAAATTTTACGAGTACAATTTCCTGGCGGTTCCGTTTAGCGGTTTTCGGGCGCAATCGCAGAACGAATCCCCTTGCGGGGCCAGGGGTAGCGCCCCTATCCGCGATCTAACCATCGCGAGGGTTCCATTGCGATCTAACAGTGCCTTAGCCCACAGTCCCAAAAAGTTTTGGGGCGAAACTTGGCCGTTTTGGAAAATTCTTCTCGGTAGTCGAAGCCTACAAGTGTCGAAACACTTGTGCTTCGCTTCTACGAGAAAAATACCCATAAAAACTATAAAAATCCTAAATTTACAGAATATTACAGAACTAAAAAGTTTTCATAAAATATGAAATAAACTCGTATTCGTCTTTGCACGTGGCTCTGATACCACTGTTGGATTTTTCGGGCCGCGAAAATCGCGTTTTCGCGTCGCGGAAACCCCGAAAGCCCCTAGCCAATGGATCTGTGCAAAGAAAAATTTCAAAAAACTACGAATATGAGTTTCAAACTAGATCTACTCCTAGATCTACATAAAAAGATTTATACCTTCGATGCGTGCCCTTCGCAATCCCGCAAGTCCAAGGTACGCCGGATCTCGAAGTTGTCAACGTAGACAACTCTCTAGTGATATCCACACAAACAAGATGTGTTCTCTAACACTCAAGGATGGAGAAGAGAGCACCCCAAGTGTGCTAGCACTTTCTAGGGCTCTCGGGTAGGATTTGAAAGGAAGAAAAAGAGAGGATGCAAAAAGAATCTCATACACTCAAGAAGTAGTATCCTCCTTTGTGACCTTCACTCTTCCTTATTCTCTTGGAACTCACTCAACCACATTCTCCTTCCATGAAAACTCACGGCAACAGCAAGCAAAGAGGAGGAAGAAGCTAGGAAGAAGGAGAAGCAATTACCATACATGAATACACATCAATACACAAAAACAAAACCTCCTCACCACATTAGTGTGGCCGGCCACATGTTGTAACCTCCCTCATTAATGTGGCCGACCACAATAAATGGCATGGGATGTGTAACCTCCATGAGGTGGCACACCATGAAGATGTGGAGATGATGTGGCAAGGTTAGTCATGCCATGTAGGATGAGTCAAACCTTCATGATGTGGCAATACATCAAGTCAAACTTGATGTTTCAACTTCCATTTGGTCAAGTCAAAATTAACCAATTCTCTTCCTTGTTGAGTTAAATCCAACCTTTGATTCAAGTCAATTTCAATTTAATGAATCTCAATTCATTAATATAAATTGACTCAATGAATCAAATTTAAATTAGACTCATTCAACAATTGAATCTAATTGAGTCTAACTCAATAAGTCTAATTTAAATTAATCCGAATCCAATCCTTGGTGCATCATATGAACCTAATCCAATTGGTTCATCATATGAACCTAATCTCCATCCACTTGTTCTTTGTGTGTGACCCAATATGTTCTTGTAACGTTGGCAATATTTCGAAACTCCTTTAGATACATAAGCAATGAGCGGCATCTAGCAATATATCATTGCTACCCAAGTTACAAGAATGTTGAGATCTAACATCACCTTGTGACTACTAATTGTGAGTCCTCACAATATATGACAAGTGTCCTTCTATCCTTGACATCTAGTTTGATCAATGTGAGGCATAGACCGTGTCATCCTCTGATCAATCTAAATCTTGAACTCCAAGTAGAGTCACTAAATCAAATGAGCTTAATATCTTATATTGACTCATTTGGGCATGGCCATGCACTTCGTGGTCTCACTCTATCAAGAACACCGATGTCTCTCCCGTCATATAGGAGGGATAGATCCCATCTACATCACTCACATCCTTCCGCATAATTTGTTACATACCCAGTAATCGCGTTTATAGTCCACCCAGTTACGGGTGACGTTTGACGAAACCAAAGTACATAACTCTTTATGTAGGGATCCATGATGACTTCAGGTCTAAGGACTAGTAGTCATACTAATAGCCACATGAGAAAGTATATGACACTCATATAACGATCCATGATACTTTCTCATGGCGGGTCATTCAGTATACATTCTCTAATGTATACCTATGTGTCAACTTGATATCTCTATATCCATGACTTGTGAGATCAAGTCATCGAGTAGACCTACATGCTAGTCTTATTACATTAATATTGTCCCTGAATGTTAATACTCGACTAGGAATGATTAAGAGTAGTGTTCCCTATATCATCTCACTATCGGTTCAGCTAATTGATTGATATAGGTAAGAACCTTCTACTCAAGGACGTTATTATACTTAGTTTATTTGGCACCAATACAAGTAAGTATAATAACAAAAAATCAAATTCCTTTATTTATATAGAATATGATACAACAAGTCCAAAATACAATCATCAAATGATTGGCTCTAGGGCTCTAGCTAACAATCTCCCACTAGCACTAGTGCCAATAGTGTAGGCTCTAAGCCCTAATGACCTAGTGTGACCTTCATGCTTCCTCTGTGCCAAATCCTTGGTCAAGGGATCTGCGATGTTAGCCTCTGTAGGTACTCTGCAAATCTTCACATTCCTCTCTCGATGATCTCTCGAATGAGATGGAAGCGCCGTAGTATGTGTTTGGTCCGCTGGTGTGAGCGAGGTTCCTTCGCCTGTGCTATAGCTCCATTGTTGTCACAATAGAGCTCACTGGGGTCAGGAATGCTAGGAACCACCCCAAGTTCAGTGATAAACTTGCGAATCCAAACTGCCTCCTTTGCTGCCTCTGATGCAGCAATGTACTCGGCTTCTATTGTAGAATCAGCTACTATGTCCTGCTTCGAACTCTTCCAGCTGACAGCACCACCATTAATGCAAAATACGAACCCCGACTGTGATCTATAGTTATCCTGGTCGGTCTGGAAGCTAGCATCACTGTAACCCTTTACAGCTAGCTCATCATCGCCTCCATATATCAAGAAATATTCTTTAGTCCTTCTTAAGTACTTAAGAATATTTTTGACCGCTATCCAGTGACTTTCACCTGGATCTGACTGGTATATGCTCGTCATGCTCAAAGCATACGAGACATCAAGTCGAGTACATAGCATGGCGTACATGATCGATCCTATGGTTGAGGCATAAGGGATCTGATCCATGCGGTCTCTCTCCTCTCTAGAAGAGGGACCTTGAGTCTTCGAAAGACTCACGCCATGTGACATCGGCAGAAATCCCTTCTTGGAGTTCTACATGGCAAACCGTAGGAGTACCTTGTCAATGTATGTACTCTGACTTAGGCCAAGCAATCTCTTAGATCTATCTTTATAGATCTGTATCCCTAGAATGCGGGATGCTTCACCTAAGTCCTTCATTAAGAAACAAGTCCCTAGCCAAGTCTTGACAGACTGTAGTAAAGGGATGTCTTTCCCAATGAGCAGTATGTCATCCACATACAATATGAGGAAGACAACTATGTCCCCTACAACCTTCTTGTAGACACAAGGTTCATCTTCGTTCTTGATGAAACCAAACTGTTTGATTGCATCATCGAATCGAAGATTCCAGCTCCGAGAAGCTTGCTTTAGTCCATAAATGGACCTATGCATCTTGCATACTCTGCTAGTATGTCGTGGATCTACAAAACACTCAGGTTGTGTCATGTACACATCCTCGAGTAGGTTTCCATTCAGAAACGCGGTTTTGACATCCATCTGCCAAATCTCGTAATCGTGGTAAGCTGCAATAGCAAGCATGATCCGAATGGACCTAATTCAAACTTGATGTTTCAACTTCCATTTGGTCAAGTCAAAATTAACCAATTCTCTTCCTTGTTGAGTTAATTCCAACCTTTGATTCAAGTCAATTTCAATTTAATGAATCTCAATTTATTAATATGAATTGACTCAATGAATCAAATTTAAATTAGACTCATTCATCAATTGAATCTAATTGAGTCTAACTCAATAAGTCTAATTTGAATTAATCCGAATCCAATCCTTGGTGCATCATATGAACCTAATCCAATTGGTTCATCATATGAACCTAATCTCCATCCACTTGCTCTTTGTGTGTAACCCAATAGGTTCTTGTAACGTTGGCAATGTTTCTAAACTCCTTTAGATACATAAGCAATGAGCGGCATCTAGCAATACATCATTGCTACCCAAGTTACAAGAATATTGAGATCCAACATCACCTTGTGACTAATAATTGTAACTCCTCACAATATATGACAAGTATCCTTCTATCCTAGACATCTAGATTGATCAATGTGAGGCATAGACCGTGTCATCCTCTGATCAATCTAAATCTTGAACTCCAAGTAGACTCACTAAATCAAATGAGCTCAATATCTTATATTGACTCATTTGGGCATGGCCATGCACTTCGTGGTCTCACTCTATCAAGAATACCGATGTCTCTCCCGTCATATAGGAGGGATAGATCCCATCTACATCACTCACATCCCTCCGCATAATTTGTTACATACCCAGTAATCGCCTTTATAGTCCACCCAGTTACGGGTGACGTTTGACGAAACCAAAGTACATAACTCTTTATGTAGGGATCCATGGTGACTTCAGGTCTAAGGACTAGTAGTCATACTAATAGCCACATGAGAAAGTATATGACACTCATATAACGATCCATGATACTTTCTCATGGCGGGTCATTCAGTATACATTCTCTAATGTATACCTATGTGTCAACTTGATATCTCTATATCCATGACTTGTGAGATCAAGTCATCGAGTTGAACTACATGCTAGTCTTATTGCATTAACATTGTCCCTGAATGTTAATACTCGACTAGGAATGATTAAGAGTAGTGTTCCCTATATCATCTTACTATCGGTTCAGCTAACCGATTGATATAGGTAAGAACTTTCTACTCAAGGACGTTATTATACTTAGTTTATTTGGCACCAATACAAGTAAGTATAATAACCAAAAACCAAATGCCTTTATTTATATAGAATATGATACAACAAGTCCAAAATACAATCAACAAATGATTGGCTCTAGAGATCTAGCTAACAATTTAAGTGCAGAAAAAATATAGCAACAACTAAGAATGAGAAAATCTGGACTTCAGGTTGTCGGAGCAATGGTACGACTTTTTCGGATCATTTGGTTAGCCGCACACAAAAGAAGTATTGCGAGTATGGATTGTTATTTGGCATCAGCTCAGACTAGGCTTATATAAGCTATTGAGAGTGCCTCTAACTTCCATAGGAGGCACCTCCAACCTTGAGTCAGCCGTGTTGATAAGCTCCGCGGAGTTTGCTGCTTATCCACCCGAAGGCACCTCCAAGCTCCATGGAGGGTGCCCTCTATCCAGCGTTCGAGGCGCCTCCCATCTCCTTGGAAGGCGCCTTCTCTCCTTGCTGTGAGGCTTTTATACAAGACACCCGAGGCGCTTCTAAGCTCCGTGGAGGGTGCCTCGGGTACTGTTCATCCAAGGCTTCCCTTGGGCAACTTCATTCCTGCAAGGCATATTAGTCCACAAACAAAGTATACCCTGCAAAATCAAGTTAGCACAATAAAATACAAATAATATAAGTATTTGACAGTCATCGGACTGTCCGATTTTGACTTTAAATTTTCTCTAGAAATCTTAGGTCGAACTGACGCCTACTGTTCCCTCTCAGGAGAGTTTACCTATTGCCAGACCGATCCTCCAGACCAACTGGACTTTTACTCAACATTTTGATCTTCATGCTGGACGTCTGCTCCATGACTCAACCAGTCTTCCACCCAGTTTGCGACACCAGGATTTCAACCTAGAGTCCCCGACTCTAGGATTTTTGCCCGAAGCCTTCGACCTGCCAAGACTTTCCGCCTAGGGTTACCACCCCCTAGGATTTTCCACTTGCCTAACCTGTCACGTCCCGGGGGAGTCCCTGTCTGAAGAAATTTCGATAGCACCTCCCTTGTACGGGTGACAATCTGAAACTTCTACAATGCCCTCAGGGCCACATATACATCAGCCAACACGGCCGGAACAATAACAATAATATAAGGCAATCACCCACGCAGTTAATAATTAACAAACTAGAACAGTGATAAAAAGACTCAAAAACAACCCTACTCAACTACACTCATAAAGCACAAAACTGATGTCCTACTCCACTACACTCATAAAGCTCAAATCCGACGATAAAATCAACTCAGCAGACATGTAGTAAAACAAATCCAAATAAAACTCATCGACTTCCCGAGCCCCGTTTTTATCCCCGTAAACTCGTCCATACGAGCTCTGAAAAATTCTCGAAAAATTTCTAAAAATTTCGGAAAATTCTCTTATTATTTTTCGCCCTTTTTCGATATTTTACATAACCGTAACTAGGGCTTTTACCTAAGAACCCTTAGGACTTTTCTGCAATCTCATTCAAATTTGTTAGACCACAAATAACCTTAACTTTGAACCCTTTGCCATTATCAAAACTCAGGTTCGATTGTCGGATGCTTCCCACACCAACAATCTCTCCCTTTTTGATTATTACAATAATATTCAAAGTTAAGTAAAACATAACTTGATTATAAGAACATAAGTGCATACAAGTTAAAAAGATGCAATATCAAGATTCAATATCAAGTGCAATTAAAAAGATGCAATATCAATATCAAGATTCAATATCAAGTGCAATTAAAAAGATACAATATTTAGAACAACTTGATGCAATATTTAGAACAACTTGTTGTAGCTCCCCCTTAATCACTTATTCACTTTTTAATTACTTAACTTTCACTTTTTAATTACTTAACTTTCACTTTTCTCTCCCCCTTTTTTATATATCAAAAAATACTTAAACAGAGAGAAGGATGTAAAGATAGGAAATTCTTAGCTCCCCCTAAAAGATAGCTCTTACTTGAGAAAATATTGATAAGTTCGTAGGTTTGAAAGTAGTCTTTAATTTACAAACTTAGGAAATTTATAAGCTTTGAAAGTGATTTGGGGTTTACCAAAACCTTAGCTAGATTTTAACTTTGAAAATGACTTAGTTTTTTTTTTAAAAAAAAACTTAGATAAACTTAAGTTTTGAAAATTATTATTTTGAAAAACACTTAGCTAAGTCAAAAACACTTAGGTTTTGAAAATTAGAAATGTGTTCGAAAATAAATACGTATCCTTTTTTTAAAAAAACTTTTTCAAGTATTTAGTTAAGTACTTAGCTTAAAAGATGTGGATAAAAGCTCAGTTAAGTACTCAGATTAAAAAGAATTTTCATAAAAAAACTTAGTTAAGTACTTAAAAAAAACTTAGGTAATAACTTAGCCAAAAAAAACTTTTGATAACAATACTGTAGCTTAAAAATAATTTTGTTTAAACACAAAAAAAAATAAAAATTGATTTTTTTTTCAAAAATACTTTTTAATTTGAAAGTTTGAAAAAGAATATTTTAACTTTCAAAGATGTTTAACTTCACTCCCCCTTGATTAATGCCAAAAAACCTCTTTAAGTTTTAAAGTCCTAGAGTCCAAGCATGAGTAACAACATATTTTCAAGCATAAACATCTACTTTTAAATAAATGTCTAACTGTTAGCTATTAGCTGTTTACCATGAGGTAGTAGCTTTCACTTTGTTAGTCAAATTAAGTAAGTGTTCTAATTAGTTTGACTAAGCATGGATAACTTAATTTGATTCATTTAAATTTGGTTTTTATTGCCCATACCTATGTTGATGCACAGACATAAGCATTCTGAAGTTCAGGCAGTACCCTATACATCTCACACCATTCTAAGTATTTTTTATACACAAGCAAGGTAATCCTAGTGTGCTTGTAAGATGCTCTGGCTGAGACCTAGGGGAACATGCTTTTTTAGGTGGTAAATACCTAAGCTAAGTCCAAATTTTGAAAACCTAATAAAATTATAATTTTAAAAAGATTTTTCCTAGAGTTTTAAAACCAAACTGTTTAAAAAAACAATAATAAAGAGAAATCTTTTAAAAATAAGCTCTATTCTACTAAGCATATTCCTATTTATCTTCTAAGTGCACTAAACTCAAGTTTAGGTAAGGGTTTTGAGAAAATATCAGCCAGGTTTGACTTAAACTTAACATAGTAAGTACAATGTTACCCTTAGTTATATGATCTCTTACAAAGTGATGTTTTACTTCTATGTGTTTAGTCATTGAGCGTTGGATAAGATTTTTGGTTAAGTTAATAGAACTTACATTATCAATTAAAATTTTTATATTTTTATATTCTAATTGATAGTCCTTTAAGGTATGCATCATCCATAATAGTTAAGATGCACATTCCCCCATGTCTATGTACTCTGCTTTAGTAGTGGATAAAGCAACACATTGTTGCTTTCTGCTTGACCAACTTACTAGACATTGACCTAGAAATTGATGGCTTCCACTTGTGCTTTTTCTATATAGTTTGCACCTGGCATAGTCTAAGTCAGAATAGCCAATTAGGTCAAAGGTGCTAGTCCTAGGGTACCAAAGTCCTACATTTAAGGTTCCCTTAATGTATCTAAGTATTCTTTTAACATTTGTTAGGTGTGATTCTTTTGCACAAGATTGATATCTAGCATACATACCTACTTAAACAGAATATCAAGTCGACTTGCAATTAGGTATAGTAAACTTCCTATAGCACTTCGGTAATATTTTAAATCTATTGATTTTCTTCTAAGTCAGAGCCAATTTTAACATTAGTTGTCATTAGGGTATTTATATTTTTAGAATTTTCCATGCCAAATTTTCCAATTAGTTCCTTAGCATATTTTGTTTGAAAAATATATATTCCGTCTTTGGTTTGGTTGATTTGTAGGCCTAAGAAAAAGTTAAGTTCCCCAACTAAGCTCATTTCAAATTCACTTTCCATTAATTTGGTAAATTCTTTTATAAATTTATTATTGGTTGAGCAAAAAATTATATCATCTACGTAAATTTGGGCTATAAAGATGTC
Organism: Zingiber officinale; assembly: GCF_018446385.1. NCBI lineage: Eukaryota > Viridiplantae > Streptophyta > Magnoliopsida > Zingiberales > Zingiberaceae > Zingiber > Zingiber officinale. The sequence goes on from NC_055993.1 coordinate 70,836,185, forward strand.
TTTTTCTAAGATTTTTACAAATAAAGTTTGATCTATTTGACCTTGTTTAAACCCTTTAGATATTACATAAGTTGATAGACATTCATACCAAGCCCTATGTGCATGTTTTAGTCCATGTAGGGCTTTCTTTAACCTAAAGATATGGATTGGGTGGTCCAAATCCTCAAATCCTGGAGGTTGACTTACATACATCTCTTCCTTGATGAATCCATTTAGAAATGCAGATTTTATATCCATTTGGTATAACTTCAATTCTTTATGTGTTGCATAAGCTATCACCATCCTTATGGATTCAAGTCTGGCTACGAGTGCATAGGTTTCATCATATTCTAACCCTTTTACTTGGCTGAACCCTTTTGCTACTAGTCTAGCTTTATTTCTCACTATTTCACCCTTATCATTCAATTTATTTCTAAATACCCATTTAGTATCAACTATGGTTTTACTTATGAGTTTTGGTTTCTCTCAAATTGGGCTAACTCCTCTTGCATTGCTAAGATCCAATCTGGGTCAGGTAGGGCTTCTTCTATAGTTTTGGGTTCAATTTTAGAAATAAGGGCTATTTGACTTAGGTTTTTATAGAATGATCTAGTTCGTACTCCTAGGGTTGGGTCATCCAAAATTTGTTCAGATGGGTGGTTGGAACTTATTCTTGAAGATCTTGTCAGGATCACCAACTGGTTCTTGTGATTCTTTAGGTTTAATTTGAATATCTTCATCATCTTCTATGTTTCTTGTATTAATATTTTTTGTATTTAGATTGATATTTTTATTTATTGAATTAGGTAAGTTATTTTCTTCATCAAAAATCACATTGGTTGTTTCTTGAACTTTTAGGGTATTTTTATTATAGACTCTATAAGCCCTACTGATTGTAGAGTACCCTAAAAAGATTCCTAGGATTGATTTTAATGTAAATTTTCCTAAGCAGTCCTTAGTGTTTAGGATGTGGACTCTACATCCAAACACTTTTAAATAATTTATGTTGGGTATTTTGTTATAATATATTTCATATAGAGTTTTATTTTGAAATTTATTGATTAAAATTCTATTTTGAATGTAACAAGCTGTATTTATTGCCTCAACCCAGAATTGATTATTTAGGTCTTATTCATTTAACATGGTTCTAGCAGCTTCTTGTAGGGTTCTATTTTTTCGTTCTATTAGACTACTTTGTTGGAGGGTTCTGGGGCATGAATACTCATGTTTGTATTCATTAATTTCACTAAATTTAGTAAATTTATGGTTTTCAAACTCCCCTCCATGATCACTTCTAATTCTTTTAATTTTAGTATCTTTTTCATTTTTCTATCAACTTGCAAAAGGATTTAAATATTTCATAAGTTTCATCTTTAGTTTTTAGAAATTTTACCCAAGTAAATCTTGAGTAATCATCAATTATAACTAAGTAATATTGGTGTTTGCTTAGTAACTTATCTCCATGTGAATCAAATAGGTCTAAGTGTAGGAGCTCAAGTATTGAGTTAGTTCTATTTAAGTTGGTTAACTTGTGGGTTGATTTGGTTTGCTTACCCTATTGGCAAGCATTACAAATTGTATTTTCTATAATTTTTAGTTTGGGTAAACTTCTAACTAAGCCATTTTGACTCATTTTGAAATGAGTCTGGTATGAGTGTGACCCAGTCTTCTGTGCCACAACTTAGATTCCTCTTGTTGTGTCAGGAGACACTTTAGTGAGGAGGTTGATAGGTCAATTGTGTAGATGTTTTGTTTCATAATTCCCTTAAGTGTAATTTCAGGATTTTTAACATTTTTAATTAAACACTTAGTATTTGAAAATGTGACTAAGTACCTAGAGTCACATAACTGACTAATGCTAAGTAAGTTAAAATTCAATTTATCAACCAATAATACTTTTCGAATAATAAAATCGGAACTCATTTCGATATTACCTATTCCGATTACTTTAAGTTCTTTGTCATTGCCGAACGCAACTAACCCTAAGTTCTTGAGTTGTAGCTTTGTGAATTTCAGTCTGTCTCTAGTCATGTGTCTGGAGCATCAACTATCTAATATCTATTGATCCAAATCTTTATGTTCCTACACATAAAGTATTTGATTTGATTCAATTTGATGGATCAAAATAGTTTGATTGAAATTGGCTCCTTAATATTCCATCTCACCTAGTCTAGATTGTCAAACATGTTATTCCTATGAGTGACTGTATGATAGTTTTGTGCTTAGTTAATTTAAGTTATGAATTGGATAGATTTAATAAATGAATAAGATTTATTAATAAAGATTAATTAATTAAGATTAATATTAATTAATTAATTAAGATTTATTAATTGATTAATTAAGATTTATAAATTTATTAAATCTAAATTTTTACCTAAGTCCATCTCACCCTTTTCTAAATTATCAATCAGGGAATCTTATAGGTTTTTGTGAGATGGTTAATTTTATCTTTGATTTAGATTATCATCTAAGGATTGATTTACATTTGAGTTAGACTCAGGTTTTACAATCAGTTAATTAAATATTTATTTCAAAGATTGGCTTCCAGGCTGTGGCGAGGCACTAGGCCTTCTTGGGTATGGGATCATCCACCACTTCTAGACAAAACCTTTCAAAGAAATTGGATATTTAATTTCCTTTTTCCCCCTAGGTCTAACTAGTCAAGTGTAAATCATGCCTAGGTTCTTATGTATCCTAGTCTAAGCATGCATAATGAAAGCAGTAAGTCAAGCATCAAACAAATCTATTTATTGATAAAAATGATTTTTCTATTGGCTCCACAAGATCATAGGCTCAATAAGGTCTATCAAGGTAATGGATTTGATCCTTGGGGACCCAATATTAACCAAGTCTAATTTGATTAATCAAGTTTGACTTGGGGACCCATGCTTGGACTAATTTTCAATTTGATCTATTTACAAGCGATAAGTAAGATTAGTATTTTTGTTTAGCCTTAAATTCAAGTTCAGATCGGTTGTAGATGACTCTTTATTTTCCAAGAATCAGATCAAGATTCTTGGAACCCAAGGTGAACCATTCTAACGTGTCCTTAGGTTCTTAACTTGAGTTTTCAAATTGAAATTTTCTTCCTCAAGTTGTTGGACTTGAGTTGAACTTCCATTTTGAACCGACTCAGTCAAAGGACTTAGTTTAGTCTCCTCCTTATGGATTGTTACCTCCTTTTGGAGTGAATTGACTTGGAGGTTGGATTTGGCTAATTTACGCATAAGATAATTAACTAAATTATGCAATTTATTTAATTGAGAGGTTCTTACAGTGGGGTTAGGTCCTTCGGAAACAGATACGAACCCCGTGGCTTCTCTCAGATTCTGTTTCTAACTCGCTCTCAATTTTTGATTCGTCAACTTGTTCCCAGGCCGTAAGCACGAGGAAGCTCGTCTATTCGAGCTCTTTGTCAGAGTCTTCTGAAGAAGACTCATCCCATATCGCCTGCAATGATTTCTTCTTCCTTTGCTTCTTTGTTTCTTTTTGGTTCGGACAGTTGGCTTTGATGCGCCCCTTCTTGTTGCAGCCGTAGCAAGTTACCTCAAACTTCGTTTTTGGATTTGCTTGTATCGTCTTGGACTGAATCACCTTCTTGATGCCCTTCTTGGTGAATCCTTTCTTTTTCTTGTAGAGTTTTCATACCAGATTCACCAGCTCAGTTGTGATTTCATCATTGTCATCATCTGAGTCTGGTTCTTCTTTGAACTCGGGTTCAGTTCTGCGTTTTGCTTTTGCTTCCCACGTTCTACTCATACCTACAATCAAAGCAATACCTTTCTCGACCATAGGTGTATTAGTCTGTTCATGTAATTTAAATTCTGAGAATAATTCATCTAATCTAATAGAGAAAAGGTCCTTAGAGACCTTGTAAGTATCTACCATTGATGCCCACAAGGTGTTCCTAGGAAATACATTTAATGCATACCTAATGACGTCGCGATTTTTCACCTTCTGTTCGATTGTGTGGAGACTATTGAGAAGGTCTTGGATGTGTGCATGTAGTTGAATCGCAGATTCACCATCCTACATTTTTATGTTATACAACTTATTTAAAATTAAATCTCTTTTACTTACCTTAGTATCGGAGGACCCTTCATACAGCTCAATTAGCTTCTCCCACAAGTCTTTGGCGCTTGAGAACGGGCCTACTTGGTTTAGCTTCTCCTTTGTTAAACCACATTGAAGAGTACATGTCGCTTTAGCGTTGGCCTCGACCTTCTTCATTAGACATGCATCCCAGTTCTCACATGATACTGGTTTTCCAATGCCGTCGAGTGGGAGTAAGATGTCGATTTTGATTATCATCCACATCTCGAGTTGGGTTTGGAGGTAGTACTCCATTCGACTCTTCCAGTAGCCAAAATCTTCGCCAAAGAAGAGAGACAGACGAGCTGTGCTATAGCCTTCTTGATAGACCATTAAAACAAGAATCTCGCACACAAAAGAAAAATAACAAATGTTCCAAGACTTGGTCTTGGATTAGTAGTACGGTAGAAAAGTAAAACTAGTAATTCAATAATTTAATAAAAATTTAAAAAAAAACTATTAATTTTCAAAAAGAGCCCCCTCTGCTCAATTGGTAGTTTCACCAATTCAGAGCAACTTAGCTCTAATACCAATTGTAGGATCGAAAAAGTGCTAAAGGGGGGGGGGAGTGAATAACACTCGTGGCTATTTCGTTCGTTTCAAAAAACTTTAAGTAAATACGCAGCAGAAAAGCAAAGACACAGAAGCAATGCTAACACTTTTGGTTACTTGGTTCGAAGCCTGTGTTGACTCCTACTCCAAGGTCCGCGATCGTTGATCACTTTCAGTGGGCAATCACTATAAGCTCGAGAATCTTAACAAGATTAATTACAAGTATATAATTTAAGTGCAGAAAAATATACCAACAACTAAGAATGAGAAAATTCGGACATCAGGTTATCGGAGCAGTGCTACGGCTTCTTCGAATCGTTTGGTTAGCGACACACGAAAGAAGTATTCCGAGTATGGATTTTTATTTGGTATATGCTCAGACTAGGCTTATATAAGCTGTTGAGGGTGCCTCCATCCTCCATAGGAGGCGCCTCCAGCCCTGAGTTAGCCGCGTTGATAAGTTCCACGAAGTTCACTGATTATCCACCCGAAGGCACCTCTAAGCTCCATGGAGGGCGCCCTCCATCCAGCGTTCGAGGTGCCTCCCATCTCCTTGGAAGGTGCCTTCGGTCCTTGCTGTGAAACTTTTATCCAAGGCACCCCAGGCACCTCCAAGCTCCATGGAGGGCACCTTGGGTATTGCTCATTCTAGGCTTCCCTTGGGCAACTTCATTCCTGCAAAGCATATTAGTCCACAAACAAAGTATACCCTAAATAACTAAGTTAGCACAATAAAATACAAATAATATAAGTATTTGACAGTCATCAGACTATCCGGTTCTGACTTCAGATTTCCTCTGGAAATCCTAAGTCAAACCAATGTCTACTGTTCCCTCGCCGGTGAATGCATCCTCACCTACTCCTCTCAGGAGAGTTTACCTGTTACCAGACCGATCCTCCAGATCGACTGGACTTTTGCTCAGCGTCCGAAGCTTCCAGGCTTCATGCTGGATGTCCGCTCCATGACCCGTCCAGTCTTTTACCTGGTTTGCGACACCAAGATTTCAACCTAGAGTCCCCGACTCTAGGAATTTTACCCGAAATCTTTGACCCGCCAAGACTTTCTGGCTGGGGTTACCACCTCGTAGGACCTAGGGTTACCACCCCCTAGGGTTTTCCACCTACCTAACCGCAGTTAAGGCTTTTGCCTAAGAACCCTTAGGACTTTCCTGCAATCTCATTCAAACTTGTTAGACCATAAATAACCTTAACTTTGAACCCTTTGCCATTATCAAACTCAGGTTCAATCGTTGGATGCTTGCTGCACCAATAGATACCCGAGACTGTACTCCTTAAACTTCAATAGGTTATTGAAGTGCTGGACCCCTTCTTTCCAACTCGATATCAATTGATGCACAGAAGAATCTATATACTCTACATAATGTTCGAGTCCTTAGTGTCAACTGGTTGTATACATGGTCAACCCCCCTACCACGATTGCAAATAAGGTTGGTTCACTAAGTGTTATCATGTTAAACTCAATCAGTGAGTACCTAATAGAATGTATAGAAACAATTACACAATCCAACTAAATGAAAGAGAGTCTAACCAACCATATCTTAATTTTTATGACACTCAATTTGTTTAACAATAATCTACATGAAGTAGTGAACACAAAAAGGTAAGATAATCATCAGAGGTATACCTTACTTTTTTATAGCTCAGAGATACCCTTTGGCTTGCCTTGCATTCTCAAACTTGAAAAATCATAAATCGAAATGAGATGGAAATCTCAAAAACACAAGAACCTGACATTCGAACTCGAACCATGCTCTGATACCAATAAAATTATCATGCCCCGAGGGTATATTTGTCCGCTAAATCGGATGGTACCCCTTAGTGACAATATGAGAAATACGATATCGAACTTAGATCGAGCCAATTAAACATCGATGCAAAATAAAAACATGTTAACTTTATTAAATACCAATGCGTGTATGTATGTACATGGTAACATATTAATTTAACCAAAAGCATAACCAATGACATAAACATTCGATACAAAAAGAAAATCCAAAACTATAAGCCACGAAAAGTAAACTAACAACTCATATTAAAATCAAAACTCAAGGGGGACTAGCAGCCAGGACCGCTGGGAGACACAACACCTCTTTTATCTATCTGCTAACCTGAAAGTTAAAGGAAAAGCAAGGGTAGACACTTACATTGGTTAGTAAGCAGTTTACCTTAGACTGCATCCTTTGATCTCTTGACAATATATTTGTTAGACTGAATAACAAATATAACTACATAGCTATCAACAATATATCAATATAAGGATAAACAATAATGTATCAAACTCAGGAGAAATATAAAATATATTTAAGGTAAGTGAGTAATTACGACTTAATCAAAACGTGGAAGCAAACCATAATGCACTATAATCAAAGCTCTCAAGAAGACAAGCACGATCTACCCACCTCGATTGTAGCTCATCTCGATCGTCTTCAAATCAAAGGGTCCATTTCTAACTTGTATCTCTTCTCTTCTTATTATTTGACTTTTATGACGGTAACTCATAGTAGAGAAGGTTGTGATAGCCAGACATGGCAGCATTGGCTCTGGAGGTTGCGATGGTGTTCCATCTGCTAGTAGTGGCCTCCGTTGGTCAAAGGCCAGGTTCATAGCAATGGAAGCTGTTGCTTCTGACCTGTAGGTGTGAGATGCATGGCTTTCTCTCCAACATCGGGTCAACTCTCCAGAGACTCCTAGAAGTTGACGACGGTCCATTGTCTAAGACTAGAATGGAGGTTGATGGTTGGTGCAGCGACGCTGAGTGAGGCAACTCTTGGTGAGGCGATGTTGGGTGCATTATAGATAGACTTTTAGGTTCCGAGCGTCAATCATCAGTGCACCAACACCAGTGTTGATGACGGTTACTCGAGCGGCAACTTCCGAGCAGTGGTGTGTCAGCATCGTGTGGAATGGGAGACGACGATCGGCTCACGACATAGCCTCACGACCTCTTGCTCGTGGTTAGAGAGGGGCCAGAGACACATGGGAGTCTGACGACTATGGCCACGGCTATCGTCGAGTGATTTGGGTGTCTTCGGTGGTGTGCATCACAATATCACGTGTGCACGGAGAAGAACACAGAGAGAGATGCAGCAGATTAAAAGAAACTTAGGGTTTAATTGATGAACTATGGTTTATATAATCAATCAACTCCAACTTAAATGGAAATTTTGTTACGCTTCTGTAAGTGCATAGATACGTCGTTAGTAATAAAAGATTATCGATCCCACAAGGACAGGTTATAAGCACTAGTGATTGTTCATGTAGAATTAGCTAAACTCTCGATGGTTGTAAGTGAACTATTTCTTGAGAAGAAAAGAACTTAGGAAGTAGATGTGAGAACTGGCAAGAGAAAGAGAGTTTTACTTGGTTAGGGAAGAGCTCTAGGAGTTCGGTTTCGTTGTGGTGGTAACTAATACATCATGTTCTATCCTTTCCTCATTGTCAATCAACATGTACACGTCGGAAGTTATAGCTACTGCCCCTAAGCACTAAACAGAGAAGATCCCTGTGAAATCCTATTACAGTTAACACCTGTCACTAGGGCGTCTTGGTAGATCACAAGAATGCAAACCTGGTCGGTATCATTAAGGATAGAGATAGGGGTTTGGTTTGGTTTCTTACTTCCTTGTGGAGGAATTACCTCTCCTTTCAAGGGAGTATCCTAGATGTCCGTGAACGGGTTACCCCTGTCACTAGGGCCCCTCGGGTATACGATCTAAGATCCTCTTTTTACGAAATTAGCAATCCTAACACAATCAATTAATACGACATGGCAAACAAGTCTCATGCATATCAAATTAAAACAAGACAAGAGAAATCATTCAAAGAGTGAAAGCATAAGCATGAATCTTACATCATAACCTATCCACAACTACTCCTTGATCCTAGAACAAAGAATCTACTCCATAGACGTAGGAGAAAAACCCAAAGACATAGTATAATTAAACATTCAATCCCAGGCAAGAAGAGAGAGGGAATAGAGATGCTTATTCAATGACATCGAGTGATCTTCGAATTCAATCCTCTGCTTCTGGAGTTGATGCGGTGATGGAGGTGATCTAGGATCATCGAACAGAGGTCCGAGATGGCGTGGAATGGCACCAAGGTGTATCTCCCTTTTTCCGGCTCTCTCCCAAAGGGGAAGGGTTAAGAGCCCTTTTATAGGCTAGGGCACGGGTGCCACACGACCCGTGCCATGACCGTGTGAGATCCGCACGACTATGTCATCCTTTGTCTCTAGTCATGAGGTACGGTCGTTCAAGGTCGCACGACCGTGTGCTGCTCTCTCTCGGGAATGGCCACAAGGCTGTGCAGGGTTGCACGACCAGTGTCAGGTTTGCTGCTTTTGCTCCAATGCGTTGACAATCGCGATTTTCACTCCAAGAGTTATCCCTGTCAACACAAAACCAAACAAAGAGTAGATCTCCGACAAAAGAGTAATTATTACTGAATAAATAATGGGAGAGATTATCGTGCGAAGAATATATACAAATAAAGCAAATGAATGTGCGTTAAAACACGCATAAATGATCATAATATCTATGGACATCACACCCCCAGACTTGAACTTTTGCTTGTCCTCAAGTAAAACGCTGCAATCTATGTTCATGAGTTCCTATAGTGTATCATGATCCCTAGTGCATTCGTCTAACTCGATCAACTAGTTTCATTGATAAGTATGTTTGTGGAGTAACCTAAGTACGACCTAAGCTTAAGTTCTTTGTGCTTGGTGTAATAAGTGACTCAAGCTCTTCAAGTTTCAATTTTCTGTCCTAGTCAAGTCGTCATACAATTGAGTTCCTAATGTTCCCGGTGATAGGCACTTACCTGCCACACACTTGGTTCATTTCCCTTAAATTACACAAGGTCTCAAAGGATACTTCTCGGAATCAAGAGAAACATAACATTTATTTCTCCAGTAACTTAACTCAGTCTCAAAGAGATAAATTGTTAGTTTTCACTCACGACAACCGCTTTTTATCCCTTATTGAACTTTTTTTTTATTTATTTATTTTTGGTGTTATAGAAGCACTCATCACAAATGCAAGATGCAAATGTTGGGATTTAGATTTTTCCGAATGAGATTCCATGATCCGAGATCATCCGGTAATCAAAATGTAACTAAGGAATCCCCATGGGAACACAAGTACTAAACAAATTGGATGAATCATAACTATTTCAAATTATTTCTACTATTCAAGCTTAAGTGAAGTGAAAGTAAGATCCTTAAGGTTAGGCCAAAACTTATACTAAACTCCGTACAATACTTAGCTTATTTCATGCTACTAAAGATAGAGAAAGGAGGTACACCAAACGTACTAATACTATCTCTATGACACATGAACTAAGAATATACACGTGCTAGTCATTTTGCTATTGGATGAGTTAGCAGAAGAAGTAGAAGGTTCGATGCTCTCTAATATGCCTCAAAACTATTCAAAATAAATACGATGAAAAACTACAAGTGGGAAAAGAAAGTGCAATATGAAACTGAAAAATAGAATGAAATGCAAGTAGATAAAGTAAAATAAATAAATATGCAGAAGGACAAGGAAAAAGACTCGACTCGACTCAGGTTGTGCAAACACAACACCCCCCCCCCCCAGATTTAGACTTTTCAACGTCCCGATGAAATCAAAATGGTGGCGGGGGAGGGGGATAAGGGGGTCCCCGTTGTGTGTCGGAGGGAAATTTAGGCATACCAGGGAGATGGCCAATGTGCTGGTGATATTGGTAAAGAGCGTCTACTTATTGTCTAGTAATATCCATATCATCCCTGAAATTCCTCATTCTTTCCTGGTCAACCTTATAATCCTGAACAAATCCTGTTACCTAGCTATGAAAGCCTCTAGTAAACTGAAAATGGTCCTGTACCTCCGTATACTGGTCGTCAGACAACTTGAAGCAACCCTCCAACAATTGTTGTTGGGTAGCGTGCCTCTCATGAAGCGAGTCTAAGGAAGCACGGAAATCAGAAAAATCAAATCTTGAAGGTCCCGTACCATAGGCGAAAGAGTGCCTACCAAGTTACGAACATCCGGAGGGTTGCGGGAGTCTTGATGATGAGGGTTCTTGATGGTGCTCGGTATCTTCTATAAGGGAGGGGACAAACTTGGGTTCTGAATCAATGATCACCCAGTTCGCGGGGTTGCGAACTGAAGTGCGCTTGGGACAAGCAAGGGGTAATGGGAAACCATCGTTCCTAGGGAAAGCAAACCCATTTTTGTCCCGACAAATCATCTTCATTGCAAGACAAGAGTCGATGTCGATCTTATCATTACCATGAACGATCTCCATGTTAGAGTGTATACTAAAAGCCTAACTTTTGTAAACATTTATTTTTGAAATAAAAGAATCACATTGGTCAAATGTGTATATTTATTTGCTAAGTTTAGTTGTTCAATTAATTTATATTATAGATAACATGGTGTGTGGTGTCACACACAGAAGATCATGTTATCAGTTCTTTATAAATTATAAACAGTTGCTCATGACTAAGATGGAAAGGAATAAACCGTTGGAATAGTCGTAGTGTAATTAAGTATTAGTTTATCTTAACTAATAAATTACACTAGTATACTCTGAGTGTATTGAGTAGGACCATTTAAGGCAAGTTCTTTTTATACTGACTTAATAAAAGAACAAGACCTTAGTTATTATGGAAGTGTGTGCTCTTAATCCTAATATAATAACAAGCACATATATTTAGTATTTATTTCTTTACTTATCAAAGGGTGAGATTTAGCTCGATAAATCAATAGGCCCGATAAGTTGGGAAATTATATTACTTATAGTGTGTATTGTTGATTATAGAAGGAAACTGTGTCCTACTAATCTAGGTTGAGAATGTCCCCAAGAGGAGCTCATAAGGATTGTCATGTTAAACCTTGTAGGTGGACTTAGTCCGACATGACGATAAGGTTGAGTGGTACTACTCTTGGTCTAAGACATTAATTAAAGTGAGTTGTCAGTAACTCAATTAAATTAATGGGCATTCGATATCTTAAACACAGGGAGACTAACACACTCATGATAAGAAGGAGCCCATAATGTAATTTGGGATTGGTGCGGTAGTGCAATAATAACTCTCTAGTGGAATGAGTTATTGTTGATGAACTTGAACACGGAATACTCAAGCTCATCGGAAGGCCAAAACCAATTTCTCTTCTAGGTCCCTGTCGTAGCCTCATTAATGCCTCAAGTCCACTCATGAAAAGACCTTCTTGGTGTCCAAGAGGGGGCCGACCCATAGCTTGGTGACCAAGCCATAGGGGTCGGCCAATTCCTTCTCAAAGGGGCTGGCCCTTTGCTTGGTGTCCAAGCAAAGAGGGGCCGACCACAATAAATTCAAATAGGAGGGGTGTTTTGAATTTTTAAAATCTTCTCTTTGTAGAAATCTATAAGTTTTAAAAGAGAGATTTTAAAATTAAAAACTTTCCTTATTTGAATTAGGCCACATGGTTTAAAAGAAAGTTTAAAAGTTTGAAAACTTTACTTTTTTAACCATCCTCATGGTTTTTAGTAAAAAGGAAGATAAGTTTTAAATTTGAAACTTTCTATTTTTGTAACCATGTTAAAAAAGGAAATTTTAGAAGAGAAGTTTTAAATTTTAAAACTTGGTTTTAAATTTTTAAAACTTTCCTTTCTTAACTTCCAAAATAGGAAAGAGAGCTTGTAAAATTTTATAAGAGGATTTCTTCTTTTATAAAATTTTATAAAAATTATTTTTCTCATTGATGATGTGGCCGGCCACCCTTGCTTGGTGCCCAAGCAAGGGGTCGGCCAATCAATCCATGATTGATGATTGAATCAATCAAGAGGAAAGAAAAGGAAAAATTAAAAGGGAAAAGGTAAAACAAGAGGATGATTTTAATTTTTGTAAAAAATCATTCTTTATTTTCTTTGGGCAAGTAATATAAAAGACGGGGAGGAGAGGCCTCATGATTTATCAATTCTTATTCTCAAGTTGGTGCTTCCTCTTGTGGCCGGCCCTCTCCCTCTCTTTTTCCCCTTGCTCTCTTTTGTTCTCTTGTGGTGGTGGCCGGATTTTAGAGAAGGAGGAAGAAGGCTTTTGGGTGGTGTTCATCTTGGAGGATCGTTGCTCACACGACATCCAAGGTGAGGCGAGGAATACAACAGAAGATCTTGAGGTTATTAGCATACAAAGAAAAGGTATAACTAGTAATTGTTTTCCACATCATGCTAGTTATTTTTCTTTGTAAGAATTCTAAACACAAGAGACATTAAATTCAAGTTTTTCGAATTTGTAATTCGTGTTTGCGTTTTTTTTATTTTTCGAATTTGTGATTCGATTGTTCTTTTTGATTAAACCTAATATTATTTTAGGAAATTAAATATTTAATTTTGTTAAAAGGTTTTGTCAAGGAAGTGGTGGATGCTCCCATACCCAAGAAGGTCATGTGCCTCGCTATGTTTGTCCTGGGAACCGATTTTCGAAATAGATATTTAATTGAATTTGTAACATAGGTTGATTTGGATCAATAGTGTTAAGTTCTGCTTGCGATCCAAGTCTAAACCATTAAAAACATATAAGTTAAATTTGGAATCAATAATGTTAAGTTCCGTTTGCGATTCCTAATTTAACTTCTAAAGAACACAATAGGTTGTTTAGGAAAGGTTTGACACTTGTACAAAATTTTTGTATAGTGGAACCGGTACGATCTTCCTAGGACCAACCAACAATTGGTATCAGAGTTAGGGTTTGCCTCTATATGTTTTGGTTTTCAATTAATTATGCACATGCCATACATAATTTAGGCAGGATAATAGTAGGATATGCTAACTTTGTTGTTGCAGGCTCCAACTATTATGGCTTATAGATGTTGTGTGAGATTGGACCCTTGGACATGTCAAGGGCATTATTTTGTGTGTGCATGATTGTATGTATCAAATACAGCAGGAGATGTATTAGTTTTAGAATTTTACTTTTTTGTTCAATCTAGAATACATGTATATTCCTTTATGGAATATATGATCGATATATGTAAAATTTTATATTTGTCGCGGATCATATCCTTCCGAGGTGTGGTGCTATTGAAGGACGAGAGGTGCAGCGGAATAAGAAGCAAGATAGATGCGATGACTGGACCCGATGGCGGTGGCTAAAGATGGCAGCAACTAGGGTTGGAACACATGGAGGACAGTGATGGAAAAGGTCATAATAGTTGAAAAATTAATTTTCACATTTATTGCTTTTATTTACTGTGATGTGTGTGTGTTCATGTGATATATGCTAGTATAGGTTAAAATTCCTCACCTTAAATAACTAAGTGGGAGAGGGGTTTTTAAATAAATTCCACAGTCTCCATTACTTGTTTGTAAGTGATGCAACAAGCTTGTGTGTTGGCTCTAAGTGCCTCCCTCCACAACGGATGGGTTTGTTGCGGATCACTAGATCAAACTTCCTTTATGGATGGTTATAGGAAATTATTTAGGAGCGTGTGATCTTCTGCAACTAAAGGGGCATAATCCTATTTAATCGACTAAGTATCAAGTAATGATATACACTTAGACGCATTCAATAGTATCCTCCCCAACGGAGTCACTGCTATTGTTTTACGGGACCAAAGGAATACCAACTATTAATTTGTCATAAAGCTAGGTAAAATCCCCTCTTACAAATGTCTGAATTTGTATACGTCCACACTAACGTGGCATACAAAATTCACGGTGTTTGAAGTAATTTTATTTGCCATAAAGTTAGGTTGACAAAATAAAATGGGTAAAACCTCCTCCTACAAACAATTGAATTTGTATATGTCCACACTAACGTGACATATAAAATTCATGGTGTTTGTGGTAATTTAAGGTTGACAAGATAATTAATGAGTAAGACCCTCCTCTTACAAATGTTTGATTTTATATACGTCCACACTAACGTGGCATACAAAATTCACGGTGTTAGAGGTGTTGGTGAATTTAAATGATATTATTTTGAGGAATCAATATTATTTTAAATTCAAAAGTTTTAACCAAATATTTGATCAAAGGTAGACCAACTATTAATTTTATTTGTCATAAAGTTAGGTTGACAAGATAATAAAATTAATGGATAAATCACTAGGATTTTGAGGTGTTGGTCTTGACTAAATATTTTTGTGATTCTTAGGATTTCAAATGCTTGTCAATCCCCTAGATGTTATACTATAGAATAGACTTAGTAGTCCCAATTATGATTGGAAACAAAACTTGGACTCTAAGGTGGACTGTCCTCTCAGAAATGAGAACAATAAAAGTGTATTTAATTCATTAGTTGTTGAAACATGTTTAGTGGTGTTATCTATCGGTACCTGGTATGTAGATATGGGAGCCACTGATCATGTCTACAATTCATTGCAGGGGTTCTAGGAAACTTGACAACTATGTGAAAGGGAAAATACAGTCTACATGGGCACTACTGAAAAAGTAGCAGATGTTGTAGTGGGAGATGTTTATCCTTTGAAAGGAATAAAACATTGATTGTCTTGACGTACTAAGTTTTAGAAAGAACTTGATTTCAGTTTCTAAAACTATTTAAGGATTGATATACTATCTCTTTTGATAATGATCTTGTCTGAGAAGCTTGACAAAAAAGAAAGCTGGGAGAAAACCTACTGCTGATGAAGAATAATACCTGTAGAATACCGATCCGAGAAATCCAAAGCGGATCTGGGAGAATGAAGTCACAGGATGCCCTCCTTGTGTGAAGAGCTGAAGACGAAAGGAAAGCTTTGATGAAGAAAACCAAGATCTGGAGCTTCCAAGGCTTCCTACGCACAAGAGACCAACCAACACTATTATCAGTGACCTAAGACCGGGGTAGGAATCCCTGGCTAGGCCCTCCGACGCTCAAGTCAGTGATCTCTCTTTTTTTGTGTGGAAACCCCAGAAAGAAGAAGAAGATGAACAGTAGTTGAAAACTAGGGTTGTGAGTGTGAGCCTCAACGCGAGCATACTTGGCCAACGGAGAGGATTCCCCCTTTTATACCACTTCATATAACCTTCGTAGTCATGAAGTGGACCCCGGTTTGTTAGACTTTGTTATGAGATGACGTAAGTCACGTACTTGCAGAAAATGACTTTTAAGGAATCTTTCTTGTACCCCAGATGTACCTTTTTTCTAGTACCTGCAGAAGAGTCTACAAACATTCTTCCCGCCGAGTTAGTCAACCTGTTATACGATTACATAAAGCAAATATTTTCATAAGCTATCCATAAATATCCTTAAAATGTTTATTCTTGTCCTGTCCTATAAGTTATATTTTATCACCCTTGTTTGGTTATCCTGTCTTCACTATGTTGTGGACAACACGATATTATACTATGGTTTATATCGGTCGGGATTGACCTTAGGTTTCGTATAGGCGGGTTATTATTTGTATTCAACACATGTCCTCTTCATCTGATAATATATTATAAATCCTGTATGGTCTTGTAGTTGCTCATTCTCGGACGATCATATACATCCGCCTGATATTAATCTATATTCGCATGTGCTAGCTCAGACAATCCTAGCCGATATTGGTCTTTCTTTCTTAAGTTATATCCCGGCCGATATTAGCCTATCCTTTCTTTAAGATATTGTCCCGGCTGGTGTTGACCTATATTTTCTTAAGTGTGCTACCTTGTCTGATATTTGCCTATATTTTCTTAAGCATGTTGTCTCGGACGATATTAGCCTACCCTTCTCAAGATGTACTCCGATCGGTATTAGCCTATTTCTTTAAGGTATTACCTCGGCCGGTGTTGGCCTATCTTTTCTTTAAGGTATTATCCCAGCCGGTGTTGGCCTATATTTTCTTAAACGTGTTACCTCGCCCGATATTTGCCTATGTTTCCTTAAGCATGTTGTCCCGGACGATATTAGCCTATATTTTCTTAAGCCCGATATCCCGACCGATATTTATATTGCTTAATTCTGCTATCTCTTTTCTTTCCCCTTTTCTCCGGGGACCTACTAAACCTAACCCATATCACTAGCCTTCCTTCCAAGTCTAGTCAAAGGAGGTGTAGCCGACTGACTATACTAAGTCTATTTTTTGTTTCTTTGCCTATTTTTGATCATGTACCTACCATGGTCTCTGCAGTAGCCTCATGACTTTTTCTGAAGTAGTCCTCGTGACTTCTAGTACAGCAATCCCGTGAACCCAAGTATAGTGATCCCGTGAGTCCAAGTATAGTGATCCCGTGAGTCCCTCGATCCTTTTAATAGGGTTGTGATCCTTCCTTTCTTCTTCACTCACTTCAGTTCTTCTCCTTTTTGCTTGTCTTCTCTTACCGAGAGTATGGCTTTAGGCCTCTCTCTTTGGGAGAAACCTCTGTTGGCGAAGATAGGATTTATCAATGCAGTTGCTCAAACTCCAGACCCAGCTAACTCTCAAGCACGAGAGTTAGAGGTATTTCTGTCGGTCACCCAGTTTCAAACAAGGTCAAGAACGACCTTAAAGAATAAAGTTTGTCGGGATCCGGAGCGTAAGACCCCAGGGTGGAAAGGCTTGATGACCCGACCTGCTATTAGTGATCAGTTAATGTTGCCATCGCAGCCCAGGTTGCTTTGATTTCAGGCTAAGGTGGGTGTTCCGGAATTAGAGCTCAAAAGGCTCAGGCAGGAGGTGGACCTTTCAGTCACATGTTGGAGAGGGTATGAACAAGTTTGTGCTTTCTTGTTCATGAGACCACTCTGCTTCATAGTTTTCTTCGTCCGGGTAATATATTTCCACTTCTTCAACCCGGGCAAGCTTCCTTCATGCCTTGGTAAAATCTATACTTAGTGGGGTTGAAGTTTTCTAAGGAGTCTAAGATCTCATGTTTATAACTTTTGTTGACCTTTCGAGGTTTAATGTTTTGAGAGGAAAATGTAATGTTATGTATCTGATCATGTTTTAAGTGTAAAATCGAACGATCTTTTGTATCGAACTGGGTGACTTTCTTGAATCCTTCTGGTTCATAAGAATAGACGCGATGACCCGACCAATATTAACTTGTATATCATAAACATTGTTGTAACACCCACTAAGCTTTTAAGATGAATATGAGAATGATGAATTTGCCTTAGAAAAATATTAGTAGAATGTTGAACCAAAAAGAAATAAAAATAGGGAATGGTCAAGGATTGAACCTTGAACCCCTCATGATGTGAATGATAGGATTAATGGGTAATAACCAGTTGGGATAGGAATAATATATTGATAGCAAAGGAGGGAAACTCATGATAAGGGTGAGAGTAAAAGCTAGCCAAAAGAAAAAAAGAAAAGAGCAAGAGAAAGGCAACTTGCCTTCCTTCTTTTCTCTCCCTCTTCTTCTTCTTTTTGCCGTGGACTTAAAGAGGACCATTAAGGGGATTCATTCCCCCTTGTTTCATCATGAATGATGAGAACAAATAAATAAATAAAATAAAAAGAAAAAAAAAATGAAAAAAGGGCTAAGGGAGAAGGAAAGCAAAAACCAAGTTTGCTACCTCTTTTCCCTTAACATAAAAGGGAACATGTGAAGAGAAGATTGGATTTTTCTCTCATTTCTCTCATTCTCCCCTCTCCCTCACCGAGAACCTCAGTCCCCTCTCCTCCATCTTCGGCCCAAGCCAAGGTTTTCTCCTAAGAAAGCCTAAGATACAAGGAGGACTTAGCAAGGAATCAAGGGAAGGAAACTAGAAGAAGAGGCTACTTCTTCCATCACCACACCTTAGATCCACAAGCGAAAAGGAGGTAAGCTTCCCCTCACCTGTGGTACAAGGCATTTTATGTGCTTTTCGGATTTTATGAGGATTAGAAAACCTAGAATAGAATTTAAGAAAATTCGGCCAAAGAAGAGTTTTCAAATCTAGGAAGGTTTAAACAAGTCCTCATTTCATGATATTTTTCTATGCTATGTAGGAAGGTTTTCCTTCATGTTTTTATACCTATATGATGCTTGGTCAGAGGAGTACCTAACCCTAGAATTTTGGCCAAAAAAAATATTTTAAAGAGGTTAGAGAAATCATTGTTTAACCAAACTAGTACAAGATTCCCTCCATGAATTACTAAGGGTCTTTTGTTGGTTTTTCTTGCTTAAAAGTTACTTGGAACCAAAAGAAAATCCACTCATATGTTTCAGCCAAGAAAAGAGCTTAGGGTTAGGAAGACCTTTAAATTTAAGTAACCATGTTTATATGATAGAATATAGAGTTCTCTTAAAGAATTGCATGTTGAATATTGCTAGAAATTCATGAACTCTTCATTAAGATTTTCGGCCATGATAAGATGGATAGCTTAGAAAAGCTTAAACAAAATTTTAACATGCTCAAGACCTCTGTGATATTAAGATATGAAAGTTGTTTAATGCTCTCATGTTTAATTAGGGTATAGAGAATTTAGTTACATGATATATGACATGTAAGATCACAAGGGTCCTAGCTTGTTTATGAACCAAATTTGTATATGATGTTCTTAGTAATTTTTGCCATGAAACTTACTTAGGTTTTCCATGCTTTAGGCCACTTAAAACATAGTTTAGAGATTGGTAGGTTTCGGCCATGAGGAAAAAAAAAAAAGAAAGAAACCTAGGAAGCCTAAGATACAATTCACATGTATGTTTATTATGCTTGTCTTTGTACATGCTATGAAACTTGTATGACTTCCTATGCTTTTAGGCTATTTGAAGCAAGTTTAAACACTGATGAGTCTCGGCCAAGTAGGGTTTAAATGACCTAGAGGCCTTAGAATTGAAACCAATTGTGTTAGAAATGCTTCTTATGGAAATATGATAATATGTTGATTGAGTCACATGCTTGTATAATTTTTCCATGACCTAAATGGACCATTGTATGTTTCGGCCATGAAGGGATAGATGCCCTAGAAACCCCTAGAACAAAAATTAAATATGCTCATGTCACTCTACATGAAATATGATAAGTAGAAAGCCAAAGTTCTCATGCTATATGTTGTTTAATGACCTAAAATGAGGCTAGGGTAAGTTTCGGCCATACCCATTGTATGATGCCTTATTATGAATTTATACATGATGTTAGTTCAAGTTCACATGCTTGTATGCTTGCTTTTAGCCCTAATGAATACTTGTAAAATTTCGGCCATGACATATGTTAAGGGCTTGAAGAACTTAGGAACTAGCTCAAATATGCTTACTATGTTACTTGAAAAAAATGCTATAAATATGGTTTAAGGTTTCCATGCTTTCATGACATTTGGGACCTTGTTTCACACCTGATAGGGTTCGGCCACATGAAGTTTAGGGGCTTGGAGAACTTAGTAACCAAGTTAATCATGCTTATAATGCTTCCTATGAAATTGATGTGATGATAATTTAGGTTCCACATGCTTGGAGGTTGTTTTTACCTAAATTGAGATCTAAGGGGGGGTTCGGCCATGATAAGAACTCAAGGGATTAGGAAGCTTAGAACCCAAGCTAACTATGTTACCATGTTTCTTATGATAGTATAATCACATGATACACCCTTATGCTTAAACATGTATGCTTGTGATTTATACTTTCCATGATATGATATGTGCTTAGAAATATGCATGCTTTCATGATATGCTATGTGGATAGGAATATGCATGCTTTGATGATATGCTATGTGCTTAAAATAAGCATGCTTCCATGATATGCTATGTGGATAGAAATATGCATGCTTTGATGATATGCTATGTGCTTAAAATATGCATGCTTTCATGATATGCTATGTGGATAGAAATATGCATGCTTTGATGATATGCTATGTGCTTAAAATATGCATGCTTTCATGATATGCTATGTGGATAGAAATATGCATGCTTTGATGATATGCTATGTGTCTAAAATATGCATGCTCTCATGATATGCTATGTGGTGAAAATATGCATGCTTTTATGACATGATGTATGCCTAAGTGATGCATACTTTTTATGACATGATGTATGCCTAAGTGATGCATACTTTTTATGACATGATGTATGCCTAAGTGATGCATACTTTTTATGACATGATGTATGCCTAAGTGATGCATACTTTTATGACATAACGTATGCCTAAGTGATGCATACTTCTATGATATGCTATGTGACTAAATGATGCATTTTTATACATGCTACTTTACTTTGTAAGGCTTGTACCAAGGGTGGTCTCCTAATCAGTCCCTAGGCCTTTGGCTGTGTGATCCAGGCTAGTAAAAACAAAGGGATGGGCTCCTTAGTACGCCCCTAGGTCTATGGCTGTGTGATCCGGACCTGGTTCCTAGTATGATTCAAGACTTGCTACCTTGGATATACTTAGGAAGCACGCATATCTACGTGATTTATCTATGTGTCGTACAAGCCGGGGCCCTGATTATGTTGATATTATGTTCAAGTATATATGTAAGAAGAAATGGTTTTAAAGATCATGAGACATACACATGTTTTTCGGATACATGTTTTCAAAATCATATTGCATACACCTTATGATCATGTTGTGATGATGCTATGATTTATGATATGCCATGATTAGATACGATTATGTTGTGTTTCATGCTATGCTTTAAGAGCTTGATATGCCATGCCACCTTATGATGATACTATGATATGCCATGATTAGATATGATTATGTTATGTTTCATGCTATGCTTTAAGAGATGATATGCCATGACTAGTTATGATTTTGTTATGTTGCATGATATGCTTAAAGAGTATGATATGTTATGCCATGACTAGTTGAGATCATGTTATGTTGAGACATTCTTTGATCATGTGATGATTTTTGGTTTTAGTGAGTAGGAAAGGAACTTACTGAGCCATGAGTGCTCATAGCTTACTTTCCTTGTACCACAGATAAAGGAAAAAGCTGGATGAGCTAAAGGAGCAGCAGGAGAGGCAAGGAGATGTGTGTGGCAGTGGCTAGGCAACCAAATAAGAACCTGCTTTAAAAACTTTTAAAGAACTATGCTTTGGTATCATGAATTGTAGTACCGTATGTGTGATTTGATGTTATGTTTCTACTAATTTTGATATCATGTTATTGATGCCATGATAGTGTAGTTCGGATTTGATGAAAAGAAAAACAAAAGAAAAGTTTTATTAAACTAAGAAAATTATTTTAAGTCTTCCGCTGTCTTAAAAACAAAAATTTGTACATGGAGTATCGTAGCCCCGTCTCTTAGGGTTAGCAGGGAGGGCGGGCGTTACAGGTTGGTATCAGAGCCAAAGTTTTTTTTTTTTGCCAGCTCACTACACACACATCAAGCCTCCAACCTGCGGCTCCAAGTAAGAATGTTTATGCTTAATTTTATATGCTCATGCTTATTTTCTTGTGTTATATTATTTGCTTGCTATTTATTTCTTTGCTTTATTATATTGCTTATGCTTTATTTATGATGCATGGTTGCTACCTTATTCTTTATTTTTAGTCATAGTTTTATACTAGGATTGCATCTTGGTAGGTTAGGAATTATACCAGAACAATCTCACAAATGGATAGAAACAAACAAAACAGTACGTTAGATTGGCTAAAAAATGATAACCACTTATACTAGTCTATTTGTCATTATTTAGATCAACATGGTTAGGACACGCAATGCCCGAACCGAGGGGACAGTGACTCCACCAGACCTGACACAGGTAGTCGTAGACCTCCAGCATCAGATCACAGAACAACAGCAGCTGATCACTACCTTAATGGGTCAGCAAGGCAACCCGGTTACCCCACCGGCAAATCAGAATACATTACCGGTTATACCTACAGCCGCGCCAGTACCCCCGGCAGCCCCTATTCCGATGGTCCGACAAGAGGCCTATCTGATTCAGTGGCAAAGGCTTAAGCCGGAAGCATTCTCAGGAAACTGCGAACCATGGGATGCACAAGCCTGGCTTAAGACCGTGGAGAGCATAATGGAACTACCGGACTGGCCTGAACACGAGAAGGTCAAATGCGCGTCGTTCTGCCTTACCGGAGATGCCCGGATGTGGTGGGACCGAGTAAAAGCGAAAAGACAAATAAACCAGATGTATTGGACGGATTTTGAGACAGAGTTCTTAGAAGAATTCTTCCATATGCAAGTGACCAACAAGCACTATGACGAGTTCACTGAGTTCCGGCAAGGTGATCTGTCAGTTAACGAAGCCGTCAAGAAGTTCAACCGCCTAGCACGTCTGTGCCCAGAACTGATCAGTACTGAAAAAGAAAGGGTCCGGTTAATGTTAAAGATGCTCCGACCCGAGATCGCTCTGAACGTAGCCGGCGGAGTTAATAGACCGCAGACTGCAGAGGAGCTAGTCAGCAGTGCCCTGATTACCGAGCACTACCAGAAAGTAATGAACAAGGGCAAGAACCAAGCACTGACCGGAGGACAAAAATCGCACAATACCAGAACCGACTGGAAAGGAAACTCAGGTGGAAAAAGGAAACAGTGGAACAACACAAAAGGTGGTCCGGCCAATAAGCAAACTAAATACCCTCAGTGTACCACTTGTGGAAAAATGCATTCCGGAGTATGCCTCCTAAGCACCAGGAAGTGCTATAGCTGTGGAAAGGAAGGTCATCTAGCGAGAAATTGCCCAACTCAGCCTCAGGCACCACCTCCGCAGAACTTTCAGAACAGGAGTGCCCCCGCACAGCTTCACCAGATGCAAGCTGCCATAGAAGGGACTTCAATCAGCCAAGGAAGATTGGAAGCCCCTCCCCTTGTGACAAATGCCAGAGTCTACTCCCTTACCCAGGAAGACGTGGCGAACGCCTCTACTGTCGTCACAGGTCAGCTATCTAATTTCAGTCAGTATGCTAGAATTTTATTCAATGCTGAAAGCGAACTGATGAGGGAATCCATCGAGAAACTGAGACATGTTTCGTATCCGTTAGTTGAAACCATGTCCGGACAACTCTCTACCCTCACCATAACACCAACGTTATTCGAGAACATGATAGAGAAGCAAACCAGGGACCCGAGCCTTCAAAGAATTAAACAAGAGACCGCAGAAGGAAAGAATGACGGGTTCCGTATCGCAGACGATGGAATATTATACCTCAGGGATCGATTATGTATTCCAGAGGATCCAGAGTTGCGAAAGAAGATACTGGAAGAAGCCCATACAACGCCTTATGCAATGCACCCGGGTTCCACTAAGATGTACCAGGGCTTGAAAAAGAAATTTTGGTGGTCCGGTATGAAAAGAGAAGTGGCTCAGTACGTCAGTACTTGTCTGACCTGCCAAAGGGTAAAAGCTGAACACCAGAGATCCGGCGGATTACTACAACCTGTCCAAATTCCAGAATGGAAATGGGAAGAAATCTCCATGGATTTTATTTCAGGTCTACCCAGGACGACAAACGGATAAGATGATATATGGGTGATCGTGGATAGATTGACGAAGTCTGCACACTTTTTGGCGATCAAGATGACTTATTCAACTGAACAACTAGCTCAGATATATGTTGAGGAAATCATCAGATTACATGGTATCCCTAAGACCATTATTTCTGATAGAGACGGACGTTTTGTCTCGCACTTTTGGGAGTGCGTTCAGAAGGCCTCGGCACGAAGTTGTTATTTAGTACAACTTTCCACCCTCAGACCGATGGGCAAACTGAAAGAGTGAACCAAATATTGGAAGATATGTTAAGAGCTTGCGCCCTGGACTTCAAGGGAAGCTGGTGCCGATATCTATACCTGGCAGAATTCGCCTACAATAATAGTTACCAAGCTACTCTTGGAATGGCACCTTACGAAGCTCTGTATGGGAGGAAGTGTAGATCTCCTATATGCTGGTATGAAAGTGGTGAAAAGAAGGAAATGGGGTTCCGAACGGAACTTATTGATGACACCACCCGAGCTATACAGAAGATCCGCCAACGAATAGAAACTGCTCAGAGTCGACAGAAGAATTATGCCGATAAACGGCGCAGGCCGCTAGAATTCAACATCGGAGATTTGGTATTCCTTAAGGTATCCCCCATGAAAGGAATAATGAGATTCGGAAAGAGAAGCAAGTTAAGCCTACGATACGTAGGACCATACCGGATTTTAGAAAGAGTGGGCCAAGTCGCATACAGACTAGAACTACCTCCAGACATGGCAGCCATTCACAATGTGTTCCATGTATCGATGCTCAAGAAGTGTACTCCCAGCACAAATCAAGTGATTGAGCCACAGTCGGTACAGGTTCAAGAGGACCTAAGTTACGAAAGTAGACCTATTCAGATCTTGGACCGAGAAGTCAAGAGGTTAAGGAACAAAGAAATACCCTTAGTAAAGGTTCTATGGCGGAATCAACGATTTGAAGAAGCCACCTAGGAACGCGAGGACGATATGAAGCAAAAGTACCCGGAGCTATTTTAAAGTTCGAGGATGAACTTTTTATGAGGTACAGGGTACTGTAACACCCACTAAGCTTTTAAGATGAATATGAGAATGATGAATTTGCCATACAAAAATATTAGTAGAATGTTGAACCAAAAAGAAATAAAAAGAAATAAAAATAGGGAATGGTCAAGGATTGAACCTTGAACCTCCCATGATGTGAATGATAGGATTAATGGGTAATAACCAGTTGGGATAGGAATAATATATTGATAGCAAAGGAGAGAAACTCATGATAAGGGTGAGAGTAAAAGCTAGCCAAAAGAAAACAAGAAAAGAGCAAGAGAAAGGCAACTTGCCTTCCTTCTTTTCTCTCCCTCTTCTTCTTCTTTTTGCCGTGGACTTAAAGAGGACCATTAAGGGGATTCATTCCCCCTTGTTTCATCATGAATGATGAGAACAAATAAATAAATAAAATAAAA
Organism: Zingiber officinale; assembly: GCF_018446385.1. Lineage (NCBI taxonomy): Eukaryota > Viridiplantae > Streptophyta > Magnoliopsida > Zingiberales > Zingiberaceae > Zingiber > Zingiber officinale. The sequence continues at coordinate 70,861,547 of NC_055993.1, forward strand.
ATAAAAAAAATGAAAAAAGGGCTAAGGGAGAAGGAAAGCAAAAACCAAGTTTGCTACCTCTTTTCCCTTAACATAAAAGGGAACATGTGAAGAGAAGATTGGATTTTTCTCTCATTTCTCTCATTCTCCCCTCTCCCTCACTGAGAACCTCAGTCCCCTCTCCTCCATCTTTGGCCCAAGCCAAGGTTTTCTCCTAAGAAAGCCTAAGATACAAGGAGGACTTAGCAAGGAATCAAGGGAAGGGAACTAGAAGAAGAGGCTACTTCTTCCATCACCACACCTTAGATCCACAAGCGAAAAGGAAGTAAGCTTCCCCTCACCTGTGGTACAAGGCGTTTTATGTGCTTTTCGGATTTTATGAGGATTAGAAAACCTAGAATAGAATTTAAGAAAATTCGGCCAAAGAAGAGTTTTCAAATCTAGGAAGGTTTAAACAAGTCCTCATTTCATGATATTTTTCTATGCTATGTAGGAAGGTTTTCCTTCATGTTTTTATACCTATATGATGCTTGGTCAGAGGAGTACCTAACCCTAGAATTTCGGCCAAAAAAAATATTTTAAAGAGGTTAGAGAAATCATTGTTTAACCAAACTAGTACAAGATCCCCTCCTTGAATTACTAAGGGTCTTTTGTTGGTTTTTCTTGCTTAAAAGTTACTTGGAACCAAAAGAAAATCCACTCATATGTTTCGGCCAAGAAAAGAGCTTAGGGTAAGGAAGACCTTTAAATTTAAGTAACCATGTTTATATAATAGAATATAGAGTTCTCTTAAAGAATTGCATGTTGAATATTGCTAGAAATTCATGAACTCTTCATTAAGATTTTCGGCCATGATAAGATGGATAGCTTAGAAAAGATTAAACAAAATTTTAACATGCTCAAGACCTCTGTGATATTAAGATATGAAAGTTGTTTAATGCTCTCATGCTTAATTAGGGTATAGAGAATTTAGTTACATGATATATGACATGTAAGATCACAAGGGTCCTAGCTTGTTTATGAACCAAATTTGTATATGATGTTCTTAGTAATTTTTGCCATGAAACTTACTTAGGTTTTCCATGCTTTAGGCCACTTAAAACCTAGTTTAGAGATTGGTAGGTTTTGGCCATGAGGAAAAATAAAAGAAAAAAAAAAGAAAGAAACCTAGGAAGCCTAAGATACAATTCACATGTATGTTTATTATGCTTGTCTTTGTACATGCTATGAAACTTGTATGACTTCCTATGCTTTTAGGCTATTTGAAGCAAGTTTAAACACTGATGAGTCTCGGTCAAGTAGGGTTTAAATGACCTAGAGCCCTTAGAATTGAAACCAATTGTGTTAGAAATGCTTCTTATGGAAATATGATAATATGTTGATTGAGTCACATGCTTGTATAATTTTTCCATGACCTAAATGGACCATTGTATGTTTCGGCCATGAAGGGATAGATGCCCTAGAAACCCTTAGAACAAAAATTAAATATGCTCATGTCACTCTACATGAAATATGATAAGTAGAAAGCCAAAGTTCTCATGCTATATGTTGTTTAATGACCTAAAATGAGGCTAGGGTAAGTTTCAGCCATACCCATTGTATGATGCCTTATTATGAATTTATACATGATGTTAGTTCAAGTTCACATGCTTGTATGCTTGCTTTTAGCCCTAATGAATACTTGTAAAATTTCGGCCATGACATATGTTAAGGGCTTGAAGAACTTAGGAACTAGCTCAAATATGCTTACTATGTTACTTGAAAAAAATGCTATAAATATGGTTTAAGGTTTCCATGCTTTCATGACATTTGGGACCTTGTTTCACACCTGATAGGGTTCGACCACATGAAGTTTAGGGGCTTGGAGAACTTAGTAACCAAGTTAATCATGCTTATAATGCTTCCTATGAAATTGATGTGATGATAATTTAGGTTCCACATGCTTGGAGGTTGTTTTTACCTAAATTGAGATCTAAGGGGTTCGGCCATGATAAGAACTCAAGGGATTAGGAAGCTTAGAACCCAAGCTAACTATGTTACCATGTTTCTTATGATAGTATAATCACATGATACACCCTTATGCTTAAACATGTATGCTTGTGATTTATACTTTCCATGATATGATATGTGCTTAGAAATATGCATGCTTTCATGATATGCTATGTGGATAGGAATATGCATGCTTTGATGATATGCTATGTGCTTAAAATAAGCATGCTTCCATGATATGCTATGTGGATAGAAATATGCATGCTTTGATGATATGCTATGTGCTTAAAATATGCATGCTTTCATGATATGCTATGTGGATAGAAATATGCATGCTTTGATGATATGCTATGTGCTTAAAATATGCATGCTTTCATGATATGCTATGTGGATAGAAATATGCATGCTTTGATGATATGCTATGTGCCTAAAATATGCATGCTCTCATGATATGCTATGTGGTGAAAATATGCATGCTTTTATGACATGATGTATGCCTATGTGATGCATACTTTTTATGACATGATGTATGTCTAAGTGATGCATACTTTTTATGACATGATGTATGCCTAAGTGATGCATACTATTTATGATATGATGTATGCCTAAGTGATGCATACTTTTATGACATAACGTATGCCTAAGTGATGCATACTTCTATGATATGCTATGTGACTAAATGATGCATTTTTATACATGCTACTTTACTTTGTAAGGCTTGTACCAAGGGTGGGCTCCTAATCAGTCCCTAGGCCTTTGGCTGTGTGATCCAGCCTAGTAAAAACAAAGGGATGGGCTCCTTAGTACGCCCCTAGGTCTATGGCTGTGTGATCCGTACCTGGTTCCTAGTATGATTCAAGACTTGCTACCTTGGATATACTTAGGAAGCACGCATATCTACGTGATTTATCTATGTGTGTTACAAGCCGGGGCCCTGATTATGTTGATATTATATTCAAGTATATATGTAAGAAGAAATGGTTTTAAAGGTCATGAGACATACACATGTTTTTCGGATACATGTTTTCAAAATCATATTGCATATACCTTATGATCATGTTGTGATGATGCTATGATTTATGATATGCCATGACTAGATACAATTATGTTATGTTTCATGCTATGCTTTAAGAGCTTGATATGCCATGCCACCTTATGATGATACTGTGATATGCCATGATTAGATATGATTATGTTATGTTTCATGCTATGCTTTAAGAGATGATATGCCATGACTAGTTATGATTTTGTTATGTTGCATGATATGCTTAAAGAGTATGATATGTTATGCCATGACTAGTTGAGATCATGTTATGTTGAGACATTCTTTGATCATGTGATGATTTTTGGTTTTAGTGAGTAGTAAAGGAACTTACTGAGCCATGAGTGCTCATAGCTTACTTTCCTTGTACCACAGATAAAGGAAAAAGTTGGATGAGCTAAAGGAGCAGCAGGAGAGGCAAGGAGATGTGTGTGGCAGTGGCTAGGCAACCAAATAAGAACCTGCTTTAAAAACTTTTAAAGAATTATGCTTTGGTATCATGAATTGTAGTACCGTATGTGTGATTTGATGTTATGTTTCTACTAATTTTGATATCATGTTATTGATACCATGATAGTGTAGTTCGGATTTGATGAAAAGAAAAACAAAAGAAAAGTTTTATTAAACTAAGAAAATTATTTTAAGTCTTCCGTTGTCTTAAAAAGAAAAATTTGTACATGGAGTATCGTAGCCCCGTCCCTTAGGGTTAGCAGGGAGGGCGGGCGTTACAATTGTTATCCTGTCCGATATTATCCTGTTTACTATAGTTACATTAATTCAAACATTGCTTCCCACATGATTGACTATTATTATTTCATATTTTCCATTTTTGGCCCGGGATTTATAAAATCTAGTCCGTCCTTTTTTATTACACATAGTAAACCACGCCTTTTCAGAATTTCCTTGATTATGATTGGTTCTTCAACGGTAAAAGAATGTTGGGGGTGCGTGACAAGGCGCCACCAACCCCTACACGATTCGATTTGTCACATCCATTATAAATGCCTATTTATGGTTGTATGACATGTGTCTTTTCTCTCTCTCTCTCTCGTAACACCAGCGTTTGCACCTTTCTGTAATCAACGATGTCTGTTGATAAAAGGCATTCTGATCTAACGGTGACCATATGTTCATTCCCCTAAACCCTTCATCTTCTTGTCGACTTTGTTCTTTTTTTCTTACCTTGGCGTTTCTTCTTTGCTGCCATCTTTGATCAATCCTCATGCTCACCGTCTTCCAGTGATCATCTTTCTTAGCTCCTAGTAAGTAATCTGTCGTTCCGATAACCCTTACTTCTATCTATGGCTAAAGAGACGATTGCTCCTTGGTATACTCAAATTTCATCCTCTTTCGACAAGGATGCTCAGCTTGTCATTCGTCTGCAGTATGAGATTCCTATGGAATATGACATCATAATTCCTAACCCAGATGAACATCCTTACCGCCCTCCTGCTAACTGTGTAACCTTCTTTAGGGATCAGTTGATAGGGGGTTTAAGGTTTCTCATTCCTCCTTTTTTGATCGAGGTAAGCCAATATTTCGACATTCCTCTTCAACAATTAGTGCCTAATGCCTTTCGTTATCTGTACGGCATATACTTGTTGTTTCGCACACTTGATATTCCTCCTACTCCTCAAAATATTTTCATGTTTTCTTATCCAAAAGTAGTAGAACCAGGTGTTTTTCTTTTTCAATCTCGGATTAAGATGGTCCTGTTTGATGATATGCCCTCTTCTCTTAAAGCTTGGAAGTCTCGCTTCTTTTTGTAAATTTTCGGGACTTATTCCTTGGTCTCATGCTTGAAGATCCTCTCTACCTCCCTTACCTGATGTCAAGGAATTTCATCTTCACCCTTCTTTTCCTCTTTATTGTGAAAAGTTGCTCTGTCGTCGTCTTTCTATCACCGCATGGCTAAGGAGCAATCTTCTATATTTGTTTGGTTTGAGCCCGGACAAATGCAGGATACGCGACTCCTTAGGTAAAGTTCTATTTCCTCTTTCATCAATTTTTACTAATTAAAACATTTTCTTCCCTTTGTACAGTGATAAATTTCTATGCTGCTTTGATTGATGAAGAGTTGCGTCTAAAAGAAGTTGCCCTTCATGCTAAAGAACAAGAGCTTCTTACTGCACTTAATCAGCCTTCGTCAATTGAAGTCCCAACTCCTCCAACTGAAGCTTCCAGCTCTCAGGTGGTTCCCGAAGTTCTGAGGGTCCTCTTGCAGAAACTACTACTGTCTCTTTGCCAGTTGCTTCTTCATCAGTGGCAGTTGCTGCTCCACTAGCCACTTCCCTTCCTGTTATCGAGCTTACATCCCATGTAAGCTCAGGAAGATCCCTTGCTGAGATTGCCCCTGGTAAATGCCCGGGACGCAAACTCACTAGAGCTCCCACCTCAAAAAGGAGACTCACTCTTTTTGCTGAGGAATCACCTCAGAAGGTTTTGCTTCTGCTGCCCCTTCTCCTAATGAGCCTACTTTGGCTGATTTATATCCTTCCCTTCTTTTTTCTTCCTCTCCTTCTTCCAGCAGTACTGCCCCTGGCAGTGCTTCTTTTACTTTCCCTCTATCTATTCCAGAATCTGGGTCTTTGCCTTCTTCCTTTTCTTCTTACTTGATTTTTGCTCCCCCTTCTATCCCAACCTCTTCCTTTTTCCACTAGTTCTTCTACCATTCCTGTCCTCCCGGTATTACTGGGAGGTTCTTTTGCTACTGCTTGAGAGGAAATTCACACTCTCTTTGGAGAGCTTCCCCCTTCCAAGACAATTGACCAATTCTTGCATGAGGAAACCAAGATATGTTTTCTATTATTTATTTATTATTTATCCGTGACTGTTTTACGACCCATTCTTATGTTCGTAGCGGTGGATGGTCAATATGGGTTTAGCTCGCCTAGCGCATAACTTATATTCTGAGAATGAGAAGCTGAAGCAACAAGTTGTTGAGCTGTCTTCTGCCACGCTTTCAGATGAATCCAAAAAATAGTATGAAGCTCAAGTTGAGAGCCTTCAGACTCAATTTAAATCGGCTACAGATCTTAATACTGAGTTATCCTCCAAATTAGAGAAGCAGATTGCTGAGACTAGCAAGTTGAAGTCTGACTATAAGTCGGCATTAGCTAATAAACTAAAGGCTCTACGTCTGAAAGATGATGAAATAACTTCCTTAAACACTTCCTTGAATACGGCTAAGACAGAGGGCTCCACCAAAGATGCTGAGTTGAAGTCTTCCCAATCAGCTCTGGTGGTTTACAAAAATGGTGAAGACGATCGCTTCAAGGAGCGGGCTACCACCTTGATCAATTCTACTGACTTCAACAAGTCGATCGTAAAATCTATTTTGGCTGCCTATACCGTTGGAGCTGAAGGAGCAGTAAAGCAATTGCGAGAAGAAAACTTCTTATCTCGTGATCCTCCTCCTAACTTCTTGAACCGACGCAAGCTCCTGGATGACAGGCCTGCTGATTTGTTTCCTCAGCTATCTCTAGAGTAATCTTTTCGTTAGAGTCTGGATCATTGTAAAGTTAACTAGAACTTGTCACGACAATCTGGCTTGTTTGTGTAAGGTTAAACTTCTCCTCCTACCACTAAATTTGCTTCTTTTCATTCATCTTATCCAAGCATGTTGAATGTCACTCGGTTTGCTACTATAAAGCCGTAATCAATATATTATAATATCGTTCATTTCGATCGGTCTGTCATAACCGCTTGATTTATACTTATGCTTACAAATATCGTCCGGTACTTTGTATTTAACCAAGTCCCGTCCGATATAATATGGCACGTTATAATATAATATTTTCAATATCGCTTGGTTTATTATAACTGGTTGATTTACCATTAGGCTCGCACATATCGACCGGTGTTTTATACTTAACTAGTTTTTACCCAATTCGGTATAACTATCCGACTATAAAGTTGTGATAAATATATTATAATATCGTCCATTTCGACCGGTCTGTCATAACCGCTCGATTTATACTTAGGCTTACAAATATTGTCCAGTACTTTGTATTTAACCAAGTCTCGTCCGATATAATATGGTACGTTATAATATAATATTTTCAATATCGCTTGATTTTTTATAACTGGTCGATTTACCATTAGGCTTGCACATATCGACCGGTGCTTTATACTTAACTAGTTTTTACCCAATTCGGTATAACTATCCGACTATAAAGCCATGATCAATATATTATAATATCATCCATTTCGACCGGTCTGTCATAACTGCTTGATTTATACTTAGGCTTACAAGTATCATCCGGTACTTCCCACTTAACTAAATCTCGTCCGGTCCAGTATGATCGTCCGGGTTTGTTGTTTTAATAAAATAGATAATCTGAAACTATCCTATCAACCTCGTACCCAACTGATTTTCTTCATACTTCTTTGATTCTTTAAGAATCAAGCGCATAGAGAGAGAGAAAAACTTGGTCACGTTTTTCGAGGAAGATCGCCAAACTTAAAACCTTTTTTGTGGGATTCATCCTTCTTTTTGAATTCAATCCCATCCTTCGATGACATTACCTCTTTATGGCAGTTATGATTCCGGGTATTCCTCCTTATTGGATTCATACTCTTTCTTTCCATACCCACTTTTATACTTAAGTTCTACACAAACTATTTTTGATCTTATTATTTTATATATCCCTATGCTTTCGGGTTTCCCCTTTTCCAGTTCTTCTTCCTCCCCTATTTAAGGGTTTTTGGGTATAAGGCCCTGAGAGAGAAAAGAAGGTTTAAAATGCTATCTTCTTCTCTCCGACTATCCCTTCCTCTTCCTTTGTTTGCTTCCCTTCTGCTATTCTGCCATGACCACTCCTTCCACAGCGTGATTTCTTTCGTGCGCTTCTAGCCTTACCGAGCCAGAGGAGTTGGAGTTACAAGTAAACTATGGTTTTCCTTCCTATCTAGTTCGCCCTACCCCTCATGATAGTCCGCATCTTCCTCCTGTAGGAAGTATATCGATCTTCTAGGCTCAAGCCTTACAAGGTTTCTGATTTCCCCTCCATCCCTTTCTTTGCTGATATTAGTCTTTATTTTGATATTCCTCTTAATTAGTTTATTCCTCAGTCTTTTTCTATCCTTGTGGGTTTTGTTGGGGTGTCTAAACTACTAGATTTCCCCTTATACCCTCGTCTCTTTCACTACTTCTTCATTCCTCGCCAAGTGGACATTGGTGTCTTTAAATTTCAGTCTCGTCCTAAGGCCCTTTTGTTTAGCAGGATTCCTCCTCAGGAGGAATGACGTCACAAATTTTTCTTTATGCATCTCCCTTCTTTTGTTCCTTTTCCTATTGCTTGGATACACAATATCCCCGAGGCTCCTAACACTAATAACTTCCTTAATGATCCTTCTATCTCTCTTACCTTATCCAAGCTAAAGGGGGCTAAATTCAGCTTATCGGCATTGATTGCGGAGGGTTTAATGTTTTCCTTTGGAATAAGTTGCATCGACACTCCCTTGGATGTCTCTTTTGGTATGTCTAAACATTCTCGGCTATGTTTATCAACTATTTGTTAATTATTTTCTATAATGATGCCCAATTTTTATGTTTCAGCTGATGCTCTTCTATCCGCTTTCATGTACAAGAATACCACCATGACCAAGTCATTTTTGAATAAACTTGGAGAGCAATTACTGAAAGCTTGTTGAGCCAATCCTACTGCTTCTACTTTGGGTTTGTTATCTAAAGAAGAACAAACGGCGGAAGCTATTGCTTCTATGGAAGAGGAAGAGGAACAACCTTTTGTTACCCTACTCAAGAAACCCAGGCTGACTGAGGATGTTCCCTTTCGTGACACTTTTGGTACCTTTGTGCAGACTCCTGTTGCTCCTTTACCTATTTCTTTTGAGAGATGTAAGGCGCCAATGCTCCCTACCCACATTATTTCCAATCTTTCTCTTAGAATGATAAGACTAGATCTACTCATTCCTTCCTCTTCTGCTATCATTTCATCTACTTCTACTCCTCAGATAGCTACTACTACTTCGGCCTCCTCTCAACCTCTTACCTTGGCCTTGCCTCCTCTGGCTCCTATACCCCGAGCTAAAAGAATGCCTTGCAGGAGATCTTCTCCGAGTCTAGGACTATCAGTTATCCATGCTTCGACAACTGAATCAACTTTCATTGCTCTACCATCTTCCGTCCCCTCTAGCTCTTCCTCTGTCATTCCTGGTTCTACTACTCCCCTCCTTTCTCTCCCATCTTCTTCTACACGACCCTCTTCTCCTTCTGCCTCCACACCTCTTTTTAGGCAGGCTTTAGGTTTGCCCTCTCAACTGGGACAAGCTTCGGACCCTCCTAGTTATGGTTTTCTGCAACTACAAGGCCCTTTTGCTGAGTCTTGGCAGCATAGCCAAGAACTATTAAGGGGCACGAGTATGTCCCACCGTGTTGATAGTCATAGTCGCCAAGCTGTTGCCGTAAGTGTTTTTCATTATATATGGTTGTCGTATTATTATTTCCTGCTAACCGCATTATTGTTTTAGTTTTTCGCCTCAAGTTTTCACCTAAACCATCTACTCATTGCTCTAGAGCGGGAAAATAGCAAGTTAAAAGCTCAAGTGGAGGCATTAAAAGCCAATCTTCCTCTCTCACACACTGAGCTTTCTCAATTGCGAGAGAAGATAGACATGCAGACCCAACAAATAGAGGGTCTGAAGAAGGAACTGCAACATCAGCAACAGCTATTGTTAAACAAAGAGCTTGAAAGGAAAACCTTGGAATTACGAGTGGACCGATTACATTCCAGCCTTCAGGTGGAAACCGCTTTGAAAGAAAATGCCCTCTCAGATATTTCTCATAAAAGCGTGTCCTAGAGAAAATAGAGAGGCTTCATAATATCTTTCTTTCTGATCAGGCTCAAGATTCAGCCTCAAGAGATTTTTCTATTCTACAAGAGCAAGAACAAAGAAAGGCTCAGGATGCCGAGAGATCCTCACTTCAGAAGGAGATAGAGCAGCTTAAATCAGACAGAGATGCTTTCAAAGCCCAAGCTGCCACACTACAAACCGAATTTCAAAGTTATAGGGAGCAGGAGGAGGATCGATGGGAGGATAGGCACTTAGCTTATCTAAGGTCCCCAACATTCACTAATGAATATATCCGCCGGGTCATAGGAACTTTAAACCATTCCGTGACTGGAGTTATTCAACAATTGAGGGAAGGTGGTTATCTACCCGGCGAACCTCCCCTTCAGTTCATAAATCGTCGCAGACTTAATCATGAATTACCCCAAGACTTGACAGGCGATTTTAGGTAGGCATGATCATGTACTCAAAAAGACTTGTAAATAAAAGATTTGTAATTAAGTACTTGCAATATTTGTAAATAAAAGACTTGTAATTAAGTACTTGCCATATTTGTAAAAATTTGTACTTACTTGCTTTGCTAGCCTTTGTTAGCTTGATATCGCCTCTTATGAGGGACGAGAATAAGTGCTATCTTTGTTACTGATTCCTCTGAAGTGAATATGAGAGCTAAGAATAAGAATTATCCATTTTGTGATATCTTCATGGAGCTTATAGTTCTGAATAATGAGGCTTTCCATAAACTCCTTGATCTCTATTAAGACCTGACTGTAGATAAGGAATTTCAAAGACCTCAGTGCTTCCGAGGGATGTGTAATCTCGAGTAACTTTATCTGAAAAACTCCATAGGACTTATGTATTCTCGATCGTGCATACAGTCTCGAGCGATTTTAAATAGAGAACTTCATATGATTGCGACTTTTGATGGAGAATGTAATTTTAAAGGATTATATATATAAAGAATTCCCTCTGAACTTTGAATCTTGGTCAGGAGTGTAATACCAAATGATCTTTATAAAGAAATTCAGATGATTTTGAATCTAGACCAGGCATATAATCCCGAACGAGAAGAATTTCATCAACCTCAAGTTGAACGCATAATCCTGACCGATTTAATATGAAGAATTTCAGCAACTTCTGGTCGAGCGTATAATCCCGACCGATTTAATATGAAGAATTTCAGCAACTTCTGGTCGAGCGTATAATCTCGACCGATTTAATATGAAGAATCGACCTTAGAGTTTTCGGTCGGGCGTGTAATCCCGATCAATTTGAGTCAATAGCGTCCTGTGCTCTATCATATTTTAATTAGGTACTCAATCTTGCATGACTTTTTTAATGATAGTTCAAAGTCCTCGGTTCTTCCCGAGAAGACCCGTCCGGGTTACTTCAAGGGATTTCCCGATCGGTTGTGCTTTATTTTAAAGTCTCCGATTACTCCCATGAAGACCCGTCCTGGTTACTTCAAGAGATTTCCCGATCGACTATGTTTTATGATAGTTTAAAGTCTCCGGTTACTCCCATGAAGACCCGTATGGGTTACTTCAAGAGATTTCCCAATCGACTATGCTCTTGATAGTTTAAAGTCTCTGGTTCCTCCCAAGAAGACCCGTCCGGGTTACTTCATGCGATTTCCCGATCGACCGTGCTTTATGATAGTTTAAAGTCTCCGGTTATTTCCATGAAGACCCGTCCAGGTTACTTCAAGAGATTTCCCGATCGACTATGTTCTTGATAGTTTAGAGTCTCCGGTTCCTCCCAAAAAGATCCGACCAGGTTACTTCAAGAGATTTCCCGATGAACTATGTTCTTGATAGTTTAGAGTCTTCGGTTCCTCCCAAGAAGACTCGTTCGGGTTACTTCAAGAAATTTCCCGATCGACCGTGCTTTATGATAGATTAAAGTCTCCGGTTATTCCCATGAAAACCTGTCTGGGTTACTTCAAAAGATTTCCCGATCGACTACGTTCTTGATAGTTTAGAGTCTCCGGTTCCTCCCAAGAAGACCTGTCCGCGTTACTTCAAGAGATTTCCCGATCGACTATGTTCTTGATAGTTTAGAGTCTCCGGTTCCTCCCAAGAAGACCCGTCCGGGTTACTTCAAGAGATTTACCGATCGACTATGTTCTTGATAGTTTAGAGTCTCAGGTTCCTCCCAAGAAGACCTGTCCGGGTTACTTCAAGAGATTTCCTGATCGACTATGCTTTATGATAGTTTAAAGTCTCCAGTTCCTTCCCATGAAGGCCCATTCGGGTTATTTCAAGAGATTTCCCAATCGACTCTGTTCTTGATAGCTTAAAGTCTCCGGTTCCTCCCAAAAAAACCCGTCCGGGTTACTTCAAGAGATTTCCTGATCGACTATGCTTTATGATAGTTTAAAGTCTCTGGTTCCTCCCATGAAGGCCCGTCCGGGTTACTTCAAGAGATTTCCCGATCGACTATGTTCTTGATAGTTTAGAGTCTCCGGTTCCTCCCAAAAGGATCCGTCCGGGTTACTTCAAGAGATTTCCCGATCGACTATATTCTTGATAGTTTAGAGTCTCTAGTTCCTCCCAAGAAGACCCGTCCAGGTTACTTCAAGAGATTTCCCGATCGACTATGTTCTTGATAGTTTAGAGTCTCCGGTTCCTCCCAAGAAGACCCGTCCGGGTTACTTCAAGAGATTTCTCGATCGACTATGCTTTATGATAGTTTAAAGTCTCCGGTTCCTCCCATGAAGGCCCGTCCGGGTTACTTCAAGAGATTTCCCGATCGACTATGTTCTTGATAGTTTAGAGTCTCCGGTTCCTCCCAAGAAGACCCGTCCGAGTTACTTCAAGAGATTTCCAGATCGACTATATTATTGATAGTTTAGAGTCTTCGGTTCCTCCCAAGAAGACACGCCTGGGTTACTTCAAGAGATTTCCCGATCGACTATGCTCTTGATAGTTTAAAGTCTCTGGTTCCTCCCAAGAAGACCCGTCCGGATTACTTCAAGAGATTTCCCGATCGACTATGCTTTATGTAAAACTAAGATGCTGGAACTAACTTTATGATGGTTTAATGCCTTTGAGATTTTCTTAAGGAAGCCTAGCAGGTCCTTCCTTAATGCTCCCGATCAACAGCTACTTGAGCTGAGTAAGAAGGTTTATCTGGTGATCATTATGTTATTAAAACCGTGTCTATTTTTTGGGCAATTCTTGGTCTTCATTGTATTTATCAAATTGAATAAAGTACATAAATTATGAGCATACTTGTTATTTGTTCGCAGGGAAACTACTTCAAGTAAATTTGATTTGTTCTCTCGGACGTATTCTTGATTGATATGAGCTTGTTAAGTTTGGTAGGGCTGTAAATGATTTGCACTCCATGGACGCTCGAAAATTCTTCCTTCAGTGTCCTGGAGATAATATGAACCCGATGTAAGTTTTTCTACCACCTTGTAGGGTCCTCCCCATTGTGGTGCCAATTTGTTAACATCGCCAGCAGGCTTGACACGTTTCCATACTAAATCTCCCACCTGAAAGAATCTTGGGATGACTCTCTTATTATAATTCTGCCTCATTCGTTGTCGGTATGATGTGAGACGAGTTACAGCTTTGTCTCGAATCTCTTCTATCAAATCTAGCTCCATAAGTCATCTACCTGCATTCTCATTATCATATAGTTGTCTTCTGTCGGATTCTACTCCCACCTCTATAGGAATCACAACTTCTCCTCCATAAACTAGTTGGAAAGGAGTAATCCTTGTAGCTTCTCGGGGTGTAGTACGATATGCCCAAAGAACACTGGACAATTCATCTACCCAGCTGCCTCCAACATGATCCAGTTTGGTTTTTAGACCTCTGATAATCTCTCTGTTGGTTACTTTTGCTTGGCCATTGCTCTGTGGATACGCCACAGAGGTGAATGCTTGAGTGATACCATAGCTTTTACACCAATCTAAGATTCTGTCTCCTTGAAACTGCCTTCCATTATCAGAGACTAATTTATGGGGAATACCAAATCTGCAAACAATATTCTTCCACAAAAATTTAATAACCGCATCTTCAGTAATTCAAGCTAGTAATTCTGCTTCTACCCATTTAGAGAAATAATCCACTACTACTAATAAAAATCTTCTCTGTGCAGTTGCCATAGGAAATGGACCAACTATATCCATGCCCCATTGATCAAAGGGGCAGGAAACTATAGAGGTTCTTAATAATTATGTAGGATGATGTGGAATATTCTGATGTTTCTGACAAGAAATACAAACTCTTACAAATTTAGCGGCATCTTCTTGTAAAGTAGGCCAGAAATATCCCGCTAATAAGATTCTACGGGCTAAGGACCTCCCACCTATATGACTACCACATGAGCCCTGATGAACCTCTTGCAGGATATATTGTATATCTTTCATCCCAATACATTTAAGTAAAGGTCTAGAGAAAGCCTTTTTATATAACTGCTCCCCTATCATAGTTATTGAGCAGCCCTCTTCTTAAATATCCTTGCTTGTTCTGCATCAATTGGAAGAATACCTTGCTGTAAATATAATATAATTTGTGCCCTCCAGTCACCTTGTATCTCTACATCAGCCTGTCTCTCAATACAAGATACTAACAATGTCTGTTCAACTGGCCGATCCAAACTCTATTACGTTATAGCAGAGGCCAATTTAACTAATTCATCCGCTACTTGATTCTCAGCTCGAGGAATTTTTTGTATATTTACTTCTTGAAACTGAGCCTTCAATTTATCAAATGCCTCAACGTATAACTTGAGTCTATCATTATTAATTTTGAAGTTACCTAATAATTGTTGGGTTGCTAACTGAGAATCAGAATAAATGTAAACCCGGGCTGCTCCCACATGCCGAGCAGCTTGTAATCCTGCTATCAATGCTTCATATTCTGCTTCATTATTAATGGCCCTATAATTCAGCCTAATAGAAAGTTGAAGCTTATCTTCTCTTGGAGATATAAGAAGAACGCCAATCCCACTACCTTGTCTGGTTGAAGATCCATCCACATAAATTTTTCAAGTATTTTCTTCTTCAGGACCTTGAACTTCTATGATGAAATCTGCAAGAGCTTGTGCCTTGATGGCCGAGCGAGGTTGGTATTGGATGTCATACTCACTAAGTTCGGTCATCCATTTGATTAACTGACCAGATGCCTCTAGGTTAAGCAAGACCTGCCCGAGAATACTGTTGGTCAACACAATAATTGTATGTGCTAGAAAAATATGGGTGCAACCTCCGGGCAGTTAACACTAGTGCATAAGCCAACTTTTCGAGTGTAGTATATCTACACTCGGCTCCTTTTAATAAATGACTAGAAAAATATACAGGTTGTTGCTCTTTCCCTTCCTGTCTAATTAACATAGAGCCTACAACATTTTCATTGGCTGACAGATATACCCAGAGAGTTTTTCCGACTACGGGTTAGCCAACTTGTTCGCTCTCCGCAAGTGTACGGAAATATCGCAAGTAATATAAAAGATTATCATATCCACAGGGACTGGAATAAGCACTAGAAATGTCTCAATGCGAATTAGCTAAACAACTATCCAATATTTTCAAAAGCAAAGTAAAGGTAAACAAATCTAATCTTAAAGATCAACAAACAAGAATTTAGTCTTTTGGGTTATGATAAAGGGAGATTCTAGGAGTTTCGGTTTCTTTGTAGGATTTCTCGAATGTAAATGGTTCACCAATTCTTATCCCTCAATTGCCAAACATGTAGAAAGTTGCCGGTTCTCTCTTGCAATAGACAACCGGCTAAGGACTGAGAAATGTATCTAAATAGGATTAATTAGACATGAACCTAAGTTGTCCTTACACAGAAGTGCACCTATTACTATGCCTTCCTCGGATATCAACGTAGAAGCCCACGACTTATTAATCTATCAAGATACAAGAAACTAATCACAAAATCCATCCTACTCTCTTGAATATTCCTATTTCCTCTTCAAGATTATCTCTTACACGGGCTTGCACCTGTCACGTGGATCCCTCAGATGATCGAGTGAGAGTTTATCTTTACAAAGTCCATAAGAAATCCAAACAATTAATCAAGAATGAGAATTAAGCACGAATCACCATTAATGATTCAAGATCTAATCGATACAAGCAAGATAATGTCATTGAAACAAGAAAATGGCAAATCCATAAGAGATTACATCAATCCATCATACAAATACTCCCTTCATCCTAGAATACAAGATCTACTCCATGAATCGAGGAAGAAAACCCGAAGAAATAAAGAATACAAGCATTTCTTAAATCCCCGATCCAAGAAACCAAGAAAAGGGGGAAAGAGAAAACTTATCTACGAAGAAGCTTCGTCTTCGGATCCAATCCTCGCTCCGGAGCCGAAATCGTCAAGAGCTCCCCTTGAATCGCCCAGAAATCCTCCCAAGATTGGGAGGAAACCACCAAATCTTGCCTTCTCCCAAAGGGGGAGAGATCCCCTTTCAATTCATGAAGGAGGGTTTAAATAGAGGAGGGAATCGGGCGCCACACGGCCCCGTGACACTAGCAATTCGACAGAAAAAGAAAAATAGAAGAATCAAAAATGCAGAATTGAATTTGTACAAAAAGAATTAACAAGAAGTGAAAGTTATACAAGAAAGTAAAAACAGAAATCTAATGATTAGTTACAACTATGCAATATGAAAGGAAAACAAATGTTATGTTTAGTCTAACTCAATTGATAATTCCTAATGTTATAGCGCAGTCCCCGGCAACGGCGCCAAAAACTTGTTCGCTCTCCGCAAGTGTACGGAAATGTCGCAAGTAATATAAAAGATTATCGTATCCACAGGGACTGGAATAAGCACTAGAAATGTCTCAATGCGAATTAGCTAAACAACTATCCAATCGTTTCAAAAGCAAAGTAAAGGTAAACAAATCTAATCTTAAAGATCAACAAACAAGAATTTAGTGTTTTGGGTTATGATAAAGGGAGATTCTAGGAGTTTCGGTTTCTTTGTAGGATTTCTCGAATGTAAATGGTTCACCAATTC
Source organism: Zingiber officinale (assembly GCF_018446385.1). Taxonomy (NCBI): domain Eukaryota; kingdom Viridiplantae; phylum Streptophyta; class Magnoliopsida; order Zingiberales; family Zingiberaceae; genus Zingiber; species Zingiber officinale. The sequence continues at coordinate 70,878,360 of NC_055993.1, forward strand.
TTATCCCTCAATTGCCAAACATGTAGAAAGTTGCCGGTTCTCTCTTGCAATAGACAACCGGCTAAGGACTGAGAAATGTATCTAAATAGGATTAATTAGACATGAACCTAAGTTGTCCTTACACAGAAGTGCACCTATTACTATGCCTTCCTCGGATATCAACGTAGAAGCCCATGACTTATTAATCTATCAAGATACAAGAAACTAATCACAAAATCCATCCTACTCTCTTGAATATTCCTATTTCCTCTTCAAGATTTTCTCTCAAACGTCCTTACACGGGCTTGCACCTGTCACGTGGATCCCTCGGATGATCGAGTGAGAGTTTATCTTTACAAAGTCCATAAGAAATCCAAACAATTAATCAAGAATGAGAATTATGCACGAATCACCATTAATCATTCAAGATCTAATCGATACAAGCAAGATAATGTCATTGAAACAAGAAAATGGCAAATCCATAAGAGATTACATCAATCCATCATACAAATACTCCCTTCATCCTAGAATACAAGATCTACTCCATGCATCGAGGAAGAAAATCCGAAGAAATAAAGAATACAAGCATTTCTTAAATCCCCGATCCAAGAAACCAAGAAAAGGGGGAAAGAGAAAACTTATCTACGAAGAAGCTTCGTCTTCGGATCCAATCCTCGCTCCGGAGCCAAAATCGTCAAGAGCTCCCCTTGAATCGCCCAGAAATCCTCCCAAGATTGGGAGGAAACCACCAAATCTTGCCTTCTCCCAAAGGGGGAGAGATCCCCTTTCAATTCATGAAGGAGGGTTTAAATAGAGGAGGGAATCGGGCGCCACACGGCCCCGTGACACGGCCGTGTGAGATTCACACGGCCATGTCCAGTTCCTTCTCTGCCAAAGCTGCACGGCCATGTGACTCCACACGGCCAGAACCCTTCTGCTCACTGGAAATACTACACGGCCGTGTGGTGCACACGGCCACAGTCTGCTTGGTCTCTGGAAACCTCACACGGCCATGTAGATCCACACGGCCTTGTAAGGCTTCTGCTCTGGTTGGCTTCAAATCTTGACACGGTCGTGCGAGGTTCACACGGCCATGTCATCTTCCTCTTCTGTTGGTGCCAAACTGCACACGGCCCGAGCTCCATACCAGTACAGGGCCGTGTGAGGTACACGGCCCGGTGCTTTCTCCCTACGTTTCCTCCAAGGCTTGCCCAAAGATGTAGATTCTTCACCAAATCGACTCCTGTGTACAGAAAATACACAAAAAGCAAATCTCCAAACCAAAAGAGTAAATATGCTAAAAGGAAAGCTGGAAGTATAAAAATGCATAGATCAAGCATGCTCAAAATATGTAAATGTGCGTAAAAACATGCATAAAAGAGTATATAATCTACGCACATCACCAACATAGGAAGGGTGGTCAGGTAATCTTTTAATTCCTGGAAAGCTTTGTCACATTCTTCATTCCAATGAAATTTGTTAGCCTTTTGGAGTATTTTGAAGAAATGGAAGCTACGATCAGCTGACCTTGAAATGAATCTAGACAAGGCGGTAATCCGGCCGATGAGTCTTTGGGCTTCTCTCATGTTGTGTGGTGGCTCCATGTTCTGAAGTGCTTTGACCTTGCTCGGGTTGGCCTCTATTCCCTGCTCAGACACCAAGTACCCCAGGAATTTTCCGCCCTTTGCTCCGAACAAGCATTTTCCCGAGTTCAACTTGAGCCTATATTGCCTCAATGTTTTGCAAGTCTCCTCTACATCCCTGTATATATCAGTAGCCTGAAGAGACTTAATCAAAATATCGTCAACGCATACTTCCATATTTCTTCCAATCTATTTCTGGAAGACCTTATTCATAAGCCTTTGATAAGTTACTCCTGTATTTTTTAGTCCAAACGACATAACATTATAACAATAAGTACCTTTAGATGTTATAAAATTGACCTTCTCTTGATCCTCTTTAACAAGAGGGACTTGATGATAGCCTTGATAGGCATCCAGCATAGAAATATTCACATCCGGTCGTAGAATCTACTAATTGATCAATCCGGGGCAAAGGATAATAATCTTTCGGACAAATCTTGTTAAGGTCACGGAAATCAATACATACCCGCCATTTATTTCTTGGTTTAGAGACCAGGACAACATTAGCTAGCCAACTAGGGAATTGCACTTCCCTGATGTAGCCGACTTCCATCAATTTATCCACTTCTCCCTTGATGATCTGATTTTGCTCAATACTGAAATTCCTCTTTCTCTGCATGATAGGCCGAGCGTTTGGGAAGACATGTAAAGAATGCTCCATCACTGAAGGAGAAATGCCCATGACTTCTTTAGGCGTCCAAGCGAAGACATCATTATTTTTCTTTAAACATTGGACCAGCTCGGTTTTCAGCGTAGGATCAAGATCGGCCGCAACATAAGTAACAACTTCAGGTTGACCGGTCTGTATCTGGATCTCTTCCTTCTCCTTGTAAACCAGGACAGGGGGTCTCTCTTGAATAGCATTAACCTCCATTTTTTGAATCTTTCAGGCGGCATTGGCTTCGGTTCTGACGATTTCTACATAGCACTTGCGAGTCATCTTCTGATCACCACGTACTTCCCTAACTTGGTCTTCAATAGGAAATTTGACTTTCTGGCAAAAAGTGGAAACGACCGCCCTAAACTCATTTAAGGTCAGTCGACCCAGTATCACATTATAGGAGGAGGGGGAATCCACCACCATAAAGTACGATCTTCTCGTTCTCATGAGGGGCTCCTCCCCTAGAGATATGGCCAACTTTATTTGACCCAGAGGTTGTACCTTGTTGCCAGTGAATCCATATAAAGGAGTCATCATCTGTTGAAGTTCGCTTGGGTCAATTTACAGTTGATCAAAAGCTTTTTTGAAGATAATATTTACAGAACTACCAGTATCTATAAAGGTACGAGAAATAGTGTAATTGGCTATCACAGCCTTGATTATTAATGCATCATCATGGGGTATTTCCACCCCTTCAAGATCTCTGGGCCCAAAACTAATCTCCGGCCCTGCTGCTCTCTCCATGCTACATCCTACGGCATGGATCTCGAGTCTCTGTGCATGTGCTTTTCTGGCCCTGTTGGAATCTCCATCAATGGGCCAGCCCGCTATCATATTAATGCTGCCTCGGGCGGCATTGCTCCTATTTTCTTCTTGTCGAGCTGTCATAGCTTCAGGCTGAGCTTTCTCAGGCACTTGAGATGTACTGGCCGGGGTTGATGATATACCCTGCTGAGGTTCGATCGAGCGATATTCTAATTTGAGAGGACTTTGCTGCCTGGGATATTGTTGCTGATAGTAATTTCGTCTCTGATATCGATCCCTATATGCTCTTTTATTTTTCAAAACAAAACAGTCTTCTGTGTGATGACTGCTAGTCTTGTGATAGGTGCACCATCTCCTTGGTGCTTCTTGCTGTATCTCCACATGTTGTACTGCTTGTGGATGATAATTTGGATGACGATGGGGCGGATGAACTACTCGAGGTCCCCTCGGTGGAGGAACAAGAGCGGGGGCCTTCTCCTTAACAGAGATAGGAGAAGAAGTAGTACCTTCTTTTCTGCGCGCAGCCTGAGCTTCTTCAACATTAATAACCTCAGTGGCATGTTCAATTAAGGAGTCGAAATTGGCAGGGGAATTTCTCACCAGATATTTAAAGAAATCATTATCATTTAAGCCTTGAGAGAAAGCACTTACTAATATTTCTATGGTAGCATTGGGCACATCAATAGCTACTTGGTTGAATCTTTTAATATAGGCTTTGATGGACTCCTTAGATGCTTGTTTAATTGAAAATAAGCTCCAGGGAGTTTTGTGATACCTTTTGTTGTTGGAAAAATGGAGTAGGAAAACCTTCTTGAAATCCTTAAACTTTCGGATAGATTTTTCTGGCAATCTCTTGAACCAACATTGTGCAGCTCCTCCTAGTGTTGTAAGGAAGAACTGACACTTTACTCCGTCAGAAAATTGTTGTAATAACGCTACATTCTTAAATTTCAACAAATGATCCTCTAGATCTATAGTCCCAGTGTACTCGTCGATCTGCAGATTTTGATACCGCTTAGGAAACTGATCATCTAGTACACTTTGGGAAAATGGAGAAATGACTTTTTCCGGCGAGCTATCACTGGCTACCATCATCTTAGCTTTGCGCTTTTCTTTGTCTGGCGCTTGGCCAAAGGATTCCTGAAATACAGCTCTTCGTCCCCCCTGTTCCAAAGGAGTACGAAGGAAAGCTCGAGGATGCCTAGTCGGGAAAGCAGTGGCCGGAGGGAAATATGCATGATCTTCTTCTTCCGGCTCCTTTCCCCTGCGGTGCTCAGTAGTCGAGATTGCCGGATTATGAGCTACTGGCAGAGTAGCTCCAGTATGAGCTTGTTGTTGTTGCTGTTGTTGCTGTAAAGCCTTCTGTACATGAGTGTTGATGAGGAAATCCAGATCTTCATGACTAATGGTGAGTAAGTTTGATTTTCCAGTGTCTTCAATCTTACAGCCTCAGATTCAGGTGAAGTTCCCACAGACGACGCCAAATTTGATCCTGTCTGAGAAGCCTGACAAAACGAAAAGCTGGGAGAAAACCTACTATTGATAAAGAATAATACCTGTAGAATAACGATCCGAGAAACCCAAAGTGGATCTGGGAGAATGAAGTCACAGGATGCCCTCCTTGTGTGAAGATCCGAAGACGAAAGGAAAGCTTTGATGAAGAAAACCGAGATCTGGAGCTTCCAAGTCTTCCTACGCACAAGAGACCAACCAACACTATTGTCAGTGACCTAAGACCGGGGTGGGAATCCCTAGCTAGGCCCTCCGACGCTCAAGTCAGTGATCTCTCTTTTTTTGTGTAGAAAAACCAGAAAGAAGAAGAAGATGAACAGTAGTTGAAAACTAGGGTTGTGAGTGTGAGCCTCAACGCGAGCATACCTGGCCAACGGAGAGGATTCCCCCTTTTATACAACTTCATATAACCTCCGTAGTCATGAAGTGGACTCCGGTTTGTTAGAGTTTGTTATGAGATGATGTAAGCCACGTACTTGCAGAAAATGGCTTTTAAGGAATCTTTCTTGTACCCCAGATATACCTTTTTTTCGTCTAGTACCTGCAGAAGAATCTAGAAATATTCTTCCTGCCAAGTTAGTCAACCTGTTATATGATTACATAAAGCAAATATTTTCATAAGCTATCCATAAATATCCTTAAAATGTTTATTCTCGTCCTGTCCTATAAGTTATATTTTATCACCCCTGTTTGGTTATCATGTCTTCACCATGTTGTGGACAGCCCGATATTTTACTATGGTTTATATCGGTCGGGATTGACCCTAGGTTTCGTATAGGCGGGTTATTATTTTTATTCAACGCATGTCCTCTTTGTCTGATAATATATTATAAATCCTGAACGGTCTTGTAGTTGCTCATTCTCGGACGATCATATACATCCGCCTGATATTAGTCTATATTCGCATGTGCTAGCTCAGACAATCCTGGCCGATATTGGCCTTTCTTTCTTAAGGTATATCCCGACCGATATTAGCCTATCCTTTCTTTAAGATATTGTCCCGGCTGGTGTTGACCTATATTTTCTTAAGTGTGTTACCTTGTCTGATATTTGCCTATATTTTCTTAAGAATGTTGTCTTTCTTGGACGATATTAGCCTACCCTTCTCAAGATGTACTCCGACCGATATTAGCCTATCTTTTCTTTAAGGTATTACCCCGGCCGGTGTTGGCCTATCTTTTCTTTAAGGTATTATCCCGGCCGGTGTTGACCTATATTTTTTTAAGCGTGTTACCTCGCCCGATATTTGCCTATGTTTCCTTAAGCATGTTGTCCCGGACAATATTAGCCTATATTTTCTTAAGCCCGATATCCCGGCTGATATTTACATTGCTTAATTCTGCTATCTTTTTTCTTTTCCCTTTTCTCTGGGGACCTACTAAACCTAACCCATATCAGATAACAAAGTTGTTATCAAGAAAAAGAGGCAAGTCATCTGTTTTGGTACGTTGGTTGGCAATTGATAACTTCCACGATGCAACAACTTAGAAATTAATAACACATCTTCTAACTCTAATAAGAGAAAGCAACCTTCATAAATGAACCAATCATATCTTTGGCATCTAAGGCTAGGTTATATTAACTTAAGTAGGATTCAAAGGATAATAGTCAATGAACTTTTGGGTTCATTGGTAGTGGAAACTTTTCCAACCTGCGAGTCTTACTTGGAAGGAATAATAACCAAGATGCTTTTAAGTCTAAGGGGTATAGAGCCAAAGATGTGTTGGAATTGGTTCATTCTGATTTGTGTGGATCTATGACTATCCAGGAAAGAGGTGGTTTCGAATATTTCATCTATTTTATAGATAACTATTCAAAATACGGGTACATTTACTTAATGCGCCGCAAGTCTAAGTGCTTTGATAAGTTCAAAGAGTATTAGGCTGATGTGGAGTAACATCAAGGTAAAAGTATCAAGACACTACGCTGAGATCGTAGTGGCAAGTACCTCTTGGGAGAGTATAGTAATCACTTATCAGAAGTCGGGGTTCAATCCCAACTAATTCACCTGGTACACCCCAACAGAATGGTGTAGTAAGAAAGTATAGGACTCTTATGGAAATAATTAGGTCAATAATGAGTTATTCAGAATTACCATATTCATTTTGAGGATATACACTGAAAATGGAAGTGAGCATAGTACATTCTAAGTCAGAACCCTCTACTCCCATAGAATTGTAGAATAGGCGTAAGCCTAGTCTAAAAGCATATTCATATTTGGGGTAGTCCAGCACATGTGCTGAAGGGAGACACTGATAAGTTGGAATAGGAGTTCACTTGTTTGTGCGTTATCCTAGAGAAATGAAAGGAGGTTTATAGTTCTAAAAATCAGAAGGTCATTGTTAGCATCAATGACTGATTTTTAGAAGAGGACCATGTAATGAACCACAAGCTCATAAGTAAATTTATTCTTAAGAAAATAATAGAGGACACATCTAATCTAGTACCAACTGTACAAGGTGAAATATCACAAGAAACTGTAACACATATCATAAATGATACACAATTACAGACAGTGTCTCGTCATAGTGGGAGGGTTGTTAGGCAACCTGAAAGATTCATGTTTTGGGAGTCTTCGGACTTGATCCCTAGTGAACATGAACCTGATCCCCGGACATATGACGAAGCACTTCAAGATAAAGGTGCAGCATCTTGGCGAAGAGCAATGAATACAGATTTAGAATCTAGGTATTCTAAAAGAATCTGGGAGTTTATAGAACCACCAAATGGTGTAAAAGCCATTGGGTGAAAATAAGTCTACAATAGAAAAAGAGGGACAGACGGGAAGGTTTAAACTTTCAAAGCAAGGCTTATTGAAAAAAGGGAAACCTTTTACCAGTAGCCATGCTTTAGTCTATCCAGATTCTTTTATCTATTGCTACTTATATGGATTATGAGATTTGGCAAGTTGATATCAAGATAGCTTTCCTTAATGGAAGTCTTGAAGAAAACATCCATATAAAGAAACCAGAGGGGTTCATTGCAAAGGGCAAAGAGCATCTAGTATGTAAGCTCAATTAGTCTTCTTACGGACTAAAGCAAAGCTTCAAGGTCTTGGAACATCCGGTTTAATGAAGTAATCCAATCGTATGGATTTATTTAATAATCGGATGAGTCTTGTGTACAAAAAGTATGATGGAAACGTGGTGGTATTTCTTGTACTATACGTAGATAACATTTTTGATAGTTGAAAACGATATCAAAGTATTGTCAGAAGTAAGGGTATGGTTGTCCAAGCAATTTGATATGAAAGACATGGGAGAATGCGCACATATTCTCGGGATCAAAATGATCACAAGAAAAGATTATTGTGCTTATCCCGAGCTTCGTACTATTCTAGCTCGTTTAGCATGTAAAACTCCAAGAAAGGTTTCTTACCATTTCAGCATGGAGTAGCTTTATCTAAAGAGATGTCAAAGGAGATAAAAGGACATGAAGGCAGTTCCTTATGCTTCGGCTATCGGAAGCCTAATGTATGCTATGTTGTTCACGAGACCGAATATCGGTTTTGCCCAGGGCATAGTTAGCAGATATCGAAGTAACCCAGGACTGGGACACTAGACTGTCGTAAAGCATATATTAAAGTACCTTAGAGGCACAAGAGATTATATGTTAGTTTACAAGGTAAAAGATTTGATCCTTGTAGGTTACATGGATTTTAGAATTCCAGAGGGACAATAGTAAGTCGACCTCGGGGTTTTGTGTTTACTTTAGAAGTGAAGTCATAACAATGGAAGAGTGTTGAGCATAGATGCTTTTCGGACTCCGCCATGCAAGCTGAGTATGTGGGAGCCTCTGAGGCAACCATAAAAGATGAATGGTTCAGAAACTTCATGATGGATTTAGACATGATTTCTGGTTTGGCCAAAATCATCACAATTTATTGTGATAATAGCGGTGCAATTGAAAACTTGAAGGAACCACGAGCTCATAAGGCGAGTAAGCATATAGAGCGCAAGTACCACCTGATACGAGACATCGTCAAGCGAGGAGAAGTTGTCGTCGCTAAGATTGCATCAGCAGATAACCTGGCATATCCTTTCACTAAGGCCCTTCCAGCGAAAGCTTTTGATCGACATGTGGAGGGGATGGGAATTAGATATATGGCAACAGATATGGCAGCTTAGTTTTTTAGTATAAGTGGGAGATTGTTAGAGTGTATATTAAAAGCCTAGCTTTTGTAAACATTTATTTTTGAAATAAAAGAATCATATTGGTCAAATGTCTACATTTATTTGCTAAGTGTAGTTGTTCAATTAATTTATATTGCAGATAACATGGTGTGTGCTGTCACACACAGAAGATCATATTATCAGTTCTTTATAAATTATAAACAGTTGCTCACGACTAAGATGGAAAGGAACAAACCGTTGGAATAGTCGTAGTGTAATTAAGTATTAGTTTATCTTAACTAATAAATTACACTAGTACACTCTGAGTGTATTGAGTAAGACCATTTAAGGTAAGTTCTTTTTATATTGACTTAATAAAAGAACAAGACCTTAGTTATTATGGAAGTGTGTGCTCTTAATCCTAATATAATAACAAGCACATATATTTAGTATTTATTTCTTTAACTTATCAAAGGGTGAGATTTAGCTCGATAAATCAATAGGCCTGATAAGTTGGGAAATGATATTACTTATAGTGTGTGTTGTTGATTATAGAAGGAAACTGTATCCTAGTAATCTAGGTTGAGAATGTCCCGAAGAGGAGCTCATAAGGATTGTAATGTTAAACCCTGCAGGTGGACTTAGTCCGACATGACGATAAGGTTGAGTGGTCTTACTCTTGGACTAAGACATTAATTAAAGTGAGTTGTCAGTAACTCAATTAAATTAATGGGCATTCAATATCTTAAACACAGGGAGACTAACACACTCATGATAAGAAGGAGCTCATAATGTAATTTGGAATTGGTGCGGTAGTGCAATAATAACTCTCTAGTGGAATGAGTTATTGTTAATGAACTTGAGTTATGTGTTCGGGGCGAACACGGGATACTCAAGCTCATCGGAATGCCAAAACCAATTTCTCCTCTAGGTCCCTGTCGTAGCCTCATTAATGCCTCAAGTCTACTCATGAAAGGCCAATTCCTTCTCAAAGGGGTCGGCCCTTTGCTTGGTGTCCAAGCAAAGAGGGGGCCGGCCACAATAAATTCAAATAGGAGGGGTGTTTTAAATTTTTAAAATATTCTCTTTGTAGAAATCTACAAGTTTTAAAAGAAAGATTTTAAAATTAAAAACTTTCCTTATTTGAATTAGGTCACATGGTTTAAAAGAAAGTTTAAAAGTTTGAAAATTTTCCTTTTTTAACCATCCTCATGGTTTTTAGAAAAAAGGAAGATAAGTTTTAAATTTGAAACTTTCTATTTTTGTAACCATGTTAAAAAAGGAAATTTTGGAAGAGAAGTTTTAAATTTTAAAACTTGGTTTTAAATTTTTAAAACTTTCCTATTTTAACTTCCACAATAGGAAAGAGAGCTTGTAAAATTTTATAAGAGGATTTCTTCTTTTATAAAATTTTATAAAAATTATTTTTCTCCTTGATGATGTGGCCGTCCACCCCAAGCAAGGGGCCGGCCAATCAATCCATGATTGATGATTGAATCAATCAAGAGGAAAGAAAAGGAAAAATTACAAGGGAAAAGGAAAAACAAGCGGATGATTTTAATTTTTGTAAAAAATCATTGATTATTTTCCTTGGGCAAGTAATATAAAAGAAGGGGAGGAGAGGCCTCATGATTTATCAATTCTTATTCTCAAGTTAGTGCTTCCTCTTGTGGTCGGCCCTCTCCCTCTCTTTTTCCCCTTGCTCTCTTTTGTTCTCTTGTGGTGGTGGCCGGATTTTAGAGAAGGAGGAAGAAGACTTTTGGGTGGTGTTCATCTTGGAGGATCGTTGCCCACACGACATCCAAGGCGAGGCCAGGAATACGACAGAAGATCTCGAGGTTATTAGCATACAAAGAAAATGTATAACTAGTAATTATTTTCCGTATCATGCTAGTTATTTTTCTTTATAAGAATTCCAAACACAAGAGGCATTAGATTCTAGTTTTTCGAATTTGTAATTCGTGTTTGTGTTTTTTTATTTTTTGAATTTATGATTCGATTGTTCTTTTTGGTTAAACCTAATATTATTTTAGGAAATTAAATATTTAATTTCGTTAAAAGGTTTTGTCGAGGAAGTGGTGGATGCTCCCATACCCAAGAAGGTCATGTGCCTCGCCATGTTTGTCCTGGGAACCAATTTTCGAAATAGATATTTAATTGAATTTGTAATATAGGTTGATTTGGATCAATAGTGTTAAGTTCCGCTTGCGATCCAAGTCTAAACCATTAAGAACAGATAAGTTAAATTTGGAATCAATAATGTTAAGTTCCGTTTGCGATTCCTAATTTAACTTCTAAAGAACACAATAGGTTGTTTAGGAAAGATTCGACACTTGTACAAAATTTTTGTACAGTGGAACCAGTACGATCTTCCTAGGACCAACCAACACTCCAGACCATTATGCTCATAACCCAAATTTATTGCTATTTGGGTCATTAAACCACCAAACACTATCATCCCCAAAGATGTTTTACCTGCTCTTAACAAGTTTTGTAAGAAATGAAACCCAGAATCAAAGTTAACTTTGTTTAGCATCGCCCAAAGAGAATAAAGCTCCACCTTCCGAACCACCCCATCACTCTCACCTCGACCAAAGATTGTTTTGCTCATCACATGGTGAAGGTATCTAAAAGTAGGGTTTTGCATGCATGATGCCTTTGCTCTAGAGGGTTCATTAGGGTTCTTTGATTCCATGATTGAAGCCCAAAATCCATTCTAGTCTATAATACCATCAAATCCACGAGCACCTCCAGTAGGTAAACCAAAATAAATATTAAAATCACTAAACGCCTACCGAATTTCTTTGTTCATCAACCTAAAAGTTATGGCCCCGATGTAGACATCCTCAGAAGAAAATTTAACATCAATTGAACTTAAAAATTCTAGGACTAGGCGGGGGTAAGTCGGTAGACGTGTGTACATTATGTCATACCAATCAAAGGAGTTAATCATCCAATCCACGTCATCTCTAATCCCTATCATATCCATGGTGGTTGGATCCATATATCTAGTGCAGACAATTTTCATAGCAACAAGAATATCATATCTAGCTTTATGTTCTTAATTTCTAAAAATAATATTAAATTCGTTGTCGTTACCTTCGTCGTGTGCCACCCTTTTACCTTTGCCTTTGAATGAAGAAGCATTTTGCTTGCCTTTGTCTCCTCCCGGTGCATCTCCTTCACCAGCTCCACTGCTTCCTCGTCGGAGTCTCTTAAGGATTTGAGACATGATATGCAAGGCGAATTTGAGGACGTTCTTGTGGGTGGATGTGGATCTTGAAGATAGAGGAGGAGAGAGAAGAAGGATAGGGGAATTGCTCTTCTCTTTTCGGATTTGGGGCTTGAAGAAAACTTAGATCTATATCTAGATCTCAGTAAAGATGTGTTTTAGATGTAGGTAATGAAGGTTGATGAGGTGTAGTGGGAAAGAAAAGGTTTATTGGAGAGAAAGAGATGGGAAGTAGGGTTATTTAGAGTGGTTGGCGGCGCACATGGGTAGGGCACGACCGTGTTTTAAAGACACGACCTGGTTGATGGGGTCACCGCACGGCCGTGCCTATTGTCACGACCCCTTCTTTCCTCCTCTCGGCCCAGATCACATGGTTGTGTCAATCGATACGACGCGTGCACTCTTCTCCTCGGGTAGCTTTGCACAATCATGCTAGATCCGCACGACCGTGTATTGTTCCTCCTCTACAAAGGCCACACGGTCGTGTGGGTTCATACGACCTGTGACCTTTCCTCCTCTGTCAGCTTCGCACTGCCGTGTGACGTCACATAGCCGACTCCTTTACGCACGTAGTGTCTCGCTCTCCTCCTTTTTAACCCCTCCGACGCCCCCACACCCATGAAACGATCACGGCCAGTTCATGGAGGCTAATGCACACCCTAAAAATAAAGATCCAAGAATAAAAATACTTGATTGAACTAAACTAGAACGACAGATGGATAACGAATTGAAACGAAACTCTTTGGTTGCCTCCCAAGAAGCACTTATTTTAGGTCTTTAGTTCGACCACATATCAGTTAATGTGTACTAAACCCATGGAAGCATGGCTCTCCTCCTAAGGTTAGTACTCCAGTTTACGCCTTCAGTTTCACTCGTGCAGGACAAATATACTTTTTATTGCTTGTTGGGGGTGACCTCTCAAGTTTTGCCGAATCATGCATCATGTCCAGCGGCCTTCCATGGAAACTGCATTCCTCAGCTTTGTGTACATTTGACTTGCTGGCATTTTCCTGAAAAGAAGAGATGTAATTAGGAGAATCAGATAAATTGAATTCTAACCTTTCTTTATCGATCTCCAAGGATAAATTATGACGTTTCACATCGATGAGGGCTCCAGCGGTGGAAAGGAATAGTCTTCCTAGGATGATTGGAATCTTGGGATCCTCCTCCATATCCAGGACAACAAAATCTGCGGGAACGATACATCCACCTATCTCTACTGGCACATCTTCCACTATACTCATTGGGTGTCTACGTGAATGGTTAGCCAATTGTAGTGCTATAGTAGTAAGTTTGATGTTCTGGAGTCCTAGTTTCTTGCATAACGAGTATGGAAGTAGGCTAACACTCGCTCCCAAGTCGCAGAAAGCCTTGTGTATGAGCTCAGAGCCAATCTTACATGGTATAGAAAAACTTCCTGGATCCTGAAGCTTCGGGGGAGTGTCTGCCGTAAGAAGAGTGTTGCACTTCTCCGTCAATGCTACAGTCTCGAAGTCACTCTTCTGTCGTCTGTTAGAAATAATACCTTTTAAAAATTTGGCGAACTTTGGCATTTGGTGTAGTGTGTCTTTTAGAGGTACTTCAATGCAGATTTCTTTAATCTTCTTTAGGAATCGGTGGAACTCTTCATCTTTTTGGGATGTTATTAGCTTTTGAGGGAAAGGAATCGTCTGATTTTGTGGGGGGAAGCGGAAGGGTCCATCCAACCTTCTTGGTAATTTCCTCCCTATCCTTGTTCTGGACTAAAGTAGGCATGAGAGGAGATAGCTCTTCTTCTGAATCAATTCCTTTCTGAGCACCCATTTGGGGATCTCCCAAAGTCCGCCCGCTCCTCAGCTCAATGTGGTTGTAATGTTCCACCGGGTTTATGTTGGGCTTTCCCGGAAATGCTCCCGGTGCTCTTGAAAAGGACTGGGCTATCTAAGCGATTTGGCTATCTTGCATCTTTTGATGCTTTTCAGAATTCTCCATTCTTTGATTCAATTGCTTGATTTCATTCTTCATCTCTTTTTGCTCCAAGCGAGCTTCTTCAAGCATCTTTTCAATTCTGGACAGTTGTGAAGGTTGCTGTTGCTGATAAGTCTATGGTCCAGATTGGTGGTTTTGTTGCCCAGGTTGGTAGCTTGGCTTTACTAGTTCTTGATCTTGATTTCCCCGATAAGAAAATTTTGGGTGGTTCCTCCACCCAGAGTTGTATGTGTTAGAGTAGGGATTGTTTTGCATTTGGTTATAATCGACTATCGCATCACATCATTCAAGTTGATGTATTTATGCTTGTATTGGCCCGAGGGGGCAAGTATCTTGAGCATGATCCGAATTTCCACAAGTTTCGCATACACACACTATTGCATTGGCTATGTTGTTCCCCATGGTCTCAAGCTTCTTGGTCAGAGCATCAGCCTTGCAGACATGAGCGTGACTGCATCTACATCAAATTTTCTTGATGCTTTTATTGGATTCCCAGAAAAGGAACCTCCAGATCTTTCGGTTGCCCACTGATGATGGTTCTGGGCCACATTCTCTATTATGTCTTCAGCTTCATCAAAACTCTTGTTCATCAACGCCCCTCCTGCTGTAGAATCAAGGGATACTTTCGTGTGATAATTGATTCCATTGTAGAGCGAGTGTAGCACCAACCACTTCTCGAGGCCATGATGGGGGCACTATCTCAGCATACTCTTGAATCTGTCCCATGCTTTGAATAACGATTCTGAGTCTGCATGTTTAAAGCTTGCAATTAAATTCCTCATGTGTGCAGTTTTACTTGCCGGGTAAAATTTGTCTAGAAATTTCTACTCACACTGTTCCCAAGATGTAATATTGTTTGCTGGTAAAGAATTAAGCCACTACTTGGCTCTGTCTTTCAGGGAAAATCCAAAAAGAAGTAGCCTTACTGTTTCTGGAGGGACCCCGTTCACTTTCATATTACTACAGATCTCATTGAAAAGCTCCAAGTGATGATTTGGATCATCGTGCGATCCTCCTCCAAATTGATTTTTCTGAACCATGTGGATCACTGCAGGCTTGATTTCAAAATTGTTAGCTTCAATTGGTGGTCGGGTAATGCTAGACCAAAGCCCTTGTGCATAAGGTGTTGCATAGTCCTTCAAAAGCTTGTCAGCCATTTCTGAAGTTTCTTGTTCTGCTTGGAGTTTTTGCAAGTTTCTTCTCCTCAGGAAAGTTCTATCAATTTCTGGATCAAACGACAGAAGTTTTCTTGAAAGATTAGCTCTTCGCATGCACAAGTATATATAAAAGAATATTGAATAATCCAAGTGCAGAATAAAAGAAAGAGTTAAAATATATATATGTATATATTTTTTTATAAAAATGTAGAAAGTAGAGTGAAATAAAAAAAATAAGGTATAGTCTAATCCAATATGATTATCACTAATGTTATAAGAGCAGTCCTCGACAATGGTGTCAAAAACTTATTATGCTTCCACAAGTGCACGGATACGTCGTCAGTAATAAAAGATTATTGATCCCACAAGGATTGGTTATAAGCATTAGTGATTGTTCACATAGAATTAGCTAAACTCCCGATGGTTGTAAGTGAATTATTTTTTGAGAAGAAAAGAACTTGGGAAGTATATGTGAGAACTGGCAAGAGAAAGAGAGTTTTACTTGGTTAGGGAAGAGCTTTAGGAGTTCAGTTTCGTTGTGGTGGTAACTAATGCATCATGTTCAATCCTTTCCTCATTGTCAATCAACATGTACTCGTCGGAAGTTATAGCTACTACCCCTAAGCACTAAACAGAGAAGATCATTGTAAAATCCTGTTATGATTAACCCTTGTCACTAGGGCGCCTCGGTAGATCACAAGAATGCAAACCTGGTCGGTATCATTAAGGATAGAGATAGGGGTTTGGTTTGGTTTCATACTTCCTTGTGGAGGAATTACCTCTCCTTTCGAGGGAGTATCCTAGAAGTCCGTGAACGGGTTACCCCTGTTGTTAGTATTAGCCCTATTACCAATTATGAGATGATTATAAAAGACTCATTTTATATCATATATCATTATTAATAAAAGGCAAAGTTGGTTATTATATTTATTTCAATTCAATGTCAATTGAATAAGTATAATAATGTCCTTGGTTAGTAGGTTCGTATCTACAACATATCAATTGGTTGAATTGATAGTGAGATATTGTAGATATACATGGAACACTACTCTTAACTATTCCTAGTCAAGAATTAATATGCAAGGACAATATTAATGCGTTGAGACTAGCATGTAGGTCAACAGATGATTCAATCTCACAAGTCATGGATATGAGATATCAGGTTGACACATGGGTATATATTAGAGAATATATACTGAATGACCAGCCATGAGAATGCTTCATGGATCGTAATATGAGTGTCATAAACATTCTCATATGACTATTGGTATGAATAGTCCTTAGACCTGAAGTCACTACAGTTCCCTACATAAGGAGTTGTGTACTTTGGTATCGGTAAACGTCACTTGTAACAAGGTGGACAATAAAGTCGATCACTGGGTATGCAATGAATTATGCGGAGGGATGTAAGTGATGTAGATGGGATCTATCCCTTCCATATGACGAAAGCGATATTTGTGGGCCCCTTGATTAGTAGGACACAAGAATGCATGGACATGCTCAAATGAGTCAATATGCGATATTGAGCTTATTTGATTGAGTGTGTCTACTTAGAGATCAAGAAACACAAAGATTTATAAGAGGATGACACATTCTATGTCTCATTGATCAATCTAGATATCAAGGATAGAAGGATTGAGTCATACAAGATAATAGACACGGAAAGGTTAGGTCAGATCTCGACATTCTCGTCACTTGGGTAGCAATGATGCATTGCTAGATGCAACTCATTACTTATATTTCTAAAAAGGTTTTAGATACATTGCCAACGTTACGAGAGCCTATTGGGTCATACATAAAGAATATGTTGATTTGGAGATGGATTATGGGGTTAAGTTTAATTCGAATTATACACATTGAGTTAGACTCGAGTGAATTCGGATTAGACTTATTGAGTAATGGGTTAGACTCATTGGTTTATTGGGTTAATGACTTATTACGTTAATGGCTTATTGGGTTAATGGTTAATCCAATATTCTAAATCCAATCCATTAAGATTAATAAATATTAATAGAGATTAATATATTATTAATCAAAAGGAAGATCAAGAGACAAAAATATTTTGTATTCATTGGATGAATACAAAAAGTCATTTGTAAAAGTAACATTTAGGTGAAGTAACCTTTTTGGTGAAATAACCTATTTGGTAAAGTAACCCTTTTGTGACGTCACCTTATATAGATGAAGTGACCTTTTGGGTGGGTGTGCTCTTCTTGGCTTTTGCTCTTCTTTCTTCTTCCACTCTTGGCCAAAACTTCCACAAGAGGTTGCTAGCACAACCTTTGGTTGTTTCTTTATCCATTTCGTGAGTTTGTGAGATGGACGGAGAACGTGTTCATGTGGATACCATAGAGGCACAGACGTGTTGATCGCGCTGAGATCTACATCCTAAAGAAACGTTGCTGTCGGGATTGCGAAGGGCACGCAACAAAGGTATAACTTTCTCATGTAGAAAATTAGTACTTAGTATATGGTTTCCTTTTGCATGGATCTTCTGGATAGGAACTTATTTTTCCTCTGTGCTTTTTGACGTGTTTAGTGCTATAGTTCCTTACAGTGGTATCAGAGCCACTTGCAAAGGCATATACTAAGTTGTACTAGATTTTGATATGCGATATAGAAATGCATGAGATTTTACTATGATTTAGATGATTATGAGTAAGATTTAGGCCAATGGTCTCGACTAAAGTTTTGTGGGTAGTGGGGTCTCGGGCATGGCAGCAACTCATACAATGAGTATCCAACTCTGGGGGTGCTACCCCCTCACCTCGCAAGGGGCGCTGCCTCCTTGAACCCACCCGCTAACTGGCTAGCGGGACCGTCGTGGCGTTGCGACTCATAAGTCTTTGTTTAAATCATAGTAGATTTTATGTCATAAAATATTGTGAATGATATGTGACATGGTGCATGGTTATGACCCTTTACCCCGATGTGATTGGATGTGTGTTGTAATTCATAATACGGCCTACGTGTCGTACCTCTCCTCTTTCACTCCTGTTGTAAATTTAGACTACCCTCGAATGTAACTCGAGGTTTCTTTAGGTTTTGTAATGTATAAATTAGAGAAGAACAAGTCTACTGGACGACGGTGAAAAGGGAGGAGGACAACAACACATGACGACCGAGGAAACACTTGAAGAAGATGCTTTGACCTAGGTTGACCTTACAATCTTCTCATTGGCTTGAGAAGATTATAAAAAATGGGGTCATAACCATGTCACGTTTATTTTATGCATATATGAGATGTATGCCATGATATGCTAATTTTGTATGCGATGCATGTGTAGTTTAATCATGATTAGGTCTTTTTAAATATGCCTACCAAAGTTCGATACTCACTACTACCTCGATCATTTGTAGTAAGGTTTTCCAAAGCAAAGTGACTCGTTTTATCTTGGTAGAGTACGATAGGACAATAATGATGTCCGACTATTGAACTTTGGGTGTGACTTAACTAAGTTGAGAACTTAGAGGCATATCCCATACAATGTAATTCAATTATACTAGTCTTGGGCGATTAGCCAAAGCTAACTCAAGATGTGTTATAATGTGGATTTCATAAGATGGGGAAATGAACAAGTAGTCTTGTTCACCTAATGATACAAGAGTTACATAGGATGTAATTGGTAAATGTTGTCTACCTAAGTTATACAAATCTTGGGCGATTAGCCAAAGCTAGCTCAAGAAAAGGTATAATATGGATCTTGTCCAATTGGTACACGTTGCCTACCTAAGTTATACTAAGTCTTGGGTGATTAGCCAAAGCTAACTCAAGATGAGGTATAATATGGATCTTGTCCCACATGAATATTATACAATTGGATTTGAAGTTGGTGGTGTGGGTAAAACCACATCCATGACTTGCTTCTACCAAAGCTTTACAATTTAGTGGAAGAATCATTTAATTAAAGTCCTAGTTAAATGATCAAAATATGATACTTATTTCTACATTTTATTGTTGTAGATCACCATGTTATCAAATACGTCAAATACTCTCTTTCTGCGATCTGTCCTTGATAAGGACAAGCTCAATGGAGCTAACTTCCTGAACTGGTATAGAAACCTTAGAATAGTTCTCAAACAAGAAAAAAAATTGTACATCCTAGAGCAGCTCATTCCTGAAGCACCCCCCACAACTGCTACTAGAGCTGATAAGGATGCTTATAAGAAGCAACATGATGATGTATTAGATGTACCATGCCTTATGCTCGCCACCATGAACTCTAAGCTTCAGAAGCAATATGAGAATATGGATGCTTATGATATGGTTGAACATCTTAGATAACTATATCAAGGACAAGCAAGGCATGAGAGATTTGAGATCTCCAAGGCTTTATTTCAATGCAGAATGCAAGAAGGAAGCCCCGTAGGGCCTTATGTGCTCAAAATGATCGGGTATGTGGAGAACCTACAATGATTGGGATTTCCACTAGGCCAAGAATTAGCCACTGACCTTATTTTGCAATCATTGCCTGAAAGCTATAGTCAATTTGTCATGAATTATAACATGAATGAAATTGACAAGGCATTGCCTGAGATGTTGATCATGTTAAGAACTGCTGAACTCAACCTTAAGAAGATAAAGCCTAGTACCATTTTAATGGTGCCAAAGGGAAAAGGCAAGTGGAAGCCTAAAGGTAAGGGTAAAACCCAAGCCAAAGGCAAAGGCAAGACTCATACACTGAAACCTAAAGGTGGGGTAGCTAAGGAAGGAACCTGCTTCCACTGTGGTGAAAAAGGACACTGGAAGCGGAACTACAAGTTGTACCTAGAGGAAGTAAAACGGAAGAAAAGTGAGACTTCTGCCTCAGGTATAAATGTTATAGAAGTCAATCTATCTATTTCTTCTTCATGGGTATTAGATATCGGGTGTGCATCTCACATTTGTACTAATGTGTAGGGGCTGAGAAATAGTATATCTTTGACAAAGGGCGAAGTGGACCTACGAGTAGGCAATGGTGCAAGAGTTGCTGCTATAGCTATAGGAACATATTCCTTATCTTTGCCCACTGGGCTTGTTTTAGAACTTGAAGAGTGATGTTATGTGCATGCCTTAACTAAGAACATCATCGTTGTTTCTTGTTTGGACAAGCAAGGATTCTCATTTGTAATAAAGGACAAATCTTGTTCCATTTATTTCAATGAAATGTTCTATTGTAGTGCACATCTCGTGAATGGACTCTATGTTCTAGACTTTGACAATCCTATCTATAACATAAATACCAAACGGTTCAAGTCTAATAATTTGAACCAAACATATCTCTGGCATTGTCACTTAGGTCACATAAATGAGAGTCGCATATCCCAACTCCATAAGGATGGACTTTTGGACTCATTTGATTTTGAATCATATGAAGTATGTGAATCTTGTCTTCAAGGCAAGATGACAAAAACTCCATTTAGTGGACATAGCGAAAGAGCTAATGGCTTGTTAGGACTCATACATACTGATGTATGCGGTCCTTTCAAGATAGCAGCTAGAAGAGGCTATCATTACTTTATTACTTTCACTGATGATATTAGTAGATATGGCTACGTGTATCTGATGAGACACAAGTTAGAATCCTTTAAAACGTTCAAAGAATTCAAGAATGAAGTATAAAACTAACTTGGTAAGTGTATTAAGATACTTCGATCAGATCGAGGTGGGGAATACCTTAGCCAAGAATTTCATGACCATCTCGTTGAGTGTGGGATCATATCTCAACTTACTCCACCTGGCACACCACAATGGAATGGTGTATCAGAAAGGAGAAATCATACTTTATTAGATATGGTACATTCGATGATGAGTCAAACAAAACTTCCTACTTCCTTCTGGGGATATGCTCTAAAGACAACCGCTTTCACACTTAACCGCGTTCCATCTAAGGTTGTCATAAAGACACTATATACAATATGGACTAGGAAGAGTCCCAAGATGTCTTTCATGAAGATTTGGAGTTGTGAGGCTTACGTTCGATGGCAAGTCTCAGATAAACTAGGACCCAAATCAAAAAAGTGCTACTTTGTAGGATATCCCAAGGAAACAAAGGGATATTACTTCTATAATCTCACACAAGGTAAAGTGTTTATTGCCAGAACTGGTGTCTTTCTAGAAATGGAATTCATTTCTAGAAAAAGCTAGTGGGAGTCAAGTCGATCTTGAAGAAATTCAAGATACATAAACTAGCACCGAAGCCTTAATGGAAACTGAATAGGTACCACAAGATATTGTGGATCATGATTTTGTTACACCATAAGAAATTGTGGAGCAACAACCTGTTCAAGTAGCATAAGCTCTACGCAGATCTGATAGGGCCCGTCATCAACCTGAGAGATATTCTTTTCTCTTGTCTGACAACGGTGATATAGTGCTAGTTGGTCTCAATGAGCCTATGTCTTATCAGAAAATTGTACAGGGCCCAGATTCTGAGATGTGGCTAGAGGCCATGAGATCTGAAATGGAATCCATGTATAGTAACCAAGTATGGACTTTGGTTGATTCACCTGAAAGGATTAAACCCATTGGGTGTAAGTAGGTCTTCAAAGTGAAAACTGACATGGATGAGCATATGCATACCTATAAAGGTAGATTGGTAGCTAAAATTTTCAAGCAAATTCATGGTATAGACTATGATGAAACTTTTTCACCAGTTGCGATGCTTAAGTCTATTCGGATTTTACTTGCTATTGCAGCTTACTATGATTACGAGATCTGGCAGATGGATGTCAAAACTGTATTTCTTAACAGAAATCTACTCGAGGATGTGTACATGACACAACCTGAGGGTTTTATAGATCCAAAGAATGTTGGAAAGGTTTGTAAGCTACAAAGATCCATTTATGGATTAAAGCAAGCTTCTAGAAGCTGAAATCTTCGATTCGATGATGCAATCAAAACGTTTGGTTTCATTAAGAATGAAGATGAACCTTGTGTCTACAAGAAGGTTAGTGGAAGCATAGTCATCTTTCTCATATTGTATGTAGATGACATACTTCTCATTGGAAATGATATCCCTACTCTTCAGTCAGTGAAGACTTGTCTTGGAAATTATTTTTCAATGAAAGACTTAGGTGAAACATCCTACATTTTAGGCCTTAAGATCTATAGAGATAGATCTAAAAGATTGCTTGGCCTAAGCCAGAGTACATATATTGACAAGGTGTTTAAACGTTTTGCTATGGAGAATTCCAAGAAAGGATTCTTGCCGATGTCATATGGTGTGAGTCTTTCGAAGACTCAATGCCCCTCTTCTAATAAAGAAAGGGATCGTATGGATCAGATTCCTTATGCATCTTCTATAGGGTCTATCATGTATGTTATGCTTTGTACTCGCCCAGATGTCTCGTATGCTTTAAGCATGACGAGCAGATACCAATCAGATCCAGGTGAAGGTCAATGGACAGCAGTCAAAAATATTCTTAAGTACTTGAGAAGGACTCAAGATTACTTCTTGATCTTTGGAGGCAGTGAAGAGCTTGTTGTAAAGGGTTACACCGATGCTAGCTTCCAAACTGACAAGGATGATTACAAATCATAGTCAAGGTATGTGTTTTGCTTAAATAGTAGTGCTGTGAGTTGGAAGAGTTCAAAGCAGGACACAATAGCTGATTCTACAACAGAGGTCGAGTACATTGCTGCTTCAGCTGCAGCAAAGGAGGTTGTTTAGATCAAGAAGTTCATCATAGAGCTTGGTATTGTTCCTAGTATAGCGAACCCAATAGACCTCTATTGTGATAATAATGGGGCTATTGTACAGGCTAAGGAACCTCGCTCTCATCAGAGATCCAAACATATACTATGGCGATTCTATCTCATTTAAGTGATCATCGAAAAAAGAGATGTGAGGATATGTAGAGTCCCGACCGATGCTAACATTGCAAATCCTTTGACCAAGGCTTTGGCACGGAGGAAACATGATGGTCACACTAGGTCAATGGGTATTCGATATCTTAGTGATTGACACTAGTACTAGTGGGAGATTGTTAGTATTAGCCCTAGTACCAATTATGAGATGATTGTAAAAGGCTCATTTTGTATCATATATCATTATTAATAAAAGACAAAGTTGATTATTATATTTATTTCAGTTCAGTGCCAATTGAATAAGTAAAATAATGTCCTTGGGTAGTAGGTTCTTATCTATAACATATCAATTGGTTGAATTGATAGTGAGATATTGTAGATATACATGGAACACTACTCTTAACTATTCCTAGTCAAGCATTAATATGCAAGGACAATATTAATGCGTTGAGACTAGCATGTAGGTCAACAAATGATTTAATCTCACAAGTCATGCATATGAGATATAAGGTTGACACATGGGTATATATTAGAGAATATATACTGAATGACCCGCCATGAGAATGTTTCATGGATCGTTATATGAGTGTCATAAACATTCTCTGTTGGTTAGTCCTAGGAAGATCGTACCGGTTCCACTATACAAAAATTTTGTACAAGTGTCGAACATTTCCTAAATAACCTATTGTGTTCTTTAGAAGTTAAATTAGGAATCGCAGACGGAACTTAACATCATTGATTTCAAATTTAACTTATCTATTCTTAATGGTTTAGATTTGAATCACAAGCGGAACTTAACACTATTGATTCAAATCCACCTACGTTATAAATTTCATTAAATATTAATTTCCAAAATTAGCTTCCAAGTTAAACATGGCGAGGCACAAGGCCTTCTTGAATATGGGAGCAACCACCACTTCCTAGACAAAGTCTTTTAAGGAAAGCTAATATTTAATTTCCTTATATAACTCTAGGTTTAACCAAAAAGAACAATCGAATCACAAATTTGAAAAATAAAGAAAAACACAAACACGAATTACTAATTCGAAAAACTAGATCTAATGACTCTTGTGTTTGGAATTCATACAAAAGAAAAACTAGTATGATGCGGAAAATAATTACTAGTTATACCTTCCTTTGTATGCAATGACCTCTTGACCTTCTATCGTATTCCTCTTCTTATCCCGGACGTTGTGTGGGCAACGATCTACCGAGATGAGAACCACCCAAGTCCTTCTTCTTCCTCCTTGCAAGTTTCGGCCAAACCAAGACTCCTCCAAGGATGTAGAATTTCGGCCATCACCACCAAGCTCCAAGGGATGCAAGAAACAAAGCCTCCTTTCTCTCCTTCTTCTCCTAGCTAGAACCAGCCACCAACAAGAGCTCCAAGAGGGGATGAAACCGGCCACTAAAGAAGAAGAGAAGAGGAGAGGGAGAACCTTTACGGCCTGCCACACCGAGGAAAAGAGAGGAAGAAAAAGAATAGAGTCGTTACCATGAAGGCACCTCTACCCCCTCTTTTATAATCCTTGGTCTTGGCAAATAAGAAAATTTAAATAAAAACTTCCTTAATTCTTTTGCCATGAAAAGGTAAAATTTAATTAATTAAAATTAAAATCTTTTTCTTAATTATAATGGCCGGCCACTTTAATCTCTAAAACAAGGAGAGTTTTAATTAACACAAGAATTAAAACTTCCTAATTTGTTTCCAGAAATTTATAAAAAATTTCTCCAATAATTTTTCCCTTCATGGTGGTTTGTAAAAAGGAAATTTTATAAATTAAAATCTTTCTTTTAAACATGTGGATGATTTCCAAAAAGGAAAGTTATCTCTAAAAATTAAAATCTCCTTTCAATCTACAAATAAGGAAATATATCAAATCTTTTCTTAATCTTTTGTAGAAACTTATAAAAGAAATATTTAATTTTTAAACTCTCTTTTAAATCATGAACATAGTTAAAAAAGGAAAGTTTTCTTAAAATTAAAATCTACCTTTCAATCTACAAATAAGGAAAGATTTCAAATCTTTTCTTAATCTTTTGTAGAAAGGTATAAAAGGAAAGATTTAAATTTTAAACTCTCTTTTAAAATCATGGAATCCACATAAGAAAAATTTATAAATAAAATCCCTTTTAATGTAATGTGACCGGCCACATCATGTTTGGATTCCAAGCATTGGCCGGCCACCAACTTGGCTCAACCACTTGGTCTTGGTCGACCCTAGCTTGGTCGGCCCCCTTGGGTTGGGTAAGAAGTGGGTATGTGGTGGGTATAAATCTCTATATACAAGAGGCTACGATAGGGACCGAGAGGAGGAATTGGTTTTAGTCTACGATGAAATTAAGCTTCCCGTGTTCGCCCCGAACACACAACTCAACTTCATCAATAATAATTCATACCACTAAAGAATTATTATTAAACTACTGCACCAATCCCAAATTACATTTTGGGCTCCTTCTTATTATGAGTGTGTTAGTCTCCCTGTGTTTAAGATGTCGAATGCCCACTAATTAAATGAGTTACTAACAACTCACTTAATTAATATCTTAGTCCAAGACTAGTACCACTCAACCTCATCGTCATGTCGGACTAAGTCCACCTGCAGGGTTTAACATGACAATCCTTATGAGCTCCTCTTGGGGTCATTCTCAACCTAGATTACTAGGACACAGTTTCCTTCTATAATCAACAACACACACTATAAGTAATATCATTTCCCAACTTATCGGGCTTATTGATTTATCGAGCTAAATCTCACCCATTGATAAGTCAAAGAAATAAATACTAAATATATAGTTTGTTATTATATTAGGATTAAGAGCACACACTTCCATAATAACTAAGGTCTAGTTCTTTTATCAAGTCAGTATAAAAAGAACTTACCTAAAATGGTCCTACTCAATACACTTAGAGTATACTAGTGTAATTTATTAGTCAAGATAAACTAATCCCTAATCACACTACGACTTTACCGACGGTTTGTTCCTTTCCATCTTAGTCGTGAGCAACTGTTTATAATTTATAAAGAACTGATAACATGATCTTCTGTGTGTGACACCACACACCATGTTATCTATGATATAAATTAATTGAATAACTACACTTAACATAAATGTAGATATTTTTTACCAATGTGATTTTTTATTTCAAAATAAATATTTACAAAAGCTAGGCTTTTAGTATACATTACAACATTCTCATGTGGCTATTGGTTTGAATAGTCCTTAGACCTGAAGTCACTACAGTTCCCTACAAAAGGAGTTGTGTACTTTGGTATCGGTAAACGTCACCTGTAACAAGGTGGACAATAAAGTCGATCACTGGGTATGCAATGAATTATGTGGAGGGATGTGAGTGATGTAGATGAGATCTATCCCTTCCATATGACGGAAGCGATATCTGTGGGCCCCTTGATTAGTAGGACAAAAGAATGCATGGCCATGCTCAAATGAGTAAATATACGATATTGAGCTTATTTGATTGAGTGTGTCTACTTAGAGATCAAGAAACACAAAGATTGATAAGAGGATGACACGTTCTATACCTCATTGATCAATCTAGATATCAAGGATAAAAGGATTGAGTCATACAAGATAATAGACACAGAAAGGTTAGGTCGGATCTTGACATTCTCTTCACTTGAGTAGCAATGATGCATTGATAGATGCCACTCATTGCTTATGTTTCTAAAATGGTTTTAGATACATTGCCAATGTTATGAGAGCCTATTGAGTCACACATAAAGAACATGTTGATTTGGAGATGGATTATGGGGTTCAGTTTAATTCGAATTATACACATTGAGTTAGACTCGAGTGAATTCGGATTAGACTTATTGAGTAATGGGTTAGACTCATTGGTTTATTGGGTTAATGGCTTATTGAGTTAATGTTTAATCCAATATTATAAATCCAACCCATTAAGATTAATGAATATTAATAGAGATTAATATATCATTAATCAAATGGAAGATCAAGAGAAAAAAATATTTTGTATTCATTGGATGAATACAAAAAGTCATTTGTAAAAGTAACCTTTAAGTGAAGTAACCTTTTTGGTAAAGTAACCTTTTTGGTGAAGTAACCTATTTGGTAAAGTAACCCTTTTGTGAAGTCACCTTATATAGATGAAGTGACCTTTTGGGTGGGTGTGCTCTTCTTGGCTTTTGCTCTTCTTCCTTCTTCCACTCTTGGCCAAAACTTCCACAAGAGGTTGCTAGCACAACCTTTGGTTGTTTCTTTCTCCATTTCGTGAGTTCATGAGATGGACGGAGAATGTGTTCATGTGGATACCATAGAGGCGCAGACGTGTTGATCGTGCTGAGATCTACATCCTAAAGAAACGTTGCTGTCGGGATTGCGAAGGGCACGCAACAAAGGTATAACTTACTCATGTAGAAAATTAGTACTTAGTATATGGTTTCCTTTTGCATGGATCTTCTGGATAGGAACTTATTTTTTCGCTGCGCTTTTCGACGTATTTAACGCTATAGTTCCTTACACCTGTCACTAGGGCCCCTTGGGTATACAATCTAAGATCCTCTCTTTACAAAATTAGCAATCCCAACACAATTAATTAATACGACATGGCAAATAAGTCTCATGCATATCAAATTGAAACAAGACAAGCGAAATCATTCAAAGAGTGAAAGCATAAGCATGAATCTTACATCATAACTCATCCACAACTACTCCCTGATCCTAAAACAAAGAATCTACTCCATAGACATAGGAGAAAAACCCAAAGACATAGTATAATTTAACATTCAATCCCCAGGCAAGAAGAGAGAGGGAATAGAGATGCTTATTCAATGACGTCGAGTGATCTTCGGTTCCAATCCTTTGCTTCTGGAGTTGATGCGGTGATGGAGGTGATCTCAGATCATCGAACAGAGGTTCAGGACGACATGGAACAACAGCAAGGTGTATCTCCCTTTTTCCGTCTCTCTCCCAAAGGGGAAGGGTTAAGAGCCCTTTTATAGGCTAGGGCACGGGTGTCGCATGACCCGTGCCACGACCGTGCGAGATCCGCACGGCCAGCTCCTCTCCTTCTTTGGGTAGAGTGGCACGGCCGTGCGAGATCCGCACGGCCATGTCATCCTTTGTCTCTGGTCGTGAGGCACGGTCGTGCAAGGTCGCATGGTCGTGTGCTGCTCTCTCTCGGGAATGGCCACACAGTTGTGCAGGGTTACACGACCGGTGTCAAACTTGCTTCTTTTGCTCCGATGCGTCGACAATCGTCGTTTTCGCTCCAAGAGTTATCCCTATCAACACAAAACCAAACAAAGAGCAGATCTCCGATAAAAGAGTAATTATTACTAAATAAACAATGGGAGAAATGATCGTGCGAAGAATATATACAAATAAAGCAAGTGAATGTGCATTAAAACATGCATAAACGATCATAATATCTACACACATCAAATTTCAAATAGACTTTTTCTTACCCATTTATAATATTAGAAACCTAAAACGGTTCCTTTAAAATCCACAAAAATTTCAATAAATTTCATAAATTCATATAAACTTATTTCCTAATATATTATCCACTAAAATATATTTATTTTCCTTGAAATAATTTAACTATATCAACCTTTAATTATTTTAAATTCTTAGCTATAGTTTTGGTATATTACAAAAGGAAGTCCTAATAGGTTGAGGTCAACCGAATACCTGGAAAGATGAGAATTTAGCCTTGGTAAGATTGAAACATGAGTAGTAGTCTATTGATTGGATGAATCAATCAATCGATGAACTCTAAACTCCAAAATTGGAGTTTGAGGTGTTTACTACTATAATTAGGGTTACTACTACAATAACTAGTGTTGCTACATTAGCTAGAGTTCGTTGCAAATAGTAGACCCCAAAAATTAAAGTTTACTACGATGATTAGGGTTTGCTACTGTACCAAGTTTAGGGTTTGTTGCTATAGTAGCAATCGGT
The DNA here is from genome assembly GCF_018446385.1 of Zingiber officinale. Lineage (NCBI taxonomy): Eukaryota > Viridiplantae > Streptophyta > Magnoliopsida > Zingiberales > Zingiberaceae > Zingiber > Zingiber officinale. Next base: position 70,907,121 of record NC_055993.1, read on the forward strand.
TGCTGAGTTCAAGTAATTTATTACTAGCACTGTAGCAATGAACAGAATGTTGTGAAATGGATCATTCTTGTTCGATTTGACAGGAGGTTACTAGTCGATTGCTATCGTTCAACAATCAACTAATAACAGTAAAACTACATGGACATTGTTGTTCTATAGATTTAAATAGTCGTATCCGACATGACAGTCGATTGATGAAATCTAGCAATCGATTGGTAGATGAAAATTAGCTCAAACAACAACATTTAAAATAGGGTTTCAAAGGAAATTGAAGATGCTAGTTCTTGAGAGGTTGGAGACAAAGTGTTGCTATATGTTCTACCATCAAGAGGCAATCCAAAATGATAAAGATGCATCCAAAACAAAGTTTTCACTTGTAAAGTTTATTTTACTTTGATTTCATTTATATCTTTGTATTTGGTTGTATTGCTTGTGTTTGTTGTAAAAAATATGTTGTAAGAGGCTTTTCTGTCTCTAGAAGGTATCCGAGAAGGAGAAGATTAGTGGTGATATACGCTAGGACTAGGTTTTGGATGTAGTCACCTTGGGAGGTGATAAACCAAGTAAAATCAATTTGTCTTTGTGTATTCTCTTTTGTTTTGTAGTGTTTTATTTCCGCTGCATAATAACTAACTGTAGACGAGCACAAAAAATCGAATCGAAGCGGTCAAAGTTAATTACCTCCTCTCTAACTCGCACGGGACTAACATTTTTCCATCATGGACTTTATTTGAGTTCACTTTAATAATTAATTTCTCATTCATCCAAAATTAATTTTGAAATTTTAAATATTTTAAAATTATCAACTCTAATTGTAGATTCAAATTTTTAGATTTATCGGACAAAACCCATTTGAATTATTTCCGAAAGTCTATTGGTTCAAAATCAATTTTCCAACATAAACAACCCCATACATTGTTGCAAACACAAATTAACTAAAGTGGACACATTCAATGTTGAAAGTAGAACACTCTAATTTATCTTTAATTATTTAGTGGTTGGTTTAAGTTGACTTCATGATTTACCTCCTTTCATATAATCTAAAAATAGATTTAAAAAAAACTTAAGTTAATATAATTACCTTTTACTAATAGAAGCCTGAAGTCAACATAATTATTTTTTACTATAATAAAATACTCTAATTTAGCAGTGACTGTGCTAGATGACTCCCATTCAAGCGTAAATAGGATAGTTGTAGACTTCTTAATTAAGAAGTTGCCACGTCCCAAAATTCATTTTGAGCACTGCCATTTTGCTGTCTAAGTTGCAGCACAGCTTCATGCATGGTGATATTAGGTTTTAGACAAGTGTGTAGTTTTTGAAATAAGAAGTAGAGACCAACTCCTTCCTGCTTAGCGATGCTTTCTTTATTCATGTCCTTCAGACTGATACTTATTAGGCTTCCTCTATCTTTAAGTCTCATAATCAGGTTCCAAGTGAGGAGGCTGTCATTTGTATTTGTTTATTTGGCTCTATTAATGGATAAATTATAGTATTGTGTTGTTTATGGATCTACGTTAATTAGATGGAACTGTTCTATATACTGCCTTCATGTATATGAGTATATCCATTAGTTATATCACTTAGACATGCAAATATTCTTTAAGTATTATTAATGTATTCAATGGTTTTATTATTGTTGCGGGTCTTACTCAAACATGTTGTTTTCACGGTCGCCAAGAAGGTGGAATCTCGTCCATTACAGTGACAATTCAAAAGAAAAAGGAAAAGAAAAAAGAGAGGTAGAAAATTCATAAAAGAAGCTTCATATTCTGCCCGACTATTTTATCACATCAAAAAAAACATAATGTAGATATTTCTTTTTTATCGGAAACAACGACAACGACAACAACTTTTATCGGAAACAACGACAACGACAACGACGAAAAAGAAAAATTGGCAACCACAAAGATGTCATGCTTTAATATTAGATGCCGTATCAAATTTACAGAGCGCAAGGACTTTTCCCGCATGCATTAAATAATGGTCCAAGCCAAAATATATATATATATATATAATTTAAAAAAATCTATAATTCCTGATATTTTTAAAAGATAACCAGGCCAATTCAAACATTTCATTCTATTTTTTTTATTTATCTATTGAATTAGTTTAAACTTTGTTAAGTCAATCGATTTAATTTGCTTGCTCTCGAGAATCAAATAAGATTATATTGGTACCATTATACAATAAAGTATTGATTTGATTTAACGAAAGATTGTGATCTTATATTAGTGTGAAATGTGCTGGTAAAGTGTGCCGTCACAATACAACTTGATATATTGTAGGTGTAATAATAAATAGGTTGATAAAGACTGGATTGTTGGAAATTAATGAGCCTTCAGAACTATTCCGGCGATTTAAATTATCTATTCCAAATGGAATCGAGCTAAAAAAACAGAAGCAATTATATAATTTCATAAATAATTACTATGCACATAAAAATAAATCAATGAAAAATTTTAATAACCTTTTACTCCTAATCATTTAACGGTGGGCTATAAATTGATATCATATTTTATCTCTCTTAACATAATTAAAAAACAGACTATAAAAAATATAGAATAAATATAATTATTTTTTATTATAATAAAAAATTATTTCATAAAACTAACCTCTTGTAGTTTTTTTTATATTATGTATCCGGTATGATCACAGCCTTCCAGTATGAATTTTCTATCGGCTGTAGTGCGTGAACACTCCAAATTAAAAATACAAACTCAGAAATCCAGATCTATTTTCTACGTTGTTTTCACCACTTGAAAATCTAGAGTCTTTTCTTTTTGGGGCAAGGTGTGATCCTTATTTATGCTCCAATATATTAAAGATATCATTGACATCTTTTTGGATAATACCTTAATTATCTAAATATATATTTATCTTATACTTTTTTATCGATCAAATCCCATCAAAATGATACCTAATAATATCTAATATATAATATATTCCCAAAACTTATTTGGCAAATAATATCTAATATATTCCCAATATATTAAAATATTATTGAGTATTATTTACATCTTTGTTGGGTATACTTTAATTATCCACCGTATATAATTACTTTTATAATAGTATATTATTCTGCTTGGGCAAATTTTTATAATGGCCAGGGGTTGATTCTCAGGAACTGACGACCTGGGGTTTACCCCGCCATGCGCCTATGGCCTGTGTACCTGCATGAACCTCCCTCCATATCCGTGGGGCCGACACTAGGGGGGCCGCTAAGGTAGCGGATCTACCTTTTTTTTATAATAGTATATTAATTTTAATTAATATCTCATCTTATATTTATTTCCAAGCGCTTAAGTTATGGAAACGGTTTGATTTCTAAATTTTTTTAGCCCGTCTTTTATTTGGAAGGTGGGATGAGAACATGGACCAGATCTAATAAATTAGATAAAAAATTAAAAAATTTAGTTAATTTATTCAAAATTTTAATTCTATTATTACTCCACTAAAAATATGATCTTCGTTATTATAGAATGATCCTATCTGAAAACTATGAGATGTTGCGTTGGCTCCGATGATCAAAAGATAATGGGGTTTTCGAGATTTGAATGAACTCCTCAGCGTTCCTACGTACAATCAAACGAGCTAACACAAGATTAGTAACTTAAAACTGGGATGAGAATCTCTGGCTAAACCCTTCGACCCTCAAGTCAGTCTTCTCTTTTGAAAGTGGAAGAAGAATAGTAGCCCAAGTACAATAAAGTAGGACTTCAAATGTAAATGTTTACGTACCTTGCCAATGGAGAGGATTGTTGGTTGCTACTCGGAATACCATCCTAGTTCCCCTGTACAAAAATTTGTACAAGCATAGAACTATCCTAGCTACTCATGTGTTCTACTAAAGTTAAATTTGGATTGCAACGATGCTTAACATTATTAATTCAAATTTTCCTTTAGAAGTTAAACTTGGATTGGGAACGAAACTTAACATTCTTACTCCAAGTTCAACCGATGTGATATTCCTAAGTTAAATCATATTACAGAAGTTATCAAATATTTATTTCAGAGATCGGCTTCCAGGTTAAACATAGTGAGGCACTAGACCTTCTTGGGTATGAGATCATCCACCACTTCCTAGACAAAGTCTCACAAAGAAATCGGATATTTAACTTCTTACAGTGAACTAGGTTTAACTATAGAGACCTCAATAGAAACATATTATCGAAACATGAAATCAAAAAATAAAATCGATAACAAAAATGATAACTAAAACTGATAACCTCTTGTGTTTGGTTTTCAAGATCTATACAAAAAATAAACTAGTCATGATGCGGAAACTAATAACTAGTTATACCTTTTGTAGCTTATAGACCTTTTGATCTTCTATTGTATTCCTCTCATTCTCTTGGACGTCGTGTGAGTGACGATCTTCCAAGATGAAATCCACTCAAGCTTCTTCTAAGGTTTCCAAGATCCGGCCACCAACTAACCTCCAAGGGATTCTAGACAATAGAGCTTCCTTCTCTTCTTCTTCTCCTTCAAGCAACCGGCCACCAAGAGATCTCCACACCAAGATGCCGCCAACCACCAAGAGGGAAAGCAAAAGGAGAGAAGAGAAAGAACAAGGGACGACCACCAAGGAAGAATAGAGAGGAATAGAAGATGTGTTATGAGGTGAGGCACCCTCTCCTTCTCTTTTATATTCCTTGGTTTTGTCAAAAAATGAAAGTTTTATAACAAAAAATAAAACTTCCTTTTCTCCCATGACATGGCCAGCCACAAGCTTATGCTCCAAGCAAGAAAATATTTTAAACAAAATTAAAATCTCTCTTTTAAAATCCCTTTTGTGGATAGTTATAAAAAGAATATTTTATAAATTAAAATCTCTCTTTTAAATCGTTTTATGGATATCTATAAAAGAAAAGATTTAAAATAAAACATGATTTACAAAAAGGAAAGTTTTATAACAAAAATTAAAATCTTTCTTTAACATTATAGATAACTACAAATAAGGAAAAATTTCAAATCTCTCTTTTATTCCTTTGTAGAAAGCTATAAAAGGAAAGATTTTAAAATTTAAAACTCTCTTTTAAAATGATCATAAAAGGAAAGTTTTTAACAAAATAAAAAAACTCCTTTTATTTGTTTTTGTGACTAATCTAAAAAAGGAAAATTTTATATTAAAATCATCCTTTTAAATCCTTTTAATGGATCTCTATAAAAGGAAAGATTTTACAAAAAAATAAAACTTCCTTTTCTTCTTGTCTGTGTGGTCAGCCCCTTGCTTGGGCACCAAGCAAGGCTTGGTCGGCCCTAGCTTGGGCTCCAAGCTTAGCTTGGCCGACCCCTTGCTTGGTCTCCAAGAAAGGCTTGGTCAACCTAGCTTGGGCCTTAAGAAGCTAGACTTTTGGGTGGATATAAGGCTTTATTAATAATAGGTTACAATAGGGACCGAAAGGAGGAATTGATTTTGGTTTCCGATGAGCTTGAGCTTCCCGTGTTCGCCCCGAATACCCAACTCAAGTTCATCAATAATATTTCATTCCACTAAAGAGTTATTATTGCACTACCGCACTAATCCCATATTACAATATGTGCTCCTTCTTATCATGAGTGTGTCAATCTCCCTGTGTTTAAGATATTGAATGCCCGCTAATTAAATGAGTTACTAACAACTCACTTAATTAATATCTAGCTCCAAGAGTAGTACCACTCAACCTTATTATCATGCCGGACTAATTCCACCTGCAGGGTTTACATGACAATTCTTATGAGCTCCTCAAGGGGACATTATCAACCTAGATTACTAGGACATAGTTTCATTCTATAATCAACAACACACCATATAAATAATATCATTTCCCAACTTATCGGGCCTATTGATTTATCGAACTAAATCACACCCTTTGATAAATTAAAAAAATAAATATTAAATATATGTGCTTATTATTATATCATGATTAAGAGTACACACTTCCATAATAATAGAGGTCTTGTTCTTTTTAACAGTCAGTATAAAAAGAACAACCTCAAATGGTCCTGCTCAATACACTCAAAGTGTACTAGTATAATTTATAGTCAAGATAAACTAATACCAAATTAACTACAACCACTCCAATGGTTTGTCCCATTCCATCTTGGTTGTGAGCTACTATTTATAATTTATAAGAAACTGATAACATGATCTTCTGTGTGTCTCCTCACACCATTTTATCTACAATATAAATTAAATGGACAACTACACTTAGCATAAATATAGGCATTTGACCAATGTGATTCTTATTTCAAAATGATTGTTTATACAAGAAAGCTAGACTTTTAGTATACACTCTAACAAGGATTCTCCTTTTTATACCACCTCACATAACCTCCGTGATCGTGAGGTGGTTCCTGGTTTGTTAGAGTTTGTTAAAAGATGAGAGAAATACAATCTAGATGTCATTTAATAATTCTCCGAGGAATCTTTTTTCTACCCCAGATATACCTCTTTTGTCTTTTATGACTTGGACCCTTGATGAAATACTCGATGGAGTGTATCGTTGTAATTGATTAATTAATCAAAAAACTTCGAGGGAATATTCCTCGACAAGTTTGCCAGACTATTCTAATGTTATCGGCTGCTTATCTGCTAAATATGTCTTGGACGGTCATTAAGTCGGTCGTGTATTGAGCATACATTCTATTGAATATATCTCAGTCAGTCATTAAGCCGGTCGTATATTGAGAATACCTTCTGTTGAATATATCTTGGCCGGTCATTAAGCCGATTGTATATTGAGAATACCTTCTATTGAATGTATCTCGACCGGTTATTAAGTTGGTTGTATATTAAGAATACGTTCTATTGAATATATCTCGATCGGTCATTAAGCCATATATTGAGAATACCTTCTGTTGAATATATCTCAACTGGTCATTAAGCTGGTCGTATGCTGAGAGTTTTATAAGGCTGAGTACCCTTAAGCTCGCCTAGGCTTTGCCCGATCGAATGAACACAGACAGCCTTATGTTCGCTCGGCCTTCACTCAGCCGATCATATGCTAAGAGTTTTATAAGGCTGAGTACCCTTAAGCTCCTCTAGGCTTTACTCGATCGAACGCACATAGGCCTCCTTATGTTCGATCAGTCTTCGCCTGACCGATCGTATGCTAAGAGTTTTATAAGGCTGAGTACCCTTAAGCTCGCTTGAGTTTTGTCCGATCGAACGTACACAAGTAGCCTTATGTTCGCTTGACCTTCACCTAGGCATCTTGCTCAAGAAATGCTCAAGCACGCTTCCAGGATTTTGATGCAGGGCGATCAACAAAACCAGATAACAAACATTACCCTATCTTAATCTTGACCACCACCTCACCTTAACTTTAATATTTATATCATCTCCTGAATTTGCTCGTCGTAATCCGTATCATAGAATATTTTAATTATGAAAAGAATGGTCCATTCATATAATCATTATATATGAATTAATCCTTCATAAATAATTTATAATTGAAGTCATAATTTTTCATTTACCTTGTCAATTACTTCTTATTTTCATTTACAATTAATTCACCATTTACAATTAATTCATTAGCGAGTGGTTCAATCTATAATTAAATTATACATTAGTTAGGCTAATCACTCAGTTCTAAAATTAATAAATAAGAAAATCATCTTTCTACTTCTCACCAAAAGGAATGGATTTCATATCTATGAAGTCATATTGCAGTCATTCATTTTAAATGCAAATCTAAAATTGAAATGTTGAGTATGTACAATTGTAAACTTTAACAAGGAAATTATGAATTATATTGAAACAAACAAGAGTATATAATCATTTTAGGATTAAGATTTATTCATATATGATCTTGTTTATGATATAATTTTAAATTTGATAGACATAATATAATTTATTATGAAGTATCTAACTAAATAGGCCATAGTCCTATATAATCTTATCATATATGTATATATATATATATATATATATATATATATATATATATATATATATATATATATATATATATATATATATATATATATGTATATGCATATGTCCCATTAAATATGGGAGTCTAAATAAAGCGGTCACATTTATAATTTCACGGATTGCATTAATAAATGAGAAATCATCTTTCTACTTCTTGGTCATTCATTTCAAATACAAATCTAAAATGCAATTATTGAGTATGCACAATTGCAAACTTTAAACAAGCAACCTAAGAATTACGTTAAAACAAACAAGAGTCTACCGTCACTTTAGGATTAAGATATGTCGATATAAGATCTTGTTTATGATTTAATTTTAAATTTCATAGAAATAATAGGATTTATTATAAATACATAATTATATTGGTCATAGTCTTATATAATCTTATTATATATATGCCCCAATCAACCGTCCGAATAAGACTATCACATTTATAATATTCACATGCCGCATCCTATTCTTTAATTAATTTCATCACAGACTTACTTTCAATTTTTTTTATTTTTTTAAACTCTCAATTATGCCAATTAATTTTTTTCTTTAGAGTTTATTGGTTATATTATAGTATTTATAAGTAAAAAGGAATTTAAAATGAAACCATATATATATATATATATATACATACATACTAAAATGATTACATCCAATAATCTAGCGTTTTTTGACCTGATATTCAATATAAAAAATTTCATGCAAACATATTCATTAATAAATATTGCTTTTATTAATTAATTATAGAAATATAGTATGATTACAATGCTTGAAGGGTATTATCTCCAACATAGAAATGCAAGTGAAAGACGAAGTTAACAAGAATTGAATATTTGAGCCAAGGAAATGTAAATAGGTCGAGGAGTCTCTTTGCCATGAAGACTCGGAAGCAAGGTTTCTTGGCATGATAAAATCTCGAAAGCAAGGAGTGCCTTGCCATGTTGTTAAACTCCTATGAAGATAAATCAAGTACACTTGTACCGTGGGATATCAGCGATATGATATTAGATCAAATGAAATTGTGGTTCAATAAATTAGTACATAAGTCAACCAGCTAGTTGACTCAAGGCCGAACAAAAATTTATAGAATATTTTTGTTAAGATGTCAATCAACTCGTTAGTCAACTAATGGTCTAAATCAATCGACTGAGGGGATGAATAAAAACTTATAAAATATTTCACTTAGGGAGTTAGTTGACTAATTGGTCGATTAAAGCTAAGTCAATCAACTAATGAGCAACTAAAAATCTTGGAGTTGCTGATCTAATGTTAACAATTTGCAATGGTTAGACACCTATAAGCTACTATTTAGCAAATTGACTGATCACCCAAAAAACTAGTCAATTGAAGTAGCCGTTGTAGTGCAACAAGCTAACAAAATCAAATATGCACTTAACTGATGCATGATCTAGTGAACTGATCACGGGCTGAAAAAATAGATTTAAGGCTGAAAAAGAATTGATGGTTGAGGCTATAAAAAAGAGGCCTTGATATGAGAAAGCGACTAAAAACGCTCTCATCTATAACCCTAAGCTCGTTATTCTTGTTCTCTTGTGCTCTCATTCTTAAGCTTTTCTCTTATACTCATATTCTATTCATTTGTAAGAAAAGTATATGAGATTTCTTCACCTCGATTGCTTACCAATAAAGAGATAAATGATGGTGACATTGCGAGGGGTGATCCACCGAAGAACCATAGGCTGTAAAGTAATATAATAGGTGGTTTCGAACTATATTAAATCTTTGTCTCTCGTTTCATTGTCATAAGGAAGAGTAAAATTAACAACAAAAAGGGAATAATCAGCGATACGTGAGATCATCATTACTGAGTTTCAGCCCTCCTCTTTACAAGAATTTGAATTTAAGTCAGAGTTAGTTTAGGGTACAGATCAGGAGGTTTGTTCTCAATAAGTCTGCGACGGTTTAGGAAATTAGGAGGAGGGACACGAGCTAAGTAGCTCTCCTCTTGTAATTGGTGAACCGCCTCTGTCGCTCCCGCAGTAAAGGCTAACAAGATGGACTTCACGATCGGCCTATTGAACTCGGGAGATTCAATCATGACAGTGGCCCGCTCCCTATAACGAGTATCTTCGTTATCCTTGTAAACCACCAAAGCCATTTGGGAAGTCTTCAATTCATCTTCTTTGGCAGAAACCTCGGCCTTAACTGAGTTAAGGGAGGTGTTCAAGGAAGATATTTCATCTTCCTTCAACTGCAAGGATTTGAGTTTTTCAGTCAATTCTACCTCATAATTATCCTTTAGTTCGCCAAGTTTGGAAGTAAATTCTTGGTTAAGGTCCGTAATCGATTTAAATTGTGCTTTAAGACTTTCAATTTGCGCTTCGAGTTGTTTCTTGGCATCAGCAGAAAATGCAGCAGAAGATAACTCAGCAATCTCTTGTCTTAGCTCGTCATTTTCAGACTTCAACCTCTTGTTCTCAGTGTATAAGTTGTGTGTATCAGTCGGGAAAAACTCATGTTTTCTATCCATCACTGGAAGTATAATAAAAGGCCATAAGATAATAGTTGAAAAATAGAAAGCAAGCATTAGTAAGCAAACCTGATTCTCCTTATGAGAGAAGCGATCAACTGCCTCAGGAATAGAGAGCTCTTCAAAAAGGGGGCGAACTTCATCCCAATCGCTAGCAAAAGAATCCCCTAGTAATATGGGAAGAACAGGAATGGTAGAAGGACTAGCAGAGAAGGGAGAAGTAGGAATGGATGGGGGGGCAAAGACTAAATAAGAAGAAGATGAGGAAGGTAAAGACCCAGAAGTCGGAATAGATAGGGGAAAAGTGAAAGATACATCACCAGAAGCACTGGCATTGGAGAAGGGTGAGGTAGGAAAACTAAGGGAAGGATAGAGTTCTGCCAGCGTCGGCTCATTAGAAGGAAGGTCAGCCGAAGCAAAACCTTCTGAAACCTATTCATCAGCCGGAAGGATAAGCCTCCTTTTGGAGGGAGGAATTCTGGTAAGTTTACGCCCCGGACATTTGCCGGTAACAAGTTCAGCCATTGATTTATTGGGGCTATCGGAAGATGTGAGTTTAATGAGGGGAAGAGGAGCGGATGAAGAAGTAGAAGTAGCCATTGGGGAAGTAACGGTGGGTAGAGAAATAGCAAGGATCTCCGTAGAAGGACCTTCAGGAGCCTCGAGAGCTTCAAGAACCCCCAAAGAACTGGGTGCCTCCGCTAAAGGAGCCGGCTCCTCGATTGAAGGAGGAGGAATAATAGCAGTTAGAAGTTCAGCTTCTTTTGCACGAATTGCATCCTCTTATAGACGTAGTTCTTCATCAATCAAAGTATCATAGAAACTATCCACTACATAGAAAGGAAAAATAGTTTAGTTAGTTAAAAATAAGAAGAAGGAAATAAGGTGTTACCTAAAGGAACTCGAGTATCAGGTTTGACGGGACTTAAGCCAAATAGGTATAGGAGATCGACTCTCAGCCACTTGGGAATAGAAAGTCGGTGGTTTAATAACTTCTCACAGTAAACAGGAAAGGAAAGATGAAGATGAAACTCCTTGACATCGGGCAAAGAAGGCAAAAAGGATTTCCAGGCATAAGACCAAGGAATGGATCCTGGAAACTTCAGAAAGAAAAAATGGGATTTCCAGTCTTTGAGGGATGAAGGCATGTCCTCAAAAAGAACCATTTTAGTCCGTGAATGAAACAAGAAAACACCAGGTTCCGAACACTTGGGATAAGAGAACATGAAGAAATTTTGAGGAGTAGGAGGGATATCTCGCAAGAGAAACAGCATGTAAGCACCACATAGATAACGAAAAGCATTAGGAGCAAATTGTTGCAAAGGAATATCGAAATACTGACTTATTTCGATCAAGAAAGAAGGAATGGGAAACCTTAAACCCCCTATCAGCTGATCCTTGAAAAAGGTTACACAATCAGCAGGGGGACGATGAGGACGATCAGTTGATTTTGGGATTACGATGCTGTATTCCCGGGGAATTTCATACTAACGACGGATGGTTAGCCTAGCTTTTTTATCAAAAGAAGAAGACATGTGAACGTACCAAGGAGCAATCGCTTCCTCAGCCATGGACAAGAATATAGGTTAGTGAGACAATAGATTACTTACTGAGAAGAAGCAAGAAGATCGTCGAGAAATGGTGAGCACGAGGTTTGGTTGAAGACGGCAACAAGAAAAGAACTCTAGAGAAGAGAAAAGAAAGGACAAAGTTTAAAAGGAGATGAAGGGTTTATGGTTTGAAAAGCACACAACTGTCGTTAGATCACAACACTTTTATTTCAGCATACGCTCAGGATCACAAGAGAAAAGTAAGAGGCCTACGTGATGTGGCGATCAAAAAAAGAATGTGTCATACCATCATAAAAAACATTTATATTGGAGGTGACGGATCGGATCACGCTGGGGTTGGTAAAACCTCGGGGTACGCTTCTGACATTCTCTCACCCAAAGAAGAGTCAATCACCAGTTAGGAAGCTTCAAAAGAAGATGTAATCAACTGGACATAATAAAGTGAAAAGGACTAAATTTTTGATTAAGTCCAAGCTAAGGACAAAAACATTTAAGAATGGAGGTTTAGGCGAATACTAGATTTTAAATTAACATCCTTATAAAATGCAAACTAATATTGATCAAAATAATTTTATATTGGTCGGTATAACTTTGGTTATGCTAGATAAGTATAATATTGATTTTAATCAACGAAACAATATTGACTGGCATAATATTAGCTATAATATAGAAGTATTCCAACAGTCAAAGATAGCCTCAGCCATGATAAATGACACGTACGATATACAGAGAGGTAATAATTACAACATCATATTTATTCTTATAAATTACAGAAGGATTCAATAGAATCACTTAATTTAATACAAAAGTTTATTTTTACACTTAGAATCTGATCAAGTACATAACATTGCATTTCTCCTCAGAACAGTAAACCTCAGATAGATAACAAAATTTACAAACACAAGCTCTTGAAACCCTTAGAAAATTTCAGTCCCACTGAATTCAAACTTACCATGGAGCAGAGATGGAAATATCTTACTTCGCTCAGGCTTGTCAAGGCACATAAGAGGCAATATTCTGCCTGGGACGAAGAAAGCAACAAAGTGGAAAGACTCAAGGGCGAGGGGAAGAAAAAAAAAATCTATTCAGACCATCATGGAAAAGTAAATATAAAAGCCACTTCCCCTCTCAAGCCCTGGAGTTCTGCAACCAGAGCAACCTAGCATAACCCAAGGGTAGCATGTGCTGTGCCCTTCACACAACATCCATGGGTTATTTAGTTGCCCTTCCGTGAGTAGTGAAAATCTCCCTGAAGTTTCTTGAGTCCTTCAGAGCATCGGCATCTTTGGATGAAAAGTCTGGGCTGTGAAGCTTCATCTCTTAAGACAATCCCTTGAACCATAGAGGTAACTAGAGCAAAAATCCCAATAAACTCATATATAGATCTCACCTTGTCCGACAAAAGTCGCCTCCAAAGAGGAGGATCCGAGACCATAACCTTAGCAATGAAAGATAGCAAAGAAGGAAAAAGAACTGAGATGGGTGATGAACGAAGAGAAGGTTGTAACCCTATTTAAAGGATCAAAAGGCTCACGGGATCACTATACTTGGTTTAGTTAGACAGCTATACACAAAATCTGTGAGGTCATTTCAATATCTGGGGCAGAATCATGGGTAGGAAAAGATAAAACCAGACATGTGTCTAGTCAGTCGTCTACACCTCCTTCGACTAGACTTGAAGGGAAGGCTAGTGATATAGGTTAGATTTCATAGGTCCCCGATAAGGAAAGAAAAGGAGAGGATAAAATGAAGAAGATAGGTTAAATTTAGCCGGGATATCCTCAAAGGAGGTAGGTCACTATCGGCCGGGATATACCTCAAAAGGAGGTATCGACCAAAATATGCTTCCAAGGAGAAAGACCCATATCAATTGGCATGTACCTCAAAGGAGGTAGGTCAATATCGGCCGGGATATACCTCAAAAGGAGGTATCGACCGAAATATACTTCCCAGAAGGAAGATTCATATCAATTGGCATATACCTCAAAGGAGGTAAGCCAATATCGGTCGGGATATACCTCAAAAGGAGGTATCGACCGAAATATACTTCCCAAAAGGAAGATTCATATCAATTGGCATATACCTCAAAGGAGGTAAGCCAATATCGGCCGGGATATACCTCAAAAGGAGGTATTGACCGAAATATACTTCCCAAAAGGAAGATTCATATCAATTAGTATATACCTCAAAGGAGGTAGGCCACTATCGGTCGGGATATACCTCAAAAGGAGGTATCGACCGAAATATGCTTCCAAGGAGGAAGACCTATATCAATTGGCATATACCTCGAAGGAGGTAGGCCAATATCGGTCGGGATATACCTCAAAAGGAGGTATCGACCGAAATATACTTCCCAGAAGGAAGATTCAAGACCGGCCGATTGACCAATACCTGGGAAAGGTACTTGATAAAATATAGCCTAGGGCTAGTCAGGATCAGTGACATAGAAGGTTGCCTCATTAACTAAACCTAAACATGATTAGCTTCTATCGATATAAGGAATATTGATACATTAAGTTATCTACAGCAGGAGGGGTGAAACAATAATTAATAAAGATATCTGCAATATATGACAAGAATTATATATTTTTTGGCGGGAATGTGTTTTTAGACTATTTTGCAAGTGCTAAACGACAAAAGAGGTACATTTAGGGTATAAGAAAGATTCCTTAAAAAGTTATTCACCATAAGTACACAGCTTACGTCATCTCATAACAAACTCTAACAAACCGGGGTCCACTTCATGACTACAGAGGTTATATGAAGTGGTATAAAAGGGGGAATCCTCTCCGTTGGCAAGGTAAGTTCACATCATTGCGCACATTCATAACCCTAATTTTCCAGCTACTGTTCATCTTGCTTCTTCTTCCACACTAAGAGAGATCACTGACTTGAGCATCGGAGGGCCTAGCCAGGGATTCCCACCCCGGTCTTAGGTCACTGACGATAGTGTTGGTTGGTCTCTTGTGCGCAGGAAATCTGGGAGGCTCCCAATTTGTGTCTCTTTGATTGGGTTTCTCTCTCGTCATCGGATCTCCACGCAAGGAAGGAGTTCATCGACTCCATTTTTCCCGATTCGCTTTGGGTTTCTCGGATCGGTGTTCTCTAGGCATCCTCCTCCATCAGCAGTGGGTTTCTTCTTCCGGATCTCCGTCTTGCCCAGCTTTTCAGACAGGATCATCTATAAAGGATACACCAGGTTGGATCTCTTTGTGCATAATTCAAGGAACATCATGCATATAAGTTAGAGCATTATTTATTATCAACAATAGCTCCTAACATGAAGAATTATTTGCTGCAACTTTAGATCTAAATAAATACCTTTTTTTCCTTAACTTCACAAAGCCTTTTTTTCTCTTCTTTTAATCCAATTCATAATTTTTGTGTGTTTGTGACTTTTTATATATACCTTTTACATTGGAATCTAATAAATAATACAGTGAAGTTGTTGTTGGTTACCTTTTTACCTGATTACTCTATAATAGGTTGATATAATCGCATTGGACTTCTCCCAAAAGCTACCTTTTCGTTTGAAGATTCCATCTATCAAACTTGTTATTCAGGTGTTGTAAGTGCATCAACATTACTTATCTGAGCTTGAAATGATTCAAAGTTTTGGCCAGATTCAATTATGAAAACTCTCATATTTTTTCATTTGCAGCATGGACTATATTTTTTCATTTTTAGATGCAAAGGTGTAGTAAATCTTCTTTGTTTCCTTATTGGATAACTTATATTTTATTACATGCTAATATGACATTTTCCCATGTGTGAGTGCACATTGTATTTTTTTTCTTTCATTCATCATACAGTAGATATAACCTTTTTTCTGATGGATTGTTATTCTGATTGCATTCTACATTCTAAATTGTAGGTTTATCAATCGTGTTTCTGAACTATTGGAGTGCTCACTCATCTTATGTGTTTGTTCTGCTTTGTTTGTAATTTTATGTTTGTTTTTATTGACATGTCACTGCTAGCTAATGCCATTAGGAAGAAACAGTTCTATAAGGAAACTGTCAGATTTGAAAGAGTCATACCGTCCAGTCTCAACGGATTATATTCTACAGGTATGAATCTTTGGAAAACATAAAAAATACTTGATTGTTTAGATTAATATAGCAAGTTGTACATTCAGGGATGGAGTGAGCGAGGGTCAATTCTATCAAGTTCTACTATATAAACTAGATGCGATCAAAAAAGTAAAATTTTCAATCATTTGTACTACAATTCATGTTTCAGTGTTTTTGTACTCAACACTCCATTTGTGTTTCAGACCTGTCCCTCTCTAGAACCAAACTATCAACCTCCAGTGACTTTTATGGTGGTCCAAAAATGTCATCACACTAGACTGTTTGCTAACAATCACGGTGGCCACCAATTTGTTGATAAGAGTGGAAACATATTGCCTAGTTAGTTTAGTTGATAACATGGATGCATCATTTTTAGGACAATTCTATTATATTTTTTTCAAACCTTATTTTTTCAATGGAGCTTTCCATCCTTGAAATTCCAGGGACTGTTGTCAATTCTAAGATATGCCATCATACTGAATTTGACTTCTACTTGTGCAGCCATGCAAGCATTCAAGTAACTCATCTCACAGCTAATACCTTTTGTATGATGTACTTATTCAGGTAACTGTTGTAAAAATATATATGTGTTTATTATTCTTTCAGAACAAGTTTTTTCATACATATAATAGTGTATTCCTTTTGATATCAATAGGTTGTTGATCTCCTAGTGCTTTATCAAAAGGGTAGAAAGATTGAACTTTTTGATGGAGCTGGTGTGGGGAAGACTAGATTTATTATGGAACTAATGATCAATAATATTGGAAAAAGTTGACATGAAAGAATCAGCAAGTGATAAAGAGGATTCCAATAAAATCCTACAAGTTGAAGATTGTGATGGGACTTGGGTTGATAATAATTAAGTGCAATCCAACATGGTATGAACCACCATTAAAAGTTTCTAGTCTTTTGGTTATTGTTCATTAGTTGTAAATAAAGTTTATTTGTATTGGGATAATTTTATTTGAATAAGAGATATGTTTCTTCTTTTGTGATTGTAATTCTTGTATAACTAACATTTTGAATGATATTGATATGGGGAATATTCTTTCTTGATTATGATTCTTTATTATATATTTAAATTGAAATATGATATATTGGTATTAAAAGATAATAATTTAAAAGACAACGGTTTAAAACCATTATTGTTGTCTATCACCCTCAAAGACAACGGTTAAGAATCGTTGTCGTAGCCCAAAAAATAGTTGTACTGGCAAATATGCTCTAAATAACAACGGTTTTAAACTGTTGTATTTTCATTCAAAGACAACGGTTTAAAACCGTTGCAAAACTGTTATCTTTTCATTCAAAGACAATGGTTTAAAACCGTTGTCGTAGCCCCCACTTTTAACAACACTGCCAATTACAACGGTTTTAAAGGGTCTACGACAACGATTTTTAACCGTTGTCTTTTAATATTTTTGTTGTAGTGTTGGTTGGTGGCCGAAGTTCATCATCTCTAGGAGATTGTTGGTGGTCAAAACTTGCAAGCAGAAGAAGGAGGCTTAGGTGGATTCTCATCTCGGTAGATCGTCGCCCACACGACGTCCGAGATAAAAAGAGGAATATGATAGAAGATCATGAGGTCTATAAGCAACAAAGAAAGATATAACTAGTTGTCTTGTTTCGCATCATACTAGTTTTCTTTGTATGGATTTTGAAATACCAAACACAAGAGGCTAACGATTCTAGGTTTCAAATTTATGATTCGATTTTGTGTTTCTTTTTTTTTCGATCTTGTCATTCGATTGTTCTTAATGGTTAAGCCTAGGGTTACTATAAGGAGATTAAATATTGAATTTCATTGAAAGGCTTTGTCTAGGAAATGGTGGATGATCTCATACCCAAGAAGGCCTAGTGCCTCTCCATGTTTAACCTGGAAGTCGATCTCTGAAATAAATGTTTAATCGAATTTGTAATATGGGTGGATTTGGATTAATAATGTTAAGCATCGTTTACGATCCAAGTCTAAACCTTTAAGAACAGATAAGTTGAATTTGGAATCAATAATGTTAAGTTCTGTTTGCGATACCAAATTTAATTTTTAAAGAACACAATAGGTTGTTAGGAAAGGTTCAGGACTTGTACAAAATTTTTGTACAGGGGAACCAGTACAATATTTTGAGTAGCAACCATCAGGGCTCACCCGAACCCAATTCCCAGCCTTTTCCTCGAGCAGGCTTCCATCCCGGCTTCTCATTCCTCGAACGCCGTGCACGTTCTTCTCGTCCACCGGAGTACTCTTCCGCAGCTCTCTCATCCTTTGGACGCACCAAGCCCGTCGGCTCCCTTCCCGTGCCATCCTTCTCGCTAGCTGCGTCTTCCGCTCAATTTCCTGCGCTCCTAAGTTCCTGCACACTTAGACACAGGGATCAAATAACAAAGCAGGACCTAACTACCTTGGTTGATCACATCAAAATACCCACGGGGTCCAACACTCAGTTCCTCTCTTGAAGGTGGAAAAGGAGAAGGAGAAGAAGTATATTAACCAAAGTACTTAGAAGCAGAGTTTAGATGCTAGAACTTGCTTATCCTACCAACGAAGAGCATCCCCCTTTTTATACTAGCTTATATAACTCTATAGTTATGAGGTGGTCCCCGGTTTATTAGAGTTTGTTAGAAGATGAAGTCATACTTTATGCTTCATGCAATAATCCTTTAGGGAATCTTTTTTGTATCCCAGCTATACCTCTTTTGTCATTTGTGACCCATTTTCCTGATGAAGTATGCATAGGAACACGTCACTATTGTTGGTCCCTTTGGAGGCTTGCAAGAGGGGAGGGGTGAATTGCCCTGAAAAATTAAACCAACCTTTCTCGGATTTTCAACTAATAATAAAACTTGTAATCAAAACAAAAAGAGACTAATTAAATGAAATCAGACACAGAGGAATTACTTGGTTTGCAATTAGAGGATTACTAATCCAAGAAAAATATGGTGCACTATCTGATGATCTCCTTTGGGCGGAGTAGCCTCTTACAGCGTTGACAGCACAAAAGAAAAAGCAGAAATGAAAGAATTGTATTACAAGTTGTTGTTCTAAACTGTGGAAATCAATGCTCTATTTATAGCACTGTTCGGGGAGCCCAGAAGGGTTCCGGGCGCCCTGTGGGGATAAACTTTATCCCCTAATATTTAGATCGAGACAAAACTCGATCTGGTAAAAAAGTCAGGTCCGGGCGCTCGGAATGGTTCCGGGTGCCCGGACCAGGAAAGTCAACAGGGTTGACTTTTCTTGGTCCGGGACCTTTGCTCCTGTAAAATACCGGAAAAATGGCAAATAATGATAAGATAATTTTTCAGAATTTTTAGAAATTTTTCGGGAATTTTTCGGAGCTCGTATGGTCGAGTTTACGGGGATGAAAACGGGACCCCGGGAAAGCTTGTTTAGGCTACCCCATTTAAGAGAGGAAAAGTTTATTTATTTATATTCTTTTCTTTTTCTTTTCTTTCTCCCCCTAAACGCCGTTTTCACTCCCTCACCGCCGAACCCGATGCGCCCTCTTCTTCATCCTTATTTGTGCCCTAACCTCCCTTCCTAACCGGCGCCGATCACTTCTCTTCATCTCCGGGTGGCGCCGAAGCTCCTTTCCCTTCTCCTTCTACTCCTTCCCATCTCCCTTCTCCTCCGTCCTTGCACAAGCGCCGGCGAGCACGAGCCACTGCCGGCCGAGCCATCGCCGCCCGATTTGGTCGATTTCCTGAGCCCTAGGTTGGGTTCACAACCTGACCGAGCCTCCACTCCCTCTCCTTCCTCTCGAGTCGATGCTGCTTGATGCCGTGTTGCCGGCGGACATCGTCCGATCGCATAGGTGTTGTGCAGTCACTGATCTTGCTTTCTTCTCCGCTGATCACCGGAGGTTATTGGGTCATCTTCCTCTCAAAGTTGTCGCCTGCACAGGAAGATCTTCGACAAGGAAGGGGGAGCCAAGCCCTAGCATCGATCTTCGCTCGCGATCAAACCATTGCCGGACAAGCCTTCCCTGATTCCATCTTTAGCCGATCTCCTCTCGTGCCTTGCTTCCTCCACAGAGTAGCCACCTCTGCGGAATTGATGTTGCATCACCGGAACAGCAGATTCTAACCGAGAAAGTATGGCTGCATCCTTACCTTTTTCCTCCTCTTTGTTCTATTCGAGTGCCACCACCAGAGAGTGATCAATCTAGGTAAGCTTGTCTGGAATCTTGAAGAATTCATTGATAATGGTATATTTAGTTTCCATTGTGATGTTCTTCCTGATGTTGGACTCGTGGGAGGCATAGGAACAACTCCTTGATGGACTTCCTCTAGGCATATTTCTGTCCTATGCATTCTTGCGGCTGAGTAAGGTTTCGGTTAAAGTTTTGGGGGCTGTTTGAGGTGTGTGTGGTTATGTTTGTTGGATTCTAGTAGATACATTCCTGTACAAATTTCTTCTTGGATTTACCATCTACTTTGGTTTGGATATTTATGTGGAATTAAACAGGGTGACCTAATCGACGTTGGATTAGGTTCTAGGTTTAGCTAGTTGTTGATTATATGATTAGCTAAATAATATATATATGTATATCATGTGATTGTAGGACTTGGATTCAAGACGAGCGTTTCAACGTAGGACTTCTGGACACGATCTACATATAAAGGCGGGTACCTCTTGACTTATCTTTTATGATATTGTCATTTGATATGCATAGTATTTTATAACTACAAGCAATGAATATGTTTGCCTTTGGTATGTCACTGTTTGATATCCATAGCATGTTAGGTTTGTCGCCTGTGATGTGTCCGTGCTTATATCTCGTGATTTGTTGCCATGAGTATCTTATTGCCATGAGTATCTTAGTTTCTAGAGTGACATATCATGCTTTACTGAGGTTAGGATTAGATTCTGGATTTTTGTTTCTGGCATGTGTATCCAAATTATCTGATACTTAGGTTTTTATGCCATGCCTGGATTGTGTATTTCTATTGGTATATCATATATGATTCGTGTACCTAAACCTTGTGGCTTTGATCTGTGCATATTGTTGGTACATATGCTATGGAAGGGGGATAAGTTTAGGATCTAGGTTATTATACCCTAGAGGACCTGTATACTCTAGATCCGTGGATTGACCTACTGATACTGTGGTACCCATATTATGTATATATGGATTTTTCTATGCTGATCAGGATATTCCATACTTATTATGTTCAGGACATAGGTTTTTGATATTCTATCTGACCTGTGTACTCTAGATTTTGGTATGTGACCATCGCTTTTACAGTACCCATTTTGTATATATGGATATGATTATGTTGATCAGTTTTTGCTATGCATAGTGACATGCATCATGATTGCATGCTGTGCGATTGTCGGCTCCACTATGGTTGAGCCCATCGCCAGTTACATGTACTGCACACACCCCCACTCATGGTTTAGTGGTATATCGGGCAGGTGTGTGGTGGTTCTGCTGTTTGTCTCCGTTGGTCATATGACTCAGCGTGGTAGCCGGCAGTCAGTTCCGCTCTGTTTGGCTCCGCTGGCATTTAGTGTAGCAGCGTGGCAGCCGGCAGATGGTGGACTCTGTTTGTCTCCGTTGGTCAGGTGACTCAGCGTGGTAGCCGGCAAAGATTTCCTCCCCGTCATCGTGTACCGGGAGATGAGAGCATTGAGCTCCCCCATTTATGATTTGGGGTCACAGGACAAGAGTACTCCGACAGCATTCCGTCCACTCGGTCACTGTTTAGGAGCAGTGATGTTAGAGTGCACGGTCATCACATGCATTGATTGCTTTTATTTGTTTGTGTTTGCTGCACTTATATGCTGCATTTTGGTGGATGCATTTGTTTGACATGCATACAGGAGACATACTGCGTATCGGTTTGATGACCCTTTAGTTCAGGATAGGAGTTCCTGGTGAGTACAACTTCCTTGGTTACTTTTTAGTTTTGTATATTTCCTATATATTATTCGGAAGCTGTATTCCATGTTTATTGCTGTTAGATATATCTTACTAGGCATGTCTATTGGTATTCGCTGAGTTGTTGAACTCACCCCCGTGGACACTATCTTTTCAGGTACCAAGTTATTTATGGTGTCGCTTGGAGCATCCTGTCTGCTGGTCCTTGCGTCACATCAGAAGACATATCGCTGCCTTTCTGTTGTTTTATCTTGGTATATGAAATTTCTGTATTTCGTTTTTTGTTCTGATTTTTGTTTCCAGGTGTTATGTTGTTGGTTGTATTTGGTTTCTGTCAGTTTTTGTTGTGTTTTGGTTTTGGTACAGCCGAGTGGGCTGCTTTACTTTTAACTGCGTGGTTGTGTCAGCCAGAGGCTGAATTTGATATTAACTGCATGGTGGTTGATTTCTTTTATTGTTATGATTCCAGCCGCATGTGGCTGAGGTATATTATGCCTGTAGAAGTGCTTCAGATTGTCACCCGTACATGGGAGGTGCTACCGAAATTTCTTCGGACAGAGACTCCCTCGGGGCGTGACAATTTAGTGGTATCAGAGTCGGTATACGATACTTGTTATGTGTTTTGGATTTTCGAGAATTATCTGATACCAATTTATTGGTATTAGAGCACGGTTTATGAGTCTTATTTTCGGTGTTTCGGATTTCGTGATTTGGTCTTCTTGATGTGACTTTTCGGGTTTTGGGACCTGGCGGCGGCAATACGTCTCCGAGCTATCGGAGGTATGTTGGTTGGTATACTGTTGTCCTATATTTTTGTTAGTATATGCCCTGTTCACTATTACAATTTATGACCTGTATTAGCATTATTTATTGGTACCTGTTTAGTTGATATATCATATATTTTATATGTTAGGTAAACCACTGATCATGGTAGACCGGAATAGAGATCAAGGATTACTGTCTCTGGTGATTTTTCATATCATACCACTGGTAGTTTTAGTCTGTTACTACTAGTTGGTTAGGAGATGGAAACACATACCATCCTATGCTATTATTAGCTAGGTAGTGACTAGTAACTATATATTCTAGTTGACTCAGCTAGTAGAATACCGATATACTTTAGTTAGTTTTCATCCGTAGATGATTAATGTACTCTGGTTAGATCGGTAAATAGAAAATTGATTTACACATGTTGATTTGGGTAGTCGTGGATCGATTACCTTAAATGCTTATGGATGATTAGTGTATTCTGGATTAGTTAGTAAGTGACCGATTTAGTTATGTTGGTCCAATCAGCATGGAATTGACTTATTTTATTTTAATAAAAATGTTGATCTTTGGAGTATTTGTGCTTAGTTAGGTATCTAGAACACATTTGAGTACATGACTTGTACTGACATGGAGAAGACTGAATTAGCCGTATACCATTCTCGATTTAGGTCAGTCTATAGAGGATCGATGTATCCCATTCCATGTGGACTATAATTTTAGACTGTATGTACCTAGTTGGATTGTCTATGATTGTGTTTTCCTGTATGATCTTTAAGTTAGATTTTTATTTAGTTATACCCCTAAACCAAGAGAGTAGGTAGCATAGGGTTTGTGTGGTAGATTGGATTAAATATGCTGATTTTACCTACTTGTATAGTTTATACACTTGATCATTATGTGATGTAGGAGTTCTATGATAGATGGTTAAATTACATGTAGTGGGTGTATATTTGTCCAGATGATGATTATATCGGTATACTTTTCCAGTTATGATGGTTGTGAGTGTCTAGTAGATTATACCCGAGTGGTTTGATTGGTTTATTGGAGGTATCTTATCAATTTAATCTGTGTCGTGATAAGTGCACATGTGTTTGAGTGTTTAATTGGAGGTATCGTATCGATTTAATCTGAGATGTGTTGGTGTAGTATCTGAGGTATCATGTTGATTATGTGTGATTAGTGAGTGCACCTGGGTTTAGTATGCCTTATTGGAAGTATACATTGATTATATTCTTGGCATAGGTGTATGTATGTCATGTGAGTGTTGTTTGAGGGGTATTGTTGATTTTACCTACGATGATATATGCACACGTGTTCGGTATGTATTGTTGGAGATATCACGGTGATTTACACCTATATTGTGAGTATGTTGGGTGTGCACTAATTAGAGGATTATATTGATCATACCTATGTTGTGTGTGCACGTGTGTTAGGTGTATGGTTGGTAGCATCATGATGAGTCTACTTTTGTGGAATGTAGAATGTTAAATGTCTATATTATGACATTGATTGTATTACCCTGTCAACTAATTCTCCTATTAGTGGGTGACCGACCCACTAGGAGGATGATAGAGTTGACTATGGATTTGATTTGCTTACTGGGTGGTTATACCCTAGGCTATCCATAGTGATCTGTGGTAGAGAGATCTCGTGCAGTCTCTAGTGTGATAGGTAGGTGCCTTGGACATTTATGTATTGTTTGTGGTGGAGCGTAGCTCCCACATATTTTTGTTTGTTTGTGGTAGAGCGTAGCTCCCACATATTTTAGATGGTTGTGGTGTAGCGTAGCTCCCACATATTCCGGATTATTTGTGGTAGAGCGTTGCTCCCACATATGTAGTATTTCGTGTGATGGAGCATTGCTCTCACACTGGAGGAGCTATTCTTTGGTGATTATATATCGTTGGTGATTAGATCTGTTTATTGTTGTGGATCTTATGGTTAGGAATGTCTGTGATACGGACATTATGTGTCTTGGTTTTACCATTCGTGCTTGCGGTGCCCTAGATGTTATCATGGACTCGATGATATGGGTATTCCTAGGATGTTTAGATTGGTTTCCATTGTCTTTGTTGACGATGTGGTGATCTATTTCGGATCTGAGGTGAGTCACGTGCACCACCTTTGCATAGATCTAGAGATGATTCGACGAGAATATCTATATGTTATTATCAGTAGTGCTGATTTGGATTGTCTTTTGTGATGATGTTTGGGACACAGGGTCACCAGTAGGAGTGTACCGTGGTTCCACAGGAGATAGAGGTTGTTACCGTTGGGAACAACCGAAATCAGTGTAGGAGATCCGCAGTTTTTTGTGACTCGCAGGATATTATAGACCTTTCGTCGAGGGTTTCTTCCGCATAGTTATGCTACTTTCACGCGTGACCATGAAAGGCGTGAAGTTTACTTGGATTGAGGATTGCAAGACCAGCTTCTAAGAGCTGAAGCGGAGACTAGTGTCGGCTTCGATTTTTGGATTTTATCTTCTGGGGAGGATGGATTTGTCCTCTACACCGACACATCTATTCAGGGTTTGAGCGCTGTTCTATTGCAGCACGATAGAGTAGACTCCTATGCTTCTCGTCGGTTGAAGGAACATGAGAAGAACTACCCTGTACATGATCTGGAGCAAGTCGCCATTATTTTTGCCATGAAGATTTGGCGACATTATTTATATGACGTTACAGTTGAGATTCTCACTGACCATAAGAGTCTCAAATATCTATTTTCGTAGAAGGAACTTAATCTCCGACAGAGGAGATGGATGGAGTTCCTGAAGAATTATGATTGTACCATTAGCTATCAACCGAGGAGAGCTAATGTGGTTGCTGATGCACTTAGCAAGAAGTCCAGAGGGACTTTAGCTTGCCACCGAGTGGTGGTCACAGACTTGATTTAGGGATTCTCCGAATTGTGCCTTGAGGAGCGGGGACGGACAGAGCAGGGTACTCTGGTTACCATGGTTGCTCAGTCGTCGATCAGAACGAGGATCCGAGAGCCCTAGGCTGTTGATCAGTATTTACAGTTTATTTGCAGCCAGATAGCTTCCCGGTAGCAGACCGAGTTCACACGAGACGAGGAGGGTGTTATACACTTCCGAGGCAGATTATGCGTACTTCAGTCTCATCCGGTCTTATAGGAGTTACTTCCGGAGGCTCATCGCTCATGATTTGCTGTCTATCCAGGCGGTACCCATGTATACCAAGATTTGAGGTGTTTCTATTGGTGGAACGACATGAAGGAAGACATCGCAGATTTTGTAGCTAGATGTCTTGTCTGTCAGCAAGTGAAGGCCGAGCATCAGAGATCTGTCGGCATACTTCAGCAGATTTCTATTCCTGAGTGGAAATGAGAACACATTACCATGGACTTTGTGGTAGGTTTGCCGAGGACACGACGAGGCTATGACGCGATTTGGGTAATTGTTGATCGATTAACCAAATCCGCGCACTCGTTAGCGATTCGGAAGACTGATTTCCTGGATCGATTGGTAGATCTATTTTGCCGGGAGATCATCAGATCACGTGGTGTCCTGTTGACTATTATTTCGGATAGAGACCCCCGGTTCACGTCTCGTTTTGACAGAGTCTGCAGTAGGCCTTGGGCACGCAGCTCTGTTTCAGTACAGCTTTCCATCCTCAGACAGATGGATAGTCAAAACGGACCATGCAGACTCTAGAGAACTTGCTGAGATGGTGTGTATTGGGTTTTGGAGGCAGTTGGAAGGACCATTTGTCATTGGTAGAATTCGCCTACAACAACGATTTGCGTTAGGCTATCCGGATGTGACCGTTTGAAGCGAGGTATGGTAGGCCTTGTTGGACACCCACCCTCTGGGATGAGGTTGGGGAGGCCCAGTTGTTGGGACCTCAAAGAGCTCAGTAGGAGGCAGAGTTGGTCCGTACCATAGGATGGAGGATATTAGAGGCACAGGACCGCCAAAAGAGTTATACTGATCAGAAACGGAGACCCCTAGAGATCTTTACTGGTGACTATGTTTTTCTGCGAGTCTCACCCACGATAGGGGTGAAGAGATTTGACCTCAGAGGTAAACTAGCTCTACGATATATTGGACCTTTCCAGATTTTGGAGAGGATTGGAGCAGTAGTTTACCAGCTGACACTACCACCGTCCCTAGTAGGCGTTCATGATGTCACTTATGAGGAGATACGTAGCTGACCCAGTTCATGTACTGTATGATATACCAGTTCCCTTTCAGCCTGGCGTTATCTACGAGGAGGATTCCGGTACAGATTCTAGACAGGAAAGAGCGTCAGTTGCGGAACAAGACTATCCGGCTGGCTAAAGTCGGATGACAGCATCATACGGACGAGGAGGCTACTTGGGAGCTCGAGGATACTATTCGAGCTCGATACCCCATATGTTCACATGAGGTATGTGGTTAAATTTACCGTTCAGTATCTATACTCTTTGCCTGTTGTTAGTATTTGCTGATGGTAGATAAGAAAATATGGAGGACCAAATTTTTATTAGTGGGGGAGAATGTAAAATACCGGAAAAATGGCGAATAATGATAAGAGAATTTTTCGGAATTTTTAGAAATTTTTCGGAAATTTTTCGGAGCTCGTATGGTCGAGTTTATGGGGATGAAAACGGAACCCCGGGAAAGCCTGTTTAGGCTACCCCATTTAAGAGAGGAAAAGTTTATTTATTTATATTCTTTTCTTTTTCTTTTCTTTCTCCCCCTAAACGCCGTTTTCACTCCCTCACCGCCGAACCCGATGCGCCCTCTTCTTCATCCTTATTTGTGCCCTAACCTCCCTTCCCAACCGGCGCCGATCACTTCTCTTCATCTCCGGGTGGCACCGAAGCTCCTTTCCCTTCTCCTTCTACTCCTTCCAATCTCCCTTCTCCTCCGTCCATGCACAAGCGCCGGCGAGCACGAGCCACTGCCGGCCGAGCCATCGCCGCCCGATTTGGTCGATTTCCTGAGCCCTAGGTTGGGTTCACAACTTGACCGAGCCTCCACTCCCTCTCCTTCCTCTCGAGTCGATGCTGCTTGATGCCGTGTTGCCGGCGGACATCGTCCGATCGCATAGGTGTTGTGCAGTCACTGATCTTGCATTCTTCTCCGCTGATCACCGGAGGTTATTGGGTCATCTTCCTCTCAAGGTTGTCGCCTGCATAGGAAGATCTTCGGCAAGGAAGGGGGAGCCAAGCCCTAGCATCGATCTTCGCTCGCGATCAAACCATTGCCGGACAAGCCTTCCCTGATTCCATCTTTAGCCGATCTCCTCTCGTGCCTTGCTTCCTCCACAGAGCAGACACCTTTGCGGAATTTATGTTGCATCACCGGAACAGCAGATTCTAACCGAGAAAGTATGGCTGCATCCTTACCTTTTTCCTCCTCTTTGTTCTATTCGAGTGCCACCACCAGAGGGTGATCAATCTAGGTAAGCTTGTCTGGAATCTTGAAGAATTCATTGATGGTCTAATTAGTTTCCGTTGTGATGTTCTTCCTGATGTTGGACTCGTGGGAGGCATAGGAACAACTCCTTGATGGACTTCCTCTAGGCATATTTCTGTCCTATGCATTCTTGCGGCTGAGTAAGGTTTCGGTTGAAGTTTTGGGTGCTGTTTGAGGTGAGTGTGGTTATGTTTGTTGGATTCTAGTAGATACATTCCTGTACAAATTGCTTCTTGGATTTACCATCTACTTTGGTTTGGATATTTATGTGGAATTAAACAGGGTGACTTAATCGACGTTGGATTAGGTTCTAGGTTTAGCTAGTTGTTGATTATATGATTAGCTAAATAATATATATATGTATATCATGTGATTGTAGGACTTGGATTCAAGACGAGCGTTTCAACGTAGGACTTCTGGACACGATCTACGTATAAAGGCGGGTACCTCTTGACTTATCTTTTATGATATTGTCATTTGATATGCATAGTATTTTATAACTACAAGCAATGAATATGTTTGCCTTTGGTATGTCACTGTTTGATATCCATAGCATGTTAGGTTTATCGCCTGTGATGTGTCCGTGCTTATATCTCGTGATTTGTTGCCATGAGTATCTTATTGCCATGAGTATCTTAGTTTCTAGAGTGACATACCATGCTTTACTGAGGTTAGGATTAGATTCTGGATTTTTGTTTCTGGCATGTGTATCTAAATTATCTGATACTTAGGTTTTTATGCCATGCCTGGATTGTGTATTTCTATTGGTATATCATATATGATTCGTGTACCTAAACCTTGTGGCTTTGATCTGTGCATATTGTTGGTACATATGCTATGGAAGGGGGATATGTTTAGGATCTAGGTTGTTATACCCTAGAGGACCTGTATACTCTAGATCTGTGGATTGACCTACTGATACTGTGGTACCCATATTATGTATATATGGATTTTTCTATGCTGATCAGGATATTCCATACTTATTATGTTCAGGACATAGGTTTTTGATATTCTATCTGACCTGTGTACTCTAGATTTTGGTATGTGACCATCTCTTTTACAGTACCCATTTTGTATATATGGATATGGTTATGTTGATCAGTTTTTGCTATGCATAGTGACATGCATCATGATTGCATGCTGTGCGATTGTCGGCTCCACTATGGTTGAGCCCATCGCCAGTTACATGTACTGCACACACCCCCACTCATGGTTTAGTGGTATATCGGGCATGTGTGTGGCGGTTCTGCTGTTTGGCTCCGTTGGTCATATGACTCAGCGTGGTAGCCGGCAGTCAGTTCCGCTCTGTTTGGCTCCGCTGGCATTTAGTGTAGCAGCGTGGTAGCCGGCAGATGGTGGACTCTGTTTGGCTCCGTTGGTCAGGTGACTCAGCGTGGTAGCCGGCAGAGATTTCCTCCTCGTCATCTTGTACCGGGAGATGAGAGCATTGAGCTCCCCCATTTATGATTTGGGGTCATAGGACAGGAGTACTCCGACAGCATTCCGTCCACTCGGTCACTATTCAGGAGCAGTGATGTTAGAGTGCACAGTCATCACATGCATTGATTGCTTTTATTTGTTTGTGTTTGCTGCACTTATATGCTGCATTTTGGTGGATGCATTTGTTTGACATGCATACAGGAGACATACTGCGTATCGGTTTGATGACCCTTTAGTTCAGGATAGGAGTTCCTGGTGAGTACAGCTTCCTTGGTTACTTTTCAGTTTTGTATATTTCCTATATATTATTCGGAAGCTGTATTCCATGTTTATTGCTGTTAGATATATCTTACTAGGCATGTCTATTGGTATTCGCTGAGTTGTTGAACTCACCCCCGTGGACACTATCTTTTCAGGTACCAGGCTATTTATGGTGTCACTTGGAGCATCCTGTCTGCTGGTCCCCGCGTCACATCAGAAGACATATCGCTGCCTTTCTGTTGTTTTATCTTGGTATATGAAATTTCTGTATTTCGTTTTGTATTCTGATTTTTTTTTCCGGGTGTTATTTTATTGGTTGTGTAAGCCTAGCCGGCTAGCAGTTTTGTGTTTGGTTGTATTTGGTTTTTGTCAGTTTTTGTTGTGTTTTGGTTTTGGTACAGCCGAGTGGGCTGCTTTACTTTTAACTGCGTGGTTGTGTCAGCCAGAGGCTGAATTTGATATTAACTGCGTGGTGGTTGATTTCTTTTATTGTTATGATTCCAGCCGCATGTAGCTGAGGTATATTATGTCTGTAGAAGTGCTTCAGATTGTCAACCGTACAGGGGAGGTGCTACCGAAATTTCTTCGGACAGAGACTCCCTCGGGGCGTGACAGCTCCGGTTCAGCTCATCTCGGTCTGGGTCTTTCGCTCCGGCTCCGCTAGCTTGAGTGATCTCGGCCATCCGGAATAAGGCTCACCGGAACCCAAGGTCCGGCCTTCTCCTCGAGCAACCTTCTTCCCCAGTTTCTCATCTCTCGAACGTCGTATATGTTCTTCTCATCCACCGGTGTACTCTTCCATGGTACCGCATCCCTCGGACGGACCGAGCCCGTCAGCTCTCTCCCCGTGTCATCCTTCTCGCTAGCCACGTCTTTCGCTCGACTTCCTGTGCTCCTAAGCTCCTATACACTTAGACACAGGGGTTAAAACAAACAGAACCTAACTTAACTTGTTTGATCACATCAAAACACCTTGGGGTTCCAACAACTATAACTGAAGAAGCTTCTAGAAAATATTTCCAGCCAAATTTGCCAAGTTGTCATACTTGTGTGCTACCTTCTGTTAAGCATGTCTCAGCCGGTCATTCAAACCGGTCGTATATATATATTGAGAATATCTTCTGTTAAGAATGTCTCGGTAGGTCATTCAAGACGATTGTATATATATTAAGAATACCTTCTGTTAAGCAAGTCTTGAGCGATCATTTAAGCCAGTCGCATATATATTGAGAATATCTTCTGTTAAGCATGTTCCAGCCAGTCATTCATGCCGGTCGCATATATATTGAGAATACATTCTGTTAAACATGTTTCGGTGGGTCATTCAAGCCAGTTGCATATATATTGAGACTACCTTTTGTTAAGCATATTCCGGTCGGAAATGTACTATAAGCTTTATAAGGCTGAGCACTTTTACACTCGGTCAGGCTTCGTCCGGTCGAGCGCATATAAGCACATTGGTGCTTGATCGGCCTTTACTTGACCGATAATATACTAAAAGCTGTGTAAGCCTAAGTACCTTTACACTCGGTCGAGCTTCGTCCGACCGAGTGCATATAAGCACATTGGTGCTCACTCAGCCTTCACTCGACCGGTAATATACTAAAAGTTGTATAAGCCTAAGTCTTTTTATGCTCGGTCGGGCTTCGTCCAGCCGAGTGCATATAAGCACATTGGTGCTCGCTCGGCCTTCACTCGACCAATAATATACTAAAAGTTGTGTAAGCCTGAGTACCTTTATGCTCAGTCGAGCTTCATCCGGTCGAGCGCATATAAGTACATCGGTGCTCGCTCAGCTTTCACTCGACTGGTAATAAACTAAAAGTTGTATAAGCCTAAGTGTTTTTACGCTCAGTCGAGCTTCATCTGGTCTAGCACATATAAGCACATTGGTACTCGCTCAGCCTTCACTCGACCGATAATATACTAAAAGCTGTGTAAGCCTTTTATTTGGCCGCTCAATATCCTATTAATCATACATTCACCCAACTATAGACCTCTCCTACTTTCTCAACCATGACTTCTACTTCATTTGATAGGTCGGCTTATCATAACTCATATCAATCTCCAACAAAGAAAAGTAATTATGCTGAAAGTAAGATAAGAGGTGTAAAAATGCACAAATCAATTGTAGATAAAGTATGTGAATGTGAATCAAAGTATACATAAAAGTGTATATAATCAATGCACATCACAAGGCATCAAATAATCACAGGACTTAGCTTAACTTGGTTGATCACATCAAAATCACCATGGGGTACTTACACTTTGTTTGCAATATGAAATCGCCCCAACTATCCTATCCGTCTTCCTACTCCTCGCGATCGTCCATATCGCCCACCTGAGGTGTTTTTTTACTTTTTTTTAGAGATCAAATGAGAGCTGGATTGCAATTTCCTATACTTAGCTTTCTTAGAGAAATAAGCCAATACTTTGTCATTCCCCTCTCCTAGTTTGTCCCAAATGCATTCTACAGTATGTGTGATATGTTCATGTTATTTCATTTGCTCGATATTCCCCCTATCTCTCGTAATTTCCACTTATTTTTGTACACTAAAAAATCAAATCCCGAGGTCTTTTTGTTTTGATCTCACTTGAAAGCTATATTCTTTAAAGACTTGCCCTCTTCTAACAAAAATTGGAAGGACTACTTTTTTATCGGCCTGCCTGATCCTGTTTCTTGCCCGACCACTTGGCATTTTGATCTCCCCTTGCTTCTGGACCTTGGGAATCACAAGTTATATCCTATTTTTATTTCTTTTTTAGAGAAGAAAATGTTATAATTCCATGTATCCAAGTTGCTGCAAGAAAGACTACTATATCTATTCGGCCTAAGCCCTATCCAAACGAAACTTTTCTTCTCTTTTGGTAAGGCTTACAATTGGATCTATCCTATAATCTCTAACTAAGCTTCTCTTTACTTTATATAGTGGATGCCTTTTATGAATGCATGATCACCAAGTGTATACAGTTAAAGAAGAAGCACTTCTAAGAAAAGAAGAAGAGTTAATATCTGAGCAAGCTCAACGACTAGCTAATCCCTCAAATGAGGCAACTAGCCATGAGGCTAGTCTAAGTGGTGTGGCCATGCTGATGTGCGTACATTATATACACTTTTATTCATACTTTAATGCAAATATACTTATATTTCATTAGCATAATCTATGTTTAATACACCCCATTTCATTATAATGTCATACTTTCATTATATTCTATTCAGAGATATGCTCTTTGCATATTTTGATTGACAGGACACATATTAGAGCAAAAATAGAGTAAAAATACACACGAGAGCAACATTGGAAGAAATCAAGCTTAGGACGTGTAGGTCACATGGCCGTGTGGCCATCTCGAAGTAAATCATGTTCTGGTCGTGTGACCCACACGACCGTGTCAATCTCCCATGACCAAGCAGCACACGGCCGTGCCAAATGGCACGACCATGCCAACAATCCAGAAGTGAAAAAGGCCACGACTATGTGAATCCACACGACCGTGTGACTTTGGCAAAGAAGAAGAAGGTCACGACCGTTTGAGCCACACGACCATGTGACTCAACTTGAGAGGAAGTCACGTGAG
This sequence comes from Zingiber officinale, assembly GCF_018446385.1. Classification (NCBI taxonomy): domain Eukaryota; kingdom Viridiplantae; phylum Streptophyta; class Magnoliopsida; order Zingiberales; family Zingiberaceae; genus Zingiber; species Zingiber officinale. The sequence goes on from NC_055993.1 coordinate 70,940,529, forward strand.
GCCGTGTGGGGGCCACATGATCGTGGCAGGGTCGTGAGGTGCCTGTGCCCTGCTCTATAAAAGGGGGTTTTCTCCCCTTTTCACTCATCTTTGGCTTGGGGCACACCTCCATTCCTTGGAGGAGGGTTCTCCCCCTTGGGGGAACCCTAGAAACTGCATCTTCGCTGATCCGTCCACCTCTGGAGCAGGGGAACACCTCCAAGGACACCACGCTTCAAGGATAAGCACTCTCCTCTCTCTACTTCTTTGTATTGGGTTATAGTTTGCTTCTTTCTTTGTCTTTGGTTGTATTTCCTTTGTTATGGAGTAGATCTCTAGATCTATGATGTAGGAAGTAGCTATGATGTGACTGTGAATGTATGAACTATGTATTTGGATATTTCCTTATTCAATGAAGAGTTATGTCATGTTCTATTTGTGTTGTGCCTTCTATGTGTTTGATGAAGTATGTGAATGGTGAAAACATGTAGATATAGATTGATTGTGGATCCTGTAAAGGGATGCCCTAGATCATATTACCAAGGGACACCCTTACAGAGGGGCGTCCTAGATTGTATGACTGAGGGACGCTAGTGACAGGCAGATCCCGCTAACAGACGTCTAGGGTACCATCTTTAAAAGAGAAGCAATTCTCTACAAGGAAGTAGGTAGTCGTAGTCAATTGTAATCCTCATCTCTATGTTTATTAAGTAGTGCATATATTCCTATGTTGAATGACCTAGGGGCGTCAGTGATAGGCTACCCTGCTAACAGACTTCATAGAAATCATTCTTATTTAATTGCAAGGGATGTTGATCTAACTGCCCTACCAGTTCTCCACTATAGGGGATAGCCGATAACTTTCTACAGGTGCATAAGAATGGAGGTAAGGAGATGAATAATGCATAGGGTCATTAACTAGCATCATAGCGAAATCAAAATTCTAGTATCTATCCATCCCCAAACCCAACTCTCCCTCTTTCTCTACTCTTTACATTCTCTCTTTTCTTCAATCTCTCTTTTCCAATTAACCTTCAATTGTCTAGATAGCTCACCATTCAAAGTTAACTAGTGCTTAATCAACAGTCCTTGTAGATTCGATATTTTTTATATTACTGACGATGTAATCGTGCACTTACGGTTCGTAACACATGCCAAAGGCCCAATTGCCCGAACTCCCACGAACATCTGAGGTTCCTGAGGAGGAAGAGCCACTAAGGTAGAGACGTAAGAGATGGAGGCTTGTCCTACCTGTTCAAGCTCCTAAGGAACAACAATCTCTCCTTCTTGTTCCTTCTTTCGACCTTGTGCCCACCTCAGAAGAGTTCCAAGTGCAATCTTTTGAACAGACCTTGTCTATCTGTCCATCTACTTCAACTGTAAATACCCCGTGGTAGTTTTGATGTAATTAACCAAGTCAAGTTAGGTCCTGTTATGTTTTGATATCCTTGTGTCTAAGTATGTAGGAATTTAGGAGCATAGGAATTTGAGCAAAAGACGCAACTAGCGGGAAGGATGGCACAGGAGAGATTCAATGGGCTCGGTGCATCCGAGGGAATAAGTGCTACGGAAGATTATGCTGGTGGATGATAAGGAGGTGCATGGCGTTTTAGAGGGACGAGAAGCCGGAGCGGAAAGTTACTCGAGAAGGCCGGAAGATGGGTTCAGGTGAGCCCTATTCCAAATGGCTAAAATTACCCAAGTGATCGAAATCAGAGCAAGAGCCCAGATGGAAAAGTCAACAGGATGTTGACTCATAGTCTAGGCGCCTCGCCCAGAGGGGGCCAGGGCTGTATCGACATCGTCTAGGTGCCTGGAATAGAACTTTATCAAAATTCTAGCTGTTGTGATCCGTTGCGACGGGGATAAAATTTTATCCCCCTCCAGGTGCTTGGAACCCTTCCAAGCACTCCGATATAAATACAACCCTGATCCCAGAAGCTAACTACAACACTTATAATCGATCCTAATTCAGTTTAGCATTGTAGTTATGATATTTGACTACTGTAAGGGGCTTCTCCACCTGAAAGAGACATTAGTAGACTTTTAACGTCTTGGATTAGTAATCTTCTTATTGAAAATCAAGTAAACCTCTTTGTGCCTCTTCTTTCTTTAATTAGTTTCGTAATTCCATTTATGTAAGTGTTTATTTTAATAAAGCTGTAAAGTTCTGAGAAAGTGTTTATTTTTATTGTATAGGGTTATTCACCCCCCTCTAGCCAACAGCCAAGGGACCAACAAGTGGTATCGGAGCAAGGCCACTTCAAAAGGACTAACCACCGATCGAAGCACAAGAAATTACCGGAGCTAGCATCTACCCACCAATATTCGAGGGGGAGTTCATATTTTGGAGATGTCGAATGGAGATATATTTTAAAACTAAATTTAATATTTTACTAATGATTAAGTATGGTTTTGATATGCCCAAAAGAGAAGAAGGAAAAGAGCTTGAGGAGCATCAATGGACTGAGAAGCAGCACAATGATAAGGTTGAGTTCCACATTCTGAGCGTTTTCCCTGCTCAACATCTTGATAGAATTGGCAAATATAAGAGTGCAAAAGAACTTTGGAAAAAGTTCTTGAAGCTTTACGAAGAAGCAAAAAAAGTTGAATCCAACTCCTCGATGGACACTGAGTCATCGTCAGAAGAATCCGAGATCAAGGAAATTATCGGGACAACTCTTATAGCTGAATATCTACTTAAAGATGGAGCAAGCTCATCCAAAATGAGTATCAAGAGTATCGATGAAGGGGGAACAACATCATAAGGAAGCAGCACTTTTTCAGGGGGAACTTTATATTACGGGATCGACCAAGTAAGTCAGGTATGGTCTCTACCTCCTGATAAGTTATTTTAATTTATAAAAATATTATCAAAAATACCAGTAAATTAGAAAAAGAAAATAAAGAGTTAAAATTAACCTTAGCAACATCTTGTCGACTAGAGGATTTCGATAAAATAAAAATTGAAAATGAAAAATGAAAAATAGAAATAGAGAATCTAAAGAATTCTGCATGTTCGAATATAGCTATTTCTAACTTCAAAAATTATCAAGGACTAAACTAGTACTTTAGATATCATAAGGGTCAAATCAAAAAATTATCAACAAGATATATCTCTAAGAAATTTTTGATTAACCCAGTTGGAAGGAACCTATATTGGGTTCCAAAATCATATTTAAATTAAAAAATCATTATACATGTCTTATTTTGATTTCATATTCTTGCTCAAAATTATCAAATAAATTGTTTTACATAATTTCTATTATAAATTAGTTAAAATTAAATTTTTTTGAGAATGAAAATTTCATTACTCATCTTTAGAAAAAATTTAAAATTTTTTGACCGTTGTATTAATTTTCTATGATTTTTTAACAAAATTTGTATTCTTTGATTTAAAAAATCTTGTATTGCAATTCTTTTGTAAAATTTAATTTTCGATGAAACTTTTTTCTATCTAGGAAAATTCTCTTGAAAATTTTTTGACCATTGGTGAATTTTTTATAAATTATTTATCTAGATATAAAATTTTAACATTAAAAATTTTCAAAAATTCAAATCTTTAAAATTTACTTTTTCTAGAAAATTACTTACTATTATACATTCTTAGAAAATATTTTATGATTTTTTAAAGTTAATACGTATTTTAAATTATTTTTTTTGGAATATATGTATTTATGCCGAAAATAATTTATTTTTACTTAAATAATTTTAATCTTTTTTGAAAAACTTTATATCTACTTTAAATATATTTGTTCAACCGTTATATAACTATGGAAAATTTTCAAGTCTAAATATACTTTTTAAAATTATTTTTTTATAAAAAACATGTCTTTATCCCGAATTTAAAAGTTTAATTTTTTTTTGGATGTTAGTCCACATTTTTTTTATCATTTTGACGCTACTTTTTCGAAGTTATATTTTTGCTTTACCCTTATTTTTAATGTGATAAAAAGGGGGAGAATTAATGGTTAAGTTTAGGGGAGGGTAACATTGATTCTTTTGTATATTATTAAAAATTACCAAATTTATACTTATTACCTTACTGTTATTTATGTTTGATTTACCCAAACTTAACTTGGGTTGCTCACATCAAAAAGTGAGAGATTGTAAGTACCTCGTGGTAGTTTTGATATGAATAACCAAGTCAAATTAGGTCATATTATGTTTTGATATCCTTGTGTCTAAGTGTGCAGAAACTTAGGAGCACAGGAAGTCATGCGAAAAACATAGCTAGTAAGAAGGACGACACGAGATAGAGTTGACGGGCTCGGTGCATCTGAGGGATAAGGCGCTATGGAAGAGTATGCTAGCGGACGAGATGAAGGCGCACGACGTTTTTTAGGGACGAAAATTTGGAGTGGAAGGTTGCTCGAGAAGGCCGAAAGATGGGTTCAGGTGAGCCCTATTCTGGATGGCCAAAATCACCTAAGTAAGCAGAACTAGAGTAAGAGCCAAAAAAAAAAAATGTAAGGTCCCACAAGCGATAGAAGAATTAATTTATAGAAATTTTCTACGAATTTTTAGAAATTCTTCAGGATTTAAAATGAACTGGTATGATATGTTCAAGGGGATAGAGGTATGAGGCTTGATGGAAAACCCATGATACCCAATTAAGTTGGGAATTAATTGATTCAATTAGCTTAAGGTAGGAGTTAATTAACCTAACTATTAAATAACTTAGGTATAATTCAAAACCTAGGTATAAGTTCGACCTCTCCACTCCTTGCGTCACTGTGCTCTCTGGAATCACCAACGCCTTCTCTTTTTCCACCCTGCTAGAGACTCAATCAGGCAGCAACCCTCACCATGACATCGCTGAGGGCATCACAACCGGACACAAAGTCTATGACTACCTCACTGTCGATGTGATGACCTCGTACGAGGGTTCCGACGGAAGCACGAAGAAGGAATTAACAAGGGAAAGGCAAGTTCATATCCTTATGATTGTGCGAGATCTGTGAGGTAAGGGGTAGGAACTTAGGAGGTGTGAGATGTTCATCTATGTGGTCGAATCGATGGAATGGTTTGCGATTGGTTTCTACCCTGTAGAGTTTTTTATTCGACTTGAGGTTTCGTTGATGTTCTTGATTAATTCGCATTGTTCCTGGATTTTCCTTTGGAGTGTTCTACCTGTGATTATTGTGGTGCATGTGATGGTTCTGGTTGTTTGGAATCAAAATTGATGTGCTATGTTCTTCTCATTGGCTTGTCCATTTAAGCAGAGATGTGTTGGAGGTTTAGGCTAGGATTGATGAAGCTTGTCTTCTTTATTGTTTCTTTGAGATCTGAGAGGTATGGGATAGGCAGCTAGGGAAGGTTAAAATACTTGACGTTAATGGTCGATGGCTTGATTGAGTTGCGATCTGTTTTCGTGATGTTCTTCTTGGTTTCTTTGGGATTTCTTGAATTTTCGCAATGGCTTTGGGACAAAGGTGAACGGCTTTGTTTTCCTGTTGTAATGGGTTTCTAGATCTAATTTCTTGAAGGTTTTGGCTGGGTAAAAATATTTTTGCTCCCTATTTTCTTTCGATTTTAACTTGTTGATGGTGGATTAGAACCGAAATGATGAAGCGCTCCTTCTTCTTTGCTTTCCGTTAAATTCCATGCGGTGTGGACATATTTGGTGGGGAAGAATGGGCTTTAATTGAGAATGTTGTATTACTACTTTCATTTCTGTAAACCCCTTGCCATGCCAAATTGTCATGGTAGAGGTTTCGCTTGATGATGTCTTTATTGTTTTACGAGGAGTTTAGGGTTCTGGTACAGTTTGGAAATAGGAGTTTTGAATTGATTTTTTCTTTATGTTGCTCTTACTTCTCGGAGCTGCATTGAATTTCCGAACTTAAATGAGTAGATCATGAGTAGATTATATGTTGTTCTTGTTTCTTCCAATTGCTATAGGTTTTGGACAGAATTAGTAAAAGATGCTTGCACTTTCTCCTTTTGCTTCTGGATTGTTGTGGGATTGAGCTTAGAAAGATGGTGTTTCCTTTGTCTTATAATGTGGTTGGATGTTATTGCTGTTTCTCGATAGATTGAGGGATTGTATGTGTTGGTTGCTACTCGGAATATCGTCCTAGTTCCCTTGTACAAAAATTTGTACAAGCATAGAACTATCCTAGCTACCCATATGCTCTACTAAAGTTAAATTTGGATTGCAAATAATGCTTAACATTATTAATCCAAATTTCCCCTTTAGAAGTTAAACTTGGATTGGGAACGAAATTTAACATTCTTACTCCAAGTTCAACCGATGTGATCTTCCTAAGTTAAACCATATTACAGAAGTTATCAAATATATATTTCAAAGATCAGCTTCCAGGTTAAACATGGCGAGACACTAGGCCTTCTTGGGTATGAGATCATCCACCACTTCCTAGACAAAGTCTCACAAACAAATTGGATATTTAACTTCTTACAGTAAACTAGGTTTAACTATAGAGACCTCAATAGAAACACCATATCGAAACATGAAATCGAAACATAAAATCGATAACAAATACGATAACTTAAATTGATAACCTCTTGTATTTGGTTTTCCAAGATCTATACAAAAGATGAACTAGTTATGATGCGGAAACTAATAACTAGTTATACCTTTTGTAGTTTATAGACCTCTTGATCTTCTATTGTATTCCTCTCCTTCTCTTGGACGTCGTGTGGGCGACGATCTACCAAGATGAAATCCACCCAACCCTTCTATTCTTGCTTCCAAGTTTTGGTCACCAACAACCTTCAAGGATGATGAGTTCCGGCCACCAACCAATCTCCAAGGGATGCTAGGAAGCAATGCCTCCTTTCTCTACCCCTCCTTCAAGCATAAGCCAGCCACCAAACATGCTCCAAGAGATGATGCCGCCGGCCACCAAAGAGGAAGAGAAGGAGAATAGGAAGGGCTGGCCACAAGGAATAAGAGAGGAGGAATAGAAGATGTGTTATTGGGTGAGACACCCCCTCCTTCTCTTTTATATTCCTTGGTCTTAGCAAATAAGAAAAGTTTTAAACATAATTAAAACTTCCTTATATTCCTTACCAATGACTAAAAAGGAAAGTTTAAAAACAAAAATTAAAACTTCTTTTTTTTCTTGTCATGGCCAGCAATATCTATTGCTTCAAATAAGGAAAGTTTTAAACATAAAATTAAAACTTCCTTATTTGTTTCCGGTAAGAAATTTTAATTAAAAAATTTCTTTCTTTAAATCCCTTATTAGTTGTAAAAGGAAAATTATATAAATTAAAATCTTTTTTTTAAAACATGTGGATGGTTGTAAAAAAAGGAAAATTTTATCAAAAATTAAAATATTCCTTTTAACTACAAATAAGGAAAGATATCTAACCTTTCTCTTAATCCTTTATAGAAAGCTATAAAAGGAAAGATTAAAATTTTAAAAACTCTCTTTTAAAACCATGACTTCCACATAAGGAAAGATTTAAAATTTAAAACCTCCTTTTAATCTTAATGTCGTCGGCCACCCTTGCTTGGGCTCCAAGCTAGGGCCGACCACAACTTGTCTCCCTTCTTGGTTTGGTTTGGCCGGCCTTAGCTTGGGCTCCAATCTAGCCTTGGCCGGGGTGGGTAAGAAGTTGGGTTTTGGTGGATATAAGACTTTATAAATAAGAGGCTACAATAGGGACCGAGAGGAGGAATTGGTTTTGGTCTCCCGATGAGCTTGAGCTTCCCGTGTTCGCCCCAAACACTTAACTCAAGTTCATCAATAATATCTCATTTCACTAAAGAGTTATTATTGCACTACCGCACAAATCTCATATTACAATATCGGCTCCTTCTTATTATGAGTACGTTAGTCTCCCTGTGTTTAAGATATTGAATGTCCACTAATTAAATGAGTTACTGACAACTCACTTAAATAATATCTAATTCCAAGAGTAGTACCACTCAACCTTATTGTCATGTCGGACTAAGTCCACCTTCAGGGTTTACATGACAATCCTTATGAGCTCCTCAAGGGGACATCATCAACATCGATTACTAGGACACAGACAGTTTCACTCTATAATCAACAACACATCATATAAATAATATCATTTCCCAACTTATCGGGCATATTGATTTAACGAGCTAAATCGCACCCTTTGATAAATTAAAGAAATAAATATTAAATATACGTGCTTGTTATTATATCATGATTAAGAGTACGCACTTTTATAATAACAGAGGTTTTGTTCTTTAATATAGTCAGTATAAAAAGAAACTACCTCAAATGGTCCTGTTCAATACACTCATAGTGTACTAATGTAATTTATTAGTCAAGATAAAATAATACCTAATTACACTACAACCACTCCAATAGTTTGTCCCATTCCATCTTGGTTGTGAGCAACTGTTTATAATTTATAAGGAACTGATAACATGAACTTCTGTGTGTCTCTTCATACCATGTTATCTACAACAACAACAACAACAACAACAACCAAGCCTTTTCCCACTAGGTGGGGTCGGCTGTATGAATCCTTTTACGCCATTAAGCTCTATCTCCTATTATATAATCATCTATATTTAAATAAATTTTATCCTGTTTTATTGTTGCTAACTAAGTCTTTTTTGATCTTCCTCTTCCTCGTTTGATATGCATATTTATCATAGTTTCACATCGTCTAACTGGAGCATTTATTGGTCGTCTAAGTGCATGTCCGTACCATCTTAAAAGTGTCGATCGGAGTTTTTCCTCAATAGATGCAAGTCCGACTTTCTCTCTAATGTTCTCATTTCTTATTTTGTCCATCTTCGTATGTCCACACCCACCTTAACATCCTCATCTCTGCAACTCTCATCTTCTGCTCATGTACTCGAGTCATAGCCCAACATTCAGCTCCATATAACATAGCAGGTCTAACTGCGATTTTATGGAACTTACTTTTAAGTTTAAGAGGTACTTTACGGTCACATAAAACACTCGACGCTCCCCTCCATTTCACTGATCCTGCTTGTATTCTATGTAAGACAACTCTCTCAATCTCTCCATCATTTTGTAAAAATGATCCTAAATATTTAAATCTCTCGGTTCCGGGCAACCCGTCCTCTCCTATCTTAACATTTGTTTCATTACTTCTAATATTACTAAACTTAAATTTCATATATTCTGTCTTTAATCTACTGAGCTTAAAACCTTTTCCTTCTAGTGTTTCCCTCCAAGATTCTAGCTTAGCATTTACTCCTTCACGTGTCTCATCTACCAAAATAATATCATCTTCAAACAACATGCACCACAGTACTGTGTCTTGAATGTGCGCAGTGAGTTCGTCCATAATTAGTGTAAAAAGATAGGGACTTAAAGTTGATCCTTGATGTAACCCTATATTTATTGGAAATGCTTTAGTTACTCCCCCTTAAGTCTTTATTCTGGTCATTATATCCTCGTACATATCCTTAATTAATTCAATATATGTTACGCTAACACCTCACTTTTCTAAAATTCTCCATATAATTTCTCTTGGGACTCTATCATAAGATTTTTCTAAGTGAATACCATGTGTAAATCTTATTTTTATTCCTGATATTTTTCAATTAATTGTCTAAGAAGATGTATAGCTTCTATTGTCGACCTTCCAAGCATGAACCCAAATTGATTTTCTGTCACTGTGGTCTCCTTCCTTAATCTTTTTCTATTATTTTTTCCCAAAGTTTCATAGTGTGACTCATTAGTTTAATACCCCTATAGTTTACAAAATATTGTATGTCTCCCTTATTCTTATATAAGGGAATTAGAGTACTTATCCTCCATTGATCAGGCATCTTTTTCGTTTTCAATATCATGTTAAATAATTTTGTAAGTCATTCAATACCTTATTTTCCTAAGCACTTCCATACCTCTATCGGAATATCATTTGGTCCAACGACTTTTCCATTGTGCATCTCATTTAAAGTTTGTTTTACTTCTGAAGTTTGAATTCTACGATAAAAATTAAAATTTCTATGATCATTTGACCTAATTAAATTACCTAAGTTAAGTTGGTCATCTAAACCTTCATTAAAAAGTTGATGAAAATATCGCTTCCACCGCTCTTTTATTTCTCCATCGTTTACTAATACCCTATTACATTCATCTTTAATACATTTTATTTGTCTAAGATCTCTTATTTTTCTTTCTCTCACTTTAGCTATTCTCTCACCATGTTATCTACAATATAAATTAAATGGACAACTACACTTAGCATAAATGTAGACATTTGACCAATGTGATTCTTATTTCAAAATAAATATTTATACAAAAAGTTAGACTTTTAGTATACACTCTAACAATCTCCCACTTATACTAAAAGACTATGCTGCCATATACCCTGTCATACATCTGATTCCCAACCCCTCAACATGCCCATCAAAAGTTCTTGCCTTAAGGGCCTTAGTGAAAGGATCTAGGTTATTTCCTGATGCAATCTAGGCGATAACAACTTCTCCTCGTTATACGATATTTTGTATTGGGTGGTACTTGTGCTCTATGTGTTTACTTGCCTTATGGGCTGGTGATTCCTTCAAGTTTGCTACTGCACCAAATAATTTTGGGCAAATTAGGAATCACATCTAAGTCCATCATGAAGTTACTGAGTCATTCAGCTTCTATGGCTGTCTCAGAGGCTGCCACATATTTCAGCTTCCATGGTGGAGTTCGAAAAAGCATTTATGCTTAACACTCCTCCATTGTTATGGCTTCACCTCCTAAAGTAAACACAAAACCCCGATGTTGACTTACTATTTTTCCTATCAGCCCCAATCTATGTAACCTACAAGGAGTAAATTATCTGCCTTACGACAATCCAATGTACCGATCCTAGGTTACTTTGATATCTGCTAATCATGCCCTCAGCAAAATAGATATCCGGTCTCGTACATAACATAGCATACATTAGGCTTCCTACAGCTGAAGCATAAGGAACTGTCTTCATTTCTTCTATCTCTTTTGATGTATTCGGAGACATCTCTTTAGATAAAGATACTCCAAGACTAAAAGGTAGAAAACCTTTCTTGGAGTCTTGCATGCTAAAATGAGCTAGGATCGTATCGATATATGAAGGTTGGGATAAGCACAACATTATTTTCTTGCGATCCCTTATTACTTTGATCCCAAGAATATGTGCACATTCTCCTAAGTCCTTCATATCGAATTGCTTGGATAACCATACCCTTACTTCTGACAACACTTTGATATTGTTTCTAACTAACAAAATGTCATCTATGTATAGTACAAGAAATACCACCACGTTTCCATCACACTTTTTGTATACACAAGACTCATCCGGACACTGAATAAATCTATATGACTGGATTACTTCATTAAATTGGATGTTCCAAGACCTTGAATCTTGCTTCAGTGCATAAATAGACCGATTGAGCTTACATACTAGATGTTCTTTGCCCTTTGCAATAAACTCTTCTGGTTGCTTCATATGGATGTTTTCTTCAAGACTTCTGTTAAGAAAAGCTGTCTTGACATCCATTTGCCAAACCTCATAATCCATATGAGCAGCAATAGATAAGAGTATCCGGATAGACTTAAGCATAGCTACTGGTGAAATTGTTTCCTCATAATTGATTCCCTCTTTCTGAGTATACCCTTTGCAACAAGCCTTGCTTTGAAGGTTTCCACCTTCCCGTCTTTCCCTCTTTTCCTTTTGTAGATCCATTTACATCTAATAGCTTTTACACTATTTGATGGTTCTACTAGCTCCCAGACTTTGTTAGAATACATAGATTCTATTTCTGAATTCATTACTCTTTACAAGATGTTGCATCTTTATCTTTGAGTGCTTCGTCATATGTTCGGGGATCAGGTTCATGTTTACCTGGGATCAAGTCCGAAGACTCTCTAAAAAACATGAATCTTTCAGGTTGCCTCACAACCCTCCAACTACGTTGAGGCACTATCTGTAGTTGTGTATCATTTGTGATATGTGTTGTGGTTTCTTGTGATATTTTATCTTGCACTGTTGGTACTAAAGTAGACGTGTTCTCTCTTATTTCTTCTAGAACAATTTCACTCATGGGCTTATGGTTTATTACATAGTCCTCTTCTAAAAATCGGGCATTCATGCTAATAATGACCTTCTGATCTTTCGGATTATAAAACAAATCTCCTTTCGTTCCTTTAGGATAACCTATAAATAGGCGAACTTCTGTATGAGATTCCAACTTATCAGTATCTCCCTTCAGCACATGTGCTGGACTACCTCATATCCGAATATGACTCAGACTATGATTACGCCCATTCCACAATTCCATGAGAGTAGAGGGTATTGATTTAGAAGGCACCAAGTTTAGAATGTACACTGTCGTTTCTAAAGCATATCCCCAGAATGAATTTGGTAATTATGAATAACTCATCATCGATTCAACCATTTCCATAAGAGTCCTATTCCTTCGTTCTGCCACACCATTCTATTGGGGTGTACCAGGTGCAAACAATTGGGATTGAATCTTAACCTCTGATAAGTAATTCCTAAACTCTCTTGAGAGGTACTCACCAACACGATCAGACCGTAGTGTCTTGATACTTTTACCGTGACGTTTCTCCACATCAGCCTTGTACTTTTTGAACTTATCAAAGCACTCAAACTTGCGGCGCGACAAGTAAATGTACCCATATCTCGAATAGTCATTTATAAAAGAGACGAAATATTCGAAACCACCTCTCACCTGGATAGTCATAGGTCCACACAAATCAGAATGAACCAATTTCAACACATCTTTTGTTTTATATCCCTTGGCCTTAAAAGGTCTCTTAATCATTTTTCCTTCTAAGCAAGATTCGCAAGTTAGAAAGTTTTCCTACACTAATGAATCCAAGAGTCCATCGGCTATTAACCTTTGAATCATACTCAAGTTAATATGATCAAGTCTTAGATGTCAAAGATATGTTTGGTTCATTTTTGAAGGTTCCTTTCTCTTATTAGAATTAGAGGATGTGTTATTAATTTCCATTTGTTGTTTTATTGGCGTTATCGGATTTAGAGTATACAAATTGCCAATTAATATACCAGAACAGATAATTACTCTATTTTTCTTGGCAACCACTTTATCATCAAAAGAAATAGTATATCCATTCAAAAATAGTTTAGAAACTGAAATTAAATTCTTTCTAAACCTTGGTACATAAAGACAATTTCTCAAAATCAAGGTTCTATTCCTATCAAATGATAAGTAGACATCTCCCACTGCAACAGTCGACACTTTCATAGCATTGCCTATGTAGACAGTTATCTCTCCTTCTTATAGTCGACGGGTTTCCTGGAACTCCTGCAATGAATTACAGACATGATCAATGTCTCCTGTATCTACACACCAGGTACTGGTAGATAATATCACTAAACATATTTCAACTACTAGAGAATAAGATATACATTTATTGTTCTCTTTCCTACGAGGACAGTCCGCCTTCCAATGTCCAAACTGCTTGCAAATAAAGCACTTGCCCTTCAACTTCTTTACTCCTGCTTTAAGTCCAGTACCTAGAGATCGATTCACTTTCTTTACCGAACCAACTGGTTTCTTCTCCTTCTTCTTACCTTTCGACTTAGAAGTAGAAACATTTTCAGCAAAGTAAATTTGAGAATTATGACGAAATTGGCCTTCTGCCGCCTGAAGTTCTATCAGTAGTTCTGTCAATGAATAAATCCTTTTATTCATATTGTAGTTCAGGCAGAACTGTTCAAAACTTTTGGGTAGCGATTGGAGAATAATATCGACCTGGGTTTCCCCATCGATTTCAGCTCCAAGGATTTGTATCTTGTTCAAGTAAGCCATTATTTTGATGATATGATCCCTTACAGGTGTCCCCTCTGACATGGTGGCTGTCATTAAGTTTCTCATAGCTTCTTGCCTAATGGCCCGATTCTGATGTACGAAGAGTTCCTCGAGATTGTACATGTTATAGGCAGTAGGCATATCCTGATTCTGATGTTGCAGCATATTTGACATGGAAGCCAAAATGTAACACCGTATCATCTCATCTGCCTTGACCCATTTCTTATGATACTCAATCTCTTCTTCACTAGAATCACTATTAGGCTCATTAGGGCAGACCTCTAACAGTATAAACTTATAGCCTTCAGCAGTTAGGACAATGTCCAGGTTTCTTTTCCAATCTATGTAATTGGGACCAGTAAGTTTGTTCTCTTTCAGTATAATAGCCAGTGGGTTGAAAGTCATCCTAAGAATCACAAAATAGGTTTTGGTCAATACCTCAGAATTTAGAATAATATTGAGTCCTCAAACAATATTATTTAAATTCACTAACACCTTAAAACACCGTGAATTTTGTATGCCACGTTAGTGTGGATGTATACAAATTCAAACATTTGTAATAGGAGGTTTTACCAATTAATTTTATTCTTGTCATCCTAACTTTATGACAAATAAAAGTAATAGTTGGTATTCCTTTGGTCACACAAATAATAGCAGTGACTCCGATTGGGAGGATACTATTAAATGCGCCTAAGTGTATACCATTATTTGATACTTAGTCCATTAAATAAGATTGTGCCCCTCCAGTTGGAGAAGATCACACGCTCCTAAATAATTTCCTATAATCATCCATAAAGAAAGTTTGATCTAGTGATCCGCAAACAAACTCATCCGATGTGGAGGGAGGCACTCAGAACCAACGCGCAAGTTTGTTTGCATCACTTACAAACCAGTAATGGAGACCGTGAAATTTATTTATAAATCTCTCTCCCACTTAGTTATTTAAGATGAGGATTTTAACATGCACACACACACACATCACAGCAAATAAAAGCAATAAATTTGGAAAAATAATTTTCCAACTATTATGGCCTCTTCCATCACTGTCCTCCGTGTGCTGCCAACCCTAGTTGCTGCCATTTTTAGTCACCGCAATCGAGTCTAGTCGTCGCATCTATATTGCTTCTTATTTCACTGTGCCTCTGGTCTTCAAATAGTACCACGCCTCGTAAGGATACGATACGCGACAAAAATAGAATTTTATATTTATCGATCCTATATTCCACGAAGGAATGTACATGTAATCTTGATCGAACAAAAAGTAAAATCTTAAAACGAATACAACTCCTGCTATATTTAATAAATACAATCATGCACACACACATAAAATGCTTTTGACATGTCTGAGGGTCCAATCACACATAATCACAATAGGCCATAATAGTTAGAGCTTGCAACCACAGAGTTAATTTATTTGCATATCCTTCTATTATCCTACCTAAAATATGTATGGCATGTGCATAATTAAACTAAAACCAAACACAGAGGTTAAAACCTAGCTCTGATACCAATTGTTGGTTACTACTCGGAATACCATCCTAGTTCGCCTGTACAAAAATTTATACAAGCATAGAACTATCCTAGCTACCCATGTGCTCTACTAAAGTTAAATTTGGATTGAAAACGATGCTTACACTATTAATCCAAATTTCCCCTTTAGAAATTAAACTTGGATTGGGAACAAAACTTAACATTCTTACTCCAAGTTCAACCGATAAGATCTTCCTAAGTTAAATCATATTACAAAAGTTATCAAATATCTATTTCAAAGATCGGCTTCCAGGTTAAACATGGCAAGGCACTAGACCTTCTTGTGTATGTGATCATCCACAACTTCCTAGACAAAGCCTCACAAAGAAATCGGATATTTAACTTCTTATAGTAAACTAGGTTTATCTATAGAGACCTCAATAGAAGCACAATATCAAAACATGAAATCAAAACGAAAATCGAAACAAAAATGATAACTAAAATCGATAACCTCTTGTATTTGGTTTTTCAAGATCTATACAAAAGATGAACTAGTTATGATGCGGAAACTAATAACTAGTTATACCTTATATAGCTTATAGACCTATTAATCTTCTATTGTATTTCTCTTTTTCTCTTGGGTGTCGTGTGGGTGACGATCTACCAAGATGAAATCCACCCAAGCCTTCTCTTCTTGGTTCCAAGTTTCGCCCACCAATAACCTTCAAGGATGATGAGTTCCGGCCACCAACCAATCTCCAAGGGATGCTAGGAAATAATGCCTCCTTTTTCTACTCCTCCTTCAAGCATAAGCAGGCCACCAATATCTCCACAAGGGTTGATGCCGCTGGCCACCAAAGAAGAAGAAAAGGGGAAGAGGAAGTGTCGGCCACAAGGAAAAAGAGAGGAGGATTAGAAGATATATTATTGGGTGAGACACCCCCTCCTTCTCTTTTATATTCCTTGGTCTTGGCAAATAAGGAAAGTTTTAAATATAATTAAAACTTTCTTATATTCCTTGCTAATGACTAAAAAGGAAAGTTTTAAAACAAAAATTAAAACTTCCTTTTTTTTCTTGTCATGGTCGGCCACCCCTATTGCTCCAAATAAGGAAAGTTTTAAACATGAAATTAAAACTTCCTTATTTGTCTCCATAATGAAAAATTTTAAATAAAAATTTTTCTTTTAAATCCCTTGTTGGTTATAAAAGGAAAATTAAAATCTCTCTTTTAAAACATGTGGATGGTTACAAAAAAGGAAAGTTTTATCAAAAATTAAAATCTTTCTCTCAACTACAAGTAAGGAAATATATCAAATCTTTCTCTTAATCTTTTGTAGAAAGATTTAAAATTTTAAAACTTTCTTTTAAAACCATAGCTCCCACAATAGGAAAGATTTCAAAATTTAAAACTTCTTTTAACCTTAATGTGGTCGGCCACCCTTGCTTGGGCTCCAAGCTAGGGCAGGCCATAACTTGGCTCCCATCTTGGTTTGGTTTGGTCGACCCTAGTTTGGGCTCTAAGCTAGGCTTTGGCCAGCCACCAAGAGGTGGGTAAGAATTTGGGTTTTTGGTGGATATAAGACTTTATAAATAAGAGGCTACAATAGGGACCGAGAGGAGGAATTGGTTTTGGTCTCCCGATGAGCTTGAGCTTCCCATGTTCGCCTAGAACACCCAACTCAAGTTCATCGATAATATCTCATTCCACTAAAGAGTTATTATTGCACTACCACACCAATCCTATATTACAATATGTGCTCCTTCTTATTATGAGTACGTTAGTCTCTCTGTGTTTAAGATATTGAATGTCCACTAATTAAATGAGTTATTGACAACTCACTTAATTAATATCTAGTTCCAAGAGTAGTATCACTCAACCTTATTGTCATGTCGGACTAAGTCCACCTACAGGGTTTACATGACAATCCTTATGAGCTCCTCAAGGGGACATCATCAACCTAGATTACTAGGACACAGTTTCACTCTATAATCAACAACACACCATATAAATAATATCATTTCCCAACTTATCGGGCCTTGATTTAACGAGCTAAATCACACCCTTTGATAAATTAAAGAAATAAATATTAAATATACATGCTTGTTATTATATCATGATTAAGAGTACGCACTTCCATAATAATAGAGGTTTTGTTCTTTAATATAGTTAGTATAAAAAGAAACTAACTCAAATGGGCATGCTCAATACACTCATAATGTACTAGTGTAATTTATTAATCAAGATAAACTAATACCTAATTATACTACAACTCTAATGGTTTGTCCCATTCCATCTTAGTTGTGAGCAACTGTTTATAATTTATAAGGAACTGATAACATGAACTTCTGTATATCTCCTCACACCATGTTATCTACAATATAAATTAAATGGATAACTACACTTAGCATAAATGTATACATTTGACCAATGTGATTCTTATTTCAAAATAAATGTTTATACAAAAAGCTAGACTTTTAGTATACACTCTAACACAATACACCACAATGAAATTAAACTCCTAGAATTCTTCATTAACCAGGTTGATTTCTTCTTGTTGCTAGCACTTTCTAATCTCTTTTCTTAGATTACTTACAACCATCGATAGTGTAGCTAATCCTAAGTGCGCCATCACTAGTGCTTATAATCAGTCCTCGTGTGATCGATAATCTTTATTACTGAAGACAAATCTGTGCACTTGCGGAATCGTAACAAGTTTTTGGCGCCGTTGCCAAGGACTGCGTCTATAACATTGGTGATAGTCATATTAGATTAGACTAGACTTTGTTTTCTTTTCCTTTATCTTTCCTTTATTTTATATTTAGAGATAAATAATGTTATTCTTATTTTTCTTTACTTTCTGCATTTTTATTAAAAACGCCAAAAATAATATTATTTCACTTCTTCTTCTTTACTATATTTCATATTTTATTTTTGTATGCGAAAAGCTAATCTTTCAAGACAACTTCTACCATTCGATCCAGAGATCAATAGGACTTTCCTGAGAAGAAGAAACCTACAGAAAGCATTTCAAGCACCACAAGAATCTTCAGAGATGGCTGATAAATTATTGAAAGATTATGCAGCACCTTATTCATGAGGGGTTCGGTCTAGCATCACTCGACCGCCAATTGAAGCTAACAATTTTGAAATCAAGTCTGCAGTAATTCACATGGTTTAGCAGAATCAATTTGGAGGAGGACCGCACGATGATCCAAAGCACCACTTAGAGCTTTTTTTACTAGATCTGTGGTACCATGAAAGTGAACGGAGTCCCTCCAGAATCAGTAAGGTTATTTCTCTTCTGATTCTCCCTAAAAGACAGAGCCAAGCAGTGACTAAATTTCCTTCCAGCAAATAGCATTACATCTTGGGAGTAGTGTGACCAGAAATTCCTGGACAAATTCTATCCATCAAGCAAAACTACTCATATGGGGAATCTGATTGCAAGCTTCAAACAGATAGACTCAGAATCATTATTTGAAGCCTGGGACAGGTTCAAAAGTATGCTGAGATAGCGTCCTCATCATGGCCTGGAGAAATGGTTGGTTATGTTGGAGCAATCCCAATGGTTCGTGGGACCATGTGTTTTGGTGTTTGGGCAAAGGGTTTAAGTTAGGTTTACCCTCGTTATTTGATTTGTGTACTTGAGTTGTGCAGGACTGCAGGTGACACATGTGACTCAGGTTGACGGCTTCGGGTCCGGTGAAGGATGGAGCATCCGAGGGACCGTGGACAAGGCAGCAAGGACAAGGGCCGAGGGAAGCGACTTCGAGGCATACGCGAAGGATGACATTGGGGACGAGCCGCGGGCTTGGATGCATCCGAGGGACGAGAGCCAAAGGAAGTAGGCTTGAAGGCAAGAGGTCAAGGCTGTAAAGAAGAGTCAAATGAGTCGTGAGGGTACGAGTTTTAGGGGTTTACTGTAGCGGCACTGTAGCGTACTGTAGCGCACTGTAGCAGTTACTGTAGCGTACTATAGCAGTCGACTGGTGTATGGACCAGTCGACTGATGCACTGTAGCAGAGCCGTTGAGATAGCCGTTGGGCTGGCACCAGTCGACTGGTGCAAGGACCAGTCGACTGGTAACGGGCAAATCAGGTTCTGATTTGTTCCAAGCTCTATAAGAAGGAGCTTGGCATGGCCGGCCAAGGCGACGAAATTAGACTTGGTTAAAGCCTAATTAGTAGTCACAAGAGTTCTCAAGTGTTTGTGGAATCCAAGAGGTCTTGGTGTGTTGTGGTGAGGTTTCTCCACCCACAAGGAGCGACTTGAGATAGCCGGAGTTTCCGGGGGCTAATCCACCGAAGGATCGGGATCGTCCACCTTACGGACAGCCGTGGAGTAGGAGCATTATCTCCGAACCACGTAAATCGACGCGTGTTGGTTTGCTTGCTCTTTCTTGTTCTTTGTATTAGCATTTAGCTTTCGTATTCGTATTTGTATTCTTTGTATTCCGCTGTGCTAACGAATACGTAGGAAGCAATCGATTTGGGGGTGCCGTCTATCCAACTCCCTTCAAGCCGGCCACCGATCCTCCAACAGGTTCTACATACCTTCTACAATTGAATCAACTATCACACGAAGGTGTCCCTCGATTCTGCAGCAAGAGGAGCACTGATGAACAAGAGCCTTGATGAAGCTGAAGAGATCATAGAGAATCTGGCACAGAATCACCATCAGTGGACATCAGAAAGATCTGGTGGTTCTTTCTCAGGGAATCTAATAAAAGCGTTAGGGAAATTCGACGTAGATGCAGTCACTCACATGTCTACAAAGCTAGACACTCTGGCCAAGAAGTTTAAGGCCATGGGGAACAATAACAACATGGCCAATGCGATAGTTTTTGTTTGCGAAACTTGCAAAAGTATGAATCATGCTCAAGATACTTGCCCCCTAGGGCTAATACAAGCACAGATAAACCAACTTGAGCAGTCTAATGCGATAGTCAGCTACAACCAAAGGCAAAATAATTCATACTCCAATACATACAATCTAGGTTGGAGGAATCACCCAAACTTCTCATACCGGAACAATCAGGACCAAGGGCTAGCAAAATAAAACTATCAACCTGCACAATAGAGCTACTCACCTGGGCAGCAGGGCTACTCATTTAGATAACAGACTTTTCAACAACAACTTTCACAATTGTCCAGAATTGAAAAGATGCTTGAAGAATCTCTCTCAGAGCAAAAAAGAGATGAAGAATGAGATCAAGCTATTATCCCAAAGAATAAAAAATTCTGAGAAACATCAAAAGATGCAAGACAGCCAGATAGCCCAATCCATCTCAAGAGCACAAGGAACATTTCCAGGGAAGTCAGATATAAACCCAGTGGAACATTGCAAGCGCATTGAGCTGAGGAGCGGAGAAAGAGCACTCTCCCCTAATGCCCAATCAGACCCAAAACAAGGATGGAGAGGAGGTTACTAAGAAAGTTGAAGGAACTCTTCAAGTTCCCCCACAAAGTCAAATGATTCATTTCCCTCAGAAACTAATAACCTCCTAGAAGGATGAAAAGTTCAACCAATTCCTGAAGAAGATTAAGGAAATTTACGTAGAAGTACCACTGATAGATGCACTGCACCAAATGTCGAAGTTCGCAAAGTCCTTAAAGGGTAATTTATCTAACAGGAGGCAGAAGGGAAACTTCGAGACCATAGCATTAACAGAGAATTGCAGCGCTCTACTTATGCCAAATATTCCACCAAAACTTTAGGATCCAGGAAGTGTTTTCATACCATGCAAAATTGGTTCTGAACTCATACCAAGATCTTTCTGCGACTTGGGGGCCAACGTTAGCCTACTTCCATACTCTTTATATAAGAAGCTAGGACTCTAGAACATTAAACTGATTACTATAGCACTGTAATTAGCTGACCATTCATGTAGATACCCAATGGGAATAATGGAAGGCGTGACAGTAGAAGTGGGTGGATGTATCGTTCCCACAGATTTCATTATCTTGGATATGGAGGAAGATCCCAAGATACTGATCATCCTTGGAAGACCATTCCTTGCCACAGCTGGAGCCATCATTGATGTAAAAAGTCACAGGTTATCCTTGGACATCGGCAAAGAAAAGATCGAATTTGATTTATCTGATTCCTCCATCTACGACCCCTCTTCTCATGGAAACTCTAGCAAGATCAACTTACACAAAATATAGGAGTGCAGTTTCAATGAGAGTTCCCCTCCAGCAAGCAATAAGAAATATATTTGTCATGCACGAGCGAAACTAAAGGCACAGACTGGAGCATTAACCCTAGGAGGAGAGCCGTGCCTCCACATGTTTAGTCTACATTAACTGAAATGGGGTCGAGCTAAAGACCTAAAACAAACACTTCTTGGGAGGCAACCCAAGGGTTTTTCATTCTAGTTCATTGTTCTAGTTTTAGTGAGTTTAGATGAGTATTTTTTATTATTTCTTTATTTTTGGGTATTCGTTTTCAGGATGTGCAGAGCTTCCATGAGCTGGTCATGAGCATTTCATGGGAGTGGAGGCGTCAGAGGAACCGAAAGAGCGAAAGGCGAGTCACCGTGAGCCTAAAGGAGTCGGTCGTGTGATCCCACACGACCGTGTGAAGCCAACAGCGGGATGAAGGCCACGGGGCGTGCAATCTTTCACGGTCGTGTGACCTATGCAAAGAGAAGAAGGGCGCAGGCCATGTCAATCGGCACGGCTGTGCGAGGCTGCCAGAGAAGGAGAAGACTCAGGCCGTGCTAATTGGCACGGCCGTGAGACATGTGCAGAGAAGAGGGAGGAATGGGTCGTGCCAATTGGCACGGTCGTGCGACCTTGGCCGAGGGGAGAAAAGAGGAGGTCGTGCCAATCGGCACGGCCGTGTTAACCCGGCCGTGTCTATAAGACATGATCGTGCCCCTACTCGTGTGCGCCGCCTACTCCTCCAAAAACCCTAATTTCCATCTCCTTCTCTCCCAAAAAGTCGTCTCCTCCCCACCACACCTCATCAAACCCTAATTCCCACCCCTAAAGCTCACTTTTGCTTAGATCTACATCTAGATCTAACACTTCTTCAAGCCACAAATCCAAAAAGAGAGAAGAAACTTCCCTATTTTTCCTTCCTTCTCCTCCTCTTCCATCCTCAAGACCCATCTCCATAAGAAATTCCTCAAAACCTTGCACCATGTCGCAGATCTTGAAGAGACTTCGTCGAGGAAGCGGTGGATCTGGCGAAGGAGATGCATTGAGAGGCGACAAAGGCAAAGGGAAGGCTTCTTCTTCAAAAAGCAAAGGAAAAAGGTGTTGGGTTTTTCGGGCCGTAAAAACCATTTTTTTTTTTTGCGTTGCGGAAACCCCGAAACCCCGCCACCGGATCTGTGCGAAGAAATAAAATTATGTAAAACTTTCACGTACGAGTTTTCTAAGCCTAGATCTACTTTAGATCTACAAGATAAGAATTTTACCCTTGATGCGAAGCCCTTCGCTTAATCCCGCTCGTCCAAGGTTCGCCGGATCTGGAGAGTATCAAAGTAGATACTCCTCTATGTGTATCCACACAAGTAAGAGATGGAGAAACCAAACAAAAAGGTGTGCTAGCACCTTTGAATGGTTCTGCCAAGGTGGAGGAGAGGGAGAGAAGAGAGAGCTTGAGGAAGAAGATGAGAGTTACACAAAAATAAAACTCACACAATGAATTGATGTGGCCGACTACATTAAGAGGGATTATAACCTCCATGGAATGCCAAGAGTCACAACTCTTGGTAACTCCCATGAGGTGGCATCCCACTTAAGCAACCATGATGATGTGGAGCATCATCATTGGCCCAATCTTTGCCAACTCACTAATGAAGTGGCAAATGGTCAAGTCAAACTTGACCCTTCATCTTCCTCTCAAGTCAAGTCAAACTTGACCACTTCTCTCCCATGGTTGATCTAATCTAACCATTGGTTCAAGTCAATTTTAATTTAATGAATCTCTATTCACTGAATTAAATTGATTCAATGAGTCTAAGTCCAAATTAGACTCATCTAACACATGAACCAAATTGAGTCCAGCTCAATTAGCCTAATTTGGATTACTCTTAATCCAATTTGGTTCATCACATGGACCTAATCCTTTAGGTTCATCAAATGAACCTAATCTCCATCTAATTGCCCTTTGTGTGTGACCCTATAGGTTCTTATAACGTTGGCAATGCTCCTAAACCCATTTAGAAGCATAAGTAATGAGTAGTATCTAGCAACACATCATTACTACCCAAGTTATAAGAATGTTGAGATCCAACATCACCTTGTGAATACTAATTGTGACTCTTCACAATATATGACAAGTGTCCTTCTATCCTAGACATCTAGATTGATCAATGTGAGCCATAGACCGTGTCATCCTCTAATCAATCTAAATCTTGAATCCCAAGTAGACTCACTCAATCAAATGAGCTCAACATCTCATATTAACTCATTTGGGCATGGTCATGCACTCAGTGGTCTCACTCTATCAAGAATATCGATGTCACTCCCGTCATATAGGAGGGATAGATCCCTTCTACATCACGCACATTCCTCCACATAATTTGTTACATACTCAGTAATCGCCTTTATAGTCCACCCAGTTACGGGTGACGTTTGACGAAACCAAAGTATGTAACTCCTTATGTAAGGAACCATGGTGACTTCAGGTCCTAGGACTAATAGTCATACTAATAGCCACATGAGAAAGTATATGACACTCATATAACGATCCATGATACTTTCTCATGGCGGGTCATTCAGTATACATTCTCCAATGCATCCCTATGAAATCCTGTTACGATTAACCCCTATCACTAGGGCGCCTCGGTAGATCACAAGGACACAACTCTAATTGATGTTATTAAAGCTAGAATTAAGGAGCTTAGTTTGGTCTCTTACTTCCTTGTGGAGGAGTTGCCTCTCCTTTCAAGAAAGTACCCTAGATGTCCGTGAATGGGTTACCCCTGTCACTAGGGCTCCTCGGGTGTACAATCTATGGTATTCCCTCTACGAGGTTGATAATTCCTACATAATCAATCAACATGACATAGAGATCGAGTAGTCGAAACAAAGCAAGCAAAATCATCCAATGAATATGTGATTGGATATATGACAAGGATAGTTGCTTTAGCTTTCGGCGAATGCATGCTGATGGATAATGAGTACAGGATAGTATGTGATACATTAATACCACCACAATGAAATCGAACTCTTAGAACTCTTCATTAACCAGGTTGATTTCTTCTCATTGCTAGTTCTCGTTTCCGCTTTCTAATCTCTTTTCTTAGATTACTTACAACCATCGATAGTGTAGCTAATCCTAAGTGTGTCATCACTAGTGCTTATAAGCAGTCCTCATGGGATCGATAATCTTTATTACTGATGATGAATCTATGCACTTGCGGAATCGTAACAGTTGTCAAACACCTGTTGAGAGAATGGGAGGGTGATCCGCTAAGGGAAGCTATCGCTGGCTACGACTTTTTCTTTGCACTTATTCCGCACAGCACTTCTCTAGAAGATTTTTGAAGTGCTCTTCCTTGTCCCAATTATTCAGGAGGTGTACAGAAAAGTGCTTGGGGGTGCCAGGTTAGTGAGAGAGGTGTAGGCAGCAAGTGAGCAGGACCTTCCTCTTGAACTCCTCTTTCCCTTTGATGGGTTGTTCTTGACATTATCAAATTTTGTGGTGGCAGCATGCCATCAGTATTGGCTTGTTGTTGTTGTTGAAGTATTTTTTATGCTCTGGTGTTGATGATCAACTCCAGATCTTCTTGTGTTAAGTTGACAGTGTTGAGTTTTCCAGCCTCCTCCATCTCATAGTTTCATATTCAGGTGAAGATTCCACAGACGACGCCAAATTTGATCCTGTCTGAATGCTGAGGAGATGGTGCACTGGCTCAAGTGGAAAGTTGGTTAACGAATAGTTGATTTCCTGATCTATGATGAAGCTCCTCAAAGATCCTACGCACAATTAGATGATCCAACAAAGCGTTAGTGACCCAAGACAAGAGTAGGAATCCCTAGCTAGGTCCTCTAACACTCAAGTCAATTTGATCTCTAGAAGGTGGATGAAGAACAGTAAGCAAAATGCTTGTGAGAAGATAGGGTTCAGATGCAGATGCTTGCGTACCTTGCCAACAGAGAGGATCCCCCTTTTTATACCACCTCACATAACCTCCACGATCATGAGGGCATCCCTGGTACATCAGAGTTTTTTAGAAGATGAAAAAAATTACAACCTAGGTGTTTTATATAGTCCAAGGAATCTTTTTCCTATCCACGGATGTACCTCTTTTGTTGTTTATGTAACGCACCCTTATTGAGGCAGTTGAGAGAATATGCTACTACAATTAATATGAGAAATATAATAGCCTTTGAAGAAAGCCCTAAAGGAATATTCCCCGACATGTTCTGACAAGTTGTCATAATGTTGTCTACTATTGGTTTACTGAATATATCTCGGTCAGCTTACAAGGTCGGCTGTATAGCTTGTCATGATATCAATTTGCTCTGTCATATATTAAATATTGTAGAGATCTATTTAAAGATTAATATAATGAAGGACGTTGGAAGTTTGCTCTGTTTAAATTTTCCGTATAAAAATTGTACAAGTACAGAACTATTCCTAGCAACCTGCACATTCGATCAGACATGTGTTTGATCAATCAAGCAAGTTATTGAATGATCAAAGCACACCTTGATCGAAGTACAAGATCGCTGGCCTCTTGTGTTGGTATTCAAAATCGATATCCAAAATTGATACGAAGAGAACAAAACTAGATATGCAGCAGAATTAAAGAACTAGTTGTATCTTTTTTCGTAGCTAAAGACCTCTTGATCTTCTGTCACATTCCTCTCCTCTTCTTGGACGTCGTGTGGGTGACGATCTACCAAGACAACACCACCCTTCTTTTCTTCTGTTCCAAACCACTGACCACAAAAGGAGTATTTAGGATGGGGCACCTTCTAATCTTCTTCCTTTTCTTCTTCTTCCTATTCTTTCTCTTCTTCCTCTTCTTACTCTTCTTCCCTTTCTTCAAGCCACCAGCCACCAAGGAGGAGGAGGGGATAAGGGTGCCAGCCCTAAGCAAGGAGGAGGAGGGGGAAAGGGGCGCCGACCCTAAGTTATGAGAGGGAAAGGGCGCCGGCCACAAGGAGGAGGAGAGGGGGTTGTGTCGTCGGCCCTAGGAGGAGGAGAGGGGGTTGTGTCGTCGGCCCTAGGAGGAGGAGAGGGGGTGGAAACCACTAGGAGAGAAGGGAGTTATGGAATAATAGAAAGTTAGGTTTTATGGGCCACATCATACTCCTTTTTATAGACTTACCATCGGTTATAAAGAAAGAAAATTAACAAAATTTTGTCTAGTAAAAATCTAAACAAACTATGTTAAAACAAGCCAAGTTAAGTTAAACTAAGCAAAGTTAAGTTTGCCGTCGGTTACAAGGAAAGAAAAATTAACAAAATTTTATTTAGAAAAAATCTAAACAAACTATGTTAAAACAAACCAAGTTAAGTTAAACTAAACCAAGTTAAGTTAAATCAAACCAAGTTAAGTTAGACCAAACCAAGTTAAGTTAAATCAAACCAAGTTAAGTTAAATCAAACCAAGTTAAGTTAAACCAAATCAAGTTAAGTTAAACCAAACCAACTTAAGTTAAACAAAACCAAGTTAAACCAAACCCGGTTATGAAAGGGTGGAAGAGAGGCTT
Organism: Zingiber officinale; assembly: GCF_018446385.1. Taxonomy (NCBI): domain Eukaryota; kingdom Viridiplantae; phylum Streptophyta; class Magnoliopsida; order Zingiberales; family Zingiberaceae; genus Zingiber; species Zingiber officinale. The sequence continues at coordinate 70,967,420 of NC_055993.1, forward strand.
TATATATAGAGGTTACAATAGGGACCTAGAGGAGGAATTGGTTTAGGTCTCCTGATGGGCTTGGGATTCCCGTGTTCGCCACGAACACCCAACTCAAGTCCATCAATAATAACTGATACCACTAAAGGGTTATTATCGAACTACCGCACTAATCCCATATTACAATATGGGCTCCTTCTTATTATGAGTGTGTTAATCTCCCCGTGTTTAAGATATCGCATGTCCATTAATTAAATAAGTTACTGACAACTCAGTTAATTAACATCTGAGTCCAAGAGTAGTACCACTCAACTTTATTATCATGCTGGATTTGTTAGTGAGAGCCCTAGAGCCAATCATGTGATGATTGTTGTATGGACTCAATGTATCATATTCCTATATATATATAAAGGTATTTCTTTATGGTTATTATAGTTACTTGTATTGGTGCCAAATAACTAAGTATAATAGCGTTCTTGAGTAGAAGGTTCATATATATATCAATCGATTGGTTGAATTGATGATGAGATGATATAGAGAATACTACTCTTAATTATTCGTAGTCAAGTATTAACATTCAGGGACAGTGTTAATGTGTTGAGACTAGCATGTAGGTCAACTGGATGACTTGATCTCACAAGTCATGGATATTAGATATCGAGTTGACACATGGGTATGCATTGGAGAATGTATACTGAATGACCTGCCATGAGAAAGTATCATGGATTGTTATATGAGTGTCATATACTTTCTCATGTGACTATTAGTATGACTATCAGTCCTTGAACCTGAAGTCACCATGGTTCCCTACATAAGGAGTTGCATACTTTGGCTTCGTCAAACGTCACCCGTAAATGGGTGGACTATAAAGGCGACTACTGGGTATGTAACAAATTATGCGGAGGGATGTGAGTGATGTAGATGAGATCTATTCCTCCTATATGACAGGAGTGACATCATGATTCTTGATAGAGTGAGACCACTAAGTGCATGGTCATACCCAAATGAGTCAATAAGAGATATTGAGCTCATTTCATTATAGTTAGTCTACTTGGAGTTCAAGACATAGATTGATTAGAGGATGACACGGTCTATGCCTCAATTGATCAATCTAGATGTCAGGGATAGAAGGACATTATCACATATTGTGAGAGTCACAATTAGTAGTCACAATGGTGATGTTGGATCTCAACATTCTTGTAACTTGGGTAGTAATGATGTGTTGCTAGATACCACTCATTACTTATGTTTCTAAATGGGTTTAGGAGCATTGCCAACGTTACAAGAACCTATAGGGTCACACACAAAGGGCAATTAGATGGAGATTAGGTTCGTATGATGGACCAAGAGGATTAGGTTCATGTGATGTACCAAATTGGATTAAGAGTAATCCAAATTAGACTAATTGAGTTGGACTCAATTTGATTCATGTGTTGAATGAGTCTAATTTAGACTATGATTCATTAAGTCAATTTAAACCAATAAATAGAGATTCATTAAATTAAATTGACTTGAATCAAAAGGTTAGATTTGATCAATCATGGGAGATAAGAGGTCAAGTTTGACTTGACTTGAGAGAGAAGATGAAGGGTCAAGTTTGACTTGTTGATTAGTCCTAGGAAAATGTACCGGTTCCACTGTACAAAAATTTTTGTACAAGTGTCGAACCTTTCCTTAAATAACCTATTGTGTTCTTTAGAAGTTAAATTAGGAACCGCAGACGGAACTTAACATCATTAATTCCAAATTTAACTTATCTGTTCTTAATGGTTTAGATTTGAATCGCAAGCAGAACTTAACACTATTGATTCAAATCTACCTAGAATATTAATTCTATAAATATTAATTTCCAAAATTTTCTTCCAGGACTGCATGGCGAGGCACATGACCTTCTTGGATATGGGAGCAACCACCACCGCCTAGGCAAAGCCTTTTAAGGAAAGCTAATATTTATTTCCTTAAATAACTCTATGTTAACCGAAAAGAACAATAGAATCACAAATTCGAAAAAGAAGAAAACACAAAATCAAAAAATAAATTCGATAAACTAGATATAATTGCCTCTTGTATTTAGAATTCTTACAAATAAAATAACTAGTATGATGCAGAAGAAAACTACTAGTTATACCTTCTCTTTGTAAGCTAATGACCTCAAGATCTTCTGCTGTATTCCTCGCCTCGCCTTGGACGTCGTGTGGGCGACGATCCTCCAAGATGAACACCACCCAAAAGAGTCTTTCTTCTTCCTCTAGAATTCGGCCACCACCACCACCAAGGAGAAGAGAGCAAAGGGAAAAGGAGAAAGGAGAGGGTCGGCCACCAAGAGATCACCCAAGCAAAAGAAAGAGTTGTGTCTCATGAAGCCCCCTCACCCCTTCTTTTATATCACTTGCCCAAGGCAAATAAGGAAAAACCTTTTACAAAAATAAAATCATCCAAGAGTTTTTCCTTTCCCCTTTTTATCAATCATTAATCAATGGTTGAGATCAACCCTATTTGGTTTAGGATTAAGCTTGGCCGGCCCCTTGCTAAACTCTCTTATAAAATTTACTTTTTTAACATGATGATAGAAAATTTTAATTTTAAAACTTATCTCCCTTTTTTTCTTAAACCATGAGGATGGTTAAAAAAGGAAAGTTTTAAAACTTTTAAAAACTCTCTATTAAAACATGTGACCTAATTCAAATAAGGAAAGTTTTAAAAATTAAAATCTCTCTTTTAAAACTTATAGTTTTCTACAAAGAGAAGATTTTAAAAATTCAAAACACCCCTCCTATTTGAAATAATCTTGGCCGGCCCCTACAAGCTTGGTCACCAAGCTATAGGGTCGGCCCCTATAAGAGGATGTGGCCGACCATTGCTTGGTCACCAAGCAATGGTCCGACCCTCTTCTTGGACACCAAGAAGAGCCTTACATTTGGATGAACTTGAGGCTATAATGAGGCTACGACAGGGACCTAGAGGACAAATTAGTTTTGGCCTTCCGATGAGCTTGAGTATCCCGTGCTCGCCCTGAACACACAACTCAAGTTCATCGATAATAACTCATTCCACTAGAGAGTCATTACCGCACTACCGCACCAATCCGAAATTACATTATGGGCTCCTTCTTATCATGAGTGTGTTGGTCTCCCTGTGTTTAAGATTACGAATATCCACTAATTAAGTAAGTTACTAACAACTCACTTAATTAATATCTAGCTCCAAGAGTAGTACCACTCAACTTTATTGTCATGTCGGAACTAGGTCCACCTGCAGGGTTTAACTTGGCGATCCTTATGAGCTCCTCTTGGGGGCATTCTCAACCTAGATAACTAGGACACAGATTCCTTCTATAATCAACAATACACACTATAAGTAATATCATTTCCCAACTTATCGGGCATATTGATTTATCGAGCTAAACCTCACCCTTTGATTAGTCAAAGAAATAAATATTAAATATATGTGCTTGTTATTATATTAGGATTAAGAGCACACTTCCATAATAACTATGGTCTAGTTCTTTTATTAAGTTAGTACAAAAAGAATTTACCTAAATGATCCTACTCAATACACTTAAAGTGTATCAGTGTAATTTATTAGTCAAGATAAATTAATACTTAATTACACTACGACTATACTGATAGTTTGTTCCTTTCTATTTTGGTCGCGAGCAACTGTTTATAATTTATAGAGAACCAACAACATGATCTACTGAATGTGACATCACACTCCATGTTGTCTACTATATAAATTAATTGAACAATTACATTTAATAAATAAATGCAGATATTAACCAATTGTGATTCTTTTATTTCAACAAATAAATGTTTACAAAAGTTAGGCTTTTAGTATACACTCTAACAATCTCCCACTTATACTAAAAAACTAAGCTGCCATATCTATTGCCTTACATCTGATTCCCATTCCCTCCACATGTCGATCAAAAGCTTTCGTCGGAAGGGCCTTTGTGAAAGGATCTGCTAGGTTATCTTCTGATGCAATCTTGGCGACGATAACTTCTCCTCGCTTGACGATGTCTCGTATCAGGTGGTACTTGCACTCTATATGTTTACTTGCTTTATGGGCTCGTGGTTCCTTCGAGTTTGCAACTGCACCACTATTATCACAATAAATTGTGATGATCTTGGGCAAACCAGGAATCACATCTAAATCCATTAGAAAGTTCCTGAGCCATACAGCTTCTTTGGCTGCCTCAGAGGCTGCCACATACTCTGCTTCCATGGTTGAGTCTGAGACGCATTTCTGCTTATCACTCCTCCATGCAATGGCTCCACCTCCTAGAGTAAATACATAGCCTGACATAGACTTACTATTGTCCCTATCTGATTGGAAATCCGAATCCGTGTACCCCACAGGGAGCAAATCGTCTGCTTAGTAGACTAGCATATAATCTCTAGTCCTTCTCAGGTACTTTAATATATGCTTTACCATAGTCCAATGTACTTGTCCAGGGTTACTCTGATATCTGCTAAGCATGCCCACGGTAAAACAAATATCAGGTCTCGTACATAGCATTGCATACATAAGGCTTCCTACAGCCGAGGCATAAGGAACTGCCTTCATGTCCTCTATCTCCTTTGATGTTTTTGGAGACATCTCTTTAGATAAAGCTACTCCATGCCTAAAAGGTAAGAAACCTTTCTTGGAGTTTTGCATGCTAAAACGAGCAAGGATCGTGTCTATATATAAAGCTTGGGATAGACACAACATTCTTTTCTTTCGATCCCTTATAACTTTGATCCCAAGAATGTGTGCACATTCTCCTAAGTCCTTCATATCAAATTTTTTGGACAACCATACCCTTACGTCCGATAATACCTTGACATTGTTGCCAATTAACAAAATATCATCTACGTATAGTACAAGAAATACCACCACGTTTCCGTTACACTTCTTGTATACACAAGACTCATCTGAACACTGAATAAATCCAAATGACTGGATTACTTCATTAAACCAGATGCTCCAAGATCTTGAAGCTTGCTTCAATCCATAAATGGACCGATTGAGCTTACACACTAGATGCTCTTTGTCCTTTTCAATGAACCCTTCTGGTTGCTTCATATGGATGTTTTCTTCAAGACTTCCGTTAAGGAAAGCTGTCTTAACATCCATTTGCCAAATCTCATAATCCATATGAGCGGCAATGGATAAGAGTATCCAGATAGACTTAAGCATGGCTACCGGTGAAAAAGTCTCCTCATAATCGATTCCCTCTTTCTGAGTATACCCTTTCGCAACAAGCCTTACTTTGAAGGTTTCTACCTTCCCATCTATCCCTCTTTTCCTTTTGTAGATCCACTTGCATCCAATGACTTTTACACCATCAGGTGATTTTACAAGCTCCCAGACCTTATTAGAATACATAGATTCTATTTCGGAATTCATTACCTTTTGCCAATATTCTGCATCTATATCTTGGATTGTTTCATCATATGTCCGGGGATCAGGTTCATGTTTACCCAGGATCAAGTCCGAAGATTCTCCCAAAAATATGAATCTCTCAAGTTGCCTTACAACCCTCCCACTACGACGAGACACTATCTCTGGCTGTGTATCATGTGTGACACGTGTTGCAGTTTCTTGTGGTACTTCATCTTGTACTGTTGGTACTAAAGTAGACGTGTCCTCTCTAATTTCTTCTAGAACTATTTCACTCATGGGCTTATGGTTCATTACATAATCTTCTTCTAAAAATCGAGCATTGGTGCTAACAATGATCTTCTGATTTTTAGGATTATAAAACAAACCACCTTTCATTCCCTTTAGATATCCCACAAACAGACAAACTTCTGTACGTGATTCCAACTTGTCAGTATCTCCCTTCAGCACATGTGTTGGACTACCCCATATCCGGATATGATTTAGACTAGGCTTACGGCCATTCCATAATTCCATGGGAGTAGAAGAAACTGTTTTAGAATGTACCATATTCAGAATGTACACTGCTGTTTCTAAAGCATATCCCCAAAACGAATTTGGTAATTCTGAATAACTCATCATCGATCTAACCATTTCCATAAGAGTCCTATTCCTTCGTTCTGCCACACCATTCTGCTGGGGTGTACCAGGTGCAGTCAATTGGGATTGAATTCCGACTTTTGATAAGTAATTCCTAAACTCTCCAAAGAAGTATTCACCACCACGGTCAGACCGTAGTGTCTTGATACTTTTACCAAGACGTTTCTCCACATCAGCCCTATATTCTTTGAACTTGTCAAAGCATTCAGACTTGCGGCGCATCAGGTAAATGTATCCGTATCTTGAATAATCGTCTATAAAGGAGACGAAATATTCATAACCACCTCTTGCCTGGATAGACATAGGACCACACAAATCAGAATGAACCAGTTCTAACGCATCTTTGGTTCTATACCCCTTGGCCTTAAAAGGTCTCTTGGTCATTTTACCTTCCAAGCAGGATTCGCATGTTGGAAGGTTTTCCAACTCTAATGAACTCAAGAGTCCATCGGCTACAAGCCTTTGAATCCTACTTAGGTTAATATGTCCAAGCCTTAGATGCCAAAGATATGTTTGGTTCATTTCCGAAGGTTCTTTTCTCTTATTAGAGTTAGAAGATGTGTTATTAATTTCCATATTTTGCTTTGTGGGAGAAATTGGATTTAAAGTATATAAATTTCCAACTAATGCACCAGAACAGATAATCACCTTATTTCTCTTTATAACGACATTGTTACTAAAAGAGACTGAATATCCATCTAAATACAATTTAGAAACTGAAATTAAATTCTTTCTAAAACTTGGTACATAAAGACAATTTCTTAAAATCAAATTTCTATTCCTATCAAAAGATAAGTAGACGTCTCCCACTGCAACAGCCGTCACCTTAGTAGCATTGCCCATGTAGACAGTTATCTCTCCATCAAATAGTAGCCGGGTTTCCTGGAACCCCTGTAAAGAATTGCAGACATGATCAGTGACTCCCGTATCTACACACCAGGTATTGGTAGATAACACCGCTAAACATGTTTCAACTACTAGAGTATGAGATATACCTTTATTGTTCTGGTTCCTACGAGGACAGTCCGCTTTCCAATGTCCAGACTGCTTGCAGATGAAGCACTTGCCCTTCGACTTCTTCATTCCAGCTTTCTGTCCTGTACTCTGAGGTTTATTCACCTTCTTTGCTTAAAAGACCTGTTTCTTCTTCTTCTTGCCTTTCAACTTAGAAGTAGAACCATTTTCAGCATAGTGAATCTGAGAACTATGACGAAATATTCCTTCTGCTGCCTGTAGTTCTATCAGAAGTTCCGCCAACGTATACTCTCTTTTGTTCATGTTATAGTTCAGGCGAAACTGCTCAAAACTCTTGGGTAGCGTTTGGAGAATTATATCGACCTGGGTTTCCCCATCGATTTCTCCTCCAAGGACTTGTATTTTATTCAGATAAGCCATCATTTTGAGGATATGATCCCTTACGGGTGTCCCCTCAGACATGGTGGCTGTCATTAGCTTCCTCATTGCCTGTTGCCTAGCAGTCCGACTCTGGTGCCCAAAGAGTTCTTTAAGATTGTTCATTATATCATAAGCTGTTGGTAAATCTTGATGCTGATGTTGCAATACATTTGACATAGATGCCAAAATGTAACACCGCGTCATCTCATCAACTTTTACCCATTTCTTATGATACTCAATCTCCTTTGGGGTAGAGTCACCGTCAGGTGCATCAGGGCAAGCCTCAGTCTGTACAAACTTATAGCTTTCAGCAGTAAGAACAATGTCACGGTTTCTTTTCCAATCAATATAGTTGGGACCAGTAAGTTTGTTCTCTTTCAGTATAATGGCTAGTGGGTTGAAAGTCATCCTAAGAATCACAAAAATAAACTTTGGTCAAGACTCTAAATTTAGAATAATATTGATTCCTCAAACAATACTATTTTAAATTAACCAACACCTCAAATCACCGTGAATATTGCATGCCACGTTAGTGTGGATGTATACAAGTTCAACATTTGTAAGAGGAGGGTGAGACCCATTAATTTTATTATCTTGTCATCCTAACTTCATGACAAATAAAATTAATAGTTGATTTCACATTGGTCACACAATACAATAGCAGTGACTCCGTTGGGGAGGATACTATTGAATGTGTCTAAGTGTATACCATTACTTGATACTAAGTCCATTAAATAGGATTGTGCCCCTTCAGTTGGAGAAGATCACACGCTCCTAAATAATTTCCTTTAACCATCCATAAAAGGATGTTTGATCTAGTGATCCGCAACAAACCCATCCGTTGTGGAGGGAGGCACTCAGAGCCAACACACAAGCTTGTTGCATCACTTACAAACCAGTAATAGAGACCATGGGATTTATTAAAATCCCTCTCCCACTTAGTTATTTAAATATGAGGATTTTAACCTATGCTAGCATACATCACATACATATAAACATCACAGTAAATAAAAGCAATAAATTTGGAAATTAATTTTCCAACTATTATGACCTTTTCCATCACTGTCTTCAGTATGCTCCAACCCTAGCTGCTGCCATCTTTAGCCACCGCCATCGGGTCGAGTTGTCGCATCCTTCTTGCTTCTTATTCCGCTGCGCCTCTGGTGCTCCAAAAGTACCTCGCCTTGCAAGAATCCGATCCGCGACAAAAATAGAATTTTACATATATCGATCCTATATTCCACGAGGGAATGTACATGTTTTCTAGATCGAACAAAAATAAAATTCTAAAAATAATACAGCTCCTGCTGTATTTTATACATACAATCATGCACACAAATAATGCCCTTGACATGTCCAAGGGTCCAATCACACACAATATCAATAAGCCATAATAGTTGGAGCCTGCAACCAAAGAGTTAGCACATCCTACTATTTTCCTGCCAAAATTATGTATGACATGTGCATAACCTATTTGAATTCTAAAAATACACAGAGGTAAACCCTAGCTCTGATACCAATTGTTGGTTAGTCCTAGGAAAACGTACCGGTTTCACTGTACAAAAATTTTTGTACAAGTGTCGAACCTTTCCTTAAATAACCTATTGTGTTCTTTAGAAGTTAAATTAGGAACCGCAAACGGAACTTAACATCATTGATTCCAAATTTAACTTATCTGTTCTTAATGGTTTAGATTTGAATCGCAAGCGGAACTTAACACTATTGATTTAAATCTACCTAGATTATTAATTCCATAAATATTAATTTCCAAAATTTTCTTCCAGGACTACATGGCGAGGCACATGACCTTCTTGGATATGGGAGCAACCACCACCACCTAGGCAAAGCCTTTTAAGGAAAGCTAATATTTATTTCCTTAAATAACTCTAGGTTAACCGAAAAGAACAATCGAATCACAAATTCGAAAAAGAAGAAAACACAAAATCAAAAAATAAATTCGATAAACTAGATCTAATTGTCTCTTGTATTTAGAATTCTTACAAAGAAAATAACTAATATGATGCGGAAGAAAACTACTAGTTATACCTTCTCTTTGTAAGCTAATGACCTCGAGATCTTCTGCTGTATTCCTCGCCTCACCTTGGACGTCGTGTGGGCGATGATCCTCCAAGATGAACACCACCCAAAAGAGTCTTTCTTCTTCCTCTAGAATTCGACCACCACTACCACCAAGGAGAAGAGAGCAAAGGGAAAAGGAGAAAGGAGAGGGCCGACCACCAAGAGATCACCCAAGCAAAAGAATAAGAGTTGTGTCTCATGAAGCCCCCTCACCCCTTCTTTTATATTACTTGCCCAAGGCAAATAAGGAAAAACCGTTTACAAAAATAAAATCATCCAAGAGTTTTTCCTTTTCCCTTTTTATCATTCATTAATCAATGGTTGAGATCAATCCTATTTGGTTTAGGATTAAGCTTGGTTGGCCCCTTGCTTGAGCACCAAGCAAGGTGGCCGGCCACCCTGTTTTAGGATAGGAATAATAATTTTTTTAAAAAATTTTACAAGAGAAAAAACTCTTACAAAATTTTACAAGCTCTCTTTCCTAGAGTTAAAAATGGAAAGTTACTAAAAATTAAAACCATGTTTTAAAATTTAAAACTCTATTATAAAATTTCCTTTTTTAACATGATGATAGAAAATTTTAATTTTAAAACTTATCTCCCTTTTTTTCTTAAACCATGAGGATGGTTAAAAAAGGAAAGTTTTAAAACTTTTAAAAACTCTCTATTAAAACATGTGGCCTAATTCAAATAAGGAAAGTTTTAAAAATTAAAATCTCTCTTTTAAAACTTATAGTTTTCTACAAAGAGAAGATTTTAAAAATTCAAAACACCCCTCCTATTTGAATTAATCTTGGTCGGCCCTACAAGCTTGGTCACCAAGCTATAGGGTCGGCCCCTATAAGAGGATGTGGCCAGCCATTGCTTGGTCACCAAGCAATGGTCCGGCCCTCTTCTTGGACACCAAGAAGAGCCTTACATTTGGATGAACTTGAGGCTATAATGAGGCTACGACAGGGACCTAGAGGAGAAATTGGTTTTGGCCTTCTGATGAGCTTGAGTATCCCGTGCTCGCCCTGAACACACAACTCAAGTTCATCGATAATAACTCATTCCACTAGAGAGTTATTACCGCACTACCGCACCAATCCGAAATTACATTATGGGCTCCTTCTTATCATGAGTGTGCTCCCTATGTTTAAGATTACGAATGTCCACTAATTAAGTAAGTTACTAACAACTCACTTAATTAATATCTAGCTCCAAGAGTAGTACCACTCAACTTTATTGTCATGTCGGACTAGGTCCACCTGCAGGGTTTAACATGGCGATCCTTATGAGCTCCTCTTGGGGACATTCTCAACCTACATAACTAGGACACAGATTCCTTCTATAATCAACAATACACACTATAAGTAATATCATTTCCCAACTTATCCAGCATATTGATTTATCGAGCTAAACCTCACCCTTTGATAAGTCAAAGAAATAAATATTAAATATATGTGCTTGTTATTATATTAGGATTAAGAGCACACACTTCCATAATAACTAAGGTCTAGTGCTTTTACTAAGTCAGTGCAAAAAGAACTTACCTAAATGATCCTACTCAATACACTTAAAGTATATCAGTGTAATTTATTAGTCAAGATAAACTAATACTTAATTACACTACGACTATACTGATAGTTTGTTCCTTTCTATCTTAGTCGCGAGCAACTATTTATAATTTATAGAGAACCAACAATATGATCTACTGAGTGTGACACCACACTCCATGTTGTCTACTATATAAATTAATTGAACAATTACATTTAATAAATAAATACAGATATTGACCAATTATGATTCTTTTATTTCAACAAATAAATGTTTACAAAAGCTAAGCTTTTAGTATACACTCTAACATGACTTGACCAAATGCCACTTCATTATGGCTTGGCAAGGGTCGGCCAATGATGGTGTGCCACATCATCAAGGTTACATCATTGTGTGCTACCTCATGAGAAAGACCAAGAGCCATGACTCTTGGTATTACATGGAGGTATTAAAGCACCAATAAGTGGCCGACCACATTGAATCAAGGCAATTCAAGGCTTCATCTTCTTCCTCTCTTCTTCTTCTCTCCCTCTCCTCCATTGCCGAAACCATACAAGGGTGCTAGCACACTCTAAGTGGGTTTTCTCCACCTTTTGTCTGTGTGGATACGTGTAGAGGAGTGTACACTTAACACTCTACGAGATCCGGCAACCTTTTGGACGAGCGGGATAAGCGAAGGGCTTCGCTACAAGGGTAAAACTCTTTTTATGTAGATCTAAGGTAGATCTAGTGTAGACAAACATGTACATGAATTTTATTTATCTATCTTCGCACGGATTCGTGGCTAGTTTCGAGGTTTCCGCAACGCAAAAAGCGGTTTTTGCGGCTCGAAATTGCTAACAGTAGTATTAGAGCCACGTGCGAAGCTTGTACATGTTTGTATTTGTATTTTACGAAAAGGTTTCAGATCTGTGAGTATTTTTCTCATAGAGGCGAAGCAACAAGTCCTTGGACACTTGTAGGCTTCAAATACCGATAAAAACCTTCCGAAACGGCAAGGTCTCGCCCAAATAAAATTAGTTTTTTGGGGACAGCGAATTAAGGCACTGTTAGATCAGTTTGGGGCACTCGCGATATTCATTTCACGAGAAGGGGCGCTGCCCCTAACCCCACAAGGGGCATTGTCTCGCGATCGCGCCCGAAAATCGCTAAACGAGACTGCCAGGAAGTTGTGACTCATAAAATTGATAAAACAGTAGTAAAATTATAGAAATTTATGTAAAATACATAATTTAAAATTATGTATGATATTGTGATGGTCATGACCCAAAACCCCAATTTGATTGGTTAAAAAAATTATGTTGTAATTCATAATATGGCCTACCACACCATTTTTGTATTGTGCGTGTTGTATATGATATGTGACCTGCGCGTCGTGCCTCTTTTATTTATGTTCCTATTGTAAATAGATTTTAGACTCGAATGTAACTCGAGTTTCATATTTGTAATGTACAAAATGAAGCGGTGGAAGGTTCACTCAAGAATGAGTTACGAGGAAGGTGCTGTCAACACATGGATGTCAAAAGGAGGTGCTTGAAGAAGTCGTTGACCCTAGGTTGACCGTCTGATCTTCTCATTGGCTTGAGAAGATCGTAGTAGGGCCATGACCTCATCACAATTTAATTTTCTTGTGTGTATGTGATGCATGCTAATGTAGGGTAATTAGTGCCTTAACGCGTATATGATACACATTCATGATTAGATTAGATCTTAATCAAGTCAACTCGAAATGCCTACCAAGTTTTGATACCCATCACTACCTCGATCATTTGTTGTTGTTGAATCTGACAAAGCAGAGCAACGCATATTATCTTGGTAGGGTACGGAGGGACAATCTTGGTCCCGCCTATCAAAGCTTGGGTGAGTACAAACTCAATTAGATTAAGTATAACTAGTTAACTCAATTGGATCGAGTAAAACTATAGGTATATTCCAATGGTTAGAAAGATACAAGAGTTGCATAGAGATGTAATTGATAATTAGTTATCTACCGATCATACTAAGTCTTGGGCGATTTAGCCAAAGTTAACTCAAGGCGTAGTATGATGTGGATCTTATCCCGCGTGAATTATAGCTAATTGGTAGTAGTGTGGTTTGACCACATCCATGACTTGATTCTACAAAAGTCCTATAATTCAGTGGGAGCATCATTTGGTTAAAGGTCTAATTAAATGATAAATGGAATATGATATTTACTCTCTGCATTATTTATGTTGTAGATTGTCATATCGACGAACACGAACATTTTCTCCCTGCGTTCTTTCCTTAACAAGGACAAGCTCAATGGAGCTAATTTCCTAGACTAGTATAGGAATCTGAGAATCATTCTCACACAAGAAATAAAATTGTACGTCCTGGAGTAGCCCATTCCGGAGGCACCTCCTGCCACTGCCACGCGAGCCGACCGAGATGCTTATAAGAAGCATCAAGATGATACATTAGATGTGTCATGCCTCATGTTCGTAACCATGAACTCTGAGCTTCAGAAGCAACACGAGTTGATGACTGCTTATGATATGGTTGAACATCTTCGTCAACTATATCAAGGACAAGCAAGGCACGAGAGATTTGAGATCTCTAAGGCACTGTTTCAGTGCAAGATGCAAGATGGGACTCCTGTAGGTCCATATGTACTCAAGATGATTGGGTACATAGAGAACCTACAGAGGTTGGGATTCTCACTTGGCCAAGAACTAGCCACTGACTTGATCTTGCAATCCTTGCCAGAAAGTTATAGTCAATTTGTCATAAATTACAACATGAACGAAATTGACAAGCCACTGCCTGAGCTGCTAAGCATGTTGCGAACTGCTGAGCTCAACCTTAAGAAGGTAAAGCCCAACTCCATTTTGATGGTGCAAAAGCATAAAGGCAAGGGCAAGCCTAAGAGTAAGGGAAAGTTCCAAGCCAAGGGCAAAGGCAAGGTAATGAAACCTAAAGGAGGGGTTGCCAAGGATGCTACCTGCTTCCACTGCGGTCCTGCAAAGGATACCTGGAAGATCTTAAGAAAAAGAGAAATGAGATTTCTACTTCAGGTATATATGTTATAGAAGTCAATCTTTCTATTTCTTCAACATGGGTATTAGATACCGGATATGCTTCTCACATTTGTACTAATGTGCAGGTGCTGAGAAATAGCAGGACATTGACGAAGGGCGAGGTGGACCTACGAGTAGGCAATGGAGCATGGGTTGCTGCTGTTGTTGTAGGAACTTACTTTCTATCTCTGCCCTCTGGGCTTGTATTAGAATTAGATGAATGTTGTTATGTGTATGCTCTCACAAAGAACATCATTTCAGTTTCTTTTTTGGATAAGAAAGGCTTTTCTTTTATAATAAATAACAAATGTTGTTCTGTTTATTTGAAAGATATGTTCTATTGTAGTGCACCTCTAATGAACGGACTCTACATTCTAGACTTGGAGAACCCCATCTATAACATAAGTACCAAAAGGTTCAAGTCAAATGAAATGAACCGAACCTATCTCTGGCATTGTCGCTTAGGTCATATAAATGAGAATCGTTTATCCCAGCTCCATAAAGATGGTTTGCTGGACTCATTTGATTTTGAATCATATGAGACATGCAAGTCATGCCTACTGGGCAAGATGACCAAGACTCCCTTTAGTGGACACAGCGAAAGAGTAACTGACTTGTTAGGACTTATACATAGTGATGTATGTTGCCCTTACAATGTCACTGCCAGAGGTAGTTATAGGTACTTCATTACATTTACTGATGACTTCAGTAGATATGATTATGTGTATCTGATGACACATAAGTCACAATCCTTTGAAAAGTTCAAAGAATTCAAGAATGAAGTACAAACCCAGCTAAGCAAGAGTATTAAAATATTTCGATCAGATCGAGGTGGTGAATACCTTAGCCATGAGTTTCGTGACTATCTAGTTGAGTGTGAGATTCTATCCCAACTCACTCCTCCTGGAACACCACAGTGGAATGGTGTATCCAAAAGGAAGAATCGTACCCTATTAGATATGGTACGGTCTATGATGAGTCACACAGATCTTCCTACATCTTTTTAGGGATATGCTCTAGACACAGCAGCCTTCACACTTAACCGTGTTCCATCTAAAGTTGTGATAAAGACACCATATAGGATATGGACTGGGAGAGATGCCCAGATATCTTTTATGAGGATTTGGGGTTGTGAGGCTTACGTTTGACGTTAAGTCTCGGACAAACTGGGACCCAAATCCCATAAGTGCTATTTTATAGGATATCCCAAGGAAACGAATGGATATTACTTCTACATTCCCAGTCAACACAAAGTGTTTGTGGCTAAGACTGGGGTATTTCTAGAAAGGATTTTGTTTCTAGAAAAACTAGTGGTAATACATTCCATCTTGAAGAAGTTCAAGATATGGACCATAGCACTGAAGCCTTGATGAAGTTGAACTGGAACCACAAAATGTTGTGGATGATGAGATTGTTGCACAAGGAGTTAAGAAACAACAACCAGTTTAAGTAGACTTACCTCTTCGCAGGTCTGACAGGGTACGTCGTCAGCCTAAGAGATACTCATTTCTCTTGTCTGACCATGACGACGTTATGCTCATTGAGAATGAGCCTACATCCTATCAGGAAGCTATAATGAGACCAGATTTTGAGAAATAGCTAGAGGCCATAAGATCCGAGATGGAATCCATGTACACCAACCAATTATGGACTTTGGTTGATCCACCTAAAGGCGTCAAACTCATTGGGTGTAAGTGGGTCTTTAAGAGAAAAACTGACATGGATGGACATATGCATCCCTATAAGGATCGTTTGGTAGATAAAGGTTTCAAGTAAATTCATGGTATTGACTATGATGAAACTTTTTCTCCAGTAGCGATGTTTAAGTCCAATCGGATCATGCTTGCTATTGCAGCATACCACGATTATGAGATCTGACAAATGGATGTCAAAACCGTGTTTCTGAATGGAAACTTGCTCGAGGATATGTACATGGCACAACCTGAGGGTTTTGTAGATCCATTGCATACTAGCAGAGTATGCAAGCTGCATAAGTCCATTTATGGACTAAAGCAAGCTTCTTTGAGCTGGAATCTTCGATTCGATGATGCGATCAAACAGTTTGGTTTCATCAAGAATGAAGATGAACCCTGTGTCTACAAGATGACTGTTGGGAACACATTTGTCTTCCTTGTATTGTATGTGGATGACATACTACTCATTGGAAATAATATCCCTTTGCTGCAGTCTGTAAAGACTTGGCTGGGGAATTATTTCTCAATGAAGGACTTAGGTGAAGCAACCTGTATTCTAGGCATAAAAATCTATAGAGATAGATCTAAGAGATTCCTTGGCCTAAGTCAGAGTACATATATTGACACGGTATTACTACGGTTTGCCATGCAGAATTCCAAAAAAGGATTTCTGCCGATGTCACATGGTATAAGTCTTTCAAAGACTTAAAGTCCCTCTTCTAGAGAGGAGAGTGTCCGCATGGATAAGATCCCTTATGCTTCAGCCATAGGATATATCATGTACGCCATGCTATGTACTCGTCCTGATGTTTCGTATGCTTTGAGCATGACGAGCAGATACCAGTTAGATCCAGGTGAGCGTCACTGGATAGCAGTCAAGAATATTCTTAAGTACTTGAGAAGCACTAAAGAATATTTTTTGATATATGGAGGCGATGGCGAGCTAGCTGTAAAGGGTTATAGTGATGCCAGCTTACAAACTGACTAGGATGATTATATATCGCAGTCTAGGTTCGTGTTTTGCTTGAATGGTGGTGCTGTGAGCTGGAAGAGTTCGAAGTAGGACATAGTTGCTGATTTTACAACATAGGCCGAGTATATTGCTGCATTAGAAGCAGCAAAGGAGGCAGTTTGGATCCGCAAGTTCATTATTGAGCTTGGGGTGGTTCCTAGCATAGCCGATCCTATAGAGCTCTATTGTGTCAACAATGGAGCAATTGCGTAGGCTAAGGAACCTCTCTCACACCAGCGGACCAAACACATACTGCGGTGCTTCCATCTCATTCAAGATATCAACGATAGAGAAGATGTGAAAATTTACAGAGTACCCACAGAGGCGAACGTCGCTGATCCCTTGACCAAGGCTTTGGCACAGATAAAGCATGATGGTCACACTAGGTTATTGGGCCTTAGAGCCTACACTGATTGACACTAGTGCTAGTGGGAGATTGTTAGTGAGAGCCCTAGAGCCAATCATGTGATGATTGTTATATGGACTCAATGTATCATATTCCTATATATATATATATAAAGGCATTTCTTTATGGTTATTATACTTACTTATATCGGTGCCAAATAACTAGGTATAATAGCGTCCTTGAGTAGAAGGTTTATATCTATATCAATTGATTGGTTGAATTGATGATGAGATGATATAGAGAATACTACTCTTAATTATTCCTAGTCAAGTATTAACATTCAGGGACAATGTTAATGCGTTGAGACTAGCATGTAGGTCAACTGGATGACTTGATCTCACAAGTCATGGATATTAGATATCGAGTTGACACATGGGTATGCATTAGAGAATGTATACTGAATGACCTGCCATGAGAAAGTATCATGGATCGTTATATGAGTGTCATATACTTTCTCATGTGACTATTAGTATGACTATCAGTCCTTGAACCTGAAGTCACCATGGTTCCCTACATAAGGAGTTGCATACTTTGGCTTCGTCAAACGTCACCCGTAAATGGGTGGACTATAAAGGCGACTACTGGGTATGTAACAAATTATGCGGAGGGATGTGAGTGATGTAGATGAGATCTATTCCTCCTATATGACAGGAGTGACATCATGATTCTTGATAGAGTGAGACCACTAAGTGCATGGTCATACCCAAATGAGTCAATAAGAGATATTGAGCTCATTTCATTATAGTTAGTCTACTTGGAGTTCAAGACATAGATTGATTAGAGGATGACACGGTCTATGCCTCAATTGATCAATCTAGATGTCAAGGATAGAAGGACATTATCACATATTGTGAGAGTCACAATTAGTAGTCACAATGGTGATGTTGGATCTCAACATTCTTGTAACTTGGGTAGTAATGATGTGTTACTAGATACCACTCATTACTTATGTTTCTAAATGGGTTTAGGAGCATTGTCAACGTTACAAGAACCTATAGGGTCACACACAAAGGGCAATTAGATGGAGATTAGGTTCGTATGATGGACCAAGAGGATTAGGTTCATGTGATGTACCAAATTGGATTAAGAGTAATCCAAATTAGATTAATTGAGTTGGACTCAATTTGATTCATGTGTTGAATGAGTCTAATTTAGACTATGATTCATTAAGTTAATTTAAACCAATGAATAGAGATTCATTAAATTAAATTGACTTGAATCAAAAGGTTAGATTTGATCAACCATGAGAGATAAGAGGTCAAGTTTGACTTGACTTGAGAGGGAAGATGAAGGGTCAAGTTTGACTTGACCAAATGCCACTTCATTGTGACTTGGCAAGGGTCGGCCAATGATGGTGTTCCACATCATCAAGGTTACATCATTGTGTGCCACCTCATGAGGAACACCAAGAGCCATGACTCTTGGTATTACATGGAGGTATTAAAGCACCAATAAGTGGCCAACCATATTGAATCAAGGCAAGTCAAGGCTTCATCTTCTTCCTCTCTTCTTCTTCTCTCCCTCTCCTCCATTGCCGAAACCATACAAGGGTGCTAGCACACTCTAAGTGGATACGTGTAGAGGAGTGTACACTTGACACTCTACGAGATCCGGCAACCTTTTGGATGAGCAGGATAAGTGAAGGGCTTTGCTACAAGGGTAAAACTTGATGGATCGAAAGCGCTAGAGGGGGGGGTGAATAGCGCTCGTGGCTATTTCTTTTTCGAAATCGTAAGTCGTACGAGAGAGTAATAAGCAGCGGAATAAAAACAGTCAAATACAGAGACACAGGGAGTTTACTTCGTTCGGAGCCTGGGACGACTCCTACTCGAAGGCCCGCGATCCTTGATCGCTTTCCGTGGGCAACAACTATAAGATCGTAAAATATTACAACTGGAATACAGTAGAAATTGCAATTATGTAAAGCTAAAACTAATACCGACAACGAAAGATCGAAGAGTCTGAGCTTCGGGTCGTTGGCGTCGAGTCGTAGCACTTCAAGGTCGTCTAGATGGCAGCACTTCACAGAAGAAAGCTTGGAATGTCTTATTGTAGTGAAGCTGCACCTCAACCCTCTTTTTATATGATATTTCGGGCGCCTGGATCCCTTCCGAGCGCCTGGAGTGTGACGTAGCCAGCCAACCAGGTTGCTCCACGTGGCGAAGTCACGCAGGAGATAATATTTGGTCCCGGGCGCCCGGACCTGTTCCGGGCGCCCGGACCACCTTCTTTCCAGCGGGTTCCTCACCTGCAAACAAAGGTTAGTCCGATCAAAATACCCTGCAAGACAGTGTTAGAATCTGATAAAACAAAGTAAGGAATAACTGACAGTCTTCGGACTGTCCGAGTCTGACTTCGGATTTCCAACCGGAAACCCTAGGTCGACCCGACGCCTACTGTTCCCTCTACGGGGAACGCGTCCTCACCTACTCCCCTCAGGAGAGATTACCTGATGCCAGTCCGATCCTCCAGACCGACTGGACTTACCGCCTAGGGTTACCACCCCCTAGGGTTTTTCTCCACCTAGGGTTACCGCCCCCTAGGACCTAAGGTTACCGCCCCTTAGGGTTTTCCTTCACCTAGGGTTGCCGCCCCCTAGGACCTAAGGTTACCGCCCCTTAGGGTTTTCCTCCACCTAGGGTTACCGCCCCCTAGGACCTAAGGTTACCATCCCTTAGGGTTTTTCTCCTGCCTAACCGCAGCTAGGACTTTCCTGAAACACTCATTCAAACATGTTAGATCACACACTAACCTAACTTTGAATCCTTTGCCATTATCAAAACCAAGGTTCGATCGTCGGATGCTTCCCGCACCAACAATCTCCCCCTTTTTGATAATGGCAACCGAAATTCAATGTTAAGTAAAAGATATGTATAAGCACAAGAAACAGGATAAGCGTGATAGCAAGATAAACATCGCTCCCCCTTAATACAAGCTCCCTTAAAATATTTTCTCTACTCTTTCTTTGAATTGAATTTCTCTACTCTCCCCCTTTGCCATATATCAAAAATGAGCTAGTTTTTGAAAAACTTAATTTTTCAAGACAGAATTTAGCAGAAACCCTATAACTTAGGCAAGGAGCGAGGTAACAAAGCAATATTTTTCAATTTCAGAAATTTGCAAACAAAATTTTCAACTTCACAATTATCAACTTCAGAAATTTTCAAACACAATTTTCAACTTCAGAATTTTTTCAAACAAAATTTTCAACTTCAATTTCAGAGTTTTTAAACAAAGTTTTCAACTTCAGAAATTATCCAAACAAAATTTTCAAATTTAGAAATTTTCTAACAAGATTTTCAACTTCAAAAATTTTTCAAACAAAATTTTCAACTTCAAAAATTTTCAAACAAAATTTTCAACTTCAGAAATTTTCTAACAAAATTTTCAACTTCAAAAAATATTCAGATGTTTAAAGAAAATTTCCAAGGAAAAAAAATATTTTAACTTAAAAATTTCAAAGTTTTAAATAATACTGCTTTAACTTAAAAGTTTTATAAAAGTTTTAAAGAGAATAGTACTTTAAAAATTTTTTAAAGTTTTAAAGTAGAGAATACTTGAAAGTTTTAAATTTGGAGAAAGTTTTTGAGAAAGCTGGTTAAGGCATGTTTTTGAAATGTATTTCAAGAATACTTAAGGCAAAGGAGAAGCGATGACCTTATTTTTTAAATAGCTTGCCGTTTGTTTTAGTAAGGTATCAGAGCCCTAAAGTCCAAGCATGAGTCAAGATTTGTTTTGATCAGGTATCAGATCTTTTAAGTACAGACATGCTTAAACTTATTATTTCCTTTACCAACTGTCTAACCGTTTAGCTACTTGCTGATTGCCTAGAGGGCAACAGTGTTCACTTGGTTAGTCAAGTCAAGTCAATAGATCCAGTTAGATTTGACTAAGGCTGGAAGACTTGATTCGATTACTTTTAATCACGTATTTAACGCCCAGACTCATATTGATGCACAGAAATAAGCATTCTCGAGTACAGGCTGTACCCTATGCATCTCACACCGTTCTATGTTTTACAAACACAATCAAGGTAAACCTAGGTGTTTGTGAGATGCTCTGGCTGAGTCCTGGGGGAACATGATTTCTAGGGGGAAATCCTAGGCTAAATCCAACTTTTGAAAGTCTAGTAAAGTATGGATTTTGAAAAACCAAGTTTTGCCTAGAAGTTATAAAAACCAAAACATTAAAAGATGTGATAAAAAGACTAAACTATTAGATTAGGATATAATCAATCAAGTCTGAAGTAAAAAGTCGACATAGATAAAGGAGTCATAATAGAGCTGCTACATGCTGCTACATGCTGTACTAGAGTCATAATAGAGCTACAGTCGGAGCTACTGAGATGATGAGGGAGGTGGTCCGGAACCCAGCGACCGGAGTAGTGTCAGGAGCTCAGTGTGAAGAGCCCGATCGTCCTCTCGTAGATCTCGGCGCAGGTCGGAGAGCTCCTGCCGTACGTCTCGTCGTAAGTCGGAGACCTCCTGTCGGACCTCTCGTCGAAGATCGGAGACCTCTCGCAGCATGGACTGATGAAACTCGGAGCTCTCATGCTGGAGACTCGACATAGCCCTCTCTAGTCCGGAAACTCGATCAGCTAGAGTGCGAGGAGCTGGGTGTGGTGCTTGAGGTGGTGGTGGGGCAGGAGCAGCCTCCTCAGGAAATAGTGCTAACATGAACTCATCATGCTCTGCCTCCTCCGCCTGCTGGTGCTGTGCCCCCCTATGCCAAGACATGGTACCCTCATCGTCTATATGGATATTTGCTAGGGAAAAGTTCCTAGCTCCTATGATGTCAAACTCGGTCATGTGACGGATGTCACCTTCGGTGACATCAATGTGCAATGAGGACATGTAAGTTGTCAGGATGTGACAGTAAGGCATATGTACCCGTCTGCTGGTCACGTATCCAGATGCGTAAATAATAGTTGAAAAGATGTGTAGGCTGATGTCTATGTCTAACCTCTGACACATGGCATAGAGAAGAAAGGAGTGAAATGGACGCATCACCGCAATGTCGTGAGTGGTCAGCGGTAAAATACAAAGTACTAGAACCCTATAAAGGGCGTAGTCCTGAATTCTAAGGTTAAGGGACCTAAACTGGGTCTCAGTGGGATCACGTTGGTCCTCAAAGAAATACGAATAGATCGTATCGAGGGTAATATGTGAGTAGGGATCTCCAAAAGGTAGCTCCCTAGGAGGATAGCATAAAAAGGTGCAGGGTGACTCTCGTAACCCTAGAAACTCTCGAATGGTAGTGGGAGATAATGTGATATCCGTGCCAACTGCCCTAGTGGTATAGGAGTAGTCGTCTACTTTCACTAGGTTGTTGTAAAATTCGACACATAAACTTATGTTTACTGGGCTAGTGCACTCAACTAGATTTCGCAACCTATAGTGGTTTATAGCCTCGGAGACTGGAATACAAGAGCGTAGAAAAAATGATCTATCTATACAATTGGTTCTAATGGCCATGTAATTTGTTGACATAAACTTAATCCTAAGTTCGTCGGTGGGAAACCTAGGGTCAATGCTAGGTGTAGAGGGCCCAGCACCAGATTTGGAACGCTTCCTAAATTTCAAAGTAATATTACACTAGGAAATAAATAAGCATTATAAGAAATAAAGTTTTAGGAGGGGATAAAATTTTTACCGATGAGCCATTGTAATAAATTTTAGAACTGACGACCTCGGTTGAGTCACGACTCTGTATCAACCACGAAAAATTTTAATTTTGAAAGTCTTCACAAGTAAGCTAAGAAGCTTTAAGGAGGAAGACTTGGGTGCAAGGGTAGGGGGCGCCTGCTGCCCCCTATATATAAGGGAGTCCGGGCGCCCGGGGATAATTTTTTTTTTTTTTAACTTAAAGATGTTTAAGTAAATTTGATTTTAAACATGTTTGATTGAGGATTATTTTAAATTAATTCAATTTTGAAATTGGTTAAGTTAATTTGATTTGAAGATGTTTAAGTAATTTGGAGGAATGTTTAATTTGCTTAGTCATCTCACCCGTTCTATATTTTCAATCAGGGGCTCCTATTATTCTGTGAGATGAATTAGTTCAATTTATAGGGTTTTGTTTAACTTTATGTTAGATTCGGGTTTAGCTTTGGGTTCAACAAGTAAGCGTTCTTTGGGTAAACTTCTGGGCTATGGTGAGTCACAAGGAGCTCATTAAAGTAACCATGCCTTTGAGGTTTCCCAAATAGTCCTACCCACTGAGCTTAATACTAAACCTTGGTCTAACTAGTTAGGATCCATTTAAGGGTAGCTTCGGTTAGTTCCACTTGGCCAAATGCACCAGGTCGAAGCCATATCTTCCTAGACATGCGATGCCCAAGTTTTCCCAACGTACTATCATCCAAAAACTTCACCATTACTGTGTTTCAAGTTAAATCTAACCCTTTTTAATCTATCCTTATTTACCCTGTCGGGTAATCTACTCTTGTTTACCCATTTCGGGTAGATTAAGTTCGGTTACCCAGTCGGGTAAATGGATTTTGGAGTTGCCAGCTATTCTGGACCCTCCTTCTATTTTGAATTTTAAGTTTTAATTTCGAATTTTGAATTTTGAATTTTGAATTTTAATAATTAATTTCGAATTTGAATTTTGAATTAATTTCAAATTTGAATTTTGAATTTTAATAATTAATTTCGTATTTGAATTTTGAATTAATTTCAAATTTGAATTTTGAATTTTAATAATTAATTTCGTATTTGAATTTTGAATTAATTTCAAATTTGAATTTTGAATTTTAATAATTAATTTCAAATTTTGAATTTTAATAATTAATTAATTTTGAATTTGAATTTTGAATTAATTTCAAATTTGAATTTTGAATTTTAATAATTAATTTCGAATTTAAATTTTGAATTAATTTCAATTTTGAATTTTAAATTTTAATAATTAATTTCAAATTTTAAATTTTAATAATTAATTAATTTTGAATTTGAATTTTGAATTAATTTCAAATTTGAATTTTGAATTTTAATAATTAATTTCTAATTTGAATTTTGAAATTTTAATAATTAATTTCAAATTTTTAAATTTGAGTTTTAGATTAAGTTCGAATTTTTATTGTTTTAGCTCCCCCTGGATCATAGCCTCGATAAGGTTTATTGAGGTAATGTATTTGATCCTTAGGAACCCAATAATATCCAAGTCCAACTTGATTGATCAGGTTGGACTTGGCAACCCATGCTTGGACCATTTTTCTATTTGGTTTTATTAAGGATAGGTAAGATTTATACTTCTTTTTATATCCTAGTCCAGTTCGATTGTAGATTGCCCTTTGAGTTCCAAGAATTAAGTCAAGATTCTTGGATCCCAAGGAAAATCGCTCTAGAGTTATTTTCAAATCCTTGACTTGACTTTTCAGATTGGAATTCTCTTCCTCAAGTTTTTGAACTTGAGTTGAGGTTCCAGTCTGAACTTGATCAGTTAAGGATTCGTTATTAGGCGTTTCTTTAAGGAGTGTTACCTCCTTTAGAAGCGCTTTAATTCAAATCTTAGACTTAGCTACTTTATGCATTAAATAATTAATTAAACTATATAACCGACTTTTACTTACAGAGGGGTTCGGCCCTTCGGAAACGGATGCGGATCCGTGGCTTCTCTCGGACTCGGCTTCCGATTCGTCCTCACTTCCGGATCCGTCGGTGAAGTCCCGGGCAGTCAAGGCAAGAAAGTTCGTCTGTTCTTGTTCTTCGTCGTCGGATTCCTCGGAGGAAGACTCGTCCCATGTTGCCTTCAATGCCTTCTTTCTTTTGGGTTTCTTTGAATCCTTCTGGTTCGGGCAATTTGCCTTGATGTGACCCTTCTGATTGCACCCATAGCAGGTCACTTCGAATTTAACCTTCGAGCTTGGTTGGGTTTCTTTAGACTGGATGGCCTTTCTGAGATCCTTTTTGTTGAAGCCCTTCTTTTTGCAGAGCTTCTTAACTAAGTTGACTATCTCGTTTGTAAGTTCATCGTCGTCTTCTGAATCTGGTTCTTCTTCTTATTCAGGTTCGGTTCTCCGCTTGATTCTTGATTCACGCGATCTCCCTGTTCCTGCAACCAAAGCCAACCCTTTCTCGGTCGGGCGTGCATTAGTCTGTTCGTGAAGTTCAAATTCTGCAAACAGTTCATCTAATTTAATGGTAGATAAGTCCTTGGAGACCTTGTAGGCATCTACCATGGATGCCCACAAGGTGTTCCTTGGAAAGGCGTTTAGAGAATACCTTATTATGTCCCGGTTGTCTACCTTTTGTCCAATCGCATGAAGACCATTGAGCAGATCTTGAATCCGAGCATGGAGTTGGGCGGCTGTTTCACCTTCCTGCAATTTGATGTTAAATAATTTATTAAAAATTAAGTCTCTTTTACTTACTTTGGTGTCGGATGTCCCTTCGTGAAGTTCAATTAGCTTCTCCCACAATTCTTTGGCGCTGTTGAAGGGGCTGACACGGTTGAGTTCTTCTTTTGATAGGCCACACTGGAGGGTGCAGGTTGCCTTGGCATTAGCTTCCACTTTCTTGATTAAGGATGCATCCTAGTCCTCGTACGGTAGTGGTTTGCCGGTGGTGTCAGTTGGCAGTTTGAATCCGGTTTTGACAATCATCCAGACTTCAAAATGAGTCTGGAGATATGCCTCCATCCGACCTTTCCAGTACCCGAAGTCGTCTCCGGTGAATAGCGGAGGGCGGGCAGTACTATAGCCTTCTTGAAGGGCCATTTCAGTTTTACCTAAAACAAAAAATAACCAACAAAATGTCCCAGGACTTGGTCTTGGCTTAGTAGTGTGGAAGGAAGAAAAATAAATCACGTACTCAGGTGGTGTTGCACCAGTTCCGAGAAAAACCGATTCGAGGGAAAAAGAATTAGAATATAGCTATGAGGCTAAATTCTAATCGACTCCGAAACAAAATACCACGAAAAATTATTTTGAATGGTGGTTGCACCGATTCAAAATGGCCCCGCTCTGATACCAATTGATGGATCGAAAGCGCTAGAGGGGGGGGTGAATAGCGCTCGTGGCTATTTCTTTTTCGAAATCGTAAGTCGTACGAGAGAGTAATAAGCAGCGGAATAAAAACAGTCAAACACAGAGACTCAGGGAGTTTACTTCGTTCGGAGCCTGGGACGACTCCTACTCGAAGGCCCGCGATCCTTGATCGCTTTCCGTGGGCAACAACTATAAGCTCGTAAAATATTACAACTGGAATACAGTAGAAATTGCAATTATGTAAAGCTAAAACTAATACCGACAAGGAAAGATCGAAGAGTCTGAGCTTCGGGTCGTCGGCGTCGAGTCGTAGCACTTCAAGGTCGTCTAGATGGCAGCACTTCACAGAAGAAAGCTTGGAATGTCTTGTTGTAGTGAAGCTGCACCTCAACCCTCTTTTTATATGATATTCCGGGCGCCTGGAGTGTGACGTGGCCAGCCAACCAGGTTGCTCCACGTGGCGAAGTCGCGCAGGAGATAATATTTGGTCCGGGGCACCCGGACCTGTTCCGGGCGCCCGGACCACCTTCTTTCCAGCGGGTTCCTCACCTGCAAACAAAGGTTAGTCCGAGCAAAATACCCTGCAAGACAGTGTTAGAATCTGATAAAACAAAGTAAGGAATAACTGATAGTCTTCGGACTGTCCGAGTCTGACTTCGGATTTCCAACCGGAAACCCTAGGTCGACCCGACGCCTACTGTTCCCTCTACGGGGAACGCATCCTCACCTACTCCCCTCAGGAGAGATTACCTGATGTCAGCCCGATCCTCCAGACCGACTGGACTTACCGCCTAGGGTTACCACCCCCTAGGGTTTTTCTCCACCTAGGGTTACCGCCCCCTAGGACCTAAGGTTACCGCCCCTTAGTGTTTTCCTCCACCTAGGGTTGCCGCCCCCTAGGACCTAAGGTTACCGCCCCTTAGGGTTTTCCTCCACCTAGGGTTACCGCCCCCTAGGACCTAAGGTTACCACCCCTTAGGGTTTTTCTCCTGCCTAACCGCAGCTAGGACTTTCCTGAAACACTCATTCAAACATGTTAGATCACACACTAACTTAACTTTGAATCCTTTGCCATTATCAAAACCAAGGTTCGATCGTCGGATGCTTCCCGCACCAATAAAACTCTTTTCATGTAGATCTAAGATAGATCTAGTGTAGACAAACATGTACATGAATTTTATTTATCTATCTTCGCACGGATCCGTGGCTAGTTTCGAGGTTTTCACAACGCAAAAAGCGGTTTTTGCGGCTCGAAATTGCTAACAGGACTAAGTCCACCTACAGGGTTTACATGATAATACTTATGAGCTCCTCAAGGGGACTTCATCAACCTAAATAATTAGGACACAGTTTCCTTCTATAATCAACAATACACCATAAAAATAATACTATCTCCCAACTCATCAGGCCTATTGATTTAACAAATAAATCTCACTCATTGATAAGTTAAAGAAATAAATACTAAGTATATGTGCTTGTTATTCTATAGGGATTAAGAGAACACACATCCATAATAACAGAGGTTCTGTTCTTTTATATAGTCAGTATAAATTGAACAACCTCAAATGGTCCTGCTCAATACACACATAGTGTATTAGTGTAGTTTTATAGTCAAGACAAACTAATACCAAATTACACTACAACCGTTCCAATGGTTTATCCCAATCCATCTTGGTTGTGAGCTACTATTTATAATTTATAAGGAACCAATAACATGATCTTCTGTGTGGCACCACACACCCTGTTATCTACAATATAAAATAAATAGACAATTGCATTGACATATATATAAATATAAAATATAAACATTTGACTAAAGTGATTCTCATTTCAAAACAGATGTTCATACAAAAGCTAGGCTTATAGTATACATCCCAACAATCTCCCACTTATACTAAAAGATTATGCTGCCATAAATGCTGCCATACATCTGATTCTCATCCCCTCAACATGCCTATCAAAAGCTCTCGTCGGAAGGGCCTTAGTGAAAGGATCTGCCAGGTTATCTGCTGATGTAATCTTGGCGACAATAACCTCTCCTCGTTTTACGATGTCTCGTATCAGGTGGTACTTGTGCTCAATGTGTTTACTTGCCTTATGGGCTCATTGTGTTGGTGCAACCTTAGGTCAAGGTTGACCTGGTTGACCCGACTCGAGTTGACCTGACTCGAGTTGTATTTTGATGTTTGACAAGAACAAAAGAGTTGTATTTTGATGGGAGATTGTGGGTGCAACCTTTAGTCAAAGTTGACCTGGTTGACCCAAGGTGAGTTGACCTGACTCGGAAAAGTCCAAGCGGGGAGCTTGGCACGGGAGAAAGTCCAAGTATGGAGACTTGGCACGGAGAAGTCAAAGTATGGGAACTTGGCAAGTGGAAGTCGGAGAGGGCTCGGTAGCTCGTTCTCCGAACTGTGGTCAGAGAGGGCTCCGTAGCTCGTTCTCTGGACCGGAAGTGGGAAAGTCCTGGTGAGTGAAGCCAGGCAGTGGGAAAGTCCTGGTGAGTGAAGCCAGGCAGTTGTGAAAACCCTAGTGAGTGAAGCTAGGTGAAAGTCCTAGTGAGTGAAGCCAGGCAGTGGGAAAGTCCTGGTGAGTGAAGCAAGGCAGTTGGAAAGTCCTGGTGAGTGAAGCCGGGCAGATTGGAAATCCTGGTGAGTGAAGCCAGGTGAAAACCCTAGTGAGTGAAGCTAGGTGAAAGTCCTGGTGAGTGAAGCCGGGCAAGGGAAAATCCAGATGGATCAAGGGTGATCGGACATCTGGTGTTGAGAAGGTCAAGTAGGTCAAGGGAGTGATCGGATACTTGACACGAAGAGAAAAGTCCAAGTGGGTCAAAGGGATTGACCGGACACTTGGTGGGGAGTCTTAGCAGGTCAAGGGAGTGACTGGATGCTAAGCATGATGTACCAACAGGTCAAGGTTGACCGGATGTTGGTTTGGAAGGCTTGGGACTTGGTTTGGGCGAAAATCAAGCTCTGGATCGATCAGTGGATCGATCCAGTGATACACTGGGTATCTGGATCGGTCTGGTGACCATCACACAGTGAGCTTCTGTGTGTTATCTGATTGGACTGAAGACCGATCAGTGATCGATCAGTAGCATACAGTGAAGTTCCTGATCGGTCTGCAGACCGATCAGGAGATGATCAGAAGGAGGGAAAGGCCCTGATCGGTCATGGGACCAATCAGGGAAGGACCTGATCGGTCACCATGACCGATCAGGGGAGGGCCTGATCGGTCTTGTGACCGATCAGGACCCTTGTGGACCGATCAGGATGAAGCCTGATCGGTCCACATCCTAGCCGTTGCGTAGCAACGGCTAGTTTCTTTTGTGTCTTCTTCGCAGGTTATAAAAGGGGTTGAGGAGCTACTGTACTTCTTCTTCTTCTTCCTCCTCGAGCTGCTGTTCTTCTTCACTGCTGTGATTTGAGCTTTGCTGAGCTCGCTTCTGCTTGAAGCTTCGTGTGAGCTTCATCGGCTGGGTTCCTGCTGTTGTAGGCGTCGTTTGAAGCTGCTGCTTCATCCAGCCGACAAGAAGGCAAGCTAGGGTTATTACATTTTTGTATTGTACTTAGTTTCTTGCTGTATTCTTGTACTCCTGTTTATCTTGCTGTTGCAAGACATTATGGCGAGGTTTCTCCACCCAGAAGGAGTGATTATTAGCCGGGTTTCCGGGGACTCATCCACCGACGGATTGATAGGCTTCGTCCACCTTACGGACACGCCGAGAAGTAGGAGTTTCATCTCCGAACCTCGTTACATCGTCGAGTTCGAGTTTGAGGTTTGATCTTTCCTTTTTGCATTTCTATTTAGTTATTTCCGCTGCGCTAACCCTAATCGTAGGAAGAAACGCGAAGAATTTGGGGTGTCTATTCACACCCCCCCCTCTCTAGCCGCGATCATCGATCCTAATAAGTGGTATCAGAGCGAGGTCGCTCTTCGCCGGATTAACACCCGAGGGAGCACAAGCTAGAGATGGATCGGCTTGGGGAGGACATCACGATTCCACCCTTCTACGATCGCGACGACTTCGCGTTTTGGAAGGTAAGAATGAAGTACTTTCTTATGACTAACCTTGAAAATTGGAGTTGTGTTCAATTAGGTTTCAAGCCTCCGATGGACAAGAAAGGAGAAACCCTAGAGAAGAAGGAGTGGACCAAGGAACAAGTCCACCAATCAACCATCAACGATGAGGTAACGAAAATCATTGAATTTTCTTTACCTAATGATGTTTTGTGTAGGATATCGGCCAAGGAGTTGTGGAATAACTTGGCAAAGCTCCATGAGGAGAACTCCATTTCAAGTCATGAAGAGGAGTCAAGTGAGCCAAGTAGCTCACATCATGGAGAAGAGGAATTAGAAGTTGAGGGCTACTCAACATCTAAGGAAGAAGAGGAGGAGAGTTCCTCTTCAAGAATGGAGCAAGAGGAAGAAGCTTCTACCTCCGGAAGGGATGAAAGAGAGAGCGTTCATCCATCCTCAACTCTAGGTAACTCAAGCCATTTAGTTTCTAGCAAATTACACATAATGTGCTTTGAGTGTAGGGAATTTGGACATTACAAGAGTAAATGTCCAAAGAGGGTTAGGAAGACTCCACCGGCGCCAAAGATCAAGGAAGCCGGAGTCCCAACACGCAAGGGCAAGGAGCACGTGGTGTGCTTCCAATGCAAGCGAAGGGGACATTATCGAAGCCAATGTCCGAAGGGGAGGCAATCTCACAAGGACAAGAGATCGAGCACATGTATAGGGGGAGCTAGGGCAAACCCTAAGGTAATCTCTAAGGCACATTCTTGCAATACTAGTAGGATGCATGCTAGTAGCCTTATTGCTATTGTCAAGAATGATAAGCATGTTAATTATAGAAATCGATACACATGCTTAGGAGCCAAACATGTTAACCTAGATAAGGATAACTCTAGAAATGTCAACCCTAGGATTAACTCATCTAAGGTTAAGAGAAACCTAGGTAGGAATCCCAAAACTACTCGACATATGCCTAGGAGTACCTCAAGGAACAATGACAAACTAAAACTTGAGGTATTAGAGAAGGAGAATCAAGTCTTGAGGTCAAGACTTGATACTTTGGAAAAGGCTCTTAAGAACTTGGAGAAGTCATCTCTAGGGTTTAAGGGTCAAAAACCAATGTCCAAAGACAAGAAAGGTTTGGGTCACAAACCTAAGTCCCAAATGGTCAAGCCCACTTATCACAATGTTCCATTCGATTATGGAACAAAATCTAGGGCTAGGAAGACCATCACCAAGGTCACAAGGGGAGTCATCCCTAGAGTTGATCTTGATGAGTCCCAAATGACCAAGGCTTCAAAGCCTAGGAGGGTCATTAGAAGGGTTGCTAGGGAAGTCATCCCTAGTGAATACTTAGTGAACCCAATGAGCTCCAATAGGTATTGGGTTCCTAGGAGCGTGATTTCATCACGCTAGATGAGTTAGGGTGTGCCAACCTTACTTGAATAGGTAGTTAACCTAATCATGGCAAAAGGTGGCACTTTAGGAATTTTCAAGGTGTGATCAAGCCTTGAAAATGAAATTAAAAATTATTCCTAAGGTGATTAGGATGTGCCAACCACATTTGAGGAGTTTTCTAGGGTCAATCTAATTGGCACATAGTGATCTAAAAGTCTTGAGGATATGATTTTAGGTCTATTACTCTTAGGAATATAGAATTTATGGCAAAATGATCAAAATTATCAAAAATGGAAACTAAGGCTAGAATTAGGTATTTTCTATACCTTTATGTGCTATTTGCCATATATTGTTTGCCATATGTCATGTCATGACATCATATTTATTTTATGATCATTTAAAATGTCATGATAATGCTTTGGTTAGTTAAATGTCATGCTTTATTTAAGTTTCATACTTTATGCCATGACATCATGACATTGGCACATGTTTCCATTTATGATACAATTATATGCCATGTCATCATCTTGTGCATTAATGATCAATTAACTTGATTTAAGGATAAGAAACACAATTTGATATGGAGATCAAATTGTTGTTTAGAAAATGCATGAGAACTTAGAATAAGCTAACCTAAACCCATATCTCACATCAAAATTGACTTGGATGTGTTTGATACACCTTAGATGTGTGTGAGATATTAGGATCATGAGTTAGGATCAAGGTGCATAGTTCTTGTACCTAGATGAGCCTAATTCGAAATTGAGGATCATAGGGAAAGCTTGTGTACAAGTCATGTACATTTAGCCCAAAGATTGTGGTCCTAAATTAAATGGTTTAAAATCATTTCAAAATTGATTTGAAAAACCTTGATGAAGCTTTTCTAGTGATAGCATTCATCATTGAACAAGTTGATACAAAGATAAGTTAACTTTGAGCTATTTCAAAGACTTGTGAACTTTGTATCAAGATTGAAAAATGGAAGCTATTTTCATAGAAAACTATTTTTCCTTGATAATATATGTTATGAGGAATGTATCCTCAAAGTTTTACAATTTATGGAATTTTCTAGAATTTTCTAGGAGTTTCTGAATTTCGGGAGGAAAATCATAAATTCTGATATCAGACTTGTGGACCGATCAGAGAGGATTCTGATCGGTCCAGGAAAGAGTGGATCGGTCACTAGGACCGATCCAGGGGATGCTGGATCGGTCACTGGACCGATCCAGTGAAGGCTGATCGGTCTGGTGACCGATCAGCGCGTGTCAACTTGCTGATTTTCGACTGTTTTGTCTGAAATTTTAGCTGGGAGTTGGTGTTTTGGATTTCTAAAGGTTTGAAAGTCTCCAAGACATTGTTGGTGCAATGGTAAAGGGGGAGTTGACCTTTAGGGGGAGTTTTACCTATTAGTCAAGGAGGAGTTGACTTTTAGGGGGAGTTTTTACTCCTAAAAGACTTGAGTGATATGGGATTATCACTAAGTTAATTGTTGGACCTTAGTATCAAGGGGGAAATTAAGAGTTTCAATGAAAGGTATGGGACTTTCATTAGGATGAAACTCTTGACCTTGATTCACTCCTTTTGATGTGTGTCAAAAAGGGGAAGAATGTCTAGAGAATGTTCAAGGAAGAACATTGGAGTTAGTGGGAGAGTTTGTTGATCACGACGAGTGAAGTTGTGAACAACGATAACTTACTCTTCAGGGGGAGAGTTTGTTGATGTGTGCCAATAGGGGGAGAATGAAGGGTTTAAGTTAGGCCTTCATTATCTAAGAAGGAGGTTGCCTTCTTAGAAGGAGAATGTAAGGTTGTAACTTATGTTTCATTACCTAGTGGCATGAGGAAAGTTGAGGCTATTGGATTAGCCTAACTTAAAGGTATTGTCAAACATCAAAAAGGGGGAGATTGTTGGTGCAACCTTAGGTCAAGGTTGACCTGGTTGACCCGACTCGAGTTGACTTGACTCGAGTTGTATTTTGATGTTTGACAAGAATAAAAGAGTTGTATTTTGATGGGAGATTGTGGGTGCAACCTTTGGTCAAAGTTGACCTGGTTGACCCAAGGTGAGTTGACCTGACTCGGAAATGTCCAAGCGGGGAGCTTGGCATGGGAGAAAGTCCAAGTATGGAGACTTGGCACGGAGAAGTCCAAGTATGGGAACTTGGCAAGTGGAAGTCGGAGAGGGCTCGGTAGCTCGTTCTCCGAACTGTAGTCAGAGAGGGCTCGGTAGCTCGTTCTCTGGACCGGAAGTGGGAAAGTCCTGGTGAGTGAAGCCAGGCAGTGGGAAAGTCCTGGTGAGTGAAGCCAGGCAGTTGTGAAAACCTTAGTGAGTGAAGCTAGGTGAAAGTCCTGGTGAGTGAAGCCATGCAATGGTGAAAGTCCTGGTGAGTGAAGCCAGGCAGTTGGAAAGTCCTGGTGAGTGAAGCCGGGCAGATTGGAAATCCTGGTGAGTGAAGCCAGGTGAAAACCCTAGTGAGTGAAGCTAGGTGAAAGTCCTGGTGAGTGAAGCCGGGCAAGGGAAAATCCAGATGGATCAAGGGTGATCGGACATCTGGTGTTGAGAAGGTCAAGTAGGTCAAGGGAGTGATCGGATACTTGACACGAAGAGAAAAGTCCAAGTGGGTTAAAGGGATTGACCGGACACTTGGTGGGGGAGTCTTAGCAGGTCAAGGGAGTGACCGGATGCTAAGCATGATGTACCAACAGGTCAAGGTTGACCGGATGTTGGTTTGGAAGGCTTGGGACTTGGTTTGGACGAAAACCAAGCTCTGGATCGATCAATGGATCAATCCAGTGATACACTGGGTATCTGGATCGGTCTGGTGACCGATCAGTAACCACACAATGAGCTTCTGTGTGTTATCTGATCAGACTGAAGACCGATCAGTGATCGATCAGTAGCATACAGTGAAGTTCCTGATCGGTCTGCAGACCGATCAGGAGACGATCAGAAGGAGACGATCAGAAGGAGGGAAAGGCCCTGATCGGTCATGGGACCGATCAGGGAAGGACCTGATCGGTCACCATGACCGATCAGGGGAGGGCCTGATCGGTCTTGTGACCAATCAGGACCCTTGTGGACCGATCAGGATGAAGCCTGATCGGTCTGTTGGATCGAGACACGCTAGAGGGGGGGTGAATAGCGCTCGTGGCTATTTGTTCAATTATCGGAATCGTAAAGCGTTCGTAGAGTAATTAAAGCAGCGGAATAAAGGAAATAAACACAAGAACACAGTTGTTTACTTCGTTCGGAGCCTAGGTCGACTCCTACTCGAAGGCCCGCGATCCTTGATCGCTTTCCGTGGGCAACAACTATAATTTCGTATGAATATTACAGATTAATTACAAAATGTAACTGCAATTAAAATTATACCGACAACAGTGGTAGAAAAGAAATCTGAGCTCCTGGTCGTCGGAATGTTGCAACAGCACTTCGGAAGCAGCACTTGAGCAGAACACAGCAGAATGGAAGCTTGGAAGTTGTGTTCTCAAGCTGCTGGTCGAATCCCCTTTATAAACAGTGTTCAAGGCGCCTTAAACCCCTCCAAGGCGCCTCCAGGCTGGCCGCATCACCCGCGTGGATCAGAACCGACCTGGTCGAATTCTATCCTGTTCAAGGCGCCTCCAACCTCTCCAAGGCACCTTCATCAACTTGTTCAAGGCGCCTTAAGCCTATCCAAGGCGCCTTGAAGCTTGCTTCGCAACCAGCTTAGGTTTTGCACCCGAGGCGCCTCCAAGCTCCATGGAGGCGCCTCGGACACTGTTCATCCGAGGTTAATCTTTGCACTTTGGTCCCTGCAAGATACATTAATCCCAAATATACCCTGCAGCACAAAGTTAGCACATAAAACATAATAGAAGTAATAATGACAGTCTCTGGACTGTCCGAGTCTGACTTCGGGTTTCCATCCGAAAACCCTAGGTCGACCCGACGCCTACTGTTCCCTCTACGGGGAACGCGTCCTCACCTACTCCACTCAGGAGATTTACCTGTTGCCAGTGCGATCCTCCAGATCGACTGGACTTTTCGCCTAGGGTTACCACCCCCTAGGACCTAGGGTTACCGCCCCCTAAGGTTTTTCTCCACCTAGGGTTACCACCCCTTAGGACCTAAGGTTGCCGCCCCTTAGGGTTTTCCTCCACCTAGGGTTACCGCCCCCTAGGACCTAAGGTTGCCGCCCCTTAGGGTTTTCCTCCACCTAGGGTTACCGCCCCCTAGGACCTAAGGTTACCACCCCTTAGGATTTTCCTCCACCTAGGGTTACCGCCCCCTAGGACCTAAGGTTACCACCCCTTAGGATTTTCCTCCACCTAGGGTTACCTCCCCTAGGACCTAAGGTTACCCCCCCTTAGGATTTTCCCCTGCCTAACCGCAGTTAGGACTTTCCTAAAACACTCATTCAATATATTAGATAACAAGGAATCTTAACTTTGAATCCCTTTGCCATTATCAAAACTGAGGTTCGATCGTCGGATGCTTACTGCACCAACAATCTCCCCCTTTTTGATTATGGCAACCGAAATTCAAAGTTAAGTAAAAATGCAGTAAGGATACACATAAATAAGCACAGGCATAAATAAAGTATAGGCACACTCACAACAAAATTTTCGTTTTAACTTTAATTTATAATATTCTTTGAATTTCTTCCTACTCTCCCCCTTTGCCATATATCAAAATACCCAAGAGAGTGAAGAAAATCTGGGCCTTAGCTTAACTTTCAAAGATAATTTTCAATCTTATCTTCCAATCTTTTAATTTACTTTTGATAAACACTTAGTTTTTCTTGTAAGACTTTTAGATAGGTGAAATCATAATTTTGAAAGCAAAATTCTTCCTTTAGTTTGAGAAATACTGAGATAAAGTTATTTTGTCTTTAAAAAGTAACTTAGCAAATTTTTGTGATATAAAAAAAATTATTTTCATGAAATTTTGAGAATGTTTTGGAAAATACTTAGCATTTTCAGCAGAACTTAGTATTTGAAAACAATTGTTTTGAGAGACACTTAGCTATTTTTTTTTTTTAAACACTTTAAAAAGTACTTAGCTAAATGTTTTTGAAAAAAAATATTTAGCTAACTTTGAAAATACTTAGCTATGTTTTCAGCTTAAAAATGATTGCGTTGAGAAAATATCTTGCCAAGATAATTTAAAAGTTAGGTCATAAATAATTTTAATTTTAAAGCTAAGTTAAAAATAGCTTGAATTTTCGAAGATATGCCAAAAATAGTTGTTAATTTTAAGGTCAAGTAAAAAAAATTTTTAAAGAAAAATAATTTTAAAACCGACTCAAAATCACTCCCCCTTAATTAATGCCTTAATGAATTTTTTGAGTTCAGGAGCTCAAGCATGAGAGGTTAAAAATTATTTTCCTAATTTTCCATCTCACTCATTCTAGATTAACAAGCATATTTAGCATATGAGTGAGTGTGAGACGGAGTTTACTTTAATTTACAGCATTGAAAATATCAGTTAGAATTCCAAATAAGTGACCATTATTTTGAAGATTTAAAAATTAATTGAGTTTAGAATTTCAAAGAATTTAATAACTTCTGAAAAGAATTTTGAAATTAAGTTTTAAAGATTTTGAAAATATTTTTCAAATAATTTTGAAATAAATTTTGAAAAGATTTTTAAATAATTTTGAAATGAATTTTGAAACGATTTTTAAGTACTTTTGAAATGAATTTTGAAAAGATTTTTTAAATAATTTTAAAATTAAGTTTTAAAAGATTTTGAAATAATTTTCAAAAGATTTTTGAAATGATTTTTAAAAGATTTTTGAAATGATTTTTAAAAGATTTTTGAAATTAAGTTTTAAAAGATTTTGAAATAATTTTCAAAAGTTTTTTGAAATGATTTTTAAAAGATTTTTGAAATGATTTTTAAAAGATTTAGTTTTTAAAAGAATTTTGAAATTAAGTTTTAAAAGATTTTTGAAATGATTTTTCAAACAATTTTTAAAAGAATTTTGAAATTAAGTTTTAAAAGATTTTTGAAAAGATTTTTCAAACAATTTTTAAAAGAATTTTGAAATTAAGTTTGAAAAGATTTTTCAAACAATTTTTAAAAGAATTTTGAAATTAAGTTTTAAAAGATTTTGAAATAATTTTCAAAAGATTTTTGAAATGATTGAAATTAAGTTTTAAAAGATTTTGAAATAATTTTCTAAAGTTTTTTGAAATGATTTTTAAAAGATTTTTGAAATGATTTTTAAAAGATTTAGTTTTTAAAATATTTTGAAATTAAGTTTTAAAAGTTTTTGAAATAATTTTTCAAACAATTTTTAAAATGATTGAAATTAAGTTTTAAAAGATTTTGAAATAATTTTCAAAAGTTTTTTGAAATGATTTTTAAAATATTTTTGAAATGATTTTTAAAAGATTTAGTTTTTAAAATATTTTGAAATTAAGTTTTAAAAGTTTTTGAAATAATTTTCAAAAGTTTTTTGAAATGATTGAAATTAAGTTTTAAAAGATTTTGAAATAATTTTCAAAAGTTTTTTGAAATGATTTTTAAAAGATTTTTGAAATGATTTTTAAAAGATTTAGTTTTTAAAATATTTTGAAATTAAGTTTTTTTAAAAGAATAATATTAATTAAGAATTTAATTATATAATTATAGTAACGAATTTAATTTTGAAATTTTAAGTTTCTTAGTCATCTCACCCAATCTAAGTTTTCAATCAGGTAATCCTATAATTGTTGTGAGATGAATTGATGTTCAATTTAAGGGTTTGGTTTAACTTTGTGTTAGATTCAGGTTTAGCTTTGGATTCAACAAGTAAGCATTCTTTGGATAAACTTCTGGACTATGGTGAGTCACAAGGAACTCATTACAGTAACCATGCCTTCGAGGTTTCCCAAATAGTCCTACCCATTGAGCTTAATACTAAACCTTGGTCTAACTAGTTAGGATCCATTTAAGGGTAGCTTCGGTCAGTTCCACTTGGCCAAATGCACCAGGTCGAAGCCATATCTTCCTAGACATGCGATGCCCAAGCTTCCCTAACGTACTATCATCCAAAAACTTCACCAGTACCGTTGGTTAAGTTAAACTTAACCCATTTTAATCTAACCTTAATTACCCTGCCGGGTAATCTACTCTTATTTACCCTTATCGGGTGGATTAATTTCGGAGGTGTCAGCTATTCTGGAGCCTCCTATGTTATTGATTTACGTTTTATTAAGTTAAATAAATAAAAGGTACTTGATTATAACTTGGTTTGTACTGTTTAAGTTTTACTTTAGACTTATACCCCAAGTCTAGATTTCGTGATTTGACTAAATTATTAACAATCTTCTCTAATTTATCAAGTTTATCTTTTAAAATATTATTTTGTATTTCTACTTTTCTAAGAGTTAATTTCTTATTTTTATTTGAATTAATTTTGTTCATTACATTATTAGCATGCATATCTAATTTTGAAGAGAAATCTATACTAGAGCAAGCAGGATTAGTTAAGCTAGTGCGATCATGTGTTGTAAAAACTGGATTTTCATATAATGTAAATGTACTAACCTTGATTTCTCCCTCTGGATTCTTGGGTCTTCTTTCTGGGCATTGCCTTTTGCAGTGACCCATTAGTTTACATTTGGAGCATTTGATGTATTTCTTCCCTCTCCTGATCATTTTCTCCTTCTCCTCTGATTGTGCCGGTCGAGTCTTACGAGTGGGGCAGTCGTTTCTATAGTGCCCTCTCTCCCTACACTTAAAACAAATTATGAGAGATTTACAATTTGAATTTACAATTTTACCTTTTAGATCCGTGATAGGATCCTCCCCCTTGACTATTGCCATTTCAAATTCTGACTCAGATTCAGATATCTCGTCTTTGGCCATCAGTGCTATGATATTGGTTTGCTCTGACTTTTCTGAGTCTGGTTCGGAGGATGACTCTGAGGATTCAATTTCAAATTCGGACTCAGGTTCTATTCGATCTTCTAACTCTGAAGGGATCTCATAAAGCTTGAGCACTTTCTCCCAAAGCTCCTTAGCATTGTTGAACTTTCCAACTTGATCAAGATCTGAATTTGTTAGTCCGCATAGGAGAATGTAAGTTGCTTTTGCATTTGCCTCGAATGTCCTTATTGTTTGTGCATCCCACTTCTCACAGGTGATGAGTACACCTTCTTTGGTGGGGAGAGTGAATCCAATATGGACTATGGTCCATATTTCTGCTTCGGTCTTTAATTGATGCTCCACCTGGTCTTTCCAGTATCTGAAGTTCTCGTCAGACAACAATGGTAGGCATGTGGAGTTGTACCCATCTTCGTAGGCCATTAGAAGAAATCTCGTAAAATAAACACAATAAAACTTGTTCCAAGACTTAGTCTTGGATTAGTAGTGCGGGAGAGAAATAAAGATAGTAATTCAGGAATTTCGAAAAAACATAATAAAATATTATTAAAATAATATTAAAAAAATATTACCACAAGTTTTTGAAAATGCAATATTTCGCTAATTCCAACCAATGGTGAAAAGATGAAAATTAATTTTTCAAAAGAAGTTTTGGAGGGAAAAAACGAAAGGCGTAAAGCGTTCGTAGAGTAATTAAAGCAGCGGAATAAAGGAAACAAACACAAGAACACAGTTGTTTACTTCGTTCGGAGCCTAGGTCGACTCCTACTCGAAGGCCCGCGATCCTTGATCGCTTTCCGTGGGCAACAACTATAATTTCGTATGAATATTACAGATTAATTACAAAATGTAACTGCAATTAAAATTATACCGACAACAGTGGTAGAAAAGAAATCTGAGCTCCTGGTCGTCGGAATGTTGCAACAGCACTTCGGAAGCAGCACTTGAGCAGAACACAGCAGAATGGAAGCTTGGAAGTTGTGTTCTCAAGCTGCTGGTCGAATCCCCTTTATAAACAGTGTTCAAGGCGCCTTAAACCCCTCCAAGGCGCCTCCAGGCTGGCCGCATCACCCGCGTGGATCAGAACCGACCTGGTCGAATTCTATCCTGTTCAAGGCGCCTCCAACCTCTCCAAGGCACCTTCATCAACTTGTTCAAGGCGCCTTAAGCCTATCCAAGGCGCCTTGAAGCTTGCTTCGCAACCAGCTTAGGTTTTGCACCCGAGGCGCCTCCAAGCTCCATGGAGGCGCCTCGGACACTATTCATCCGAGGTTAATCTTTGCACTTTGGTCCCTGCAAGATACATTAATCCCAAATATACCCTGCAGCACAAAGTTAGCACATAAAACATAATAGAAGTAATAATGACAGTCTCTGGACTGTCCGAGTCTGACTTCGGGTTTCCATCCGAAAATCCTAGGTCGACCCGACGCCTACTGTTCCCTCTACGAGGAACGCGTCCTCACCTACTCCACTCAGGAGATTTACCTGTTGCCAGTGCGATCCTCCAGATCGACTGGACTTTTCGCCTAGGGTTACCACCCCCTAGGACCTAGGGTTACCGCCCCCTAGGGTTTTTCTCCACTTAGGGTTACCACCCCCTAGGACCTAAGGTTGCCGCCCCTTAGGGTTTTCCTCCACCTAGGGTTATCGCCCCTAGGACCTAAGGTTACCACCCCTTAGGATTTTCCTCCACCTAGGGTTACCGCCCCCTAGGACCTAAGGTTACCCCCCCTTAGGATTTTCCCCTGCCTAACCGCAGTTAGGACTTTCCTGAAACACTCATTCAATATATTAGATAACAAGGAATCTTAACTTTGAATCCCTTTGCCATTATCAAAACTGAGGTTCGATCGTCGGATGCTTACTGCACCAACACGGTCCACATCCTAGCCGTTGCGTAGCAACGGCTAGTTTCTGTTGTGTCTTCTTCGCAGGTTATAAAAGGGGTTGAGGAGCTACTGTACTTCTTCTTCTTCCTCCTCCTCGAGCTGCTGTTCTTCTTCACTGCTGTGATTTGAGCTTTGCTGAGCTCGCTTCTGCTTGAAGCTTCGTGTGAGCTTCATCGGCTGGGTTCCTGCTGTTGTAGGCGTCGTTTGAAGCTGCTGCTTCATCCAGTCGACAAGAAGGCAAGCTAGGGTTATTACATTTTTGTATTGTACTTAGTTTCTTGCTGTATTCTTGTACTCCTGTTTATCTTGCTGTTGCAAGACATTGTGGCGAGGTTTCTCCACCCAGAAGGAGTGATTATTAGCCGGGTTTCCGGGGACTCATCCACCGACGGATTGATAGGCTTCGTCCACCTTACGGACACGCCGAGGAGTAGGAGTTTCATCTCCGAACCTCGTTACATCGTCGAGTTCGAGTTTGAGGTTTGATCTTTCCTTTTTGCATTTCTATTTAGTTATTTCCGCTGCGCTAACCCTAATCGTAGGAAGAAACGCGAAGAATTTGGGGCGTCTATTCACACCCCCCCCTCTCTAGTCGCGATCATCGATCGTAACACATTGTTCCTTCGAGTTTGCTACTGTACTACTGTTGTCACAATAAATTGTTATAACTTTGGGCAAACCAGGAATCACATCTAAATCCATCAAGAAATTTCTGAGTCATACAGCTTCTTTGGCTGCCTCAGAGGCTGCCACATACTCAGCTTCGATGGTGGAGTCTAAAACATATTTCTGCTTAACACTCCTCCATGCTATGGCTCCATCTCCCAAAGTAAACACATACCCCGAGGTTGACTTACTACTATCCCTATCTGATTGGAAGTCCGAATCCGTGTAACTCATAGGGAGCAAATTATCTTCCTGGTAAACCAACATATAATTTCTAGTCCTTTTCAGGTACTTTAATATATGCTGTACGGCAGTCCAATGTCCTTGTCCTGGATGAAAATATATTTTTGTCTCTAATTCCATCTCTAATTATAGTTTTTTTGTAGTGTACATGTCTATATCATTTTAAACATATCTCCTAAAGTTTTTTCTCAATAGGTGTAATCCTAACTTTCTCTCTAATATTTTTATTTCATATCCTATCCATCATCGTATGTCCACACATTTTTATTAACATCCTCATCTTTACAACTCTTATCTTCTACTCATATGCTCGAGTCATAGCCGAACATTCAACTCCAATAACATAGCAAGTTTAACTATCATTTTGTAGAATTTCCCTTTAAGTCTTAATGGTACTCTACAATAAAAAAAGAACACTAGATACTCTTATCTATTTCAATTGTTCTACTTATATTCTATATAAGACAATTATCTCAATCT
Source organism: Zingiber officinale (assembly GCF_018446385.1). NCBI lineage: Eukaryota > Viridiplantae > Streptophyta > Magnoliopsida > Zingiberales > Zingiberaceae > Zingiber > Zingiber officinale. Next base: position 71,010,127 of record NC_055993.1, read on the forward strand.
CTCCATTCTTTTTATAAAAATAATCTTAAATACTTAAATCTCTTTGTTACAGATAACTTGTCATATTATATTTTAACAATTATCTCATTATGTCTAATATTGCTAAATTTAAATTTCATATATCCGGTTTTTACTCTATTAAATGTGTAACCTTTCACTTCTATTATTTTCCACCAAGATTAAGTTTACCATTTACTCCATGTGTCTCATCTTCTAAAATAATATCATCTATAAGCAACATGTATCACAATATTATATCTTAGATGTATCATGTGAGTTCATTCATGATTAGTGTAAAAAGATAAAGACTTAGTGTTGATCCTTTATGTAATTCTATTTTTATGGGAAATGTTTCAGTTAATCCACTTGAAGTTCTCATTTTTGTCATTACATCTTAATACATATCCTTAATTAGTTTGATATATATACTATGCTAACATATCTCTTTTCTGGAATTCTCTATATAATTTTTCTTGAGACTCTATCATGTGCTTTTTTCTAGGTCGATGAATACTATATGTAAATCTTACTTCTATTCTTGATACTTTTCAATTAATTACTAGAGCATATTTATAACTTCTTTTGTTGACCTTCTAGACATGAATTTAAATAGATTTTTAGTCACTATATTCTCTTTTAATAGTATGTTTCTATTATTTTTTTTTCCTAAAGTTTCATAATTGACTTATTAATTTAATACATCTATAGTTTACATAATTTTGTATGTCTCATTTAATCATATATAATCGAACTAGAATATTTATACTTCATTAATTAGATATTTTTTCATTTTCAATATTCGGTTGAATAATTTTGTAAATAATTTAATACCTTATTTCTTTAGGCACATCTATATCCATATCGAAATATCATATGATCCAAATATTTCCTAATTTTGCATCCCATTTAAAAATATTATACTTATAAAGTTTGAATTCTACGATAAAAATTTAAATTTTTATACTTATTTAACCTACTTAAATTATTTAAGTTAAATTGATCATCTAAATCATAATTAAAAAGTTGATGAAAATGTCTCTTCCATTGCTCTTTTTATTTTCTCATCATTTAATAATACTTTATTACATTAATCTTTAATAACTCTTATTGGAATAAGATCTCTTGTCTTTCTCTCTCCTGCTTTAATTATTATATAAATATCTCTTTTATCTTTTTTTTAATCGAGTTTTCAATATAAACGTTTAAAAGTTTTATTCTAAATTTTATTCACTATTTTTTTTTGTCTTTTTTTTACTACTATATACTTTTTTTTAAAAAAAAAATCATTCTTACAAATATATAATATCTTATGGCTATTTGTTTTTTTTTTTACTTTCTCATTCTATTATTAAAATTTTGTACTTGATAATGCACATTCTTTTAATTCATCAAGTACACTTTTGGATTACAAATGAGTAAATAGAGACCAAGTTGAAATTTAAAGATGATGGATAATAAAAATAACTAATAACTCGAACTATACTTCGGCTTTAGTACTAAGTTATGCAACATTATAATTGAACTATGAACCACCCGAAAACTAAGGATAAAGTTAACTAATAGAAAAAATAAATAATCAGAGAAAAAAATCTACTTAGAAGTTAAATTAAAAATTATATTAATTTAAAAATTAACATATAAGACTCTAAAATTCAACTCAATAATAAATATAAAAATAAATATTTAAAATAAAGAGAATAAAATAATCATTATAGGGATTATAATTACTGATCCATATTTATTATTAAAATAAAATATTAATTATTAAAGGGAAAAATTGAAAGGATGTAAAATCATTTGATGTAAGTTCTATTTCCAATTAAAGTTGCCCAAGGACTATAGTGCAGCGGTAGGGCATTTAAGTTGTCACCACATGTAACAATTTCCATTTAATTTTTTTTTATAAAAAGTGCTAATTTTGATGGTTCTGTGCCCTTTTGATGCTTGCCCATATTATTAAATATTAAAAAAAAAATAAAATCTCTAATTTATTATTGATACATCCATCTTAAATATTTTATAATTTATTTCTATTTATTACATATGCGTGAATGTTAAATATTTTTCAAATTAATTTTTATTCATTGAATATTTTCCATTCTTGAATATTTTCTATTTTATTGTAATTTATTACATACGAGTAAATCTTGAATATTTTCCATTCTTGAAAATTGATAATAAATTTGGTAACCTATTCTAAAGGGTAACATTTCTTGAATTGATATTTGAAGCTGTTATCAGTGTAACGCCTTATATTGAATACTGATAGTAACATCAAACTGAATATTGATGATAACATAGAATGCTCTTCTAAACTTTTCTACATTTTTTTTACGATCATCAATCTTGTTCAAAGTAAATTTAAAATTGAATTAAACTAAATTTGGCAAATGTTGCTATCCGATTAATTTTAAAAATAGATTATATATTTTTTTCAATTACCAAAACGCCCTCTATCTCCACGGCTCTAATTGATTCTCAATATTGTGAGATAAAAAAAAACAAAACAGATGACCACGGTCAGCGCATAACAGGTAAACGGATAAGCGTCACGAGAAAAATTATGGAAAAGTTTAACGTAACGGTTGATATTTGTCAAAACAACTTTGCTATTTAATTCTTTTTATTAAAGGGCTGTATTTCTCCTGCTTTTCTGGACGATTCCATTATTGCACGTGGTCCTTCTGAGTCCTATCCTTTGGATCCTCTTCCTCTATCCTGTCAAAAAAATAAAGCGACCCGATTCATTGGATCTTTTTGCTGGACCAGTTAATCTACGCTCCTCCGCGGTTTATTTTACATCGATTTCCCTATAAAAGACGTGCCATCCCCTGTTTTCCGTTCATAGACCAAAAATTATCGCCGAAGATTTGGGAGCCAAATAAGAAAAATAGATGGCGGAGATTGTTCCTACGACGGCCTTCGTGATCGGCAAGAAGCGCGGCGCTGAGGAGGAGGAGGATGGTGGCGCCGGCGATCAGTGGGCCTTGTTGCCCAAGCGGACGACCGTAGGGGATCCGGTGGCGGCACTCGCAAGCGCGCGCCATGAGTTCGGGGAGCACGGCGGGGTTAACATGTCGATCGAGGCGTCGGCGACGTTCACGGTTATGGAGGCCGATACGATGCGCCGTATGTTCTCCGGCGAGCTCGGCCCCGACCGCGATTTCTTCATCTACAGCCGCCACTTCAACCCCACCGTCCTCAACCTCAGCCGTCAGATGGCGGCGATCGAGGGCACCGAGGCGGCCTACTGCACCGCCAGCGGCATGTCCGCCATCTCCGCCGTCCTGATCCAACTCTGCGGCGCCGGCGGTCACGTCGTCGCCTCCGGCCGCCTCTACGGCGGCACCCACGCCCTACTCTCGCACTTCCTCCCCTACGCCTGCGGGATCCGGGCTACGTTCGTCGACATCGACGATCTGGAGGCTGTGAGGGCGGCGGTTATCGAGGGGGAGACTAAGGTGCTGTACGTGGAGACAATCTCGAATCCGACGCTGGCGGTTGCCAACGTCCCACGTCTGAGCGAGATCGCGAGGGAGAAGGGGGTGAAACTGGTGGCGGACAACACCTTCGCCCCGATGGTGTTGTCGCCAGCGCGCCTCGGCGCCGACGTCGTCATCCACAGCGTCTCCAAGTTCATCAGCGGCGGCGCGGACATCATCGCAGGTACGCACAGCACCGCTCCTCCCAAGTCTCTCTTTCCTCCACACGTTCGTCGTGACCTTTTTTTAGTGCATTATTTCTCCCAATCCGACAACCGATCGAAGGGTGCTAACTTGCGCCCTTTCCCAAAAGTTTTTGAATAAATTTTAAAACGTGTACAACAAACCGTCTCAGATCCAGCCCATGTGGCTGTCCTATCCATAGGTGGCCCACGTCTTCACGTAGTCTGACTCATCACTCCTAAAAAGACCGCGAAAGCCGTTGTCATGTCGGATGTCAGGACGATAAGGTGATGTTATAGCCACGTGGCGTCTGTTTAGATAAGTGTTTTATATTTAATTTGTCAGGTGCAATCTGCGGTCCGGCGAGCCTTGTGAACTCGATGATGGATCTGCATAAGGGCGCCCTGATGCTGATGGGACCCACCATGAACGCGAAGGTAGCCTTCGAGATCTCGGAGCGGCTCCCCCACCTGTCCCTGCGCATGAAGGAGCACTGCAACCGCGCGCTGGTCTACGCCACCCGCATGCGCAAGATGGGATTGAAGGTCATCTACCCGGGCCTGGACGACCACCCGCACCACTCCCTCCTCGCCTCCCTCTCCAACCCCGGCTACGGCTTCGGCGGCCTGGTCTGCCTCGACATGGTCACCGAGGAGCGCGCAAATAAGCTGATGCACCACTTGCAGAACACCACGCAGTTCGGGCTGATGGCGGTCAGCCTCGGCTACTACGAGACTCTCATGTCATGCTCCGGCAGCAGCACCAGCAGCGAGATGAGCCCCGAGGAGCGCGCCCAGGCGGGCATTTCGCCTGGCCTCGTACGCATGTCCGTCGGCTACAGTGGCACGGTAGAGCAGCGCTGGAGCCAGTTCGAGCGGGCTCTTTCTCTCCTTCACCCTTTGCCCAAGCAGCAGCAACAGCAGCCTGTCTAAGCGCTCCGCATCTATGTTGTGTGATATTCCATACTTTACAAAACTGGGACGATGAGGGGCCTGGTAATTATGTAGTGAGAATAAATATGCTGCCCCACCTTCTCCTACTCTTGTTGTAATTTCTGACCACTCCCAATCGCGTGGGAGTTAAACTCAATGAACTTTTCTAGATGACATGTTAATTATCAGTGCGTGTTTGAATTATTAGAGGCAAAGACAAATATATAATTATAAGTGGAAATAAAGAATAAATATATATATAAAAAAAGAGAACAATACACATAGGTTTGACTTGGTTCCAATCCGATCCAATGTCGCATCTGTTAATTTATTATATTACATATTTAATTATAAAAATATTTAGAATACACTTTTAATTTTAATATTCATCAATGGACACGCACTTATTTCCTAAAACACAGAATCAGATATCTATAATCACGAAAGGTGAGTATAATAAAACTAGGAATAGAAAAATAGATTGAATCTGAAATAGTTGAGCTCATCAATGACATTTAGTTAGAACTTATTCATGACCAAAAAGAGTTCGGAATCAAAGAAGTTGAGCATAGTAAAAATGTTCCAAGAATAGGATGTTACAAATTTGGAGTGAATTTGATGTGCTTAGCTCCATCTAGTTGGATATATTTTTTAAAACTCATTGACAGCTAAAAAGGGTCAACAATCAAGGAATAATAGAATGGTTAGATTCAAGATAGCGCTGGGAAGAGAATGATTTACCTTTATACTGAATCTAATCTATGTAAGTTTATCAATAACTTTTGGACAAAACTTATTGCTGATTATAAAAAGATTGGTATTATAAATATAATGATTTATATTTAGAGTGAATTTGATGTGTCTAGGTGCATCAGTGATTATATGTTAAAACTCATTGATGGCTGAAACTCACTGATGGATGAAAAACGTTTGAAATCAAGGAGGTTGAGAATTATCAAACATAGAAGAGTGGTAGGAAGATAATGATTCAGGTTCGAAATGAATCTAACATATGTAGGTTTTGAAGGATCAAAATCGACATCAGAGAGGGTGAATAGTTAACTACACTGAAAATAAACTTAGACTAATTCAATCAAAATAAAAACAATAACATGCAATAAATTTAGCTAATAGTTTAAGGATACAAGTTGATCAACCAAATTAGAAGTATAGACACATAATAATTACAAAATATGATTCTTATTTTAATTTTTCTTAAGTAGAGAAACATTACAAAAGAAAAAATTTAAAAGCAATAAAATAAATAAGGCAATACTAAAATAAATATAAATGTTACTCTAGGTATTGTCGAACAGAAATGAAGTGTGAGTAGTAGCACAAAAGACGAATGAACACTTAGAGCATGAGAATAAGAGTGAATTCTAAGTAGATGAGTTGCTTTCAAGCTTCACCTCAAAACTCCTTATATAGGACTCCCCTGGTTGTTGGAGACTTCTCGGTCGCCTGTGTATGTGTCGATGTGGTTACAACTTTTATCCATAAGATAATGTTAATGAAGCTCTACAGTCGCTCGTACACCCTCTTGTCGTCGGGCTAAAGGTCAAACTTCATTTTAACCGCCTTGATCAGATTGCTGATAACGCCATCTTCCGGTCGCCTGGAAGCTTCTTCCGTCACACGTATACTCTAGTCGCCTATCCTATACAGTAGCCTGGACCCTTCGAAATTCTTTCGTTGAGAGTTAACACCAGCCAGTCATCCTCAGACTCCATCCGGTTATTTGGAACTATCAAGCATGCTTTCATGGAGTGGTTACATGTAATGAATATGATATACAATCTAAAGTTGCTCACACTTATGTGAGGTCTAGATGTTCAGCCTCTAGATAACTCATCTAGACTGAGTTACCAAGTTACAGCTCCCTGCTGCTTTCACTTAGACTTATTTTCCAAGCTTTCAACTCTCAATTGACTCCACCTGGACCTAGCACCTAGCTAGAAATTTGTTTAATAAGACTTAATCACTTAGATTTGATTCATCTAGCCTCCAACTAAGAATTTATCTATCAAGTCTTAATCACGTGAACTTGATTCACCTAACCTTTATCTAGGAATTCGTCTATCAAGTTTTAATCACTTAGATTTGATACACCTAGCCTCTAGTTAGAATTTGTCTAGCAAACTTTAATTACTTGGACTTGATTCACCTATCCTTCAATTTGAAATTTTACTACCAATCTTTAATAACTTGAACTTGAATCACCTATCACCCAGCTAGAAATTTGTTACATGATCTTGTTGGGAATTTCGGGCTACAAAAATCGCTTTTTCACGTTGCGGAAACCCCAATTCCCATGCCACCGGATACGTGCGAAGTAAAATAAAATAAAAACGTTACGTGTACGAGTTTCTAATTTAGATTTACACTAAATCTACAAAGAAAAGGATTTACCCTCGATGCGATGCCCTTCGCAATCCCGCTCGTCCAACGGTTCGCCAGATCTCGAGATCGTCAAGTGTACAATCCTCTAGAAGTATCCACATGAACAAACTAGGTGGAGAAGACCAAACAAAGGTGTGCTAGCACCTTAGATGGTTCGGCCAAAGAGGAGGAGAGGGAGAGGAAGAAGAGAGGAAGAAGGAGGAATGAATGCCTTGAATGAAAATCAATTTTTCATCCACACCATAAGTGGCCGGCCACAATTGTAACCCCTATTCCATTTAATGTGGCCGACCATTAAAGAGGGGATTTGTAACCTCCATGAGGTGGCACACACATGTGCTAACTATGATGATGTGGCACATCATCATTAGTCCTCCTAATGCCAACTCACAAATGAGGTGGCAAATAGTCAAGTCAAACTTGACTTTTCATCTTCCTCTCAAGTCAAGTCAAACTTGACATTATAACTCCCATGGTTGATCAAATTCAACCATTTGATTCAAGCCACTTTAATATAATGAATCTAATTCATTTAATTAAATTGATTCAATGAGTCATAATCTAAATTAGACTCATTGAACACATGAATCAAATTGAGTCCAACTCAATTAGTTCAATTAGGATTACTCTTAATCCAATTTGATTCATCACATGAATCTAATCCTCTTGGTTCATCATATGAACCTAATCTCCATCTAATTGTCCTTTGTGTGTGACCCTATAGGTTCTTATAACATTGGCAATGCTCCTAAACCAATTTAGAAGCATAAGTAATGAGCGGTATCTTGCAATACATCATTACTACCCAAGTTATAAGAATGTTGAGATTCAACATCACCTTGTGACTACTAATTGTGACTCCTCACAATATATGATATTGTCCTTCTATCTTAGACATCTAGATTGATCAATGTGAGGCATAGATCATGTCATCCTCTGACCAATCTAAATCTTGAACTCCAAGTAGACTCACTAAATCAAATGAGCTCAATATCTCATATTGACTCATTTGGGCATGGCCATGCACTTTGTGGTCTCACTCTATCAAGAATATCGATGTCTCTCCCATCATATAAGAGGGATAGATCTCATCTACATCACTCATATCCCTCTGCATAATTCGTTACATACCCAGTAATCGCCTTTATAGTCCACCCAGTTACGGGTGACGTTTGACGAAGTCAAAGTACGTAACTCCTTATGTAGGAATCCATGGTGACTTCAGGTCCAAGGACTAATAATCATACTAATAGCCACATGAGAAAGTATATGACACTCATATAACGATTCATGATACTTTCTCATGGCGGGTCATTTAGTATACATTCTCCAATACATACCCATGTGTCAACTTGATATCTCTATTTCCATGACTTGTGAGATCAAGTCATCGAGTTGACCTACATGCTAGTCTTATTGCATTAACATTGTCCCTGAATGTTAATACTCGACTAGAAATGATTAAGAGTAGTGTTCCCTATATCATCTCACTATCGATTCAACCAATCGATTGATATAGGTAAGAACCTTCCACTCAAGGACACTATTATACTTAGTTATTTGGCACCAATACAAGTAAGTATAATAACCAAAACAAATGTCTTTATTAATATACAAGAATATGATACAATGAGTCCATACAACAATCATCAAATGATTGGCTCTAGGGCTCTAACTAACAGATCTCTACCAAGACTTAGCTCATGCTTGATTCCAATTAAAATTTTTGATTCTTAGATCTACTACGACTTAGTTATTGTCTAGTTCACAACCAAGATTTTAATATCTGTTAAGTAACTTACACCTATAAATTTGACACAACTAGTTAGATCACAACTAACATAACTTTAACCTTAGTTATATATCAAAACTTTAGGTTAAATGTTGTGCACCCAACACCTAACAGGTTTATCAATGTCTTTTAGATAAAATTAATTTATAATTGAAAAAGATCTAGAAATAGGGAAGTTGAGCATGTTAAGAATCAAGAGAATTCAAAGAATATAATGATGTAAGTTTTGATTATTTCAGATGTGTTTAGGTCCATCAACGACTATATGTCAAAACTCATTGATGGTTGGATTGTTTTCCAAAATTCACTAATAGTTAAAAATGATATGAAATTAGGGAAATGATAACAACCATCTTTTGATGTATTATTTCACTCTTATACTTGGCATTTTAATTCACTCGTATGATTTATTTGCATTACTTATCATGTTTTATGAGTATTGGATTATTTAGAGTTTTAATGCAAATATCATCTAATTGATTGATCTAATGCTTGAATTTATACATATTTTAATTTTTAAGGCATTTGAGAAGTATATCAAGGAGTGTTTGGGGTTTATTCAACAAGGAACATGACCTAGTATTGCTCCTTGACATGGCCTTGTCGTGCCCCTTGACAAGGCCAAGCCATGTCCTCTATTAAACTAGTTGATTTGCATGAAAACGAGGAAGGCATCCCTAGATATGGCTAGGTCATGCCTGGAGACATTGTTAGGCAATGCCTAGAGGCACGATCGTACCCATGAGCTTTGCCTCAGGCATGGACAAGGTGTGCCCATAGGAATGACCGTGCCTAGGTATGCAAGGAGCCATGATTTTGGGTTCGGTTTATGATTTTGAGTGGTTTAAGGATGAGTATAAAGGCCAAAAGTTGGTTCATATGGAAGAGATGTAAGGAACTATAGTGCTAAACACACAAAAAACGCAGCGGAAAAATAACCTCCTTCCAGAAGATTCATGCGAAGGAAAACCACATACTAAGTTTAATGAAGGGAGTTTATACCTTTGGTGTGTGCCCTTCGTAATCCCGGCAGCAAAGTTTCTTTAGGATGCAGATCTCAACGTGATCAGCACGTCCACGCCTCTACGGTATCCATACAAACACATTCTCAGTCCATCTCACGAACTCATGACTTGGAGAAGAAACAACGTTTGTTGTGCTAGCAACTACACAAGATTATTTTTGGCCAAGAGAAGAAGAGGAAGAAAAGTAAAAACCAAGAAGATCACCATCACCTAAAAGATCACTTCATCTATATAAGGTGACTTCACAAAAGGATTACTTTACCAAATATGTTACTTCACCAAAATATTACTTTACCAAAAAGATTACTTCACCTAAAGGTTACTTTTACAAATGACTTTTGTACTCATTCAATGAATACAAAAATATTTTTGTCCCTTGATCTTCCTTTTAATTAATGATGTATTAATCTCCATTAATATTCATTAATCTTAATGGATTGGATTTAGCATATTGGATTAACCATTAATCCAATAAGTCATCAATTGGTCCAGTGTGTCAGTCTACTAGAGTTCCTCAAATAAAGAAAATTTATTTTTTTATTTGCTTATGTATTCTGTATATTGGATCTATGCATATGTGTAAATTGAAATTAACTAGTTTTGTTACTGGTTTGTCGATTTTATACTGACATTATTAATTTTAATTCTAGATGCCTTAGATAATATACATGAAACTCGTATCTATGTGTGACAGAATGAGCTAAGGGAGGCTATTCAGGAGATAGAGTATGACCTGATTCACGGTGTCAGGGGACATATTGGACAACTCGATCAATTATTTTGGAAATTTGAGCAGGAAGAATTTCCAATCCTAGACAATTATAGGATTTGGGTTTTGATTCGTTCATTGTCGGCACATCCTCCTGAGGCACACGATCGATAATTCACCATGTGGAGCTACTTCACCATGTTGATCAAGAGGATCCCAAAGAGTTTGAGGAGGATTCACAAGAGGATCTGAACCAATGGAGAATCCTGAAGCTGTCCTATTTAAGATTGCCCCAAATGAGTTCAAGTTGAAAGGGGTAGTGTTGACCACTACACTAGTGCTTGTCCTAATGGTAGTGGTATTAGCTTATCTAACCTATTAGAGTGTTATTGTTGTTACTGTCATTATGTATGAATAGTATTAGCTCATTAAATTTAATAAAATCATGTAGCAGAAATTGTTGTTATGTACGAACAATACTAGTTTATGAAATATTAGCTATGCGTTAACAAACAAGAAAAGGAATGTTATATGTTAACAATATGCAACATGTTTATATAAATGATATGTTCATTCATATGTTGATTACTCTACATGATACATGAAAAATGATTAGTTCATTTTATTAAATGATTAGTTTATTTAATTAAAGAAATCATGATAGAATGATGATTAGTTCATTTGTTGGGATATATGTAATAGAATTGATCAATGTTGATTTGATTGGACCATACAAATGATGAGTGGAAATATAGTTATCACTTGATTTTGTAAACCAACTCAAATTAATATTGAGTCAATCATAAATTGCATGCATATGAATTACACTGAATACTAAATAATATGTTTATTTATGTTAGATCATAACAAATAAGAACATCATAGCTAAACTCAATAATAGAGAAAAATTATATGAAGATAACGATAAAATCTGGCAACTCATGATACAATATGTTATTGAGCAAAAAGTACTTGAGGTAATAAAACAGGTTATGGAAGAACCTGTAGATCCTACTACACAGAATAGACAAGATCTTGATGTCTATAAGGCATGGAAGAAGAAGGACTCCACTGCTAAGGGAATATTGATTAGTTCAATGGTGGATGATCTAGTTTTTTAATATGAGTCGTATCTTAAGGCTCATGTAGTCTGGATAGCCCTTAAGGAGAAATATAATGGAGGAATTATGAGCAAGCTTTGATAGTTAATGATTAAGTTTGATAGCTACATTAAGCATCCGAATCTTTCAATGGTTCAACACCTCAGGGAGATGTCGAACATGATTCAGGAGCTTAAAACTACTGGTTATGAGTTGACCGATGAACAACAGGTTTAAGTAGTTATTCATTTCCTTTCAGATTCTTGGGAGACCATGAAGTTGACTCTAACTCACAGTGAGAGTATTAAGACTTTCATTGACATTTCACATCATGCAGAATTAGAGGCGAAGAGAGTTGAATCCGCAAAGATTTCTGGACTAGCCTATGTGACTATTAGTTCTGTTGGATCATCTGGATCCAAGAAAAAGAAATGGTTCAAGAAGAGAAAGGAAAAGAAGAAAGAAGTTGCTGCTATGGGACAAGACCCAATCAAGAAGAAAGGAAGAAGACCAGATTGAAACAATGCAAGTGTGTCTTCTTTTCTTGAGCATTTTATTGCTAGTTTAGTGTTGTTAGCTAATTCTTATCCTTTGTGGATTATAGATTCAGGAGCAACCAAGCATGTAGCTCGAGAGTGAGTTGCATTTGTAGAGTACCGACGGGTACCAACTGGCAACAAATGGATCTATGTAGGAAACAATGCAAGAGTTAAAGTCAAAGGAGTCGACACGTGCAAACTTAACCTCGATGGTGGTAGTGTTTTATTTCTACACGATGTCCTGTATGCTCCTAAAATTTGATGGAATCTTGTTTCCATTACAGGTTTTCTTGATTTCGGGTATTGTATTAATTTTTATAGCTAGAGTGTTGAACTTAAGATTAACTCAGTGTCAATCAGATATATTTTTTATCAAATGGTTTTATGGTTCTTGATATAGAACCAGATGTCAATTGTGTTATTGAGGGTTGTTTTTCAAAAATTGCTCTAACTAGTAATGAAAATATAACTAATGAGGGTTGGCATGCTAGATTAAGACACATAGGACAAGAACGTACGAATCGGTTGGCTAAGGCACTCAGGCTAAGATTTATTTTTCTATATGTGAGCATTGTCTTACTGGAAAAGCAACTAGGAAACCATTTGTTAGAGCTATATGAGCTGAATCATCATTGCAATTAATTTATTCGAATATTTGAAGTCCAATGAATGTGATGGCTAGATATGGATCTTCATATTTTATTACATTTATTGATAATTTTTCTTGTTTCAATCATGTGTATTTGATTTCTCATAATCTGAAGTATTGGATTGCTTCATTCGTTATATGAATGAAGTTGAGAATCAAACAAAACGTAAAGTTAAGACCTTACACACTGACCGTAGAGGTGAATATTTGTTTGATATGTTCAAGACAATATGTAATGATAGAGGGATTATTAAAAAGTTGACAATCCCAGGAACTCCACAGCAAAATGAGGTTACTGAAAGAAGAAATAGAACTCTTCTAGATATGGCTAGGTCTATGATGGCACAGGATAATTTGCCGATCTCCTAATGAGAAGACACATTATTAGTTCCAGCACATATACTTAACAAAGTCAGTTCCATCTATTCTATATGAACGTTAGATAGGTAAAAAATCATATTTGAGTAATATGAGACCCTAGGGGTCAGCTGCATATATTCATAATAGTTCTCACAAGTATGGAAAACTGGGACTTAAGGGTAAGAAATGTATCTTTATTAGATATAATGAGACCTCCAATGATTATGTTTTCATATGTGAGCAACTAGATGGAACCATCTCCGAAATAGATTCGAGAGATGTGATTTTTCTCGAAATAGAGTTCTCAATCAGAGGTGACATTAATAAAAGTGTTCCTCTTTTAGAGGAAGATGAGATATTATCAACAAAAGAGGTGTTAAATAAGATGTCAGAGTCTAGTCAACCCAATGGGAGTGATTTGCCAAGTCATAAGTTAATTTCTCAACAACCTAACTTACGAAGAAATGTTCATAAGATTAAACCTCATAAATATTTTGATTTTGAGAATAAGGCATTAATAACACTCTCAATTGGTGCAATGAACCTCGAATAGTTGAGAAAGCATTAAGATGCTCAGTTAGAGAAAAAAAGGTAAGTTGCAATGGATGAGGAAATGGATAAGAAAGAATCAAGTTTGAGATTTAGTCAATCTTCCTCTGGGTAGAAGGGCCATTGGGAATAAGTTGATTCTCAAAATGAAGAGGAAAGTGAATAGATCAACTAATCAATACAAAGCTTGACTAGTTACAAAAGTACCCAAATGAAGGGTATTTTTTTTTTTTGAAGAGAAGTTGAATACATCTTAGGAGTGATGATCATAAAGGATCGATCAAAAAAAGGCTTTTGGATTTGTCTCAAGAGGCTTATATCACTAAGATGTTACAACACTACAATATGTCGAATTGCAATATTGGATCCCAAGACTCCTGAAGAAATAGCTGAAAGAAAAAAATCATATGTCAATGCTATTGGTAGTTTGATGTGTACTATGTTATATACTCATCCTATTATAAGCTATGATGTTGGCTTAGTTAGTCGTTTCTGTTGGAATCCTAGGTTGTTTTGATGTGATTAAACAAGTTAAATTAGGTCCTGTGGTGTTTTAACCCTGTGTCTAAGTGTGCAAGAACTTAGGAGAACAAGAAATCGAGCGGAAGACGTAGTTAGTGAGAAGGATGGCACGGGAGAGAGCCGACGGGCTCGGTCCATCTGAGGGACGAGGTGCTGCGGAAGAGTACACCGGTGGACGAGAAGGGAGCGTACGGTGTTTTCGAGGGACGAGAAGCCGGAGCGGAAGATTGCTCGAGGAGCAAGAGACGCAGCCAGCGAGAAGGTCGACACGGGAGAGAGTCGACGGGCTCGGTGTGTCTAAGGGATGAAGAGCTGCGAATGAGGACGCTGGCGGACGAGAAGGAAGCACGCGACAATTCCGAGTGACGAAAAGCCGGAGCGGAATCCTGCTCGAGAAGACCGAAAGTTGGGTTCGGGTAAGCTCTATTCCGGATGGCTGAAATCACCCAAGCAAGAGGAGCCAGAAGCGGAAGATCTAGACCAAGCAGAGTAGAATCGAAGCAGAGGGCCCGGGCCGAGTCAACAATGTTGACTTTAAGGGTTTGGGCGCCCGGAATCAGTCTGGGTGCCTGGAATCAGTCCGGGCACCCGGAATGTGATTTTGACTGGATCACGTTTGACCATGATCCGTTGCGAAGGAGATAAAGTTTTATCTCCTTCCAAGCGCCTAAAACCCTCCAGGCGCCCCGACCAAGGCTATAAATACAGTCTTGGTTCAGAATCTTTTCAATCAACAAGCAATTTGATATTCAACACTTGTACACTTCTCTTGTTTAGTTTAGCTTCTCATTTTCTGTGCTTGAATGCTGTAAGAGGCTTCTCTGCCTGAAGGAGATCTTTCTTGCGCTTCAACTCCTTGGATTAACAACCTCCGTGGTTGTTATCAAGAAAATCCTATGAGCCTTGTCTTTCTATTTATTTAATTATTTACATAAGTGTTCTTTTAATTGTCCAAGAAGGGTATTTTGTTTAATTTGTGCAGGGCTATTCAACCCTCTGATAGTCGGCCACCAACGGTCCCAATAAATGGTATCAGAGCTAGGACGCCTCAGAAGGACTAACCGCTGACTGAAGCAACGAGATGGTCAGAGCTAACATCTATCCACCAACGTTCGAGAGGTAGTTCACGTTTTGGAAGCGAGGAATGGAGGTATTTCTTAAAACAGATTTCAGTATTTTACTAATAATAAAATATGGTTATGAAACACCAAAGAATGCGAACGGAGAAGAAATTGAAAAATGCCTCTGGACCAAAAAGCAGTGCGATGATTTCATGTTAAATGGTAAGGTTGAATATCATCTCATAAGTGTACTACCGGTGGAAGATCTCGACAGAATCGGCAACTACCAAAGTGCAAAAAAACTTTGGGAAAAGTTCTTGAAGCTCCACAAAGAACCGATTGAAGCCGAATCCAACTCCTCGATGGACACCAAGTCGTCATCAGAAGAATACGAGACTGAAGAAATTGTCAGGACAACCCTTATAATCGAATTCCTTCCCGAGGGCACAGTCAGCTCTTCCTCAATGAGCATCAAAAGCATCGATGAAGGGGGAGCAACATCGGAGGAAAGTAGTTCTATAGGGGGAGGATCAGAAATCGACAAGGTAAATCATGTACAGTCTCTACCACCTGACCAAATGTTTAAATTTGTTAAATTATTAACTAAAGATGGTTGCATGCTAGAAAAATAAAATAAAAAGTTAAAATTAATTTTAGATAAATCTTGTCTGTCAGAAGATTTTAAAAGATTAGAATTAGAAAATGATAAATTAAAATTAAAAAATGATAATTTGAAAATATAAGTAGATATTTTGAAAAATCATGCATGTTCAAATAATCAACATGTTAGAAAATTTTATGGATTAAATTGGTACCTTAGATACCATAAGGGACAAATTAGAAATATTTCAAAGAAATATGTCCCTAAGAAATTTCTAATTAATCCAGTTGATTAGAACCTATATTGGGTTCCTAAGTCTTGTCTTACTTGAACCTTAATTTAGACTTAGTGCTTTCAGCGAGAAAATTAAACATTCAATTTCCTTATGAGGTTTTGTCTAGAAGTGGTTGATGATCCAATAACCAAAAAGGCCTAGTGTCTCGCTACAGCCGGGAAGCCAAATATTGAAATAAAGTGTTTAATTGACTAACTGATAAAATATTAAATTGAAATTAGATAATGTTTTAAAAGGGTTACTCAATTTTTTTTGAAAATTCTCAAAAATATTTTTGCTTGCAAATTTCTTTTACTTAGAAAAATTTCACAAAAATATTTTTACCTTAAATAATTATTCAAACATATTTTTTTGGAAATTTTTCAAATTTTTTTCAAAGTTTTTAACTTAGAAAATTTCTTTCTGCTTGAATTTTACTTAGAAAATTTCAAAGTTTAAAGTTTCTAAAATTATTGCAAATTTTTTTGGTGATATCAAAAATGATCTTCGAATTTTCCAAAGTTATTATCCTTAGACTTGTTGTGATACCCCATTTTTTATGTGATCAAAGGGGGAGAAGAAAAATATTAAGTCTAGGGGGAGGTAGATCAAATTTTTGCACTTTCATGCAAAATTTATTACTCTTGATTTATGTTAGTTTACCCTAGCTTAACTTGGGTTGCTCACATCAAAAAGGGGGAGATTGTTGGAACCCCAAGTTATTTTTGTTGGTGCAACATCCCTCAGGTCAAGGTTGACCTGGTTAACCAAGCTGAGTCTTGGTTTGAGTTTAGATGTTTGACAATAAGATATTTATCGAAGAAGAGTCAAGTAGGTCAAGGTTGACCGGATACTTGACTGGGAAGTCCTAACTGGCAAGTTAGGCAGAAGGAAGTCCTAGTGAGTGAAGCTAGGCAGAAGGAAATCCTAGTGAGTGAAGCTAGGTGAAAGTCCTGGTGAGTGAAGCCAGGTGAAAGTCCTAGTGAGTGAAGCTAGGCAGAAGGAAATCCTAGTGAGTGAAGCTAGGTGAAAGTCCTGGTGAGTGAAGCCAGGTGAAAGTCCTAGTGAGTGAAGCTAGGCAGAAGGAAATCCTAGTGAGTGAAGCTAGGTGAAAGTCCTGGTGAGTGAAGCCAGGTGAAAGTCCTAGTGAGTGAAGCTAGGCAGAAGGAAATCCTAGTGAGTGAAGCTAGGTGAAAGTCTTGGTGAGTGAAGCCAGGTGAAAGTCCTAGTGAGTGAAGCTAGGCAGAAGGAAATCCTAGTGAGTGAAGCTAGGTGAAAGTCCTAGTGAGTGAAGCTAGGTGAAAGTCCTGGTGAGTGAAGCCAGGTGAAAGTCCTAGTGAGTGAAACTAGGCAGATGGAAAACCCTAGTGAGTGAAGCTAGGTGAAAGTCTTGGTGAGTGAAGCCAGGCAAGGAAGGAAATCCAGATGGATCAAGGATGATCGGACATCTGGTGTTGGGAAGTCCAAGTAGGTCAAAGGATTGACTGTATACTTGGCAAGGAAGGAAATCCAGATGGATCAAGGATGATCGGACATCTGGTGTTGGGAAGTCCAAGTAGGTCAAAGGATTGATTGGATACTTGGCAAGGAAGGAAGTCCAGATGGGTCAAGGTTGACCAGACATCTGGTGGAAGTCCAAGTAGGTCAATGGAGTGACCGGATACTTGGCACGACGAGTAAAAGTCCAAGTGGGTCAAAGGGATTGACCGGACACTTGGTGGGGAGTCTTAGCAGGTCAAGGGTGACCGGATGCGAGGCATGATGTACCAACAGTCAAGGTTGACCGGATGTTGGTTAGGGAGGTTTGGGACTTGGTTTTGGGCAAAACCAAGTCGGATCGATCCGTGGATCGATCCGTGGATCGATCGGTGGATCGATCCGCATTCCAATCGAGAAATTCGGATCGATCGTGGATCGATCCAGGTCCCGATCGATCACCGATCGATCGAGGCTGCTTCGCGCGATAGCGCTGGATCGATCCGTGGATCGATCCAGCGCTTAATAAGCGCTCGATCGATCCGTGGATCGATCCAAAGCCTCCCCGATCGATTCGGAACATTCAAATCGATCGGGATCCGACCGTTGCGTCGGGTTTAAAGCCGCAGGCGAGCGTGGTCTTCGGTAGATCTCTTCACGAGCTCTTCTCAGATTCATTCCTGCTCCTCCACAGCTCTCTACAAGCACGTGATCGCCAGTTCTTGAAGGTTCTTGGAGGCTTTCCAAGTCAAGAGGCGGATCTATTGCAAGAGGAAGAAGTTAGGGTTAGGGTTTGTACTCATTGTAAAGCTTGTAAGCTTCTATTTTGTTTCCCTTTCTTTTCTTCTTGTATTGAGAGTGTTGTAGGGCTTCTCCGCCTTTGGTAGTTACCATAAAGGAGTGTTATTCATAGTGGAGGGTGTGTGCGTTGGTGTGGATCCTTGGATTAGTCACCTCTTGTGAGGTGGATACCAAGTAAAATCTTAGTGTTAGCGTGTTTGTGTTTGTTTCTGTATTTTCCGCTGCACATCCAAGAAGAAACAAGCAACGCCAAGCAACGAGCGAACGCGACGAGCTATTCACCCCCCCTCTAGCTACTTTTGGTCCTAACAAGTGGTATCAGAGCAAGGTTGCTCTTCACCGGAATCATCGCCGGAAGGGTCAAGCATATCAAGAAAAGCTAGAGGGTGAAGAAGTTGGAGCAAATTCTTCAAGTTCAAGATTTTATCAAGCTCAACTTCAAGATGCAATTCCAAGATGGACTTGGATTTGACACAAGGGTGGCTCCACCATACACATCCACAAGCTTCGATTCTTGGAAATCAAGAATCGAAACCTTTCTTATGATGGAGATAGAGCAATGGTTTGCTCTAATGGAAGGCTTCGAAGCTCCAACAAACTCCAAGGGCAAGCTTCTAAAGAAAAGCAGATGGAGCTCAGAGCAAATTCAAAGGGGCGAGGCAAATGACAAAGTGACCAAGCTTTTGGTCAACTTATTGCCTAGCCACATCTTGGCTCAAATTGGAGAGTTTGAAGATGCAAAGGAGCTATGGAGCAAATTGGCCAAGCTTCATGAAGAGATCCCCTCCACTGTACAAGATCATGAAGAATCCAGAGGGTGACTCTTTGGAGCAAGACCAAGAGGAGGACTCCGAGGTTGAGAGATGCTCAACCTCCGAAGAAGAGGAAATCCAAGAAGTTTCATCCTCAAGGGAATGAATGAAGGGAACAAGGAGGGAGCATACTCCTTGTTTCATGTTCAAGATGATGAAGCCTCCACCTCTAGGATTGAGGGGGAGCAATCCTTGGTGACGCCGGATCAAGAAGAAGGAGAAGCCTCTACATCCGGGTCAAGTGAAGAAGAAGAAGATGGTGCCACCTCCGAAATTCAAGAAATAGCAAATGGAGGAGCAAGTGCCATCCCTACACAAGAAGGTATAAATGTTTCAATTAAAAATAAAAATCATATCATATGTTTTGAGTGTAGGGAAAGTGGGCACTACAAGAGCAAGTGTCCCAACTTGGCCAAGAAGAGGGGTCAAGTGACGCAAAAGGGCAAGGAGAAGCCCGAGGAGACCATTCCCGGAACAAAGAAGAGCAAGGAGCATATCATATGCTTCTCTTGCAATCAAAAGGGGCATTATCGGAGTCAATGCCCTAAGGGGAAGAAGATGGTCAAGGCTCAAGGAGGAAGCTCAAGTCAAGGGGGAGCCTCTAAGGTAAAAAGGAAGGTAACATTTATTGAGCCTACCCCTTTACATTATGGTAAAAAGCATGATAGTTCAAACTTTTATCATTTTAATGCAATTTACCATAAGAATAGGAAGCATGAGGGCTTTAAGGAAAAGCATGTGGCCCTACATGCCAAAACTACTACATCTAAGGCTAGGAATGTAGGTAAAAGTCTAGGCAAGAACTCTAAGGATTGTAGCTACAAGCCTAGAAACAAAAATGCTCATGAACTTAATGGAAAAACAAAATCTAAGGATTTAATGATAGAAAATCAAGTCTTGAGATCAAGACTTGATAAAATGGAAAAGACCCTAAAAAGGATGGAAAATATCCTAAAAGGGCAAAGTGAGCAAAACCTAGGGCTAGGAAAGTCAAAGCCATCAAATAGCCATAGAGGTTTGGGATACAAACCAAAGGCTAAGAAGGATGTGCCTAGTTATCATAGGGTTCCATATAGTTATGGAACAAACCCTAGGTTTAGTGGTCAAGTCAAGAATACTAGAGAAGTCATCCCTAAGAGTATTTTTGCAACCAAAGTGACTAAGACTTCTAAGAAGTCTAAGAAAGTCACTAACAAGGTCACAAGGGAGGCTATCCCTAGGGTTGACCTAGAAAATGTGACCAAGGCTTCTAAGAAGCCCAACAAGGTCACTAGGAAGGTATCTAGGGAAGTTATCTCTAGTGAGTACCTAGAGCATCCAAGGAGCACCAATAGGTGTTGGGTTCCTAGGAGCATCTTCTCTATCCCATAAATGGGTTAGAGAGTGTCAACTCCAATTAGAAGGGTAGTTAACCCAACTTTGAGGAAATTGACACTCAAGGAGCATTTTCAAGGTTTTTGTTAACCTTTGAAAATGAAATGGAACTATTATTTACTCCTTGAAAGAGTAAAATGTGCCTAGTGGTGAAAATTTGATTTTAATCTTAAAAGGCACATATTGGGAAATTCATAAGAGCTACCAAGTTGGGATTTTGGTATGTTCTTAGAAAATTAAAGGAAATTGAAGCCTTATGTTGAAGTGCTACTCTTGTGGAAAAATGAAATATGCCAACATTTGAGGATATGCTTAATTTCGACTGGCATAAATTAATCAAGGGAATTAGAAATGCCAATTTAGGCTTTGACATTTTCTTGAAGCACTTTAGGGCAATCTAGGTTTAAGTTGTAAGTTTAGCTAAGGTTTTAAGGATACTTAGATAGTTAATCTAGGTATATTTTATTTATGCTAAATCTTGCCATGATTGTTTGCCCATCATATGTCATGACATCATGTCTATTTTTGCGTTCATGTTTTATTATGAAAAATCCAAAAATACCATGTCATGACATTCATACATCATGTAATTATAGGATATTTTCTTTTGAAAATTATTTCTTTTTGATGTATGTCATAACATTATCATGCATTAAGTTTAATTCCTTGTAATTAAGGATAAATGGCATTTAACAACACTTATTAACAAGTGACATCCTAGGTGGATGTCTAATATCTTTGAAATGTCTAGATAGATATGCATGATCCCTAGATTAGGGCAAAACCAAAATCTACATCTCACAAAGACCTATAAGATGACTTGTATGTATTTTAGTGCACATTAGATACAAGTGAGATGTTAGGATGATGAACAAAACTCAAGATGTTGATTTAGTGCATTCTTTTGAGTTTTAGTTTCATCAAAACACATAGATATGTGTTTTCCCATCATTGGGAAAACTAATGTACAAGTCATGTGCATTATGCCCAAGGAACATGGTGGGATATTGGTTTTGAAAAAGTTTTCAAAATGATTTTGGAAAACCTTGGTGAAGGCTATCTTTTGATAGTAATCACCATTGAATAGTTAGACACAAACTTGAAGAAAACACTAAAGTGTTTGCAAGTTTTCAAGTTTGTGTCAATCTTTGAAAAGATGATGTATTTTCATAGAAAACTATTTTTCCTTGATAATATATGCCCTAAACAATGTCTACACGAAATTTCATAATTTTTGGATTTTTGTAGAATTTTCTAGGGGTTTCTGAAGTTGACTGAAATGGAATTTCAGCAACTATCAGAGCTCCGATCGATCCATGGATCGACTGGGAGTGCCTGAATCGATCGGCAATTCACGTGAGCAGAAGCTCGCTGGATCGATCAGCCGATCGATCCAGGTAGTCTGAATCGATCAGTGGATCGATTCAGAAAGGTTCAATCGATTGGAACCCAACTCCAATCGATCCAAGTTGCTGATTTTGGCTGGGAAAGCCTGATTTCAGCACTTTGAACCTATTTTTAGTCTAGGTACTCATTCCAAACCCTTAAAATACATTTGTATACATAAAAAGGGTGTTTTCGTGTTGAAAACAAGGATGGAATGGTAAAGGAAGGCTAAGTTGAAGTTTAGGTTGAGGTTTGTTTCAAATTTTGAACATTTGAACCTCAAAACTTCTAAATCTGGGTTTCCTAAAGGTTTAGGGATTCCAAGTCATTGTTGGTGCAATGACAGAAGTTTCCACCATGTCTTTAGAGGGAGGGACTCTTTAAAGACATGAAAATTATTTTTCATGAACCTTGGAAGGTGGTTAACCTTCTGTTGTGAACTTGCTCAAGGTTGAGCATTTAAACTTGAAATGGGGATAAATGGGGAGTGGATATCCTCATCATTTCAAGTGGGAACTCAAGATGTTAGAAAATGCTCAAGGTTGGGTATTTGTCTACATTGAGGAAGAAGTTAAGGATAAATGAAGGGTATGGGACCTTCATTATTGTGTTGATCACAATGAGTGAAATTGTGATCACGATGAGCAACTCTTCAGGGGGAGAGTCTTCAACAAATGGAGTTGTTGAAGTGTGCCCAAAATTGGAGCATAGGTTTATGTGTGTCCAAAGACGGGTTGATGTGTTTTATTAGTAGGAGGTTGATGTGTGCCAATAGGGGGAGAATGAAAGGAAGTAAGTTAAGTTTTCATTACCTAGAGGGAGTTTGCCCTCTTAGGGGGAGAATGAAAAGCTTAATTTATGGGTTCATTACCTAGTGGCATGAAGAAGGAGGCTATAGGATTAGCCTAACTTACATGTGGGATTGTAAGTGTTATTGTGGTATTGTCAAACATCAAAAAGGGGGAGATTGTTGGTGCAACATCCCTCAGGTCAAGGTTGACCTGGTTAACCAAGCTGAGTCTTGGTTTGGGTTTAGATGTTTGACAATAAGATATTGATCGAAGAAGAGTCAAGTAGGTCAAGGTTGACCGGATACTTGACTGGGAAGTCCTAACTGGCAAGTTAGGCAGAAGGAAGTCCTAGTGAGTGAAGCTAGGCAGAAGGAAATCCTAGTGAGTGAAGCTAGGTGAAAGTCCTGGTGAGTGAAGCCAGGTGAAAGTCCTAGTGAGTGAAGCTAGGCAGAAGGAAATCCTAGTGAGTGAAGCTAGGTGAAAGTCCTGGTGAGTGAAGCCAGGTGAAAGTCCTAGTGAGTGAAGCTAGGCAGAAGGAAATCCTAGTGAGTGAAGCTAGGTGAAAGTCCTGGTGAGTGAAGCCAGGTGAAAGTCCTAGTGAGTGAAGCTAGGCAGAAGGAAATCCTAGTGAGTGAAGCTAGGTGAAAGTCCTAGTGAGTGAAGCTAGGTGAAAGTCCTGGTGAGTGAAGCCAGGTGAAAGTCCTAGTGAGTGAAACTAGGCAGATGGAAAACCCTAGTGAGTGAAGCTAGGTGAAAGTCCTGGTGAGTGAAGCCAGGCAAGGAAGGAAATCCAGATGGATCAAGGATGATCGGACATCTGGTGTTGGGAAGTCCAAGTAGGTCAAAGGATTGACTGTATACTTGGCAAGGAAGGAAATCCAGATGGATCAAGGATGATCGGACATCTGGTGTTGGGAAGTCCAAGTAGGTCAAAGGATTGATTGGATACTTGGCAAGGAAGGAAGTCCAGATGGGTCAAGGTTGACCAGACATCTGGTGGAAGTCCAAGTAGGTCAATGGAGTGACCGGATACTTGGCACGACGAGTAAAAGTCCAAGTGGGTCAAAGGGATTGACCGGACACTTGGTGGGGAGTCTTAGCAGGTCAAGGGAGTGACCAGATGCGAGGCATGATGTACCAACAGGTCAAGGTTGACCGGATGTTGGTTAGGGAGGTTTGGGACTTGGTTTTGGGCAAAACCCGGATCGATCCGTGGATCGATCAGCAGTGGATCGATCGCTGGATCGATCCGCATTCTTCCGAAATGCTCGGATCGATCCGTGGATCGATCGAGGTCTCGATCGATCAGCGGATCGATCGATGCTGCTTCGCGCGATAAGCGCCGGATCGATCCGTGGATCGATCCAGCGCTTCTCGCGAGCATGGTCGGATCGATCCGTGGATCGATCCAAGCCTCCCGATCGATTCGGAACATTCGAATCGATCGGGATCCGACCGCTGGCGTTGAGCCGCAGGCGAGCGTGGTCTTCGGGAATCTCTTCACGAGCTCTTCTCAGATTCATTCCAGCTCCTCCACAGCTCTCTACAAGCACGTGATCGCCAGTTCTTGAAGGTTCTTGGAGGCTTTCCAAGTCAAGAGGCGGATCTATTGCAAGAGGAAGAAGTTAGGGTTAGGGTTTTTACTGCACATCTTGTAAGCTTTTGCTTAACTTGTATTTCCCTTTCTTCTTCTTGTATTGAGAGTGTTGTAGGGCTTCTCCGCCTTTGGTAGTTACCATAAAGGAGTGTTATTCATAGTGGAGGGTGTGTGCGTTGGTGTGGATCCTTGGATTAGTCACCTCTTGTGAGGTGGATACCAAGTAAAATCCTAGTGTTAGCGTGCTTGTGTTTGTTTCTGTATTTTCCGCTGCACATCCAAGAAGCAACAAGCAACGCCAAGCAACGAAGCGCATCGAGCGAACGCGACGAGCTATTCACCCCCCCCCCCCCCCTCTAGCTACTTTTGGTCCTAACAATTTTGATGTGATCAAACAAGTTAAGTTAGGTCTTGTGGTGTTTTGACCCTGTGTCTAAGTGTGCAGGAACTTAGGAGCACAGGAAGTCGAGCGGAAGACGCAGCTGAAGGTGTTGGAATTTTATTCTGTTTAGATTTCCCTGTAAAAAAAAAAATTATACAACAACAGAACTTTTTCTAACAACCTGCATATTCGATCAAACATGTGTTTGATCAATCAAGCAAGTTCTTGAATGATCAAATCACACCTTGATCGAATTATAAGATCACTGGCCTCTTGTGTTGGTATTCAAAATCGATACGCAAAATCGATACAAAGAAAAACAAAACTAGATACACAATGGAATTAAAGAACTAATTGTACCTTTTCTTTGTAGCTAAAGATCTCTTGATCTTCTGAAGTATTCCTCTCCTCTTCTTGGACGTCGTGTGGGTGATGATCTACCAAGAACAAAACCACCCTCCTTCTCTTCTCTTCCAAAACCGCCAGCCACACAAAGGAGTCTCTAGGATGGGGTACCTTATAATCTTCTTCCTTTTCTTCTTCTTCCTCTTCCTTCTCTTCTTCCTCTTCTTGCTTTTCTTCCTCTTCTTCAAGTTCTTCCTCTTCTTCAAGCCGCCGCCCACAAGGAGGAGAAAGAGGGCGCCAAACACAAAGAAGGAGGAGGAGAAGGGGAGCACCGACCCTAGGAGAAGGAGAAGGGGGCCGACCCTTGGTGGAGGTGGCACCGGCCACGAGGAGGAGAAGAAGGGGTTGTGCCATCGGCCCTAGCAAGGGAAGTGTTGGAATGTATACTAAAAGCCTAGCTTTTTGTATAAACATTTATTTAGAAATAAGAATCACATTGGTTAAATGTCTACATTTATATGCTAAGTGTAGTTGTTTAATTAATTTATATTGTAGATAACAAGGTGTGTGATGTCACACATAGAAGATCATGATATTAGTTCATTATAAATTATAAACAGTAGCTCATAACAAAGATGGATAGGAACAAACCATTGGAATAGTCGTAGTGTAATTTGGTATTAGTTTATCTTGACTATAAAATTACACTAGTACACTCTGAGTGTATTGAGTAGGACCATTTAAGGTAATTTCTTTTTATACTGACTGCATAAAAGAACAATACCTTTGTTATTATGAAAGTGTGTGCTCTTAATCCTGATATAATAACAAGCACATATATTTAGTCTTTATTTCTTTAATTTATCAAAGGGTACGATTTAGCTCGATAAATCAATAGGCCCGATAAGTTGGGAAATAATATTACTTATAGTGTGTGTTGATTATAGAAGGAAACTGTGTCCTAGGAATCTAAGTTGATGATGTCTCCAAGAGGAGCTCATAAGGATTGTCATGTAACCCCTGCAGGTGGACTTAGTCCGACATGACAATAAGGTTGAGTGGTACTACTCTTGGAGCTAGATATTAATTAAGTGAGTTGTCAGTAACTCATTTAATTAGTGGGCATTCGATATCTTAAACGCAGGGAGATTAACACACTCATGATAAGAAGGAGCCCATATAGTAATATGGGATTGGTGCAGTAGTTCAATAATAACTCTTTAGTGATATGAGTTATTATTGATGAACTCGAGTTGGGTGTTTGGGGCGAAGACGGGAAGCTCAAGTTCATCGGGAGACAAAAACCAATTCCTCCTCTCGGTTCCTGTCATAGCCTCTTATTTATAAAGTCTTATACCTGCCTAAACCCAACTTCTTACCCACCTTATGGTGGCCAGCCAAGCCTAGTTTGGAGCCCAAGCTAGGGCTAGCCAATCCAAGGTGAGATGGTTTCAATGGGTGGTCGGCCCTAGCTTGAACCCAAGCTTAGGTGGCCAGCCACAATAAAATAAAAGGGATTTTATTTTTGAAATCTTTTCTTATGTGAAAGCCATGATTTAAAAGAGAGTTTTAAAAATTATAAATCTTTCCTTTTATAGTTTCTACAAAGGATTAAGAGAAAGGTTTGATATCTTTCCTTATTTGTAGTTAAAAGGAAGATTTTAATTTTTGAAGAAAATTTTCTTTTTTGTAATCATCCACATATTTTAATAAAGATATTTTAATTTATAAAAGTTTCCTTTTATAATCAACCATGAAGGAAATTTTTTCAAAGAGAAGTTTTATTTTAAAAATTTCCGAAAAAAAATTAGGAAGTTTTAATTTTGTGTTTAAAACTTTCCTTATTTGGAGGATTTAAGGTGACCGGCCAATAGAAACAAGGAAAGGAAATTTTAATTAAATTGTCCTTTCATTGGCAAGGAAATTAAGGAAGTTTTAATTAAATTTTCCTTATTTGCCAAGACCAAGGAATATAAAAGAGAGGGTAGAGGTGCCTCACCTCATAACCTATCATCTATTATTCCTCTCTTCCTTGGTGTGGCCGGCCCTCATCCTCTCCTCCTTTTCTTCTTCTTTGGCTGGCGTCATCAACTCTCTAGGAGACTCTTGGTGGCAGGATTTTGCTTAGAGAAGAAGTAGAGAAAGGAGGCTTTGTTTCTTTGCATCCCTTGGAACTTGGTTGGTGGCCGAAGACCTTCATCTCTAGGAGATTCTTGGTGGCCGAAACTTGCAAGGAGAAGGAGGAGGCTTGGGTGGATTCTCGTGTCGGTAGATCGTCGCCCACATGACGTCCGAGATAAGAAGAGGAATACGACAAAAGATCGTGAGGTCTATAAGCTATAAAAGGTATAACTAGTTATTAGTTTCCACATCATAACTAGTTCATCCTTTTATTTAGATCTTGAAATACCAAACACAAGAGGCTAATGAATCTAGGTTATCGAATTATGTTTTTGATTTTGTGTTTCGTTTGTTTTTCGAACTTGTGATTCGATTGTTCTTTTTTGTTAAACCTAGGGTTACTATAAGGAAATTAAATATTGAATTTCGTTGAAAGCCTTTGTCTAGGAAGTGGTGGATGCTCCCATACCCAAGAAGGCCTAGTGCCTCACCATGTTTAAGCTGGAAGCCGATCTCTGAAATTAATATTTAATTGAATTTGTAACATGGGTGGATTTGGATCAATAATGTTAAGCATCGTTTGCGATCCAAGTCTAAACCACTAAGAATAGATAAGTTGAATTTGGAATCAATAATGTTAAGTTTTGTTTGTGATTCCAAATTTAATTTCTAAAGAACACAATAGGTTGTTAGGAAAGGTTCAGGACTTGTATAAAATTTTTGTACAGGGGAACCGATACGATATTCCGAGTAGCAACCAACAATTGATATCAGAGCTAGGGTTTGCCTCTGTGTGTTTGGTTTTCAGTTTTGTTATGCACATGTCATATATAATTTAGGTAGGATAATAGTAGGATATGCTAACTCTGTGGTTGCAGACTCCAACTATTATGGCTTATGGTTATTGTGTGTGATTGGACCCTTGGACATGTCAAGGGCATTTTATGTGTGTGTATGATTGTATTTATTAAATACAGCAGGAGCTATATTAGCCCTAGGATTTTACTTTTTTGTTCGATCTAGATTTTATGTACATTCCCTTGTGGAATATAGGATCGATAAATGTAAAAAAAAAAAATTGTCGCGGATCGTATCCTTGCAAGGCGTGGTACTATTGGAGAACCATAGGCACAACATAAAAGGAAGCTCGATGGACCCAACGATATGAACCCTAGGGCTGGCAGCACACGGAGGACAGAAATGGAAGAAGCCATAATAATTGGAAAATTAATTTCCATATTTATTGCTTTTATTTACTGTGATGTGTGTGATGTGTACTTGCTAGGTTAAAATTCCTCACCTTAAATAACTAAGTGGGAGAGGGATTTTTAAATAAATTTCACAGTCTCCATTACTGGTTTGTAAGTGATACAACAAGCTTGCGTGTTGGCTCTGAGTGCCTCCCTCCACAACGGATGGGTTTGTTGCGGATCACTAGATCAAACTTCCTTTATGGATGGTTATAAGAAATTATTTAGGAGCGTGCGATCTTCTCCAACTGAAGGGGCATAATCCTATTTAATGGACTAAGTATCAAGTAATGATATACACTTAGACGCATTCAATAGTATCCTCCCCAACAGAGTCACTGCTATTGTTTTGCGTGACCAAAGGAATACCAACTATTAATTTGTCATAAAGCTAGGTGAAACCCCCTCTTACAAATATTTGAATTTGTATACGTCCACACTAACGTGGCATACAAAATGCATGGTGTTTGAGGTAATTTTGTCATAAAGTTAGGTTGACAAAATAAAATGGGTAAAACCTCTTCTTACAAATAAATAAATTTGTATACGTCCACACTAACGTGACATACAAAATTCATGGTGTTTGTGGTAATTTAAGGATGACAAGATAATTAATGGGTAAGACTCTCCTCTTACAAATGTTTAAATTTGTATACGTCCACACTAATGTGGCATGCATAATTCCCGGTGTTGGAAGTGTTGGTGAATTTAAATAATATTGTTTGAGGAATCAATATTATTTTAAATTCAAAGTTTTGACCAAATATTTAATCAAAGACAGACCAACTATTACTTTTATTTGTCATAAAGACAGGTTGACGAGACAATAAAATTAATGGATAAAATCTCCTATTAAAGTTTAAATTTGTATACGTCCACACTAACGTGACATACAAAATTCACGGAGATTTTGAGATGTTGGTCTTGACCTAATATTTTTGTGATTCTTAAGATTTCAAGTGTTTGTCAATCCCCTAGCTGTTATACTATAGAATAGACTTAGTAGTCCCAATTATGATTGGAAACAAAACTTGGACTCTAAGATGGGCTGCCCTCTCATAAATAAGAACAATAAAAGTGTATTTTATTCATTAGTTGTTGAAACATATTTAGTGGTGTTATCTACCGGTACCTGGTGTGTAGATACGGGAGCCACTGATCATGTCTACAATTCATTACAGGGGTTCCAGGAAACCTGACAACTATATAAAAGGGAAAATACCGTCTACATGGGCATCGCTGCAAAAGTAGCAGTTGTTGCAGTGGGAGATGTTTATCCTTTGAAAGGAATAAAACATTGATTGTCCTTACGTACCAAGTTTTAGAAAGAACTTGATTTCGGTTTCTAAAACTATTTAAAGATAGATATTCTCTCTATTTTGATAACAAAGTTGTTATCAAGAAAAATAGGAAAATTATCAGTTCTGGTACGTTGGTTGGCAATTTATAATCCAATAACTCCCACGATGCAACAAATGGAAATTAATAACATATCTTCTAACTCTAATAAGAGAAAGCAACCTTCGGAAATGAACCAATCATATCTTTGGCATCTAAGGCTAGGTTATATTAACTTGAGTAGGATTCATTGGTAGCCGATAAACTTTTGGGTTCATTAGTAGTGGAAAACTTTCCAACCTGTGAGTCTTACTTGGAAGGAAAAATAACCAAGAATCTTTTTAAGTTTAAGGGGTAAGGAGTCAAAGATGTGTTGGAATTGGTTCATTTTGATTTGTGTGGATCTTTGACTATCCAGGCAAGAGGTGGTTTCAAATATTTCGTCTCTTTTATAAACGACTATTTGAGATACGGGTACATTTACTTGATGCACCACAAATCTAAGTGCTTTGATAAGTTCAAAAGAGTACAAGGCTGATGTGGAGAAACGTCAAGGTAAAAGTATCAAGACACTACGGTGAAATCGTAGTGGCGAGTACCTCTTAGGAGAGTTTAGGAGTCACTTATCAAAAGGCGGGATTCAATCTCAACTGACTGCACCTGGTATACCCCAATAGAATTGTGTAGTAGAACGAAAGAATATGACTCTTATAGAAATAGTTAGATCAATGATGAGTTATTCAAAATTACCAAATTAGTTTTTGGGATATACTCTAGAAACAAAAATGAACATAGTACCTTTTAAGTCAGAATCTTCTACTCCCATAGAATTGTAGAATGGGCGTAAGCCTAGTTTGAAGCATATTCAGATTTGGGGTAGTCCAGCACATGTGCTGAAGGGAAACACTGATAAGTTGGACAAGAGTTCACTTATTTGTGGGTTATCCTAGAAAATAAAAGGAGGTTTATAGTCCTAAAAATCAGAAGGTCATTGATGCCCGATTTTAGAAGAGGACTATGTTATGAACCACAATCCCATAAGTAAAATTGTTCTTAAGGAAATTAGAGAAGACACGTTTAAACTAGTACCAACTATACAAGATGTGATACCACAAGAAACTGTAACACGTGTCACAAATGGTGCACAATTATAGACAGTACCTCGTCGTAGTGGGAGGGTTGTTAGGCAACCTAAAAGATTCATGTTTTGGGAGAGTCTTTGGACTTGATCCCTGGTGAACATGAACAAGATCCCCCGGACATATGACGAAGCACTCCAAGATAAAGATGCAGCATCTTGGCAAAGTGCAATGAACTCTGAAATAGAATCTATGTATTCTAATCAGGTTCGGGAGCTTGTAGAACCACCAAATGATGTAAAAGTCATTGGGTGTAAATAGGTCTACAATAGAAAAAGAGGGACAGACGGGAAGGTGGAAACTTTCAAAACAAGGCTTGTTGAAAAAGAAAACCTTTTTCACTAATAGTCATGCTTAAGTCTATCCGGATTCTTTTATCTATTGCTGCTCATATGGATTATGAGACTTGGCAAATGGTTGTCAAGACAGTTTTCCTTAATGGAAGTCTTGAAGAAAACATCCATATAAAGCAACCAGAGGGGTTTATTGCAAAGGGATAAGAGCATCTAGTATGTAAGCTCAATCGGTCAATTTATGGACTGAAGCAAAGCTTCAAGGTCTTGGAATATCCGGTTTAATGAAGTAATCCAGACCTATAGATTTATTCAGTGTCCGGATGAATCTTGTGTATACAAGAAGTGTGATGGAAACGTGGTGATATTTCTTGTACTATATGTAGATGACATTTTTGATAGTTGGAAACAATATCAAAGTGTTGTCGGAAGTAAGAGAATGGTTATCTAAGCAATTCGATATGAAGGACTTGGGAAAATATGCACATATTCTTGGGATCAAAGTAATAAGGGATCGCAAGAAAAGAATATTGTGCTTATCCCAAGCTTCATATATCGATACGATCTTACTCCAAGAAAGGTTTTCTACCTTTTAGGCATGGAGTATCTTTATCTAAAGAGATGTATCTGAAGACATCAAAAGAGATAGAAGAAATGAAGACAGTTCCTTATGCCGCAGCAGAAGGAAGCCTAATGTATGTACGAGACCAGATATCTGTTTTGCCGTGGGCATGGTTAGCAGATATCAAAGTAATCCAGGACAGGGACATTGGACTACTGTAAAGCATATATTAGAGTACCTGAGAATGACTGGAGATTATATGTTGGTTTACCAAGAAAATGATTTGCTCCCTGTGGGTTACACGGATTCAGAATTCCAATCTGATAGGGACAATAGTAAGTCAACCTCAGGGTTTTGTGTTTACTTTAGGAGGTGAAGCCATAACTATGGAGGAGTGTTAAGCATAGGTGCTTTTTCAGACTCCACTATGGAAGCTGAGTATATGGTAGCCTCTGAGGCAGCCATAGAAGCTATATGGCTCAGAAACTTCATGATGGACTTAGATAAGATTCCTGGTTTATCGAAAATTATCACAGTGTATTGTGGTAATAAGTGGTGCAGTAGCAAACTCGAAGGAACCACGAGCCCATAAGGTAAGTAAACACATAGAGCGCAAGTACCACCCAATACGAGACATCGTATAATGAGGAAAAGTTGTTGTCACCTAGATTACATCATATGATAACCTGGAAGATCCTTGCACTAAGGCCCTTAAGGCAAGAGCTTTTGATGGGCATGTTGAGGGGTTGAGAATAAGATGTATGGAAGAATGAATGGCAGCATAGTCTTTTAGCATAAGTGGGAGATTGTTGGAATGTATACTAAAAGTCTAGCTTTTGTATAAACATTTATTTTGAAATAAGAATCACATTGGTCAAATATCTACATTTATATGCTAAGTGTAGTTGTTTAATTAATTTATATTGTAGATAACATGGTATGTGGTGTCACACATAGAAGATCATGATATCAGTTCATTATAAATTATAAACAGTAGCTCACGACTAAGATGGATAGGAACAAACCATTGGAATAGTCGTAGTGTAATTTGGTATTAGTTTATCTTGACTATAAAATTACACTAGTATACTCTGAGTGTATTGAGTAGGACCATTTAAGGTAATTTCTTTTTATACTGACTGCATAAAAGAACAATACCTTTGTTATTATGGAAGTGTGTGCTCTTAATCCTGATATAATAACAAGCACATATATTTAGTATTTATTTCTTTAATTTATCAAAGGATGTGATTTAGCTCGATAAATCAATAGGTCTGATAAGTTGGAAAATAATATTACTTATAGTGTGTGTTGTTGATTATAGAAGGAAACTGTGTCCTAGGAATTTAGGTTGATGATGTCCCCAAGAGGAGCTCATAAAGATTGTCATATAAACCCTGCAGGTGAACTTAGTCCGACATGACAATAAGGTTGAGTGGTACTACTCCTGGAGCTAGATATTAATTAAGTGAGTTGTCAGTAACTCATTTAATTAGTGGGCATTCGATATCTTAAACACAAGGAGATTAACAAACTCATGATAAGAAGGAGCCCATATAGTAATATAGGATTGGTGCGGTAGTTCAATAATAACTCTTTAGTGGTATGAGTTATTATTGATGAACTCGAGTTGGGTGTTCAGGGCGAACACGGGAAGCTCAAGTTCATCGGGAGACCAAAACTAATTACTCCTCTCGGTCCCTGTCGTAGCCTCTTATTTATAAAGTCTTATACCCACCTAAACCCAACTTTTTACCCACCTTAAGGTGGCCGGCCAAGCCTAGCTTGGAGCCCAAGCTAGGGCCGGCAAAACCAAGGTGAGATGGTTTCAATGGGTGGCCAACCCTAGCTTGAACCTAAGCTTAGGTGGCCAGCCACAATAAAATAAAAGGGATTTTATTTTTAAAATATTTTCTTATGTGGAAGCCATGATTTAAAAGAGAGTTTTAAAAATTATAAATCTTTCCTTTTATAGTTTCTACAAAGGATTAAGAGAAAGGTTTGATATCTTTCCTTATTTGTAGTTAAAAAGAAGATTTTAATTTTTGAAGAAAACTTTTTTTTTGTAATCATCCACATATTTTAATAAAGAGATTTTAATTTATAAAAACTTCCTTTTATAACCAACCATGAAGGGAATTTTTTAAAAGAGAAATTTTATTTTAAAAATATTTGAAAAAAAATTATGAAGTTTTAATTTTGTGTTTAAAACTTTCCTTATTTGGAGGATTTAAGGTGGCCGGCTAATAGAAACAAGAAAAGGAAATTTTAATTAAATTTTCCTTTCATTGGCAAGGAAATTAAGGAAGTTTTAATTAAACTTTCCTTATTTGCCAAGACCAAGGAATATAAAAGAGAGGGTAGAGGTGCCTCACCTCATAACCTATCATCTATTATTCCTCTCTTCCTTGGTGTGGGCGGCCCTCATCCTCTCCTCCTTTTCTTCTTCTTTGGCCGACGACATCAACTCTCTAGGAGACTCTTGGTGGCCGGATTTTGCTTAGAGAAGAAGTAGAGAAAGGAGACTTTGTTTCTTTGCATCCCTTGGAGCTTGGTTGGTGGTCGAAGACCTTCATCTCTAGGAGATTCTTGGTGGTCAAAACTTGCAAGTAGAAGAAGGAGGCTTGGGTGGATTCTCATCTTAGTAGATCGTCGCCCACATGACGTCTGAGATAAGAAGAGGAATACGACAGAAGATTGTGAGGTCTATAAGCTATAGAAGGTATAACTAGTTATTAGTTTCCGCATCATAACTAGTTCATCCTTTTATTTAGATCTTGAAATACCAAACATAAGAGGCTAATGAATCTAGGTTATCGAATTATGTTTTCAATTTTGAGTTTCTTTTGTTTTTCGAACTAGTGATTCGATTGTTCTTTTTGGTTAAACCTAGGGTTACTATAAGGAAATTAAATATTGAATTTCATTGAAAGTCTTTCTCTTGGAAGTGGTGGATGCTCCCATACCCAAGAAGGCCTAGTGTCTTGTCATGTTTAACCTGGAAGCCGATCTCTAAAATTAATATTTAATTAAATTTGTAACATGGGTGGATTTGGATCAATAATGTTAAACATCGTTTGCGATCCAAGTCTAAACCACTAAGAACAGATAAGTTGAATTTAGAATCAATAATGTTAAATTCTGTTTATGATTCCAAATTTAATTTCTAAAGAACACAATAGGTTGTTAGGAAAGGTTCAGGACTTGTACAAAATTTTTATACAGGGGAACCGGTACCATATTCCGAGTAGCAACCAACAGGAAGAGGGGCGGCAACCACAAGGAGAGAATGGAAATAATTAGAAGATTAGGTTTTAGGGGTCACATCCTACTCCTTTTTATAGACTTGCTGTCAGTTACAAGGAAAGAAAAATTAACAAAATTTTGTTTAGAAAATATCTAAACAAACTATGTTAAACCAAACCAAGTTAAGTTAGACCAAACTAAGTTAAGTTAAACCAAACCAAGTTAAGTTAAACCAAACCAAGTTAAACCAAACTCGGTTATGGATAGGTGGATGTGAGGCTTTATATATAGAGGCTACAATAGGAATCTAGAGGAGGAATTGGTTTAGGTCTCCCGATGGACTTGGGTTTCTCGTGTTCGCCCCGACACCCAACTCAAGTCCATCAATAATAACTCATACCACTAAAGGTTTATTATTGAACTACCGCACCAATCTCATATTACAATATGGGCTCCTTCTTATTATGATGCGTTAATCTCCCCATGTTTAAGATATCGTATGCCGGTTAATTAACTCAGTTAATTAACATCTGAGTCTAAGAGTAGTACCACTCAACTTTATTATCATGTCAGACTAAGTCCACCTGTAGGGTTTATATGATAATCCTATAAGCTCCTCAAGGGGACATCATCAGCCTAAATAATTAGGACACAGATTCCTTCTATAATCAACAACACACCATATAAATAATACTATCTCCCAACTCATCGGGTCTATTGATTTAACGAATAAATCTCACCCATAGATAAGTTAAAGAAATAAATACTAAGTATACGTGCTTGTTATTATATAGGGATTAAGAGAACGCACATCCATAATAACAGAGGTTATGTTCTTTTATATAGTCAGTATAAATCGAACAACCTCAAATGGTCCTGCTCAATACACACATAGTGTACTAGTGTAATTTTATAGTCAAGATAAACTAATACCAAATTACACTACAATCGTTCCAATGGTTTGTCCCTATCCAACTTGGTTGTGAGCTACTATTTATATTTATAAGGAACCGATAACATGATCTTCTGTGTGGCACCACACACAATGTTATCTATAATATAAATTAAATGGACAACTGCATCGATATATATATATATTGTTGGATCGTGAAACGTCGATAGAGGGGGGGGGGGTGAATATCGATTCAAAAAACAACGAGTATAAACGCAGCAGAAAAAGAAAATTGAAAACAGTGGATTTACTTCGTTCGGAGCCTGTGACGACTCCTACTCGAAGGCCCGTACTCCGTGAGTACTTTCGTTGGGCAATTCACTAGCAATTCGAAATATAGATTACAAGTTAAGTACAATATTGCTAATAAGGAAAAATTACCGACAATAAAAAGACTTAGAACAGAAAGGAAAAGCTTGTCGGAGATCGCAGCGCAGCAGGAGCACAAGGAAGCAGATTCTTCGTTATGAGAGTTGTTTCCTTGAAGCTTGCTCACCCCCTCCTTTTATAGCCCTTTGGAGGGGTCTCCAGAGCTTATCAGATCCCAAAAATTCGGATCAGATGAGGAGAGTTCGAATCTGGCTGATCGGAGTCGTCTCCAACTACTTATTTGACACAGTCATCTTCCGAAGGTCATAACTTTTGACTTCGAACTCAGAATCAAGCTCTGTCAGTTGCTACGCGTGCAGAATTTGAAGCTTTACATTTGTATCTACAAAATAGAGTTATAAAAATATATGTATAAACATTTTATAAAGATTTATGAGTTAGGTCCTGTCTTCCCAAGACCAGAACCTAGTCAGGGTCTCAAATTAGGGATCCAAAATGGACCTAAACTGGACTGACGCCTACTGCCCCATAACTGGGATGCATCCTCACAGTCACTCTCCTCCAGTGACTTACCTTTATTTACCTGCAAGACGTTCGGTCAGCCCTTCGACCCGTCTGGACTTTGTGCCAGCTATCCGGTCAGCCCGTCGACCTAACTGGACTTCGTGCCAAGCATCCGGTCAGCCCGTCGACCCGCTTGGACTTCGTGCCAGCTATCTGGTAAGCCCATCGACCTAGTTGGACTTCTCGCCAAGCGTCCGGTCAGCCCGTCGACCTGTTTGGACTTAGCCTGCATACTCGATCAAAGCATTAGATAACGACAAACCTAACTTAACCTATTTGTCATTCATCAAAACCTGGGTTAAATCATTAGTATTTTTTTAAAATTAAATTGAGGTAGAATTTTCTAAAGAGACTTTAAAGAAAAAAATAATACTTAAGGAGATTAAAAAAATAAACCTCCCCTTGAATTTGATACTCCTTTAATTTATTACTCTCCCTTAACATAATGCTAAGGTTTGGGTGTGTTAAATTTTAAAGCCCTAACACATTTTTCTACCTAAGTGTTCTAGGGGATTTAGTAACACATAATTATCTCTGTATCCTTGGTATAATTGTTTATTTGAGTTTGATTAATAATTAATTTTAGATTCAGGCGTTTAAGCTTTAGTTTAAGATTAAATAAGATAAGATTTTATTAATTCAATTATCAATAATTTATTGATTAGTTTTTTTACTTGATTTAATAATTTAATACTTAGTGAAATAATTTAAATTTCATATTAATTGATTGAGTTGGTCACTGAAAGTGTTAGTTATAATTATTATTTTTTTTATTTACTTCCTTTTAAGTAGGATTAATTTAGTTTGAGGTTAGCATGAGGTTAAAGTTATTAAACACAATTAAGTAAGGTTTAATTCAAGTCAATTTTAGTTCTCAACTAAAGTTAGACTTAAACAATTAAGTTATACATAATTAGGTATAAAGTTTAAGTTAATGGAATTTAAGTTTTTAAGATAGGTGTCTAAGTTTTAAATGAATTTAGAAGATTTTTATTATTATTATTATTGTTATTATTATAATTAATATTTATTATTATTAATTTTTTTTAAGGGATTTCTACCGGGATTTCTAAAACGGTGTTTAAAAGGGATTTAAAATGATTTTTATAATATGTTTCATGACAATTAACATACGTTTGATTCAGTTTTGACAATTAACCAGGTTAGGTAGTTAATTTAAGTTTAATTTAAAGTTTAAGTTAAAATTTTTAATTGTAATTTCAATATTAAGTTTTAATTTTCAGTTAAGTTAAATTAAGTTTAAAACTAATTTTAAGATTAAAATAATGCTTAAGATTAAAAATAAGTTTAAAGTCTAAATACTAATTTTTAATGAGAAAATAATCTATAAAAATAAATTTATTATTATTATTATTATTATTTTTAAAAGTTAACAAAATTTTATTAAAGTGAAAAATAATATTTAATATAATTTTATAAAATGATTTTTAAAAATTTTTAAAAGAATATTTAAAAGAATTTTAAAATGATTCTTTAAAAGTTTTTAAAAGAATTTTTAAAATGATTTTTTTTGAGTTTATAAGATAATTTCTAAAATGATTTTTTAAAGTTTTTAAAATAATTTTCAAAAGATTTTTTTTTAAAAGTTTTCAAAATAATTTTTAAAAGAATTTTTAAAATGATTTTTCAAAAGTTTTTAAAATAATTTTTAAAAGATTTTTAAAATAAGTTTTTTTTTAAAGTTTTTAAAACGATTTTTTAAAGTTTTTAAAATAATTTTTAAAAGATTTTTTTTTAAAATGATTTTTTTTCAAAAGTTTTTAAAATAATTTTTAAAAGAATTTTTAAAAGAATTTTTAAAATGATTATTTAAAAGTTTTTAAAATAATTTTTAAAAGATTTTTAAAATGATTTTTTTTTAAAAGTTTTTAAAATAATTTTTAAAAGAATTTTTTAAATGATTTTTTAAATGATTTTTTAAAGTTTTTTACAATATTTTTTTTAAAAAAAGATTTTTTAAAATGATTTTTTTAAAAAATAATTTTTAAACGATTTTTTAAAATAAGTTTTTAAAATAATTTATAAAAGAATTTGTAAAATGTAAAATGATTTTTTTTTTAATTTTTAAAATAATTTTTAAAAGTTTTTAGAGAATTTTTTAAATAGTTTTAAAATAATTTATTAAAGAATTTTAAATGTAATTTTTAAAACAAATTTTTAAAGAATTTTTTAAAATGAATTTTTAAAACAAATTTAAAGAATTTTTTAAATAATTTTTAAAGAATTTTTTAATATAATTTTTAAAGAATTTTTGAAATTATTTTTTAAAAGTTTTTAAAATAATTTTTTTTTAAAAAGTTTTTAAAAGAATTTTTAAAAGTTTTTAGAGTATTTTTAAAATAGTTTTTAAAGAATTTTTAATATAGTTTTTAAAGAATTTTTAAAATAGTCTTTAAAGATTTTTGAAATTTGTTTTTAAAGAATTTTTAAAATATTTAAAGAATTTTTATTATAGTTTTTTAAAGAATTTTTAAAATTAGTTTTTAAAGAATTTTTAAAATAGTTTTTAAAGAATTTTTAAAATAGTTTTTTAAAGAATTTTTATAAAATAGTTTTTAAAGAATTTTCAAAATAGTTTTTAAAGAATTTTTAAAATAGTTTTTATAGAATTTATAAAATAGTTTTTTAAAGAATTTTTAAAATTGTTTTTAAGGAATTTTTAAAATTGTTTTAAAAGAATTTTTTAAAATAGTTTTTTTTAAAGAATTTTTAAAATAGTTTTTTTTAAAGAATTTTTAAAATAGTTTTTAAAGAATTTTTAAAATAGTTTTAAAAGAATTTTCAAAAAAGTTTTTTAAAGAATTTTCAAAATAATGTTTAAAGAATTTGTAAAATAGTTTTTAAAGAATTTTTAAAATATTTTTTAAAGAATTTTTAAAATAGTTTTTTTTAAGAATTTTTAAAATAGTTTTTTTTAAAGAAATTTTAAAATAGTTTTTTAATGAATTTTCAAAATTGTTTTAAAAGAATTTTTTAAATAGTTTTTAAAGAATTTTTTAAAATAGTTTTTTAAAGAATATTTAAAATAATTTTTAATAGAGTTTTTTAGTTAAAAAAGATTTAAGTTTAATTTTTAAAGTAAATTTTTAAGTTAAAAAATTAAAGTAAAATTTTTAAGTTAAATTAATTTTAATGTAAAATTTTTATGTTAAAAAGAATTTTAATTTTAATTTTAAAATGTTAATTTAATTTAATTGATTTAATTTAATTTATTTTAATTTAATCAATTTAATTAATTTCATTTAGGTCCTTAGTCATCTCACCCGATCTATGTTTTCAATCAGGGAATCTTATAATTTTGTGAGATGAATTAGATTCAATTTTAGGGTATGTTTTTAACTTGTGTTAGATTCAGGTTTAGTTTTGGGTTCAACAAATAAGCGTTCTTTGGATAAACTTCTGGGCTATGGTGAGTCACTTGGACATCATTAAAGTAACCATGCCTTCGAGGTTTTCCAAATAGTCCTATCCACTGGACTTAGTACAAAACCTTGGTTTAACTGGTTAGGATCCATAAAGGGTAGCTTCGGTCAGTTCCACTTAGCCAAATGCACCAGGTCGAAGCCATATCTTCCTAGACATGCATAGACTAAGCTTCCCTAACGTACTATCATCCAAAATTTCACCAGTACCATTTTTCAAGTTAAACTTGAACCCTTTTTAACTAGTCATAATTACCCTGTCGGGTAGGTTGGTTAGGGTTACCCTATCGGGCAGGTTAGTTTTGGAGGTGCCTGCTATTCTGGAGCCTCCCTCTAAATTATTGATTTTATGATTTTTTTAAATACAATTTAGTCTAAATGTTTAATTTATAATTTAGATTTAAGTTTTTAATTTTGAATTAATTAAATTGATCAAATTATCCTTCTTTAAGAGAGTGTATTTAATATTTAAATTTTCTTTCAATTTTAATTTTATTAAGTTAATTGAATTGTCTTTATTTAATGGATTCGAATGAGTTTTTATTAATTTTTAAATTTGAATTAATTAAATTATATTTCTTTAAAGGTTTATCTTTTAATCTTTTATTAACCGTTAATTTTAAAATTTTCAGATTATCTTTGTTTAATATGTTATCTTTAACATTTAATTTTAAATTTGTTAAATTTATTTTTGATTTTATCATAGTGTTTGAGTTTATCCTTATATTTTCTTTACCTTTTAAGTTGATATAATTAGTGGAATTTATTAGATAAGTTTTATCTTTAATATTTAATTTTTTTTAATTAGATTATCTGAGTTTGAATAAGACTTTCTAGATTAATATTGTCTAGATTAAATAATTTATTAACTTTATCTAGATCAATATTGTCCTTGTCATCTTTTTTGTTTGAATTTTCAAATTTTTTTAGGTTTAAATTCGAATTTTTAGATTTATTAATTATTTTCATATTTTCTGCATTTTCTAAATTAATTATATTTATTTTATCAGAAAATATCCTAGGGGTATTTTCTGTATTTTCTGAATTAATTATATTTGTTTTATCAGAAAATATCCTAGGGGTATTTTTGCAAGTATTGTCAAGTACTCTATTTTCACATATACTTTCAGACATATCCATATTAATATGCACATATTTTAAACTACTACTAGCAAGGGTGTTTTGGTAAATATTACTAACCTTGTGTAACGACCCACCTTCTACACTACTACTACTCTCTAAAGGTGGACGCTACTTAACTACTTAACCGGTGTGATTAAAAACCACATGGAAACTCTACCGAAAAATTTCGGCAGAATCTCCCCTGTACCGGTGACCTTAAACTGATATACAAATACTGTATACATCAGCCACAGGCGGCTGGAACATATATTAGACAACCACGCAGTTTATATATATGAAAAATAATCAAAATACTGAAAGAAGTAACTCTATCAATGCATGATAAAAACACTCCAATGAAAATAACCTATACAAATTCTAAATTCTTTTAACAATTCAACGGAAGCAATCTTAATAATTTTTTTAAAGCTAAGTCCCAAGGTCTCTCCATAGTCCTGACATCACACACCGTCACAGCATCTCCTTGTCGCCTTCCTTTCATACTTTATCTTTTCCTTTATCTGCAGTAGGAGAAAGTGCAGTCTATAAGCATAAAGCTTAGTGAGCGCTATCTAACTCACAAAAACTCGATATGCATGTATACAAATAAAAACATGCTAAAACTGAATGCTAATATGTAAAGCTACTCATGCTCATAAATAGCAAAGAAATCAACTAACAGAAGACATCATACTATCTGATTTACTAAACATGTGTAGCTAATCATGCTCATAAGCTAATAAAGAAAGCAAACTAACTGGAATGCTAACATATTAAGCAAAACATGCTCATCAACTAGCAAATAAATAACATGTAAGAAACTAAACATGTAAAAGTTGCTAGCATAAAAGAAAGCTAAACTTGCTGATCTTTAAAACAAAGTGAAACTTACTTCTTTTACTCTAAACTTATTCTTTTATTTCACTTGTTTAAAATTTATACTTTAATACTTGAAAATAATAATCAACTTCTCTTGGGCCCAGGCATAGTACCATTTTATGCGCGTTCCCTAATAGGTTGGGGTAGCGAGCCGTCAATCCTAAAAGAGCAGACCTTGGTCTACCAGGGCCAAGACTTTGGAATTGGACACCTGGATTTGTTTAACGACAACCTTGGAAGTCGGGTACTAGCCTCTTCTTAAAAGTAAAATACTTATTATCTTAATTACTTCTTTAAATGCCTTAGCATATTAATAAGCACCTTGTGTGCTAAAATCCCTGAAGTCTTGACTTTGGGATCTACTTAAGGCCTTGACCTTTTTCTTTCTTTTCTTTACTCATACTTCTCATACTCCTTGATTAAAGCTTATTAAAATCCTGTAGATATATCTATCAAGTGTAGAATTACAACCAACCAAGCATGCTATATAAAAATAACATAAGGAAAACAGATCTGAACTCTCTAAGCATGTTATAAAACAAAGCAAAGGAAAGCAAATCTGAACTTACTAATCATGCTATAAAATAAAGCAAAAGAAAGCAACTTTGAACTTACTAATCATGCTTTAAAATAGTACAAAAGAAAGCAACTTTAAGCTTCCTAGACATGCTGTAAAATAGGGCAAAAGAATGCAACTTAAAACTAGAAAATCTGTTCATGTACATCTAAAACTAAACTTGACATGAAACAAATTCTAAAGAAATAAAATACTGCTCAATTTATGAAATCTGCTCGTGCATATACTTATCAAAATCTGTATAAGTGAACAGTTGATAGCAAGGGAAGATACACGAGCAGTATACTTATAGGTGAATAGTTGATAATAAGATTGCACGAGCAGTATAGTATACTCAAACTTGAGCAGTATACGGATTCTAAACTATTCATGTGCATCTCAAAGCAAGGGAAAAACTAAGCTATAATGTAGAATTCTGCATTCAATGGAACAACTAAAAACTACACTTAAAAGGAATGCATTGTTTTAAGCTCCCAAGGAACTGTTTGTTGTTCTCATAAAAATCTGTATTTGCTAAGGTAAAAGACACATCTAATTCTGCACCCATTGCATGGCACGAACCCAAATCCGAATGGCAAGCTTAAGGAATTGTTTATACCCATCTTTCCTAACACCTAACAGGTTGGCACAGCAAGATTACAAACCCAGCTTACTCAACAATGAGGTGATTTCATATTCACCCTAGAATATTCAGAATTAATAGTCATGGTAGCAACTAACACCATACAACCCGAAATCTCTAATCATGCTTCATCAGATTGACACAAAACAAGTAACGTTATGAATATGTTCTACGGTCCCTAACATCAACCAAAATTCGAAACTAGCATAAGCAGATTCCTCTCGGAACCGTGGCACAGTAAAAAAAAACTGAAACAAGGGAAACAAATCTCGGAGCTATCCTACTGCAGGTGAGTAGCAACTCACCTCGCTGTTCTTGGACTTACAACCGGAAAAGAGAACTCTAAAGCTTCTAGGGTTCGGAGAAGGTGAAGATCTCAGCGATCCCTTCCTTTCCGCGTGTTCTCCTTGACGAGGAGAGCTCGGATCCGCAAGATTCGCCGGAAGAAGCCTTCGCCGGCCGCTGGAGAGAAGCTCCGCCGCCTCTTTCGCCCGAGCAGAAATCGCGACGCCGCGCAGAAGAGGAGAGGAAACGGGATTTAGGGTTCGGGGAAAAACACTTAACCCTTTATAACCTAGGTTTTATTTTTGCCCTTTACAATAACTTAAATAAATCTCGCTACATACTTAGTTAACAAATCACGCGCAGCCCAGTTGGTTGGCTGCGTTCGGTTAAGTCGAGTTCGGCCGGAGGTCTTGGGTTCGAGACTCAACTTCCACGTTTTTTTGTCCAAACTTCTTTCTTTTTGTAAACCTACTAAACGACCTCCAAAAATTACGTAAAAATACTCTAAAAATTCCTAAAAATCTCTAGAATATTTTAAAAGCATTTCCAAATATTTTTATGGACTTTTAAAACTTGAAATAGGGAAAATTGGGTCGTTACACCTTGAGCGCAACCCCTAATTCAGCAGGCTTCTCCGTTGGATCTGACTCGAGTTTGGATTCGATTTTGGCTTGATCGTCTGCCTCCAACTACTTCTCGTGAAGCTTGATCAACTGGGTCCAAAGCTCACACGCATTCTTGCACTTTTCTAGTCTGCATAAAACATTGTTAGGTAAAACACTACAAATAATTTTACTTATATTTTTGTTCAGTTCCGAGTCCTGAGAGGGTTTTCTCAATATTAGCACATAATCGAAATCTAAGCTTCCTAAGAAGCATTCCATTAATCGCTTCCAGTAGTTGAAATCTTGATCGTATGGTGGTGGTTCGTGAGGGTTCTGTCCTTCTAGAAGTGTCATTGAATGCTGAAGATGGAAAACTAAAAAGTGGTGCCAAGACTTGGTCTTGGATTAGCAGTGCGGGAAGAAAGAATAGTAATGAAAAAAAA
This sequence comes from Zingiber officinale, assembly GCF_018446385.1. Lineage (NCBI taxonomy): Eukaryota > Viridiplantae > Streptophyta > Magnoliopsida > Zingiberales > Zingiberaceae > Zingiber > Zingiber officinale. Next base: position 71,055,043 of record NC_055993.1, read on the forward strand.
GCTAAATCGGTGTTGCACCAATTTAGTTTAAATTACGAAATTTTTTTTTAAAACGGTAATAATACCAATTTGGAGTTATGCGAAAAACTGAAAGCCGAAAAAAAATTAAAAGAAATGTTTCTCCCCTTGTCTGATTGGTGGTTGCACCAAATCAGAGCGGTACCTGCTTTGATACCACTTGTTGGATCGTGAAACGTCGATAGAGGGGGGGGTGAATATTGATTCGAAAAATAACGAGTATAAACGCAGCGGAATAAGAAAATTGAACACAGTGGATTTACTTCGTTCGGAGCCTGTGACGACTCCTAATCGAAGGCCCGTACTCCGTGAGTACTTTCGTTGGGCAATTCACCAGAAATTCAAAATATAGATTACAAGTTAAGTACAATATTGCTAATAAGGAAAAATTACCGATAATAAAAAGACTTAGAACAGAAAGGAAAAGCTTATCGGAGATCGCAGCGCAGCAGGAGCACAAGGAAGCAGATTCTTCGTTCTGAGAGTTGTTTCCTTGAAGCTTGCTCACCCCCTCCTTTTATAGCCCTTTGGAGGGGTCTCCAGAGCTTATCAGATCCAAAAATTCGGATCAGATGAGGAGAGTTCGAATCTGGCTGATCGTAGTCGTCTCCAACTACTTGTTTGACACAGTCATCTTCCGAAGGTCATAACTTTTGACTCCGAACTTGGAATCAAGCTCTGTCAGTTGCTACGCGTGCAAAATTTGAAGGTCTACATTTGTATCTACAAAATAGAGTTAGAAAAATATATGTATAGACATTTTATATAGATTTATGAGTTAGGTCCTATCTTCCCGAGACCAGAACCTAGTCAGGGTCTCAATTTAGGGATCCAAAATGGACCTAAACTGGACCAACGCCTACTGTCCCTTAACTGGGATGCGTCCTCACAGTCACTCTCCTCCAGTGACTTATCTTTACTTACCTGCCAGACGTTCGGTCAGCCCTTCGACCTGTCTGGACTTTGTGCCAGCTATCCGGGCAGCCCGTCGACCTAGCTGGACTTCGTGCCAAGCGTCCGGTCAGCCCGTCGACCCGCTTGGACTTCGTGCTAGCTATCTGGTCAGCCCGTCGACTTAGCTGGACTTCTCGCCAAGCGTCCGGTCAGCTCGTCGACCCGCTTGGACTTCGTGCCAGACATCCGGTCATCCCGTCGACCTGTCTGGACTTAGCCTGCATACTCGATCAAAGCATTAGATAACGACAAACCTAACTTAACCTATTTGTCATTCATCAAAACCTGGGTTAAATCGTTAGTGCTAACCGCACCAACATATATATATATATATATATATATATATATATATATATACCAAAGTGATTCTCATTTCAAAATATTTCAAAACAGATGTTCATACAAAAGCTAGGCTTATAGTATACATCCCAACAATCCCCCACTTATACTAAAAGACTATGTTGCCATAAATACTGTCATACATCTGATTCCCAGCACCTCAACATGCCTATCAAAAGCTCTCACCGGAAGGGCCTTAGTGAAAGGATCTGCCAGGTTATTTGCTGATGTAATCTTGGTGATAACAACCTCTCCTCGTTTTAGGATGTCTCGTATCAGGTGGTACTTGCGCTCAATGTGTTTACTTGCCTTATGGGCTCATGGTTCCTTCGAGTTTGCTACTGCACCACTGTTGTCACAATAAATTGTGATAACTTTGGGCAAACCAAGAATCACATCTGATCTTGTCCGAATGCTGAATCAACGGACGCTGGGCACGTGGCGCTCCCCGGCTGCTGACATGGATCTTCGACTGGTTGCACGAACCTACGGCGAACCTGCACAGAAGTCGGGCCGGGAAGGGGTTCCCGGCGGCGACCCTCCGACGCTCAAGTCAGGCAAGCAAGTAGTAAAAAAAGTGGCTCCAAAGGTGTCGAACCCGTACCTCCGGCGAAGTATAAGGCTTCTTATATAGGGCTGGAAGAAACCCATGCACGCCAATCGAGGTAAACACGTGTTCTTAGCCCATACCTCGGTATGTGTTTGTCAGAGAGCTTACCTGACACCATACTGCTACAGTCCAAGCACGCTCTCGATGGGACAGCAGAACACCTCGTCGCCAGATTAGGAGTATGGCCTAGTCATAGGACTTGACTGTTGTCATAAGATATAAATTGTCCTCTCCTTACCCCATGACGAGGTGCCCGTCCGTCCGGCCGGACAGGGCATCCGGCCGACCCTCATCTTACTCCACACCCAAAACCAATCACACCCCGTCCGACTCTTCGTATGCCTCGGTATGCTGGGTAGATCCTCAGTAAGGTGCTGTGGGGACTGCTAGCAGTATGTCACCTTGTCTTCAGCCTTCCGCTCGGCTCTTCGCTACTGTTCAATTGAGCGCCGGAACCCCGACTTCTGTCAGGGTGCCTTTTGCCATCGGTTATTCACTGGTTGGCCGGCCGGGAGGTCGGCCCATCCTTCTCCGGTCGGCCACCTGGCCTTTTAACTCCCCCGTGGCATTGACCCCTCAGAATGGGGGTCCCCTGTTCTAACCGCCGGATCAACATCTAAGTCCATCAAGAAGTTTCTGAGCCATACAACTTCTTTGGGTGCCTCAGAGGCTGCCACATACTCAGCTTCCATGGTGGAGTCTGAAACGCATTTCTTCTTAACACTCCTCCATGCTATGGCTCCACCTCCCAAAGTAAACACATACCTCGAGGTTGATTTACTGTTGTCCCTATCTGATTGGAAGTCCGAATCCATGTAACCAACAGGGAGAAAATCATCTTCCTGGTAAACCAGCATATAATCTCTAGTCCTTTTCAGGTAATTTAATATATGCTTTACGGCAGTCCAATGTCCCTGTCCTGGGTTACTTTGATATCTGCTAACAATACCCACGGCAGAATAGATGTCAGGTATCGTACATAGCATGACATACATTATGCTTCCTACAACCGAAGCATAAGGAACTGCTTTCATCTCCTCGATCTCCTTTGAAGTCTTAGGACACATCTCTTTAGATAAAGGTACTCCATGCCGAAAAAGGTAGAAAACCTTTCTTGGAGTCTTGCATGCTAAAACGAGCTAGGATAGTATCGATGTACGAAGCTTGGGATAAGCACAACATCCTTTTCTTGCGATCCCTTATTACTTTGATCCCAAGAATATGTCCACATTCTCCCAAGTCCTTCATATCAAATTACTTGGACAACCATACCTTACGTTTGATAACACTTTGACATTGTTGCCAATGAGCAAAATGTCATCTACGTATAGTACAAGAAATACCACCACATTTCCGTCACTTTTCTTGTATACACAAGACTCATCAAACCGGATGTTCCAAGATCTTGAAGCTTGCTTCAGTCCTTAAATGGACCGATTGAGCTTACATACAAGATGCTCTTTGCCCTTCGCAATAAATCCCTCTGGTTGCTTCATATAGATGTTTTCTTCAAGGCTTCCGTTAAGGAAAGCTATCTTGACATCCATTTTCCAAACCTCATAATCCATATGAGCAACAATAGATAAAAGAATTCGGATAGACTTAAGCATGACTCCAAGTTCAACCCATGTGTTCATCATAAGTTAAACCATATTACAAAAGTTGATTAAATATCTATTTCAATGATTGGCTTCCAGGTCGTTGGCGAGGCACTCGACCTTCTTGGGTATGGGATCATCCACCACTTCCTATTTAAAGCCTTTCAAAGAAATTGAATATTTAAACTCCTTACAGTAAACCCTAGGTTAAACTACAGAGACCTCAATCAAAGCACAAGATCGCTAGCATCTTGTGTTGGTACTTCAGGATCCATACAAAGGAAAAATAAACTAGTACATAGTAGAAACAATTAACTAGTTATACCTTTCTTTGTAGCTTAAAGACCTCTTGATCTTCTGTTGTATTCTTCTCCTCCTCTTGGATGTCGTGTGGGAAACGATCTACAAAGACGCAAAAACCACCCAAGTCCTTCTTTCTTCCAAGACTTTTGGCCACCAAGGGATCAAACCTAGGAACACCACCTCTTGTTCTTCTTTCTTCTTTGCAACCCGCCGGCCACAAGATGGTTGAAGCCTCTTGATGCCACCGGCCTTAGGTGAGAAAGCAAGGGGAGAATAAGAATATGAGGGGGCCGACCACAAGGAGAATAGAAGAGGAATAGAAATTGTGTAGATGATTATTTCCTCTAAGGCACCATCTATCCTCTTTTATAATCCTTGGTAATGGCTAAAAAGGAAAGATTTTAACAACAAATAAAATCTCTCCTTTAAATTTCCTATTGTGGATGACTACAAAAGAAAAGTTTTAAAATTATAAATCCCTCTTTTAAACATTGTAGATGGCTACAAAAAGGAAAGATTTTTAAAATTAAAACCTCTCTTTTAAATCATGGTTACAAAAAAGGAAAGTTTTAACAAAAATAAAATCTCTCTTTTAAATCATTATAGATGGTTACAAAAGGAAAGATTTTTTTAAATTTAAAATTCTCTTTTAAAACCATGTGGATGACTTCAAAAAAGGAAAATTTTTAAAATTTAAAATCTCTCTTTTAAAAAATTGTAGATGGCTACAAAAAGAAAGATTTAAAATATTAAAAACTCACTTTTAAACCCATCTTGGTCGGCCCCTTGCTTGGGCACCAAGCAAGGATTTGGCCGGCCATAAGGATGACTTGGGTGGATGCGAGACTTTATACATAGATGCTACAACAGGGACCTAGAGGAGGAATTGGTTTTGGCCTCCTGATGAGCTTGAGCTTCCTGTGTTCGACCCAAACACCCAACTCAAGTTCATCAATAATAACTCACACCACTAAAAAGTTATTATTGAACTACCGCACCAATCTCATATTACATTATGGGCTCCTTCTTATCATGAGTACGTTAATCTCCTTGTGTTTAAAATATCGAGTGTGTTGGGTTTTTCGGGCCGGGCAAATCGCTTTTCCGCATCGCGGAAACCCCGAAACCCTGCCACCGGATCCGTGCGAAGAATAAAACTTTCGAAAAACTACGAGTATGAGTTTCTTAGACTTAGTTCTAAACTAGATTTACAAGGAGAAAACCTTTTACCCTTGATGCGTGCCTTTCGCGAGTCCCTCTTGTCCAAGGAGATGTCGGATCTCAAGTTGTCAAAGTAGACAACTCTCTATGCGTATCCACACGAACTAATTAGGTAGAGAAGACCAAACAATAGGTGTGCTAGCACCTAGGTGGTTCGGCCAAGGAGAAGAGGGAGAGCAAGAAGAGACAGCTCTAGGAGGAAGAAGATGAGTTGAATTTACTTGAATGAAAAAAATCAATTTCATTCACTATGAAAAGTGGCCGGCCACAATGGGAAGTGTAACCCCCATTCTCATTTAATGTGTCCATTAAAGAGATTTATAACCTCCATGAGGTGGCACACACATGTGCTAAACATGATGATGTGGCACATCATCATTGGCCACTTAATGCCAAGTCACAAATGATGTGGCATAAAGTCAAGTTATAAACTTGACTCTTCCTCTTCCTCTCAAGTCAAGTCAAACTTGACTTAATCTCTCTCATGGTTGATCTAATCCAACCATTTAATTCAAGCCAATTTAATATAATGAATCTAATTCATTTAATTAAATTGATTCAATGAGTCATAATCTAAATTAGACTCATTGAGCACATGAATCAACTTGAGTCTAACTCAATTAGCCCAATTAGGATCACTCTTAATCCAATTTGATTCATCACATGAATCTAATCCTCTTGGTTCATCATATGAACCTAATCTCCATCTAATTATCCTTAGTGTGTGACCATATAGGTTCTTGTAACGTTGGCAATGCCCCTAAACCCATTTAGGAGCATAAGTAATGAGCGGTATCTAGCAACACATCATTACTACCCAAGTTACAAGAATGTTGAGATCCAACATCACCTTGTGATTACTAATTGTGACTCCTCACAATATATGACAAGTGTCCTTCTATCCTAGACATCTAGATTGATCAATGTGAGGCATAGATCGTGTCATCCTCTGACCAATCTAAATCTTGAACTCCAAGTAGACTCACTAAATCAAATGAGCTCAATATCTCATATTGACTCATTTGGGCATGGCCATGCACTTCGTGGTCTCACTCTATCAAGAATATCGATGTCGCTCCCGTCATATAGGAGGGATATATCCCATCTACATCACTCATATCCCTCTGCATAATTTTTTACATACCCAGTAATCGCCTTTATATAGTCCACCTAGTTACGGGTGACGTTTGACGAAACCAAAGTACATAACTCCTTATATAGGGATCCATGGTGACTTCAGGTCTAAGGACTAGTAGTCATACTAATAGCCACATGAGAAAGTATATGACACTCATATAATGATCCATGATACTTTCTCATGGCGGGTCATTCAGTATACATTATCCAATACATACCCATGTGTCAACTTGATATCTCTATATCCATGACTTGTGAGATCAAGTCATCGAGTTGACCTACATGCTAGTCTTATTGTATTAACATTGTCCCTGAATGTTAATACTCGACTAGGAATGATTAAGAGTAGTATTCCCTATATCATCTCACTATCAGTTCAACTAACCGATTGATATAGGTGAGAACCTTCTACTCAAGGACGCTATTATACTTAGTTTATTTGGCACCAATACAAGTAAGTATAATAACCAACAAACAAATGTCTTTATTTATATAAGAATATGATACAACAAGTCCATAATACAATCATCAAATGATTGGCTCTAGGGCTCTAACTAACAATCTCCCACTAGCACTAGTGCCAATCAGTGTCTGCTCTAAGCCCCAATGACCTAGTGTGACCATCATGCTTCCTCTGTGCCAAAGCCTTGGTCAAGGGATCTATGATGTTAGCCTCTGTAGGTACTCTGCAAATCTTCACATCTCCTCTCTCGATAATCTCTCGAATGAGATGGAAGCGCCGTAGTATGTGATTAGTCCGCTGGTGTGAGCGAGGTTCCTTCGCCTGTGTTATAGTTCCATTGTTGTCACAATAGAGCTCAATAGGGTCAGTGATACTGGGAACCACCCCAAGTTCAGTGATGAACTTGCGGATCCAAACTGCCTCCTTTGCTGCCTCTGATGCAGCAATGTACTCGGCCTCTGTCGTAGAATCAGCTACTGTGTCCTGCTTCGAACTCTTCTAGCTCACAGCACCACCATTAATGCAAAACACGAACCCTGACTGCGATCGATAATCATCCTGGTCAGTCTGGAAGCTAGCATCACTATAACCCTTTATAGCTAGCTTATCATCGCCTGCATATATAAAAAAATATTCTTTAGTCCTTCTTAAGTACTTAAGAATATTCTTGACCGCTATCCAGTGACTTTCACCTGGATCTGACTGGTATCTACTCGTCATGCTCAAAGCATACGAGACATCAGGTCGAGTACATAACATGGCGTACATGATAGATCCTACGGCTGAGGCATAAGGGATCTGATCCATGCGGTCTCTCTCCTCTCTAGAAGAGGGACCTTGAGTCTTCGAAAGCCTCACGCCATGTGACATCAGCAGAAATCCCTTCTTGGAGTTCTACATGGCAAACCGTAGGAGTTCCTTGTCAATATATGTACTCTGACTTAGGCCAAGCAATCTCTTAAATCTATCTCTATAGATCTGTATCCCTAGAATGCGGGATGCCTCACATAAGTCCTTCATTGAGAAGCAACTCCCTAGCCAGGTTTTGACAGACTGAAGCAAAGCGATGTCCTTCCCAATGAGTAGTATGTCATCCACATACAATATGAGGAAGACAACTATATTCCCTACAACCTTCTTGTAGACACAAGGCTCATCTTCGTTCTTGATGAAACCAAACTATTTGATTGCATCATCAAATCAAAGATTCTAGCTTCGAGAAGTTTGCTTTAGTCCATAAATGGACCTATGCAGCTTGCATACTCTGCTAGTATGTTGTTGATCTACAAAACCCTCAGGTGGTGTCATGTACACATCCTCAAGCAGGTTTCCATTTAGAAACGCGGTTTTGACATCCATCTGTCATATCTCATAGTCATGGTATGCTGCAATAGCAAGCATGATCAGAATAGACTTAAACATCGCTACTGGAGAAAAGGTTTCATCATAGTCAATACCATGAATCTGCTTGAAACCTTTAGCTACCAAGCGACCCTTATAGATAAGTCCATCCATGTCAGTCTTTCTCTTAAAGACCCACTTACACCCAATGGGTTTTACCCCTTCAGGTGGATCAACCAAAGTCCATACTTGGTTGGTGTACATGGATTCCATATCGGATCTCATGGCCTCTAGCCATTTCTCGGAATTTGGTCTCATCACAGCTTCCTGATAGGTGGTAGGCTCATCCTCTATGAGCACAACATCATCATGGTCAGACAAGAGAAATGAGTATCTCTCAGGCTGACGACGTACCCTATCAGACCTGTGAAGAGGTATGTCTACTTGAACTGGTTGTTGTTCCTCAACTCCTTGTGGAACAACATCATCCACAACACTTTGTGGTTCTAGTTCAACTTCCATCGAGGCTTCAGTGCTATTGTTCGCATCTTGAACTTCTTCAAGATCGAACGTGCTCCCACTAGTCTTTCTAGAAACAAAGTCCCTTTCTAGAAAGACCCCAGTCTTTCCACAACTACCTTGTGCTGACTGGGAATGTAGAAGTAATATCCCTTAGTTTCCTTGGGATATCCAATAAAGTAGCACTTGTCGGATTTGGGTCCTAATTTGTCTGAGACTTGACGTCTAACGTAAGCCTCACAACCCCAAATCCTCATAAAAGACACCTGGGCATCTCTCCTAGTCCATATCCTATATGGTGTCTTTATCACGGCCTTGGATGGAACTCGGTTAAGTATAAAAGCTGCCGTATCTAGAGCATAGCCCCAAAGGAATGACGAAAAATCTCTGTGACTCATCATAGATTGTACCATATCTAATAGGGTACGATTCCTCCTTTCGGATACACCATTCCACTGTGGTGTTCCAGGAGGAGTGAGTTGGGATAGAATTCCACACTCAGCTAGATAGTCATGAAACTCATAGCTAAGGTATTCACCACCTCGATCTGATTGAAGTATCTTAATACTCTTGCCAAGCTGGTTCTGTACTTCATTCTTGAATTCTTTGAACTTTTCAAAAGATTCTGACTTATGTGTCATCAAGTACACATAATCATATCTACTGAAGTCATCAATAAATGTGATGAAGTACCTATAACTGCCTCTAGCATTGACATTGAAAGGGCCACATACATCATTATGTATAAGACCTAACAAGTCAGTCGCTCTCTCACTGTGCCCACTAAAGGGAGTCTTGGTCATCTTGCCTAGTAGGCATGACTCGCACGTCTCATAAGATTCAAAATCAAATGAGTCCAGCAAACCATCCTTATGGAGCTGGGATAAGCGCTTGTTATTTATATGACCTAAGCGACAGTACCAGAGATAGGTTTGATTCAAGTCATTTGACTTGAACCTCTTGGTATTTATGTTATAGATAGGGCTTTCAAGGTCTAGAATGTAGAGTCCGTTTATCAGAGGTGCACTACAATAGAACATATCTTTTAAATAAACAGAACAACATTTGTCCTTAATTATAAAAGAGAAACCTTTATTATCCAAACAAGAAACTGAAATTATGTTCTTAGTTAATGCAGGCACATAACAACAATCATCCAACTCTAATGCAAGCCAAGAGGGCAGAGATAGAAAATAAGTCCCTATAGCAACAGCAGCAACCCGTGCTCCATTGCCTACGCGTAGGTCCACCTCGCCCTTCGCCAATGCCCTGCTATTTCTCAGCGCCTGCACATTAGTACAAATGTGAGATGCACATCCGGTATCTAATACCCATGATGAAGAAATAGATAGATTAACTTCTATAACATATATACCTGAAGTGGAAGTCTCACTTCACTTCTTTTTAAGAACTTCCAGGTACACCTTGCAGTTCCTCTTCCAGTGCCCGGTCTGACCGCAGTGGAAGTAGGTAGCATCCTTGGCGACCCCTCCTTTAGGCTTCAGTGCCTTGCCTTTACCCTTGGCTTGGGAATTTCCTTTGCCTTTGGGCTTGCCCTTGCCCTTGTGTTTCTGAACCATCAAAACAGAGTGGGGCTTTGTCTTCTTAAGGTTCAGCTCAACAGTTCTTAACATGCTAAGCAGCTCGGGCAGTGACTTGTCAATTTCGTTCATATTGTAGTTTAGAACGAACTGACAATAGCTATCCGGCAAGGATTGCAAGATCAGGTAGTGGCCAGCTCTTGGCCAAGCGGGAATCCCAACCTCTGTAGGTTTTCTATGTACCCAATCATTTTGAGTACATATGGGCCTACGGGAGCCCCATTTGACATCTTGCACTGAAATAGTGCCCTTGAGATCTCAAATCTCTCATGCCTCGTTTGTCCTTGATACAGTTGACGAAGATATTCAACCATATCGTAAGCGCCCATCAACTCGTGTTGCTTCTGAAGCTCAGAGTTCATGGTTGTGAGCATTAGACAGGACACATCTAATGCGTCATCTTGATGCTTTTTGTAAGCATCCACTACAACAAAAACCTTCATAGACATCGGTTTTCCAACGGTGTCTATTTGATTTTCGACCGATGTCTATGAAGCCGATGTTAAAAGTCTGCCACTTTAGACATCGGGTTAAAATCAGTGTAGTATCACTTAACGACACCGGTCTTCGAATCGGTTATTAACCGGTGTAGTATAACTTAACGACACCGTTGAATCAACGGTGTAAAATTGATGTAATATTGTATGTTAATAACACCAGTTTTGGCAGTGGTAAATGACCGATGTAATATTACTTTATAACATCAATTTTACATCGGTGGAAAACCGATGTAATATGTATATTTTTTAACAGCACAGATTTGATTTTAAAACCGACAATAACAAAAAAAAACACAAATATTCACAAATTATACAAATATTCTTCATTCAACAATATCCATAAAATACACAAATATTCACAAATTATATAAATAATCTTCTTACAACAATATCCATAAAATACTCAAACATTCTTTTTACATCAAAAGTTAGCTAATAGATATCAAAATCAAGGTAGAACATTCTTTTAATAAAACATCAAGGTAGAACCGCACTTCAAATGTAATCTAGCATGTATTCAGCCCACTCGAACCGCACTTCATCAATTTCAACTCTGGAGTACTTGAGATTTGTAAACTGTAAAAACACATAAATAATATATTAGTAAACCAAGACTAAAAATCATAGTTGAAAAAGTAGTAAGAGCATCAGGTAATAAACAACAACAACTCGCTCGAGGTTCCTAAGAACAGCTCCCGCCCGCTCAATTATCACTTTCACTCGTCGCCAATACCACTGGACCAGGATGCAAAGGAGGCCATGGACAAGGCGTTGAGGAGGGGAATCGTGCCATTTGATCTCAGAGGGCATGCAAAAACCAGGTGGAAGGTGGGCATCTTTGTCTCCGTGAGGTTCTGGACGCACATCTCGTGCCAACTCCATTTCTTCCAGACAAATGGCAGTACAGTTGAGTCAGGTTGCAGCACCACATCCCATTGATTGCCGTCAAATCAGATTGAATCCATTTCCCCTAAACAACAACAACTCCATTTCACATAAATTTACAAAATCTGTATAATCTAGATCTTGCTCGGTGATAGTTAAACAGAGATGCATAGAATGTGGCTAATAATGGAATAAGAACAAGAATCTTGTGAATTCATAAATAAGAACACAAACCTTGTTCTTCATGTTTTTGCCTCTATTTTCTCTCAATAGCATCTTCTCCATTTCCCTCAAGTTTATGACATCTGTATGTTACTAGAGCAGTCTAGATCTTGCTTGGTGATAGTTAAACAGAGATGCATAGAATGTGGCTAATAATGGAATAAGAACAGAAATTTTGTGAATTCATCAATAAGAACACAAACCTTGTTCTTCATGCTTTTGCCTCTATTTTCCCTGAACAGCATCTTCTCCATTTCCCTTAAGTTTACTAAATCTGTATGTTACTAGAGAAATATAGGTTTTGCTTAGTGATAATTAAACAGCAATGCATAGAATGTGGCTAATAATGGAATAAGAACAAAAATCTTGTAAATTCATAAAAAAGAACACAAACCTTGTTCTTCATGTTTTTGCATCTATTTTCCCTAAACAGCATCTTCTCCATTTCCCATAAGTTTACGAAATATGTATATTACTAGAGCAATCTAAATCTTGCTTGGTGATAGTTAAACAGAGATGCATAGAATGCGGCTAATTATGGAATAAGAACACAAACCTTGTTCTTCATGTTTTTGCCTCTATTTTCCCTCAATAGCATCTTCTGATCTTCTCCATTTCCCTCAAGTTTATGAAATCTGTATGTTACTAGAGAAATGTTGTTATGAAATTGATCTATTCATTACTTTGGATACTGAGATAAGAACTTATATTAATAAACAGTACAAATAAAGGACCATGTGATCATAGACAATAGAGAACTCATTACATCGAATGAAGGGGAAAACATAGATAGTGCAGTGTGCACATTATGATGAGCAAGAACAATACTTAAGTAACTCTGACTATTGTCTGCCATTAGTCTAGTTCTAACCCTAGATCAAGGAAATGGTATAAAATCTATAAAGTCTCAATTATTTCAAACTACATGCTGAATATTCTTTCATAACATAAAGGAGACACTTGTTGACAAGATGTGTTATACACATAAGCCTTAGCACAAAGGGTCATAGCTCTCTTCAAAATCTCGATAACAAATTGAGGGATCAAAGTGAAAGGACTGCATTCATACAAGAAGTGAAAGATTTTTTACAGCATTAATCAGATGAATCCTTATTAACTCTATTCTTGTTGTTTCAGAAACTTTACAAGTTAAGCTTCAAGACACTCCAATTCGGTATATGTTCTCTATTTTTGTTTTCAAGAACTTAGTTATGTGATTCCAATGAAAAGAATTGTCTTATAGGAGATATGAGACAAGTAAAATGGAATGAACCAGCATGATGCACTATAAAACACTAGAGAGATCTTAAAATGTTTAGACAAAACCTGAATGTTTGAACGAAGTTTCTGAAGAAGCTGGGATAGCATAGATTGCATCGTCTTTCTAACTTCTGCTTCCAATGCCTGAGTGACAGGTAACCTTCATTCCAAATATCAATGCATAGGTATTATCATGAATGAAACCAGCAGACTATTTCATTACCCAATAACAATGGTGCAAGTTTTGGATCAGAGAGAGACTTACTCGACATGCATTTTTGAAAACTTGCTGACGGAAGCTTCAAGGTCAAGGGCCTCCTCATAGTTGCCATTCCTTATACATCTGGATCACATGAATGCATGATTACATTTTACAACAATTAACATGGATTCACCAAATAAGCATATGATTAGAGTATGGGTGATTGGCTTACAAAGACAAAATCCTTATGTTTTCATGAAATATAATCCTTTTTGCTCACAAATAGATTAATAATGAAGAAGCTGCAACAGAAGGGATTTGAAGCAACCTGCATTTATAGTTATTTAGACATTGAAGTAGTAGTCAGCAAGCTTCATTATTTTATATGTGAAAGTAAAATAAAATTGCAGAAATGCTTTGGATTAAAAGAATATTCCTACTTGCATACTCAACCTGAAAATCTAAATTATCTTCCTTTTTCATGCAACAGAAACATAGAATTCTAAGTATAACAGAGCATTAATACAGACATTGGGAACCAATACCAAGATGATAGGTAAGAAACAGAGAAGATTTGTCGATTAAATGAGATACGGACTACACATTGTTTCTTCAAAAGCTTAAAATTTCCGATATAAGAACTAGATATCTTGTTCTTAATGTTCAGGTTGCTAGTACGGAATGAATGCCTTAAAATTGCCAAAGCAAAGCTACCGATAATCAGATGAAAGAAGAGGACTACTTCAATACCCCTTTTCGAGGAGGAGAAAGAGGAGGCTTGGGAAGAAGAGAGGGCGAGTCGTCTCACAGCTGCCTGCATCTGTGCTCCTGGACGAGTGGCACATGAAGATCATAGACAAACAGCGGTCATAAGCTGAAAGAGCATCATCATGAGAGCACACTGATGATGGAGATCCACGCGAAAAAGAGACTATTCCCTGACGCCGACTAGAGTTGCCGTTCGCCGCCGCTAGTTGGAGGGAGAACGATTCATAGCAAGCTAGATAAATTGAAAAGCGAAGTGCTGGAGGCGAGGGGCAGCATGGCCTAGGTCGACGATTCGTTTCTCCTGGAGGCGAGCAGAGGAATGGAGGCCGAAGAAGGAGGACCTAGGGTTTATGGAAGAAAGTAAGGAAAAATTACCGGAATGCGAAGAAGGACTCCAGCGGTGGGTTTAGGTTTAGGTTTAGGCTGAGAGAGATGGTCGGAGGTTAAGGTTTAGGTTTAGGCGAGAGGTCGCGTGGAGGAAGGGGCGCGATATAGATTTAGGTTGGAGGGAATTCACAGTGTTGTAAATTTGGCTGTGGGAATATTAAAATATTTTATTTTGGTTCTTTAACACCGGATTTTAAAAACCGCGGTTAAAATTGGTGTCTATTAACGAAAAAAAGGGCGCTCATAGACATCGTCTAAAAAACCAATGTCTATGAGCTAAAATCTGCGCTCATAGACACCGATTTTTGGAAAAACCGGTGTAAAATACTCAAAGACATCGGTTTTTGCTTAAAACTGTTGTTGTTCCACTGATGTCTATGAGGGTTTTTTGTTGTAGTGATCTTTGTCTGCTCGCGTGGCATTGGCAGGAGGAGCCTCCGGAATGGGCTGCTCTAGAACGTACAGTTTACATTCCTGGGTGAGAACTAATCTCAAGTTCCTGTACCAGTCTAGGAAATTTGCTCCGTTGAGCTTGTCCTTCTCAAGGACAGAACGCAGGGAGAAAGAGTTCGTATTCGACGTCATGGTTATCTACAACAGAAAAATGCAGAAAATAAATATCATATTCTTTTAAATGATTTAATTAGGCCTTTAACTAAATGATGCTCCGACTGAATTCTATAATTCATGTGGGACAAGATCCACATCATACTACGCCTTGAGTTAGCTTTGGCTAAATCGCCCAAGACTTAGTATGATCGGTAGGTAACGATTTACCAATTACATCTCTATGCAACTCTTGTTTATAGGATCATTATCCGCAGTTATATTAAAACTTGAGTTAGCTTTGGCTAATACGCCCAAGAATTAATATAAATGTGATTTATGTCTTATCTTTCCAACCGTTGGAAGAATGCCTATAGTTGTACTCGATCCATCCGAGTTAACTAGGAATACTCAATCTAATTGAGTTTGTACTCGCCCATGCATTGATAAGCGGGACCAAGATTGTCCCTCCGTACCCTACCAAGATAATATGTGTTGCTCTGCTTTGACAGATTCAACAACACATGTGATCAAGGTAGTGATAGGTATCATGGCACGGTAGGCATTAGAGTTGATGCGATTGAGATCTAATCTAATCGAGAGGGTGCATCTTGTACACGATTTAGATTTAATCTAATCGTTAGGCACTAATTAATTACTAATCATGCATCACATACACACAAGCAATTAATTAAATTAATTTGTGATTAGTCATGGCCCTACTACGATCTTCTCAAGTCAATGAGAAGATCGGATGGTCAACCTAGGATCAACAGCTTTTCAAGCTCCTCCCTTTGACCACCTTATGTTGCTCGCGCCCTCCTCATAACTCCGTCTCGAATGGACCTTCCACGGCTCCAATTTTGTACATTACAATTTTGAAACTAGAGTTACATTTGAGTCTAAACTAATTTACAACAATAATAAATGGAGAAAGGCATGACGCGCAGGTCGCGTATCAAATATACAGCACACACAACATAAATGACGGCGCGCAGGCCGTAATATGAATTACAACACAAATCCAATCAGATTGGGTCTTTTTGGGACATGACTATCACAAATTATACATAATTATAAATTATGTAATTTCCATAATTTTTTGTAATTTTAATACTAATTTTTATAATTTTTACGAGTAAAATTTCCCGGCGGTCCCGTTTAGCGGTTTTCGGGCGCAATCGCGGAACGAATCCCCTTGCAGGGTCAAGGGAAGCATCCCTACCCGCGATCTAACAATCGCAAGGGTTCCTTAGCGATCCTACAGCACCTTATCCCACTGTGCCAAAAAATTTTGGGGTGAAACCTTGCCGTTTCGAAAAAATCTTCTCGGTAGTCGAAGTCTACAAGTGTCGAAACACTTGTGCTTCGCTTCTACGAGAAAATTACCCATAAAAACCATAAAATACTTAAAATTACAGAATGTTACAGAATCTATATTTTTCATAAAAATACAAACTAAACTCGTACAAGTTTCGCACGTGACTCTGATACCACTGTTGGATTTTTCGGGCCACGAAAACCGCTTTTCTGCGTCGCGGAAACCCCGAAACCCCGCCACCGGATCCGTGCGAAGAATAAAACTTTCGAAAAACTACGAGTACGAGTTTCTTAGACTTAGTTCTAAACTAGATTTACAAGGAGAAAACCTTTTACCCTTGATGCGTGCCCTTCGCGAGTCCCGCTTGTCCAAGGAGATGCCGGATCTCAAGTTGTCAAAGTAGACAACTCTCTATGCGTATCCACACGAACTAATTAGGTAGAGAAGACCAAACAATAGGTGTGCTAGCACCTAGGTGGTTCGGCCAAGGAGAAGAGGGAGAGCAAGAAGAGACAGCTCTAGGAGGAAGAAGATGAGTTGAATTTACTTGAATGAAAAAAATCAATTTCATTCACTATGAAAAGTGGCCGGCCACAATGGGAAGTGTAACCCCCATTCTCATTTAATGTGTCCATTAAAGAGATTTATAACCTCCATGAGGTGGCACACACATGTGCTAAACATGATGATGTGGCACATCATCATTGGCCACTTAATGCCAAGTCACAAATGATGTGGCATAAAGTCAAGTTATAAACTTGACTCTTCCTCTTCCTCTCAAGTCAAGTCAAACTTGACTTAATCTCTCTCATGGTTGATCTAATCCAACCATTTAATTCAAGCCAATTTAATATAATGAATCTAATTCATTTAATTAAATTGATTCAATGAGTCATAATCTAAATTAGACTCATTGAGCACATGAATCAACTTGAGTCTAACTCAATTAGCCCAATTAGGATCACTCTTAATCCAATTTGATTCATCACATGAATCTAATCCTCTTGGTTCATCATATGAACCTAATCTCCATCTAATTATCCTTAGTGTGTGACCATATAGGTTCTTGTAACGTTGGCAATGCCCCTAAACCCATTTAGGAGCATAAGTAATGAGCGGTATCTAGCAACACATCATTACTACCCAAGTTACAAGAATGTTGAGATCCAACATCACCTTGTGATTACTAATTGTGACTCCTCACAATATATGACAAGTGTCCTTCTATCCTAGACATCTAGATTGATTAATGTGAGGCATAGATCGTGTCATCCTCTGACCAATCTAAATCTTGAAATCCAAGTAGACTCACTAAATCAAATGAGCTCAATATCTCATATTGACTAATTTGGGCATGGCCATGCACTTCGTGGTCTCACTTTATCAAGAATATCGATGTCACTCCCGTCATATAGGAGGGATAGATCCCATCTACATCACTCATATCCCTCTGCATAATTTGTTACATACCCAGTAATCACCTTTATAGTCCACCCAGTTACGGGTGACGTTTGACGAAACCAAAGAACATAACTCCTTATGTAGGGGTCCATGGTGACTTCAGGTCTAAGGACTAGTAGTCATACTAATAGCCACATGAGAAAGTATATGACACTCATATAACGATCCATGATACTTTCTCATGGTGGGTCATTCAGTATACATTCTCCAATGCATACCCATGTGTCAACTTGATATCTCTATATCCATGACTTGTGAGATCAAGTCATCGAGTTGACCTACATGCTAGTCTTATTGCATTAACATTGTCCCTGAATGTTAATACTCGACTAGGAATGATTAAGAGTAGTGTTCCCTATATCATCTCACTATCGGTTTAACTAACCGATTGATATAGGTGAGAACCTTATACTCAAGGACGCTATTATACTTAGTTTATTTGGCACCAATACAAGTAAGTATAATAACCAAAAAATAAATGCCTTTATTTATATAAGAATATGATACAACAAGTCCATAATACAATCATCAAATGATTATCTCTAGGGCTTTAACTAACAGAATGTCCATTAATTAAATGAGTTACTGACAACTCACTTAATTGACATCTAACTCCAAGAGTAATACCACTCAACTTCATTGTCATGTCGGAACTAAGTCAACCTGCAGGGTTTACATGACAATCTTTATGAGCTTCTCAAGGGGACATCATCATCCTAATAAATAGAACACAGTTTCCTTCTATAATCAACAACACACCATATAAATAATATTATTTCTTAACTTATCGAGCCTATTGATTTAACGAATAAATCTCACCCTTTGATAAATTAAAGAAATAAATACCAAGTACATGTACTTGTTATTATATCGGGATTAAGAGTATGCACATCCATAATAACAGAGGTTTTGTTCTTTTATGCAGTCAGTATAAAAGAAACAACCTCAAATGGTCCTGCTCTATACACACATAGTGTACTAGTGTAATTTTATAGTCAAAATAAATTAGTACCAAATTATACTACAACCATTCCAATGGTTTGTCCCAATCCATCTTGATTGTGAGCTTCTATTTATTAATTTATAAGAAACTGATAACATGATCTTTTGTGTGACACCACACACCATGTTATCTACAATATAAATTAAATAGACAACTACATTTAACTAAATGCAGACATTTGACCAATGTGATCCTTATTTCAAAATAAATATTTATACAAAAATCTAGGCTTTTAGTATACATTCTAACAATCTCTCACTTATACTAAAAAACTATGCTGCCATATATGATGCCATACATCTGATCTCCATCCCCTCAACATAGCCATCAAAATCTCTCGTCGGAAGGGCCTTAGTGAAAAGATCTACCAGGTTATATTCTGATGCAATCTTGGCGGCAACAACTTCTTCTCGCTTTACAATGCCTCGTATCAGGTGGTACTTGCGCTTAATGTGTTTACTTGCCTTATGGGCTCGTGGTTCCTTTGAGTTTGCTACTACACCACTATTATCACAATAAATTATGATAATTTTGGGGAAACCAGGAATCACATCTAAGTCTATCAAGAAGTTTCTGAGCCACACAGCTTCTTTGGCTGCCTCAGAGGCTGCCACATACTCAACTTCCATGGTGGAGTCCGAAACACATTTCTTCTTAACACTTCTCCATGCTATGGCTCCACCTCCCAAAGTAAACACATACCCTGAGGTCGACTTACTATTGTACCTATCTGATTGGAAGTCCGAATCCGTGTAACCCACAGGGAGCAAATCATCTGTCTAGTAAACTTGCATATAATCTCAAGTCCTTTTCAGGTATTTCAATATATGTTTTATGGCAGTCCAATGTCCATGTCCTGGGTTACTTTGATATCTGCTAACCATGCCCACGACAAAATAGATATTCGGTCTCGTACATAGCATCACATACATTAGGCTTCCTACAGCCGAAACATAAGGAACTGCCTTCATGTCCTCTATTTCCTTTGATGTTTTAGGAGACATCTCTTTAGATAAAGGTACTCTATGCCGAAAAGGTAGAAAACCTTTCTTGGAGTTTTGCATGCTAAAACGAGCTAGAATAGTATCGATGTATGAAGCTTGGGATAAGCTCAACATTCTTTTCTTGCGATCCCTTATTACTTTGATCCCAAGAATATGTTCACATTCTCCCAAATCCTTCATATCAAACTGCTTGGACAACCATTCCCTTACGCCTGACAACATTTTGATATTGTTACCAATGAGCAAAATGTCATCTACGTATAGTACAAGAAATATCACCACGTTTCCGTCACTCTTCTTGTATACACAAGACTCATCCGGACACTGAATAAATCCATAAGACTAGATCACTTCATTAAATCGAATGTTCTAAGATCTCGAAGCTTGCTTCAGTCCATAGATTGACCGATTGAGCTTACATACAAGATGCTCTTTGCCCTTCGCAATGAATCGCTCTGGTTGCTTCATATGGATATTTTCTTCAAGACTTCCATTAAGGAAAGCTGTCTTGACATCCATTTACCAAATCTCATAATTCATATGAGCGACAATAGATAAAAGAATCCGTATAGACTTAAGCATGGCTACTGGTAAAAAGGTTTCCTCATAATCGATTCTCTCTTTTTGAGTATACCCTTTTACAACAAGTCTTGCTTTGAAGGTTTCCACCTTCCCGTCTGTCCCTCTTTTTCTTTTGTAGACCCATTTACATCCAATGGTTTTTACACCATTTGGTGGTTCTACAAGCTCCCAAACCTAATTAGAGTATATAGATTCTATTTCAGAGTTCATTGCACTTTGCCAAAATGTTGCATCTTTATCTTGGAGTGCTTCATCATATGTCCAGGGATCAGGTTCATGTTCACCAGGGATCAAGTCCGAAGATTCTCCCAAAAACATGAATCTATCAGGTTGCCTAACAACCCTCCCACTACGATGAGGCACTACTTGTAATTGTGCATCATTTGTGACACGTGTTACAGTTTCTTGTGGTATATCATCTTGTACCGTTGGTACTAAAGTAGACGTGTCTTCTCTTATTTCCTCAAGAACAATTTTACTCATGGGTTTCTAGTTCATTACATAGTCCTCTTCTAAAAATCAGGCATTGGTGCTAACAATGACCTTCTGATCTTTAGGACTATAAAATAAACCACCTTTCGTTCCTTTAGGATAACCCACAAACAAGCAAACTTCTATACATGATTCCAACTTATCAGTGCCTCCCTTCAGCACATGTGCTGGACTACCCCAAATCTGAATATGTTTCAGACTAGGCTTACGCCCATTCCATAATTCTATGAGAGTAGAGGTTACTGACTTAGAAGGTACCAAGTTCAAAATGTACACTGTCGTTTCCAGAGCATATCCCTAAAATGAATTTGGTAATTCTGAATAACTCATCATTGATCTAACCATTTCCATAA
Organism: Zingiber officinale; assembly: GCF_018446385.1. NCBI lineage: Eukaryota > Viridiplantae > Streptophyta > Magnoliopsida > Zingiberales > Zingiberaceae > Zingiber > Zingiber officinale. The sequence continues at coordinate 71,076,133 of NC_055993.1, forward strand.
GAGTCCTATTCCTTTGTTCTACCACACCATTCTGTTGGGGTGTACCAGGTGTAAACAGTTGGGATTGAATCTCGGCCTCTGATAAGTAATTCTTAAACTCTCCTAAGAGGTACTCGCCACCACAATCAGACCGTAGTGTCTTGATATCTTTACCATGACGTTTCTCCACATCAGCCTTGTATTCTTTGAACTTATCAAAGCACTCAGACTTGCGACGCATCAAGTAAATGTACCTGTATCTCGAATAGTCGTCTATAAAAGAGATAAAATATTCAAAACCACCTCTTGCCTGGATAGTCATAGGTCCACACAAATCAGAATGAACCAATTCCAACACATCTTTGGCTCTATACCCTTTGGCCTTAAAAGGTCTCTTGGTCATTTTTCCTTCCAAGCAAGATTCGAAGGTTGGAAAATTTTCCACCACTAATGAACCCAAAGGTCCATCGGCTATTAGCCTTTGAATCCTACTCAAGTTAATATGGCGAAGCCTTAGATGCCAAAGATATGTTTTGTTTATTTCCGAAGATTGCTTTCTCTTATTAGAATTGGAAGATGTGTTATTAATTTCCATTTGTTGTATCGTGAGAGTTATTAGATTTAGAGTATACAAATTGCCATCCAATGTACCAGAATACATAACTATCCTATTTTTCTTGACAACTACTTTGTCATCAAAAGAAACAGAATATCCATCCATAAATAGTTTAGAAACTGAAATCAACTACCCTATTTTTCTTGGCAACTACTTTGTCATCAAAAGAAACAGAATATCCATCCATAAATAGTTTAGAAACTGAAATTAAGTTCTTTCTAAAACATGGTACATAAAGACAATTTCTCAAAAATAATGTTTTATTTCTATTAAAAGATAAATAAGCATCTCCCACTGCAACAACCGCCACTTTTGTAGCATTGCCCATGTAGACAATAATCTCCCCTTCATGTAGTCGTCTGGTTTCCTGGAATCCCTGCAATGAATTGCAGATATGATCAATGGCTCCCGTATCTACACACTAGGTACCGGTAGATAACACCACTAAACATGTTTCAACCACTAGAGAATAAGATATACCTTTATTGTTCTCCTTTCTACGAGGACAGTCTACTTTCCAATGTCCAGACTGCTTGCATGTGAAGCACTTGCCCTTCGGCTTCTTCACACCTGCATGCGGTCCAGTCCCTAGAGATCAATTCACTTTCTTTGTTGAGCCAACTTGTTTCTTTTTCTTCTTTCTGCCTTTCGGCTTAGAAGCAGAAATATTTTCAGCAATGTGAATTTGAGAACTTTGATGAAATAATCCTTCTGTTACTTGAAGTTCTGTCAGAAGTTCCGCCAATGAATAAACCCTTTTGTTCATGTTGTAGTTTAGGCGGAACTGCTCAAAACTTTTAGGCAAGGTTTGGAGAATGATATTGACTTGGGTTTCTCCATCGATTTCTGCTCCAAGGACTTCCATCTCATTCAAAAGAGCCATCATTTTGAGGATATGATCCCTTATGGGTGTCCCCTCAGTCATGGTGGTCATCATCAAGTTTCTCATAACCTCCTACCTAGCAGCCTGATTTTGGTGTTCGAAGAGTTCCTTAAGATTACGCATCATGTCATAAGCGGTAGGTATGGCCTGATGTTGATGTTGCAGCACATTTAACATAGAAGCCAAAATGTAACACCGCGCCATCTCATCTACCCTAAGATTGGTCGGAAATTTTTCCACTACCAATGAACCCAAAGGTCCATCGGCTATTAACCTTTGAATCCTACTCAAGTTAATATGACCTAACCTTAGATGCCAAAGATATGTTTGGTTTATTTCTGAAGGTTACTTTCTCTTATTAGAATTAGAAGATGTGTTACTAATTTTCATTTGTTGCATTGTGGGAGTTATTGGATTAAGAGTATACAAATTGACAACCAACGTACTAAAACAGATAACCACCCTATTTTTCTTGATAACTACTTTGTCATCAAAAGAAATAGAATATCCATCCATAAATAATTTATAAATTGAAATCAAGTTCTTTCTAAAACATGGTACGTAAAGATAATTTCTCAAAATCAAAGTTTTATTCCTATCAAAAGATAGATAAACATCTCCCATTACAACAATCGTCACTCTCGTAGCATTGCCCATGTAGATGGTGATCTCCCCTTCATGTAGTCGTCTGGTTTCCTGGAACCCCTGTAATGAATTGCAGACATGATCAGTGACTCCCGTAGCTACACACCAGGTACCGGTAGATAACACCGCTAAACATGTTTCAACAACTAATGAATAAGATATACCTTTATTATTCTCATTTCTGCGAGGACAGTTCGCCTTCCAATATCCAGATTGCTTCCATGTGAAGCACTTACCTTTCGGCTTCTTCACACCTGCCTACGGCCCAGTCCCTTGAGGTCGAATCACTTTCTTTGCCGAACCAACTTGTTTCTTCTTCTTCTTTCCGCCTTTCGGCTTAGAGGCAGAAACGTTTTCAGCAATGTGAACTTGAAAACTTTGACGAAATAACCCTTCTACCGCTTGGAGTTCTGTCAGAAGTTCCGCCAATGAATAAACCCTTTTGTTCATGTTGTAGTTCAGGCGAAACTGCTCAAAACTTTTGGGCAATGTTTCAGAATGATATCGACCTGGGTTTCCCCATCGATTTCAGCTCCAAGGACTTCTATCTCATTTAAATGAGTCATCATCTTGAGGATATGATCCCTTACGGGTGTCCCCTCAATCATGGTGGTCGTCATTAGGTTTCTCATGACCTTCTACTTAGCAGTCCGATTCTGGTGTCCGAAGAGTTTCTGAAGATTGAGCATCATGTCATAGGCAGTGGGTAAGGCCTGATGCTGATGTTGTAGCACATTTGACATAGAAGCCAAAATGTAACACCGCGCCATCTCATCTGCTTTGACCCATTTCCTATGTCTCTCTATCTCCTCTTCACAAGAATCCTTATCAGGCACACTAGGATAGACCTCAAAAAGTACGAACTTGTATTCTTCAGCAGTTAAGACAATGTCCAAGTTTCGTTTCCAATCAATATCATTTGGACCAATAAGTTTGTTTTCTTTTAAAATAACAGCAAGAGGATTGAAAGTCATTTTGAAATCCTGAGAATCACAAAATAAAATACTTGATCAAAACTTTAGAATTTAAAATAATATTGATTCCTCAAACAATATAATTTAAATTCACCAACACCTCAAAATGCCGTGAATTTTGTATGTCACGATAGTGTGGACGTATACTAATTCAAACATTTGTAAGAGGAGGTTTTACCCATTAATTTTATTATCTTATTAACCTAACTTTATGACAAATAAAATTAATAGTTGGTTTATTTTCGATCACACAAATAATAGCAGTGACTCCGATTGGGACGATACTATTAAATGCGCCTAAGTATATACCATTACTTGATACTTAGTCCATTAATTAGGATTGTGCCCCTTCAGATGGAGAAGATCACACATACCTAATTAATTTCCTATAATCATCCATAGAGGAAGTTTGATCTAGTGATCCGCAAACAAACTCATCTGATATGGAGGAAGACACTTAATGCCAACGCGCAAGTTTGAATGCATCACATACAAACCAGTAATGGAGACCGTGGAATTTATTTAAATAATCCCTCTCCTACTTAGTTATTAAAATTAAGGAATTTTAATCATGCACGCACATCACAGCACACACATCACAGCACATAAAAACAGCATGTAAGGCAATAAACATGAAAATAAAATTTCCAACTATTATGGCATCATCCAACGTTGTCCTCCAATATGCCGCCAATGGATCGTCGTCCTCCAATGTGTTGCCGATGGATCAAGTCGTCGCGTCTATCTTGTTGCCTTTTCCGCCGCGCCTCTGGACCTCAAAATAGCACCACGCATAGCAAGGATACAAGCCGCAACAAAAATAAAATTTAACATTTATCGATCCTATATTCCACAAATGAATTTACATGTAATTTAGATCGAACAGAATGTAAAACAACAATAATAATAATACGGCAACCGACCGTATTTAATTATTACAATCATGCACACACAACAACTTCGATATGCCCGAGTGTTTGAATCACACACAAGCACATAAAAAGCCATAATAGTTGGATCTAGGATGCCTATAACCACAGAGTTAATCTATCTAGCACATCCTACTATTATCCGACCTAAACTTATGTATGAGCAGTGCATAATTTAATCGAAAACCAATCACACAGAACCAGAAAACATGCTATGATACCACTTGAAGGTGCTGGAATTCCGTTCTATTTATATTTCCCAGTACAAAAAAAAATTGTACAAGAACAGAACTTTTCCTAGCAACCCGCATATTCGATCAAACATGTGTTTGATCAATCAAGCAAGTGCTTGAATGATCAAATCACACCTTGATCGAATTACAAGGTCGCTGGCCTCTTGTGTTAGTATTCAAAATTGATACGTAAAATCGATACAAAGAAAAATGAAACTAGATACATAGTGGAATTAAAGAACTAGTTGTACATTTTCTTTGTAGCTAAATACCTCTTGATCTTCTGCCGTATTCCTCTCCTCTTCTTGGACGTCGTGTGCGCGACGATCTACCAAGAACAAAATCACCCTCCTTCTCTTCTCTTCCAAAACCGCCGGCCACACAAAGGAGTCTCTAGGATGGGGTGCCTTCTAATCTTCTTCCTTTTCTTCTTCTTCCTCTTCTTTCTCTTCTTCCTCTTCTTCCTCTTCTTGCTTTTCTTCCTCTTCTTCAAGTTCTTCCTCTTCTTCAAGCCACCACCCACAAGGAGGAGAAAGAGGGCACCGGCCACAAATAAGGAGGAGGAGAAGGGGAGCGCCGGCCCTAGGAGGAGGAGAAGGGGGCCGACCCTTGGTGGAGGTGGCATCGACCACAAGGCGGAGAAGAAGGGGTTGTGCCACCGGCCCTAGCAAGGGAAGAGGGGGCGGCAACCACAAGGAGAGAAGGGAGTTGAGGAATAATTAGAAGATTAGGTTTTAGAGGCCACATCCTACTCCTTTTTATAGACTTGCCGTCAGTTACAAGAAAAGAAAAATCAACAAAATTTTGTTTAGAAAAAAATCTAAACAAACTATATTAAATCAAACCAAGTTAAGTTAAATCAAACAAAGTTAAGTTAGACGAAACCAAGTTAAGTTAAACCAAACCAAGTTAAACCAAACTAAGTTAAGTTAAACTAAACTAAGTTAAGTTAAACCAAACCAAATTAAACCAAACCTGATTATGGATGGGTGGATGCGAGACTTTATATATAGAGACTACAACAGGGACCTAGAGGAGGAATTGGTTTAGGTCTCTTGATGGGCTTGGGTTTCTCGTGTTCACCCCGAACACCCAACTCAAGTCCATCAATAATAACCCATACCACTAAAGGGTTATTATTGAACTACCGCACCAATCTCATATTACAATATGGGTTCCTTCTTATTATGAGTGTGTTAATCTCCTTGTGTTTAAGATATCGTATGTCCGTTAATTAAATGAGTTACTAACAACTCAGTTAATTAACATCTGAGTCCAAGAGTAGTACCACTCAACTTTATTATCATGCCGGACTAACTCCACCTGCAGGGTTTACATGATAATCCTTATGAGCTCCTCAAGGGGACATCATCAACCTAAATAATTAGGACACAGATTCCTTTTATAATCAACAACACACCATATAAATAATACTATCTCCCAACTCATCGGGCCTATTAATTTAACGAATAAATCTCACTCATTGATAAGTTAAAGAAATAAATACTAAGTATATATGATTGTTATTATATAGGGATTAAGAGGACGCACATCCATAATAACAGAGGTTCTATTTTTTATATAGTCAGTATAAATCGAACAACCTCAAATGTTCATGCTCAATACACACATAGTGTACTAGTGTAATTTTATAGTCAAGACAAACTAATATCAAATTACACTACAACCGTTCCAATGGTTTGTCTCTATCCATCTTGGTTGTGAGCTACTATTTATAATTTATAAGGAACCAATAATATGATCTTCTGTGTGGCACCACACACCATATTATCTACAATATAAATTAAATAAACAACTACTTCGATATATATATAAATATAAAATATAGACATTTGACCAAAGTGATTCTCATTTCAAAATATTTTAAAACAGATGTTCATACAAAAGCTAGGCTTATAGTATACATCCCAACAGCAGCTAGCGAGAAGGACGGTATGGGAGAGAGAGCAGACGGGCTCGGTGCGTCTGAGAGACAAGGTGCTGCGGAAGAGTTCATTAGCGGATGAGAAGGGAGCGTTTGGTGTTTCTGAGGGACGAGAAGCTGAAGTGAAAGATTGCTCCAGGAGCAAGAGACGCAGCCACCAAGAAGGTTAGCACGGGAGAGAGGCGACGGGTTCAGTGTGTCCGAGGGATGAAGAGCTGCGGATGAGTACGCTGGTGGACGAGAATGAAGCATGCGATGATTCCAAGTCATGAGAAGCTAGAGCGGAAGCTTGCTCGAGAAGACCGGAAGTTGGGTTCGAGTGAGCCCTATTCCGGATGGCTGAAATCACCCAAGCAAGCGGAGCTGGAAGCGGAAGATCTGGACCGAGTAGAGCAGAACCGGAGCAAAGGGCCCGGACTAGAAAAGGTCAACAATGTTGACTTTAAGGGTCTGGGCGCCCAAAATCAGTCCGGGCGCCCGGAATGTGATTTTGACCGGATCACGATTCACCGTGATCCATTACGAAGGAGATGAAGTTTTATCCCCTTCTAGGCACTTGGAACCCTCCAGACACCCCAACCAAGGCTATAAATATAGTCTTAGTCCAGAAGCTTTTCAATCAACAAGCAATTTGATATTCAACACTTGTACACTTCTCTTGTTTAGTTTAGCTTCTCATTTTTTGTGCTTGAATGCTATAAGAGGCTTCTCCACCTGAAGAAGATCTTTATTACGCTTCAACTTCCTTGGATTAACAAATTCTCCGGTTGTAACCAAGTAAATCCTATGAGCCTCGTCTTTCTATTTATTTAATTATTTACGCAAGTGTTCTTTTAATTGTCTGAGAAGGGTATTTTGTTTAATTTGTGCAGGGCTATTCAACCTTCCGATAGCTGACCACCAATGGTCCCAACAATTTCTAGTTAAACTCAGGATCGAGACATTAGAAAACGATGAAGAGGATTTTAAAATATATCGAAAAGGATAATAGATTATTGTATCTGTTTCCATGAATCTTTGATGAACATGAGGGATGTACAGATACAAATTGAGCTACGGACCTTGATAACAAAAAATCCACATCTGGCTATACCTTCTTGTTAAATGGTGGCACCATCTCATGAAATAACAAGAAGAAGGCTTATGTAGCCTTGTCAACTATGGAAGCTGTGTGGCTTAGCTTGTGTAGCTTTGTCAACAATAGAAGTTATATAGCTAGGCTTGTGTAGCCTTGTCGACAATAGAAGTTATGTGGCTTGCGCATCAATTGTGCAACAATATGTCTGGTTGAAAATGTTCCTGAAACATTTGAAGATTACTGAGGACAGTGGAAGTTCTGTTATAGTGTACTATAACAGTCCAGTTGAGGATCCCAAATATCATAGCAAAGGCAAGTATATAGAATTAAGCATAATTTTGTAAGGGATATTGTGGATAAGAAAATGATAATTCTTGTAAATCCTTTTACTAAGCCATTGACTAAAGAGTCATTTCAAGGATATGAGAAGTCTTTGTGACTTCGTAAAATGTAACACATTGTAAAATGTCATGATTTATTTAGTATATATATTGATACATTTTGGATTAAAGTCTCAATGAGCATGTTGGTAGATTGAGATTGGTCAACTCACATGGATAATCATCTCTATTTGTTAAGTATAAATAGAGATAAGACTGTTACTTATGGGACAACTTATATAGCTGTGAACAAAGACAGATCCATAAGTTAAGGTTGTCTTGATAATTGTGTCAAGATGAGATCATTTATGTTGAATAATGATTGAAGTAAATGAACCCACCATTTACTAAATATGTTGAAAGTCAGATTGGAATTCATATGTTGAATTCAGGATTAGACATTAGGTATGTCTAGACGAAATCTGTACGATATTAAAACTTGAGAAAAACATGCACTCTTTTTAGTAAAGAGAAAAATATCGTAGCATGTGATTCATACCACATGTGCTATGACGGCAATAAGGGTAGTAGGAGAATGGATCCCTGATTCTCTACTATGTGAGACTTTTGAGATTATAAGTTTATATCAGTTTTTGCCCTTAGTGACCATTTAACTGTTTACTTGAAGTTTTAATCAGTGTCTGCTACTTTAGCATATATCTTATGGCTATGGATGATTCGGTCTATGGAGCATAACTAGGAAAAAAACTGATTAGAATGAATAGATTCTAGCTAAAAAGGAAGATTAAATAGATTTATATTTTTTGATATTATTGACTGGTCGACCCATTTCTGTTATGTATAGAAATGAATGTGAATATTGAATATGGAACATGCTCTTGACATAATGGTCATTATAAGGGACTAGAGATGTTCATATTGATGTAAATGAAGATTATTTAATCTGAATAATAGCAAGACATGGACATCTCCAAGATAATGATGGTGTGCCACTGGTAGATTGGATGTTTCCTAGATAAAGACTATGTGCCACCAGGATAGAGAGGCTATGTGTCATTATGAGGATGTCTCTAATTCATTGCTCAAACAACGACTATATAAGGTGTAACAATCTTCTTAGCATATATCGCTCAATGTGCTTGCTGTCGTACGAACCATTTTCCCTAAAGTATGAATTGGATGTTCTTATTTGGTCTTTGTGATTAACTAGTTCTTATTTAGTCTTTGTGACTAATTAGTGTTTTGCTCTGGTCTTCGTGACTTGATCGTCATATAGTGTATGTGACTTATTTAGTCTTTGTGATCAATTAATATTTGACTTTGGCATTGCGACATGATCATCTTGTAGTCTATGTGACCAAATAACCTTTATTGATTAACTTGGACGAGTGGAAGATGTTGGACATTGCATTAGTTGCAACGTTAGAAAAATGAAGGGTTGCTCATTCACCTTCATCTTCCTCCATTATATATCATCAAAGCATCGGTTACAAACTGATGCTTTCTTCTTATATTATGAAGCGCCCAAGAGCAATCGGGAAGAGGAAAAAGGTGATCAGTGTGTGCACAGCGGAGGCGACGGTGGGCAAAGAAAAATATTCAAGATTAGTTTGTCCAATCTCATAAGAGGGATTTGGTTTGTGAACCATGAAGAATTTTCTGATTATATGATCATTCTTCTATTAACAAATCTTGTCAATGCCGATTACAAATTTGTTAGAGACCATTGTAAGTATATACTATTTTTCATACTTTAAAACTATCAACAGTTACTTGAACGAACAAACGCCATATCAATGAAAGGAATGGCAGATGCTCGTACTCGCTGCTTCCATGGTCTCTGCCTAATCCCATTTCTCTATCTTATTAGTACTTGACCATGCCGACAGTCAACATCATCCTGCTACACAGCCAAAGGAGTAGGCCAGCCATGCAGCTCTCACCAAACGTTTCCACTTATATACTGAATCCAATGTTTTTTGTATTTTGTTTTTTTTGGAAATTACATTTTTGTACGGTAAATTATACTTTTCCAATTTTAATCTTGTTATCTATATAATCATATTAATTTATATATATATATATATATATATATATATATATATATATATATAAATAATTTTATTTTATTTTATTTTATTTTATTATTTTATGAGAAATTCAAATTGACCATCGATAATTACCTAACTAATAGCGGCAGTATCAAACCACCCACATGACAAATTTTTTAAATTTATCTGTGTATTAAAATAAATGAAAAAATACAAAATCAAAGTTACACCATCTTAAAAAAATTACACCCATTATATATCTTTCCTCCAAACCAATGATTCTTCATCCTTCTCAACCATAATCCTTTTATTCGAAAATCCTACAATTCAACCCAAGCCTTTAAATCTAGTTTTTTCAGAGAACTAGGGTGAGTTTGTTGTTGACGGACTGAGTGATTTGTCCATTAGAACTAAAAATGCCTAAATTTATTTTCTATATCAGTATCGCCGTCGCCATCGAAGCAATTACTAATGGCCAATTTGAATTCGGACCAAAAACATTAAAATTAAAAAATAAAGCAATTAATGTATTATAAATGTGAATTTATAGATAACAAAATCAAAATAAACGAAAATTCAACTAGTGGGACTAACAATATAATGTTCTCTATTTTTTGTTTGATAATCAAAGTGCATGACATGTGGTCCAATTAGCTCGAGAGGTGCATGGCCCGACCTCACAAATTGGTCATCAGATAAATCCAAAAGCATGTGCAGCTTGTCATCCATCAGCCAACGTCCCGGATTTTTATCCCAACGAAGAAAATTAAAATACCATATAGTGCATCGTATAACTAAGGTTAGAATTATAGGTGCTTTTGAAAATTACTGGAGCGCCATGCCTTGTCTTGCCTTTCTTCACCAGCGTCGGGCTGTCGCAATTAATATTGCTGCGGCAATGCCCTCCTTTACTGCTCGATCGCCTTAATACTGGCAACTGCGAACGAGTCGAGCAAACATGGAAGGAGAACAGACGAGAGACTCACTACACTATATCCACTGATTACGTACAGGTTCTATACTTGTATTCCACTCATATCTTTTTGTTTGTCGTTCCAGCTATTAATTGCATCACATGGTGTTGCACACGAATTAATGTTTATCTAAGAAGTTTGCGTGTATATATTTGTGATGAAATATAATTAATTAAAGTTTATTTGAGTGCTCGATAATCCAACCTCATGCAAATGATGAATATATATCTATCTACTCCATATCCAAACTCGTGCTAATTTTGATATCTATCTCTACCTTATCCAAATATTTTTTTAAGAAAAACAAATGAGTATATTTAACTTTCACTTGTGGACCACTCCATGTCCATGACCATGTTCGGCTCAAAAAGCATGCTGTGCATGGCCCAATTCCAACCCCATGTTGTGCCCCAGCGAGGGTTTGGAATTGGTCTCGGATCATGGGCAATCCATTTTTCATTGACACATCTAATTAATACTGAGTCTCTCGAATCCATGTTTACTATATAATGTTTCAACAAGTAATAAATAGGGTGAGATATTGAGAGCAATCCAATAGACATGACTTATCTTGAAAATTAATTTCTTTTTTAATGTACTGTGTGTATGTTTTTAAATTAATTTATACAGAATATAAGTACAACTGATACATTTTACCGTAAACTTATCCCTAAGCAAACTATTGATCCCATTAGATACCTTTGCTCGCTTGATGCCAGAAATAGTATATATACATTAAATACCATAGTACCTTAGGGTTCACAGATATGTGCGTATTTATTTGAAAAGCTTTATTCAACCTAATAGTACCATTTACACTTTTAAAAGATATTCTGAGTAAGCTATTTTAACTCCACTGTTTTTTTCTTTGAATTATAGTTCCAAAAATTAAAATATATTCATTTATTTTATTTGTAGCAACAAAAATAAATACTTAATTCATAATAATTATAATTGATACGGTTGGTAATGGAGGGGCCCAAGAGGAAAGGATTAGAAAAGTCAAGAGCATGTGACGGTCAAAAGTCAAGAGGAGGTGACAGTTAATAGTCATGGCGACTTGGCGGTCAAAAAGTCAGGCTGACGGGGCAGTCAGAATTCAGCATAGGGGGTAGCCAAGGGTCAGACAGACTTGTTGATGGAAGGAGCAAAGTTGTAGGAGAATGAGGAGAGAGGACAGGCGAAGCACGGAAGCAGGTCGGGATCAGCAGAGCCAGGCGGAAGCAAGTCGGGATCGGCAGAGCCAGGCGGAAGCAGGTCGGGATCGGCAGAGCCAGGCGGAAGCAGGTCGGGATCGGCAGAGCCAGGCGGAAGCAGGTCGGGATCAGCAGAGTCAGGCGGAAGCAAGTCGGGATCGGCAGAACCAGGCTTAAGAAGGTCGGGATCGGCAGAGCCAGGCTTAAGCAGGTCGAGATCAGCAGAGCCAGGCGGAAGCAAGTCGGGATCGGCAGAGCCAGGCGGAAGCAGGTCGGGATCGGCAGAGCCAGGGGGAAGCAAGTCGGGATCGACAGAACCAGGCAGAAGCAGGTAGGTATCGACAGAGCTGAGCAGAGTCAGCTCGATCTACAGGTCTGCGGTGGAGGGCCAGGAAATACAAAGCGCAGAGGCAGGTTGGGATCGGCAAAGCTGAGCAGAGTCAGACCGTCTGGCAGGTGACACTTAGAGGCTGGAACTGATAAGGAGAAGCAAGGCCAGTGCAAGTCGCAATGGATCGGAGAAGTCAAGTAGTGCGGGTGTGGAGAATCTCAACGGTCTGTCGAGGATAATCATTAAATACCAACAATACGCGCGAAGGCGGAGGTTCCTAAAATGAAAAGATGCCCTCATATCCAGTAGTAGCCCGCCAGCTGTCCCTCGCTACAAGACAAAACCCATGTGCGAAGGCGGAGGTTCCAAAAGAGAGAGATGCTTTCACGACAAATAACAGCGCGACAGGTGTCCGGGACTACAGGACAAAGCCCGGTGCCTAACGTTTTCTGACGAGATGGCAGGTTCTAAGAGAAGGACGCATAAAAGGGGAGAGATCCCTCGTACGCAGGTACGCGCACACATTCCTTCGTCACCTTTTTCCACAACTAGTTTTCTCTTCTTCGTCTCTCTGCTTTTTTTTCTTCTTCTGGGGAAAAAGGACCTGACTTGAGCGTCGGAGGGCCTGATCCGGGGACTTTTTCCCTGGGTTTTGGTCTCTAACGTGAAGGGGGATTTTTCTGAGTGTGCGTAGGGTCCTGCAACAGCGTCAGCCACCCGTGGGAGCCGAATCACCTACGACTTTCCGTCAACGACCAGGCCACCGCGACCAGCCTCCGTCCGACTCAGCTTCCGGACGGGATCAAATTTGGCACCGTCTGTGAGAACACAACAACCTGTTCCGGAGCGTGAAGATGGAGGACTCTGGTCGAAGCTCTAGCAGGAGGATCAACGTAACCATGACCGCAGGGGAGTACGAGCTATTCAAGGAGGTTAGAAAGCAAGCCGCCTCTGAAAAGCAAGGGACAGTTTCGCGGCCCCGTGTAGCACCTGAAACATCCAAAGAATCGGCTCCTGCCTCCGACAGGGGCTCGAAGAGGAAGCAGCAGGAAGAACCCCCCTGTGCCTCGTTCCGGGAGCCTCGCCGCAACTATCATCGAGCCAAACCCCGTGAGCATAGTCCGAAGAAGGAGGAGCCGCCGGCATCGGTGGCGGAAAGCTCTTTACATCCACCTCGGGATTCCGGAAGGGGAAAAGCTATAATCCCTGCCGGAGATCTGCCTGAAGATCCGGATGACAAGGTACCCTTCTCGGCTCATATCCTGAGGGAAAGCCTGCCCAAAGGGTATCGAGCCCCGAACATTGGAGAATGCGATGGGAGCAAGGACCCGGAAGAGCACCTGAGGAAGTTTAAGAACGCAGCTATCTTGTATCAATACAGCGACGCTGTCAAATGCCGAGTGTTCCTACACACCCTGTCCGGGTCGGCACAAAAGTGGTTTGATGGATTTTCCCCAGAGTCCATCAATCGCTTCGTGGATTTCAAAACGGCCTTCCTGCGCCAGTTCGCCAATAGTCGTAAGTATCAAAAAACCGACCACTGTCTTTTTGCTCTCAAGCAGGATCCGACCGAGCCCTTGCGGAGCTACATCAACCGGTTCAGTCAGGTGGCCAATGACGTCCCCTCCGCCACCTCAGAAATACTGATGAGCGCCTTCTCCCATGGATTGCGAGAAGGGGAATTCTTCAGGGACCTCATCAAAAACCCCGCCCGGAGTTTTGACGATATGGTAGAGAAAGCTTCTTGCTACATCAAGGTGGAAGAAGCGCAGGCCGCCAGGCGGAAAGCCGAAAAGACGGTGGCTCCAGGCAACCGACCTGAAAGAAGAGCACCACAGCCAGCCCAGCCCTTCCAGCGCGTTCAACCCAGGCCTGCCCCCCAGCCCGCTCAGGGAGTCAGGCCAGCTCCGCGATTTGCCGCCGTACAAGCGCCCAGGCCCGGACCAATGGGGGCACCATATTGCACATATCATCGGTCCAGGATGCACGATCTCAATAACTGCTTCCAATTCGCCCGTGACTCCAGGCAAGCTACGGAGCACGGCTTGCCTCCCCCAGTGTTGGCGCCCCAAATACAGAGAATGGAGGAAGAACGGGCTGCAGCTGGGCGTGCTCGGCAGGCCCGGCCCGACCTAGCCGGCCCATTCAACCAAGCTGGCCCCAGCGAAGACCGAAGAGATGCCGGAGAACTGGATAACCGGGGCAACGTTGCTGTGCGAGAGATTGGTATGATTTCAGGAGGGCCCACTGACGGGGACTCAGGCCGAACCCGCAAGTCACACGTTCGGCGGTTGTATGTGGGAGTCGTGGGATGCAGCCACGAGCAGACATCTGGCCCTGTCATTAGCTTCGGACCACAAGATTTGGAGGGTCTGGAGCTGCCCCACGATGATGCCCTCATAATCAGGGTCGTTATTGCTAACAGCCGAGTTGCTCGGGTCTTTGTGGATACCGGGAGCTCGGTCAACATTTTATTCAGGGCTGCGTTTGAGGAGATGCAGATTGACGCCGTTGAGCTCCAACCTGTAACCACTTCCTTGTATGGGTTTACAGGTAATGAAGTCAAGCCCATGGGTCAGATCAAGCTGGCCATTTCCATGGGCACTGAGCCATTGGTGCGCACGCGGAGGGGCACTTTCATTGTGGTGGATTCGCCTTCCTCCTATAACGTTATCCTGGGAAGGCCAGCCCTGCATGAGTTCCGGGCCGCCGTTTCCACCTTTCACCATAAGATCAAGTTCCCGGTCGACGAGCAGGTCGGAGAAGTCAAGGGAGAGCAGAAGGTGTCTCGCAGCTGCTACATAGATATGGTCCGGGTAGAGACGCGCAAAAGCCGGAGGACACAGGATGGGGGAGTACACGCTATTCAAGAGGAGCCTATTCCTTGGGAAGAAATTCGGCTGCATGCGGACCGAGCAGAGAGCATCACTCGCATTGCCAGCGACTTACCGCCGGAGCTTAAGTCGGAGCTGATAGAGTGCCTGATCCGCAATAGGGACGTTTTTGCTTGGTCACCAGAAGAGTTGCCCGGGGTTAAGCCAGAAGTAGCTGAGCACAGGCTGCATATTATACCCGAGGCTAATCCAGTCAAGCAGAAGAAGAGAAACTTCTCCGCCGACCAGAATAAGATTATCCGAGCTGAAGTGGATCAGCTCAGAAGGGCAGGGCATGTTCGAGAGGTACAATTCCCGTCCTGGCTTTCTAACGTCGTATTGCTGAAAAAGCCTAACAACAAGTGGAGGGTGTGCATAGACTTTCGCGACCTCAACAAAGCCACTCCCAAAGACTGTTATCCTCTCCCGCGTATCAATCAGGTAGTGGATTCTACTGCTGGCTGTGAGAGGATATGCATGATGGATGCTTATCAGGGATATCATCAGATACCCTTGGCTAAGGAGGATCAGGAGAAAGTCAGCTTCATAACGGCCGACGACACTTTTTGCTATACGGTCATGCCATTCAGACTCAGGAACGCTGGGGCTACATACCAAAGGATGATGGACAAAGTCTTTCGGAGTCAGATCGGGCGGAACGTAGAGGTCTATGTTGATGATATCCTAATCAAGTCCCCCCTGGCGTCCAGCCTAATAAAAGATGTAGAAGAAACCTGTGGGACGCTGAGGCAATATGGGGTGAAGCTGAATCCCCTGAAGTGTCTGTTCTGGGCCAAAGGAGGAAGGTTTCTGGGCTATCTGGTGACCGAACGAGGGATAGAGGCCAACCCTGAGAAGGTGCAAGCACTTCGGAACATGCAAATCCCTCAGAATCTGAAGGAAACGCAGAAGCTGGTCGGCAGAATAACAACACTGTCCCGATTCATCTCCTGATCTGCAGATAGAGCGGCGCCCTTCTTCAAAGTGCTTAGGAAAGCGGCCAAGTTTCAGTGGACGGAAGAATGCACACAGGCCTTTGAGGAGCTAAAGCGGTACCTGGAGTCCTTACCATCACTGTTCAAGCCTGTTGTGGGAGAGCCCCTTTGGGTCTACTTGTCAGCTACCCCCGAGGTCGTGGGGGCCGTGCTGGTTAAGGAGCAAGACAATGTACAACGACCAGTGTATTTTTTCAGTGATCTATTGAAGGGGGCTGAGTCTCGGTACACGGCCCTGGAAAAGTTGGTTTACGGACTTGTTCTCATGGCTCGGCGCCTCCGACCCTATTTCTTGGCACATCCTATTACCGTCTTGACAAACAGCACGATGGGGCGGGCTCTCACCTAGGTGGAGGTAGCAGGTCGGCTTATCAAATGGGCAACCGAGCTAGGGGAATATGATATACAATATCAACCTCGGACCGCGATCAAGGCGCAGGCTTTGGCGGATTTCCTGACAGAGGTTTATCAAGCGGGTTTGGAGGAGGTTTGGAAGGTTTACGTAGACGGGTCGGCTACCCATCGCGGAAGTGGTGTAGGCGCACTTCTAATATCTCCGCAGGGAGACATTATGCAGCTGGCTGTGCGGCTAAATTTCAGAGCTACCAACAATGAGGCGGAGTATGAAGCCCTATTGGCAGGTTTACAGGCAGCTCGGCATGTGGGGGCAAGCCGAGTCGTAGTATACTCAGATTCGCAGTTAGTAACTCAGCAGGTGACCGGACATTTCGAAGCAAACAATAAAAAGATGCAAGTTTCCAAGGAGGCCTATGAGAAGATGAGGAAAGATTTTAAAGAGGTCACAGTCACCAAGATTCCCAGGGCTGAAAATGAAAGGGCAGATGAACTAGCTAAAATGGCCAGCTCCCTGACTACTTGGGTGTTGGATAGATCTATAGCGCAGACCTTCCTTATAGCTCAGATTGACCTGCAAAATAATCAGGGAGGAGTAATTGATTGGAGGGCGCCCATAATGAGTTTCCTCCAGCAGGGGATTATACCCACCAACCTAGAAGAGGCACGTATGCTCAGGAGGCAAGCCCATTCTTATATCATGATTGGAGATCAACTCTACAAAAGGTCTTTCTCTAGACCTCTTCTCAAGTGCTTGAATATGGAAGAAGCGGATCAGGCCTTACGGGAGATACACTTGGGATGCTGCGGTAATCACGCGGGTGGGAGAACGCTGGCTCGGAAAGTACTATTGGCCGGATATTTCTGGCCTACCTTGCAGAAGGACGCACAGAAGTTGGTGAATACTTGTCTGTCATGCCAAAGGTACCAGAATCTGACGCACCGACCTACAGAGCTGCTGAGAACTTCTATAGTGTCTTGCCCGTTTGACCAGTGGGGTATGGATATAGTGGGTCCTTTCCCGATGACTACGGGGCAAAGGCGTTTCTTGCTGGTAGCAGTGGATTACTTCTCCAAGTGGGTCGAAGCGGAAGCTCTGGCTAAAATCACTAAAGATGCGGTGATCTAGTTCTTATGGAAGAATATCTTTTGCAGATTCGGCTTGCCTCACAAACTGGTGTCAGACAATGGTAGGCAATTTCAAGGGCGCAAGATACAAAATTGGTGCAAGGGGTTCGGCATAACTCAGGCCTTCACTTCGGTGGCGCATCCGCAAAGTAATGGTCAGACAGAGGTAGTCAACCGAGAAATAGTGCGGGGGCTCAAAGTCAAGCTGGATCATACGGGAGGCAGTTAGGTGGATGAGCTGCCAAGCATTTTATGGGCCTATCGTACAACACCCCGGGAAAGTACAGGTCTGACACCTTTCCATTTAGTATACGGTAATGAAGCAGTGGTGCCCCTGGAGGTCGGGCTACCGTCCGTGAGAAGAACGATGTATGACGAAGGGAATGCAGAGCGACGGCTGGCTGAGCTAGATTTCATCAGTGAAATCCGGGAACAAACAGTTGCCCGGCTGGAAGCATATAGACAAAGGATGAGACAGAATTATAACAGAAGGGTGATCCCTCGTTTCTTCGGAGAAGGAGACCTAGTCTGGAAGCAGGTGAAGCCCTTAGGGGAAGTGACAAAGCTGGCGTCACAATGGGACGGACCGTACAAAGTCATCAAGAAGCTGGCATCAGGGGCCTATTATTTACAAGATGCTCAAGGAAGGAATCTAGACCGACCTTGGAGTGCTAACTACCTACGGCCCTATCGAGTGTGAGGGGTGCCGACCCTATGGGTATGAGCCAAGTCGGCCGAGGGTTCCGGAGACGGTGGGATAGTCAATCAAAAATTCGAAGAGGCATGTGTACGTGTAAAAATTTCTCAATTTAAAGTGGCTAGTACAGATCATTTGAAAGGAGAAAAAATCTCGTCCGGAAAGCCCTGAATGATTTGGTCGTGATCCAAAAAGTCTGCTGGGGGGACAGAGCTCAAGAAGCCCTGTGCATGCAGTTGCCTGATAACTCCAGCCGTCGTGTGTGGTACGGTCGCAGCAAAGCGTGCCCCAGCCTGGGATAGAAATTCGAGAGAAGTCAGATACGACATTCGGCTTCGCAGGCAACGAGCCTCCATTCCTTCTTGATAGACGGTTAAGGCGGTGGATACTCCAGTTAATGCTGCCCGGGACTGTGACAGCTCTGCTTTCAGCGCCCTTAATTCTGCTGCTTGAGTTTCCAGTTGAGCTGCCTGAACTTCCAATTTCTCGCTCCTCTCTTGCAGAAGGGTATCTCTGGACTATATCACCTGAGCTTGGTGGGCAAGTTGCTGCTGATACCCTGCCTCAGATGCAGCCCTCTCCTCCCTCATAGCTCGGAGCTCATCCTTCACCTGTATCAGGGACCATTTCTGTCGGTCGGTCTGATTGGTTAGGGCCTGAATCTCCACTCGCAAAGCATAACTGGCTTGGGTGGGATCGTTCAATTGCAACTCTAATTCGGAGACTCTCTCCTGGAGTTCCTTGCTTTCATGATGAAGGGTGTGGAAAGATTGGTTCAGCACTAAGGATTCTGCATGAGTCTGGAGGAAAGATATAACCCTCAGTTAAGGCCAGCCACTATCCGGTGTAAGGAGAAGAGTACTTACTTTAGCCCAGGACTTCGAGAACCTATCCATCTGGACTAATGGCGGCGCGTTACCCATTTGATCCATGCTCTCCGCCCACAAACTGCCGAGGCAGCCTTTCATCATCAGAAGACTCGTAGGGGCGTTAGAACGCCGAGCCAGAGCAGCTTCAGAGGGGATGGTGGTCCTGTAACGGTGGCGGGCAGAGAAGGAAGGTTGAGAAGGGCCGACGTCAGCACCAGGAGGGGCCGGAGGTGGCTCGGGAACGGGCTCAGTGGGCACCGGGTTTTGATGATCGCCGGGGTTGTCTCCCTCTGCAGCAATAGGAGCAGAGCGGAACGCAGCTGGTCGCCCCCTGTAGGGGTTAGGAGAGACTGCCAGATGAGGGAAACAGAAGTAAAGAGGGAAGTAATGTCAGAGTCAGTCATGACAGTAGCAAGGGGCAGTGTGGTCATATAAAAAACAGAACCAAGCGTTAAGGAAGTTAGACCTGGTCTTCGGCGCCTCCTGTGAAGCAGGGGCTGGTTATCAGAGTCAGAATCATCAGAGCGAGGCTGACCCGGTGAAGAGGCCGCCGCACCCCTGTCTGTGGCACCCCGGCCGGATGAGCTCGGACCTGCGCGATGAAGAGCTGCGCGACCACGTCCGGATGCCCGCGAGGCTCCTCTGAAGGCGCGTCTGGCCGGGCGAGTAGCTTGGCCCTGACTCCGACCTCGGCTCGAGGCGGCAGGGGAAGGAGAAGCGGCGTGTGAGGCAGGGCTGGGAGCAGGTTGAGTAGCTGCCCCAAAGGAAGCGGATCCGAGATGAGGAAGCAGCCTCTTATCCAAGATCGCACGACCGTGCCGCATTATCTCCAGGTCATCGAGGGGCAGAGGCAGAACCTCCGACGCACGATGCAAAACTTCAGCTGACGGCACCAACACGAGAAGTCACTCTCACAGGGAAAGTGATCGAAAAGGAGGCATTCAACACGAACTTACCTAAGGAGCGCGGTGTGTCAGAGGTACATCGGCTTAGCCTGAAGAAAGAAAGTAGATCTTCAGATAGCAGTCTCGTCAGATTCAAGCGCCAATCCTCCATTTGAGAAGCAGCCGTGGCATAAGAGAGGTCTATGTGGAATTCGTCCAGCGCTGGAGTCATAGGCAGTTCAGGTTGCCAATGCGTGGGCCAGTCTGTTTCCTCTGGAAACCGGAGAAAAAAGAACTTTTTCTTCCAGTTAGCACTGGGAGGAGGAAGAGGAGAAAAGAAAGCAGTCTGGCTGCGAGCTTGGAAATCAAAGAGACCATCGGCGCGCCGAACGAGAGCGAAGAAGCAATGAAAAAGGGGAGCTGACCAGGAAACCTCACAAATTTCGCAGAGTATTACAAAGCCACATAAAATCTTTATGGAATTGGGAGTTAGCTGACCTAAGGGAATCCTAAAGTAGCGACACACTCCAGACAAAAAAGGATGAGGGGGCAGACGAAGGCCAGATACAAATTGTTCAGTAAAGAAAGTACACGAACCAGGCGGAGGGTCGAAATACAGGTTCACACCAGTAGGGATGATGGGGCGAAAGCTAGTAGGGATTTCGTAAGTATACCATAGGTCATCCCAATCTAACTCAACGAAAGTTGAAGCGCCTGGGAAATGTCCCGCCAACAAGGAGACCCAAGAAGGAGAAGCCATTGCAAGGAAGATTACCTCAGGAGGTAGAAGGACCAAATGAAAAGGAGGGCCTGGGGGAAAAGGAAGGAGCGCGGCGTGATCTCTGAGAAAGTCAGTCGGCGGCAGTGACGCTTGGGTGCTCCGTGGTGGTGGCGAACCATAAGGAATGGGAAAAAGCAAGGAGATACTTATAGGTATGCTGGAGGAAGGATATTCTCGTACGTTAACAGCGGATGGTGGATACAGGAGCGGAAATGGACAAGGAGTGCTCTGCGATGAGCCTCAAGAATATAACCAGGGGGTATTATAGGGAAGATAAAAGCTCGAAGTACGAGGCGCCTAAGGAGATACGAAAAAAGAGGAAAGAGAAAAAAGGAGGGAAAGGGGCACATTCAGTTCAGCCAGCTTTCCGCCGAGCAAGAGATTGCCTCGTAAGGACAAGTGGGGGCGGGAGCGGCCGTCAGGGAGAAAGATGGAGCAGATCAGCGAACTGCATAGAAACACGTCAAAGACAAGAAGTGAAAACTGACCCTCGCCGGGCTCGATATAAAGGCGACTATTGAGAAGAGAGCGACGTAGCAGAGGCAAAACCAACAAGAGCAAGCTAAGTACAGCCATCCAAGGTGCAGTAAGACCACGCGAATAAGTACAATCACGGAAGGTTCAACATCAACACATAAAAGGTGAGCGTTACAACAGGGTCCCGACTACATGACATCTGAAGAAGAGGGGGCAGGTTGACTAGAAGCCGACGGAAGGAGCTCGGGGTCGGCAGATGCAGGATCAGCAGACGCTTCAGATGCAGCAACAGGAGGGACCTGGGCGGAAATACCCTCGGGAGATGGATCGGCCACAGGGGGAGGAGCCTCCAAGAGGAAGAGTCCCTCATCCGCTTCGAAGGAGGGGAAGGTTTCCTGCGGCAATTCTCTGGTTAGGCGCGCTGTGTCCAGGAAGGTGGCAGGAGGTGCCGAGCGTAGGAAACCTTGCTCAAAGGCCTGTATGACCCCACCAGCGGCCCCATGGCAGAGTAGCAAGATCATCCAGCATCCCAGGTTATGGAGGAAGAAGGAAGAACGGACGTAGGCCAGCCTGTAGGCCTTCAGCCGCTCTGATTCGCCAGCCCGGTATTCCTCCAAACTATTTTGGGTCGCCACAGCCTCGGCTCGCGCCACGGTTAAATCGCCCTTGCCTCGAGACACTGCTTCTTGGGCCTTCAACAACTCCGCTCGCAAGGATTGGAGAGTGGCTTGGCAAGCTTCCCATTGTGTCCGCATGGTTGCTTCCCGGCTAGCGGCGGCACTAGTTAGGGCCTGGGCATCGGCCAACCTCATCTGCAAGAGCTCTTGACCTTGCTGAAGCAGCGTCAACTCCTCTGATTGGGAGAGCAGCTCTGCCTCTTTGTCTTTCAGCTCAGAAATTGTCGCTTGACGACGATCCACTTCAGAAGCCAGGGAAGACTCACTTGTCTTCAAAGCCACCTCCAACTGTTGAAGTTTATCAAAGGCAGCATGGGAAATGGCCCGAGCAGAGGCCGCCGACTCCCCGACGGCACGCAAATAGGCATCCAAGCTTCCCAGAGAAGGCTCAGGAGGAGCGGAGGAAGCCGCAGGGTGCTCAAGTTCTTGAAGACGTGCCTTGAGCACCGCGTTCTCTCACTGAAGCTCGGTTGCTCGCTGCACGGCGCTCAGACTCGCGGAGCAGGTCTGCAAGTGGCCGGAAGAAGAGAAGGGGGGTTACAGAAATACACGGATACAAGGAAAAAGAAAAGAAAGGGTTACCGCGACCAGGGAACGAGCAATTTGATCGAATTCCCCCAAAGGAGAACCGCTCTCCCAGAACTGCTGGCTGGCTGATTGCCAGGAGATGGCCAGGTCCCCAAAGAAGTCGACCCTACCGAAGATAGGCGACGAATCAGCAGCAGGCGTGTAGGCCGGATCGGTCTCCGAAGGGAGCCTCCAGAACGCTTCAAAGGCTGGGTCTGCAGGTGCCGGGTTCAAAGTCGGCATGGCCGAGCTCAAAGTCGGCATGGCCGAACTCACAGGAACGAAAAGAGGAGAGGCGGAGGGAGTCAGTGAGTCCGGGGGCTGGTCGCCAGAGGACGAAGGCGGGGCAGGGAACATACTCTGGATTGGCGCAGAAGCAGTTAGGTCCAATGGTGGGTCTGCCACTTCCGGATCAGAGGCCTTCTCCTGGACCAAGCTTGCCTCTTGGACCGAGCTCGTATCCGAGGACCGGGTGGGGGAAGAAAAGCTCACTACACGCTGGCGGCGAGGAGGTGGAGGAGAAGTGGCAGTGACTGGGGCCATTTTTTTGCCTTTGCGTGCCAGGCGCAGCTTCATAGTTGGAGGGAGAAGAGGCACTTGTCCTGCAGGTGATGGCTCAGTTGTAAACTGGTCAGAGATGCGAGGTAGGGCTGAGTCCGCAGGGTTAAGCGGAGGTGGTTCAACCAGCATCGGGGCCTCCTCCGCATCAGAAGACTGGGTCTCCGAAAGCTGCGAACCGGCGGCAACGGTGGGATCGGAAGGTAGGCCTTGCGTCAGCTCTTTGTTCAGAGCTTGCAGAACGGCCACCGCGGGCGTCTCTTGGCTGGCAAAAGAGCGGAGTAGGGCGGCCACTACAAGAATAATGGGAAAAAGACACCTCAGTTAGCGAAGAGTGGCATATTAAAAGTAACGTCTTACCAAAAGGAGCTCCGATTTCTGCGGAGACAGGACTAAGACCAAAAGCGTGCAGAATGCCTTCCAGCATCAGCACAGACAGGCGAACAACAACACCACTTAGCTTAACCGCAGCTGCGGAGCAGGCAGGTTCGTGAACATGCGAAGGGAGGTCCGAAGCGGAGAAAGAACGCCATTGAGAAGGCCCTGTTAAGGGGGCAGGGGGTTTGAGGAAGAAAAAGCGAGATCTCCAGCTTTTATTGGAAGAGGGTAGGTCATCGAAGAGCTTCTGGCCCGGCTTGGCCTGGACGTTGAATACCCTCGCCTCGGCTCGCCGGAAGGAATAGAAGTGATGGAATAGTCTGGCGGTCAAGGGAATTTGGTAAATGCGGCACAAGATGATGGTTCCGCAGGTCGCTCGGAATACGTTGGGGGCAGACTGAGAGATACTAATATTGTAATACTGACTCAGCTCAGAGAAGAAAGGATGCAAAGGAAAGCGAAGACCACCTAAGACTTGATCCTTAAAGACAGTAATAAACCCTTCGGGGGGGGGGGGGGGGGGGGGGAAGGATGTTCATCTGTCGAAGGAAGGCGAAACTCATATACCGGGCCTACCCCCAGGTTGGATTGCAATGCAGACAGGTCGTGGTGGTCTAAATCAGAAATGTAATGTGAATACCAGAGGGGGTCCTTACCATCCATGGCTGTGAGGAGCAAGCAGGTGAGGGGAATGAAGACGAAAGGGGTCACAGGTCAGGCGCAAGCAGGGGAACGAGGAGTTGCACTGCCAGAAACGACTGCGAACGAGAGGAGGGGGATGGTGAAGCGTCAGAGTAAGGAAAGCGGACTGCCTTTAGGGTTTATAAAGCCCATTCATTCCTAGGAAACATCGAGAATAGAGCCGAGTATCTTTTTGGGGTAACGCGCCTCAACGTCGTCGAATGGGAGATAAGCGCCGAAGGGTGCAAAAGGGGGTCAGATGCTGGCGTCAGGGGGCGTGCGCAGTAAAGGCGCTGGACAAGTGTCGTCGCAAGAAGAAACGCATTAAAGGGCGACAAGGCAAGGTAATCATGAAGGGGAGTGGCCTCAAAAAAAAAAAAAGATCATTAAAAAAGAGAGAAACATTCTTCGGGAAAGGCTCAAGGCTAGGCGGTGACTTTCGTGAGGCTGCCGGAGCCAAGCAATTCAAAAAGGTCTCGGATAAGACAAGGCAGCAGGAGCGATCACCAGACCAGAAAAGTAGCAAGCTAGCCTGCAGGGATGTTCCTCGTTCGGATCGGCCGCCTTGGTCGGATCGGCCGGACAAGCATCTCTGCGTAGGTAGCCCTGATCGGAGCAGCTAACCAGGCTCGTCGCGAGAACTGCGAGGTCGTCCTAAGACACAAGGGCACTGTGGCCCAGGGGTGGAGTAAGGTTCTCACGCTTCCCTCTCTATTTTTAATTCTATACCATGCGTGGTGCGATTGCAGGAAGAAACGAGACACAAATGAGTAAGCCCGCAGCCAACAATAACGACCAGATTAATTAAAGCAATGAGGCTAGGGTAGGTGGGACGGATGAAGGAAAAGAAGAGCAATGCATGTATACCTTTGCCGTTTGGAGATCATTACTGGTCTCGGACCAGCGCCATCGCCACCGGTCTCGGGCCGGAGTATCATTACTGGTCTCGGACCAGCGCCATCGCCACCGGTCTCAGACCGGAGTATCATTACTGGTCTCGGACCAGCGCCATCGCCACCGGTCTCGGACCGGAGTATTCCAGACTCTCGCCCCAGTGCGAGTTATAAGTGAGCTCTGCTCTCATGCCCAACGACCTTTCAGGTCGGCTCCCATGCAAGAATTAAAAGTGAGTCTCATGCTCACGCCCAACGACCTTTCAAGTCGGTAGTCCCAGACTCTCGCCTCAGTGCGAGTTATAAGTGAGCTCTGATCTCACGCCCAACGGCCTTTCAGGTCGGCTGCCATACGAGAATTAAAAGTGAGCCTCGTGCTCACGCCCAACGATCTTTCAGGTCGGTAGTCCCAGACTCTCGCCCCAGTGCGAGTTATAAGTGAGCTCTGCTCTCACGCCCAACGACCTTTCAGGTCGGCTCCCATGTGAGAATTAAAAGTGAGCCTCGTGCTCACGCCCAACGACCTTTCAGGTTGGTAGTACCAGACTCTCGCCCCAGTGCGAGTTATAAGTGAGCTCTGCTCTCACGCCCAACGACCTTTCAGGTCGGCTCCCATGCGAGAATTAAAAGTGAGCCTCGTGCTCACGCCCAACGACCTTTCAGGTCGGTAGTCCCAGACTCTCGCCTCAGTGCGAGTTATAAGTGAGCTCTTCTCTCACGCCCAACAACCTTTCAGGTCGGCTCCCATACGAGAATTAAAAGTGAGCCTCGTGCTCCGCGACCTTCGGTCGGTGGTCCCAGAACTCTCGCCTCGGTCACGAGTTATAAGTGAGCTCTGCTCTCACGCCCAACCTTTCAGTTCGGCTCCCATGCGAGAATTAAAGTGAGCCTCGTGCTCACGCCCCTGACTTCGGTGGGTAGTCCCGGACTCTCGCCTCGGTCACGAGTTATAAGTGAGCTCTGCTCTCACGCCCAACGACCTTCCGGTCGGCCCATGTGAGAATTAAAAGTGAGCCTCGTGCTCACGCCCATTCGGTTGGTAGTCCCGGACTCTCGCCCCAGTGGCGGGTTATAAGTGAGCTCTGCTCTCACGCGACCTTCGGTCGGCTCCCATCTGAGAATTAAAGAGAGCCTCGTGCTCACGTGCGACCTTCAGGGCGGTGGTCCGAATCTCGCCCAGTGCTGGTTATAAGTGAGCTCGCTCTCACGCCCAATGACCTTCCAGGTCGGCTCTGCGAGAATTAAAAGTGAGCCTCGTGCTCACGCCCAACGACCTTTCAGTCGGTGGTCCAGACTCTCGCCTCGGTGCGGGTTATAAGTGAGCTCTGCTCTCACGCCCAACGACCGTGCTCCCATCTGAGAATTAAAAGTGAGCCTCGTGCTCACGCCCAACGACCTTTCAGGTCGGGTCCCGAACTCTCACCTCGGTCGAGTTATAAGTGAGCTCTGCTCACGCCCAACGACCTTTTAGCTCCCATCTGAGAATTAAAGTGAGCCTCGTGCTCACGCCCAACGACCTTCGGTCGGTGATCCCAGACTCTCGCCCCAGTGCGGGTTATAAGTGAGCTCGCTCTCACGCCCAACGACCTTCGTAGGTCGGCTCCCATTAAGTGAGCCTGCCTCACGCCCAACGACCTTTCAGGTCGGCTCCCATGCGAGAATTAAAAGTGAGCCTTATGCTCACGACCTTCGGCTCCCATCTTGAGAATTAAAGTGAGCCTTATGCTCACGCCCACCTTCGGTCGGCTCCCATCGAGAATTAAAAGTGAGCCTTTTGCTCACGCCCTTCAGGTCGGCTCCCATGCGAGAATTAAAAGTGAGCCTCATGCTCACGCCCAACGACCTTTCCAGTCCGAGTTATAAGTGAGCTCTGCTCACGCCCAACGACCTTGGTCGGCTCCCATGCGAGAATTAAAGTGAGCCTCGTGCTCACGCCCTTCGGTCGGTAGTCCCAAACTCTCGCCTCAGTGCGAGTTATAAGTGAGCTCTTCTCTCACGCCCAACAACCTTTCAGGTCGGCTCCCATACGAGAATTAAAAGTGAGCCTCGTGCTCACGCCCAACGACCTTTCAGGTCGGTAGTCCCAGACTCTCGCCTCAGTGCGAGTTATAAGTGAGCTCTGCTCTCACGCCCAACGACCTTTCAGGTCGGCTCCCATGCGAGAATTAAAAGTGAGCCTCGTGCTCACGCCCAACGACCTTTCAGTCTGAAGACTCTCGTCCTCGGTCGTGTTATAAGTGAGCTCTGCTCTCACGCCCAACGACCTTTCAGGCTCCCATGCGAGAATTAAAAGTGAGCCTCGTGCTCACGCCCAACGTTCGGTTGGTAGTCCCGGACTCTCGCCCCGTACGAGTTATAAGTGAGCTCTGCTCTCACGCCCATCGACCTTTAAGGTCGGCTCCCATGTGAGAATTAAAAGTGAGCCTCGTGCTCACGCCCAACGACCTTTCAGGCGTCCCAGACTCTCGCCCCAGTGCTAGTTATAAGTGAGCTCTGCTCTCACGCCCAACGACCTTCGGTCGGCTCCCATGCGAGAATTAAAAGTGAGCCTCGTGCTCACGCGACCTTCGGTGGTGGTCCCAGAACTCTCGCCTCGGTCACGAGGTTATAAGTGAGCTCGCTCTCACGCCCAACGACCTTCGGTCGGTGTCCCGCACTCTCGCCTCGGTCGAGTTATAAGTGAGCTCTGCTCTCACGCCCAACGACCTTCGAGGTCGGCTGTCTCATCTCGCCTCGGTCGAGTTATAAGTGAGCTCTGCTCTCACGCCCAACGACCGTCGGCTCCCATCGAGAATTAAAAGTGAGCCTGTGCTCACGCCCAGACCTTCAGGTAGGTAGTCCCAGACTCTCGCCCCAGTGCGAGTTATAAGTGAGCTCTGCTCTCACGCCCAACGACCTTTCAGGTCGGCTCCCATGCGAGAATTAAAAGTGAGCCTCGTGCTCACGCCCAACGACCTTTCAGGTCGGTAGTCCCAGACTCTCGCCTCAGTGCGAGTTATAAGTGAGCTCTGCTCTCACGCCCAACGACCTTTCAGGACGTCTCCCATGCGAGAATTAAAAGTGTGCCTCGTGCTCACGCCCAACAACCTTTCAGGTCGGCTCCCGTGCGAGAATTAAAAGTGAGCCTCATGCTCACGCCCAACGACCTTTCAGGTAGGTAGTCCCAGACTCTCGCCCCAGTGCGAGTTATAAGTGAGCTCTGCTCTCACGCCCAACGGCCTTTCAGGTCGGCTCCCATGCTAGAATTAAAAGTGAGCCTCGTGCTCACGCCCAACGACCTTTCAGGTCGGTAGTCCCAGACTCTCGCACCAGTGCGAGTTATAAGTGAGCTCTACTCTCACGCCCAACGACTTTTCAGGTCGCCTCCCATGCGAGAATTAAAAGTGAGCCTCGTTCTCACGCCCAACGACCTTTCAGGTCGGTAGTCCCAGACTCTCGCCTCAGTGCGAGTTATAAGTGAGCTCTGCTCTCACGCCCAACGACCTTTCAGGTCGGCTCCCATGCGAGAATTAAAAGCGAGCCTCGTGCTCATGCCTAACGACCTTTTAGGTCGGCCCTACGCGGGAATCACGAATCAACTCTCCTGCGAGAATAATAAGTGAACCCGGCGTCCACACATAACGACTGTGCAGTTAGATATGCCCCACGAGGAGCGGGATGTATGCCGATAAGCAGGTTAACTATATCTGGCTTTATTTTTAGCTCCTTTATGCAAATTGCAAACATGCAGCAAATATGCACGACACGGGACGCGGGAAGCCGGACACCATATCCATACAGCATCAATATTATCCGCGGAATCAGGTTTTACACGTTCATCACAGTTTTAATTTTCAAGCACTACATGGGCTTTATTATCCAAAATTTATACGGGAAAAGAAATCATGAAGCGACTCTAGGCTCTTACACCCGGGCCAGTTTCTAAAAGAGAAAAAAAAATACTTGCTAGATGAAAATTGAACAGGAGAAACTTGGCCAAAAGGGGACGGATCTACAAGCGTAGCAGCGCAGTTCAGCAAGAGAGGGATACAGCCAAGGCCGCAGGCAGAAACGCCTCCTGACAAAGGAGTCACTGCGACAACTATTCCCCAGGCCAGCTTTGACTCGGGGAAGGAATTGGCCAGGGGGAATGAGCACTGCCGCGTGAATACCCGTCGGGAGACTCAGGGGCGTTCAAAGCCCGAGCCAGCTGCGCGTGGAGGGAGTCGATGACTGTTTGTTGCCGGGCGATCGTGTCTTGCTTGTCCTCAAGAACCGCACGGAGGAGAGATAGCTCTGCCTCGTGCTCTCGCTTTAAGCGTTCTTGGAGGCTAAGTTGGCGCTGCAGGCTAGCCTGGCATTCCTCTTTCCTCGCCTTCTCCGCATGCACGCAATGCTTTGCGAGACGATACTGATCTTCCATGGAATGCAGGGCAGCCTTCTGGCGATCTCAATCCCGGGACACGCGCTCTAGTTCGCGTTTCCTCACGACAAACAGCGAGGTTAGTTGATCTAGCTGCATTTGGGAGGGCGGTTGGTCAACTTCGTCAGAGGAAGGGGAATGCATCTCGGGGAGAAGAAGCTGGCAGAACGTGGGTTGGCAAAGGAAAAGTAGGGAAGCAGGAATGAAGAAGGATAGAGTAAAGAAGTGGCCGTGAGGCTATTTATAAAGAAGGCGGGTGGCCAAGTCAAAGCAGAGGCGTGGGAACGATGCCCCAAGCGACTGGCAACGCAATAAAGGAGGCATGGTATCCCAGGCAACACAACACAAAAGTTGACGCATGGGTCAGGAGGCAGAGTGCACAGAGATATGCTGAGGTCATATAGATATGCGGAGGTAGGAACATAGAGATATGCTGAAATCACTGAGATATGCTGAGATCACAGAGATATACGAAGGTCTAGTCAGTCAGACTATCGTCCTCCTTCGACTAGACTTGCGGGGGAGGCTTGTGATACGGTTGGTAATGGAGGGGCCCAAGAGGAAAGGATTAGAAAAGTCAAGGCCATGTGGCGGTCAAAAGTCAAGAGGAGGTGGCAGTCAATAGTCATGGCGACTTGGCGGTCAAAAAGTCAGGCTGACAGGGCAGTCAGAATTCAGCATAGGGGGTAGCCAAGGGTCAGACAGACTTGTTGATGGAAGGAGCAAAGTTGTAGGAGAATGAGGAGAGAGGACAGGCGAAGCATGGAAGCAGGTCGGGATCAGCAGAGCCAGGCGAAAGCAAGTCGGGATCGGCAGAGCCAGGCGGAAGCAGGTCGGGATCAGCAGAGCCAGGCGGAAGTAAGTCGGGATCGGCAGAGCCAGGCGGAAGCAGGTCGGGATCAGCAGAGCCAGGCGGAAGCAAGTCGGGATCGGCAGAGCCAGGCGGAAGCAGGTCGGGATCGGCAGAGCCAGGGGGAAGCAGGTCGGGATCGGCAGAGCCAGGGGGAAGCAGGTCGGGATCAGCAGAGCCAGGCGGAAGCAAGTCGGGATCGGCAGAACCAGGCAGAAGCAGGTAGGGATCGGCAGAACTGAGCAGAGTCAGCTCGATCTACAGGTCTGCGGTGGAGGGCCAGGAAATACAAAGCGCAGAGGCAGGTTGGGATCGACAAAGCTGAGCAGAGTCAGACCGTCTGGCAGGTGACACTTAGAGGCTGGAACTGATAAGGAGAAGCAAGGCTAGTGCAAGTCGCAATGGATCGGAGAAGCCAAGTAGTGCGAGTGCGGAGAATCTCAACGGTCCGTCGAGGAAAATCATTACATACCAACAATACGCGCGAAGGCGGAGGTTCCTAAAACGAAAAGATGCCCTCATATCCAGTAGTAGCCCGCCAGCTGTCCCTCGCTACAAGACAAAACCCATGTGCGAAGGCGGAGGTTCCAAAAGAGAGAGATGCTTTCACGACAAATAGCAGCGCGACAGGTGTCCGGGACTACATGACAAAGCCCGGTGCCTAACGTTTTCTGACGAGATGGCAGGTTCTAGGAGAAGGACGCATAAAAGGGGAGAGATCCCTCGTACGCAGGTACGCGCACACATTCCTTCGTCACCTTTTTCCACAACTAGTTTTCTCTTCTTCGTCTCTCTGCTTTTTTTTCTTCTTCTGGGGAAAAAGGACCTGACTTGAGCGTTGGAGGGCCTGATCCAGGGACTTTTTCCCTGGGTTTTGGTCTCTAACGTGAAGGGGGGGATTTTCTGAGTGTGCGCAGGGTCCTGCAACAGCGTCAGCCACCCGTGGGATCCGAATCACCTACGACTTTCCGTCAACGACCAGGCCACCGCGACCAGCCTCCGTCCGACTCAACTTCCGGACGGGATCAATAATTAAAAGAAATAATATATATATTATTTTTCTTATTGACATAAGTTCTCTTGATAGATAGAGAGATTTCGAATAATTATATATTTTTTCCTTTTTTATTTATAATTATTTATATATATACACAAACACTAATTCTGGGATCAAGCGAGCAAAGGTCTCTAATGGGACCAATAGTTTGCTTAGGGATAAGTTTACGGTAAAATGCATCAGTTGTATCAATTCATTACAACAAAAGGCGCATGTTAAGGTGGATGACATGACTGGCCAGCTACAAGCTACTCCAAATCATTTTTGTCCATGTCTATTAAATACATTTGTATACTCTAGCGACACCAACAGGCTGGCAATACAAGACTCAACATAAAAGAAACATTCAAGTAATGGAATGTTAAGCATCATTGGTTGAGCTAGCATCCTCAAACAATTTGGTATTCGCCTTTAATTTTAAGTTTGACCAAAGAATATTGAATTTAATGTAAAGACTTTAGTATTAGGAGATGTATCAGTTAAGAGGGTCGGACGTAGTGTAGACAATGGACACATGATATATTTGACATAATGATCAGGGTTCAATTTTCATAAACTGACGATCTGAGATTTACCCCACCATACGTTTAACGCATGTGTACCTGTATTTACCTCCCTCCATATCCTAGGGGTCAACACTATGAGGTCGTTAAGGTAGCGGATCTATTTTTTTTTTGAAGTGGGGTGGTGAATAGTTTGTTTTTTCGAACTTGATTTGTAGCAAAAACTTGAAGCGAAGACTTCACAATGTTAACTCCATAGATTTACTTGGTATCCATCTCCTTGAAAATACTTCTCAGAAACTTTCCAGAGGTAGAGAAACTTTGTACATGAACACGAGAATACATGAAGAAGAGCAAAGCACATATAAAGGAAATTGAAAATGATTTTACAATAATGAAATCTTGCTTAACTTGCTATCTTATTGCTTGACATTGCCTCTTAATCACTAGGAAATACAACAACACTTCACTTCAAACTTCTCAATAATTGGAGTGTCAAAAATATCATGAAACACTCTTTTCTAGGGTTTCTCTCGTGTTGGAAAACGCCTTCCCATAGTTTAGCCTTACTTCTAATAAATTGTCATGTCAGATTATTTGTTCAAACCCTGCAGAACGACATTTTTTCACCAATCTAATAGATTGGTGAATCATGCCAATTGATTACAAGTTTCTAATTGATTTCGAAGCTTTCTATTTTTTCACAAAAATACTCCAATCGATTGCCTCAATTGATTGACCTAAGTCTAATCAATTGGCCAATCGATTATGGCCCTCACTATGCTCTCGCGAAAACACTTTAATTGATTGCCTCAATAAGCAAACCAATTTATCAATCAATTCTGACCCTCACTCTGCTTTTCTAAAAATACTCTAATAGATTGCCTTAATCGATTAGCCTTCCAGCCCTCAGTGTACTCTTGTGAAAAAGCTCCTAATTGATTAGCTAAATCGATTGGCCTTTGACTAATCGATTGTTCAACCTTAAACTCTGAGCTTGAGTTTAAGGTTCTTTATCCCAACCTTAAAGTTATTCGTAACTCGTTGGGACTTTTTATTGCCTAGCATTTAGTCAAACTTTACCTGCCAAGGTTTCTGTTGGTGCAAGCTGCACTAGGATCAAACCTGAGTTTTGATGTTGTCAAAGGTTCAAGTTAAGTCTTGTTATGATCTAACAAGTTGACTGAGTGTGCAGGATATTTTCTCAACCGGGAAAGTCCTAGCTGGAGGCTAAGCGGAGAAATCTTAGCAGGTCGTGGAACCCAGGTGCAAGTCCAAGTGGGTCAAGGCTTGGCAGAGTGATCGAGAGGTCTGGAGGACCGAAGATCGAAGGAAAAGTCCTGGGGAGCCGATCAAGGCTGAGTGAAAAGTCCAAACTAGATCTGGAGGATCAAAGTTTGGCAGGTAGGTTGAGGTAAACAAACTGGAGGAGCGACAGTGAGGTCGGGTTCCCGAAGGGAACAACCTTAGGTCGCTGATCCAATTGAAGAAATCGGGAAGGTTTCCAAGTTGAGATCAAAAACAGTTCTATTGTTCTTTTATTATACTGTTGTGCTAATATCTGTGTTGCAGGTTGTTTTGGTCTAACATCTGTGTTGCAGGTTATTTTTAACACTGTCTTGCAGGTTAAGTTGGATCGGTCGACCGAACCAGAGGATCGGTCGACCGAACCAAGTAAGATCAGCAAATAAGTCAGTTCAGATCAGAACCGAGCCAGAATCAGATCAAAGTCTGATCGGTAGACCGAACAGTAAGATCGGTCGACCGAACCTAGTGACTCAGCAAAGCCAGCTTATCATCACCGATCAACACCAAAGGAAAGATGAGGTTGATCGGTCGACCGTACCCAGAGATCGGTCGACCGATCCAATCAACATTAAAACTGCATTAAATCAAGATCACGGCAGATTCTGACGAACAAAGAAAAGCTTGTTCGGTCGATCGAAAAAGGGGTTCGGTCGACCGAACCATTAAAGACCAGTAAATACAAAAGATTGAGCTAGCTTCGAACTTCAGCTAGGAAGGAAGGGAGCGGGTTCGGTCGACCGAACAGAGGGATCGGTTGACCGAACCTCCAGTACTCCTATAAATTCAGACTCGAAGACAGAGGCCAGGACAACAACTTTTCTGATCAAAATTTCTACTCTGCAATCGTCTCGTCTTCATCTGTGCAGCAAGCTACGTCATCCGGAAGTGCCGACCTAAGCTACATCTCCATTTTATTAGTCGGTAAAATTTTATTTTAAGCTTGCATTTGTAAGTTCATTTAGGCAAGATAGTAGGGTGTTACTATCTTGCTCCATTGTATGATCTGCTTCTTTCGGAAGAATTTCGGAAAGAAGAGTTATAGTGATTTGCTCACCGGTGCGGTCAAGGACCGCAAGCCTTCAAGTAGGAGTCGAGCTAGGCTCCGAACGAAGTAAACAATCTGTCTCTTTTTACTTTCTGCTGTGCAGGACTTTGATATAAAAGAAAAGATTAGTTTTAAAAAGCGCGATATTCACCCCCCCTCTATCACTTCAAACGATCTATCAATTGGTATCAGAGCAGGTTAGCTTTGAAATTTCTTAACCGATTTTCAAAGCATTTTTAAAACTTTTTCTTTTCTTTTAATAATATTTTTTTTTTAAGCACTACTAATCCCAAGACGAAAGTCTTGGAAATATTTTTGTTCTTTAAGTTTTTCTTGCAAGGATGTCGAACTCATACCAAGAAGGCTATAGTACGGTCTGACCTCCACTATTCAAAGGAGAGAATTTCAGTTACTGGAAGAATAGGATGGAGTGCTACTTAAAGTCCGACATTGAGCTCTGGTTCACAGTTTTGAAAGGCTATATACTCCCCCAATGAAGGACGGAACAACCCTAGAACCAGAAGAATGGACTCCTCAGATGATCAAGAATGCACAACTGAACTACAAAGCAATCAATACCATTCAGTGCGGGCTCACGATGGAGGAGTTGAATAGAGTTGGTCCCTACGACAACGCCAAAGAATTGTGGGACTCGATAGTCAAACTACATGAAGGAACGGACGACTCGAAGGTAAACAAACGAGATCTACTTTTAAACAATTTGTTAAATATAAAAATGTTTCCTGGAGAGACAGCCTCGCAACTACACGCCCGACTGAAGGACATCCTCAATGGTGTTCTCCTGATCGGACACAATCTCGAAAATCACGACACAATAAGGTACGCTTTGAACGCCTTTCCGAGGAATACTTTGTGGGCATCAATTGTAGATGCTTACAAAGTTTCTAAGGATCTTTCAATTCTTAAGTTAGATGAGTTATTCTGTGAATTAGAACTACACGAGCAATCTAACATGAGCCATGGCGAGAAAGGTGTTGCTTTGTATGCAGGGTCGAGCAAGGAGACAAAATCAAAAATGAAGATCGAGTTAGAAAGCGAATCAGACCCTGACTCAACCAATGAAGAAGAATTAGTCAACATGGTCCGTAGACTGTTGACTAAGAAGAAGTTTAGAAGAAGCTCCAAAAAGACTCCACCAAACCAGATCCAAAACAAATCAGAAATGATTTGTTATGGATGCAACAAGAAGGGGCATTTTAAAAATGAATGCCCAAATCGAAAAGAAGAAAGACCCAAATCGACAAGACGGAAGAAGGCTCTTCAAGCGACATGGGACGAAACTTCTTCCGACGAATCCGACGCGGAGCAAATGAAGCACTCGAGTCACCTTGCATTTATGGCAAGAAACGAAGATTCCGAGTCCGAGTTCGATGAAGAATATAAGTCCGAGATCGACCTCGATTCCGAGAGAAGCACCGGATCGGAAGATCCGAATATGGTAACGATTTATTCAAAGTCAAATTTGCTTAAAGTAGTTAAATGTTTGTTTAAAAAATTAGCAAAATCGGAAAAACAAAATAACTTGTTACTTAAGGAAATAGACCACCTTAAGCAACAAGTTAGCTTGAGTGACTCAATCAAACAAGTTCAAGTCGGAACTTTGACTCAAGTTGAAAAACTTGAGGAAGAAAATACCGACTTGAAAGGTCAAGTCGAGCGACTCAAGAAAATGTTGGAAAAGTTCGAAATGGGATCCAAGTGTCTAAATATGGTACTTGGTTCGCAACGAGCTGTGTACAACAGATCTGGGCTTGGCTATAAACCGAACAAAACAAACAAATCATACATGTCTCTAATTAGTCAAAATGTTAGAAGTCAAGTTCAA
This sequence comes from Zingiber officinale, assembly GCF_018446385.1. Classification (NCBI taxonomy): domain Eukaryota; kingdom Viridiplantae; phylum Streptophyta; class Magnoliopsida; order Zingiberales; family Zingiberaceae; genus Zingiber; species Zingiber officinale. Next base: position 71,112,131 of record NC_055993.1, read on the forward strand.
GCATGGGTTCAAACAAAATAGTTAATCAAATCAATTAAACCAAATTTCTACTTGGTTCCCAAGAGTCAAGTCCATTACTTAGATAGACCTTATCTAAGCTATGACTCAGGGGGAGCAACTAGAAAAACAATCCAACCAACTTAATTAAACCAAACTCAAATACTTAGGATTATGATTATTAGAACGGTTAGATGAAAAAGGTTTACCAAATCCTATAACATAGCACCGGAATAGATTGGGTGTTAGTTAGAGCCCTAGAGCCAATCATTTGATGATTGTATGGACTCATGTATATCATATTCTTATATATATTAAGGCATTTGGTTTTTGGTTATTATGCTTATTTGTATTAGTGCCAGATAAAATAAGTATAGTAGCGTCCTTGAGTAGAAGGTTCATACCTATATCAATCGATTAGTTGAATCGATAGTGAGATGATATAGGGAACACTACTCTAATTTATTCCTAGTCGAGTATTAACATTCAGGGACAATGTTAATACAATAAGACTAGCATGTAGGTCAGCTCGATGACTTGATCTCACAAGTCATGGATATAGAGATATCAAGCTGACACATGGGTATGCATTAGAGAATGTATACTGAATGACCCGCCATGAGAAAGTATCATGGATCGTTATATGAGTGTCATATACTTTCTCATGTGGCTATTAGTATGACTATTAGTCCTTAGACCTGAAGTCACCATGGATCCCTACATAAGGAGTTATGTACTTTGGTTTTGTCAAACGTCACCCGTAACTGGGTGGACTATAAAGGCGATTACTGGGTATATAACGAATTATGCAGAGGGATGTGAGTGATGTAGATGGGATCTATCCCTCCCATATGACGGGAGCGACATCAATATTCTTGATAGAGTTAGACCACGAAGTGCATGGCCATGCCCAAATGAGTCAACATTAGATGTTGAGCTCATTTGATCGAGTGAGTCTACTTGGAGTTCAAGATTTAGATTGATTAGAGGATGACACGGTCTATGCCTCATATTGATCAATCTAGATGTCTAGGATAGAAGGACAATGTCACATATTGTGAGGAGTCACAATTAGTAGTCACAAGGTGATGTTGGATCTCAACATTTCTTGTAACTTGGGTAGCAATGATGTATTGCTAGATGCCGCTCATTGCTTATGTTTCTAAAGGAGTTTAGAAACATTGACAACGTTACAAGAACCTATTGGGTCACACACAAAGAACATGTGGATGGAGATTAGGTTCATATGATGAACCAATTGGATTAGGTTCATATGATGCACCAAAGATTGGATTCAAAATTAGACTTATTGAGTTAGACTCAATTAGATTCAAATGTTGAATGAGTCTAATTTAAATTTGATTCATTGGGTCAATTTATATTAATCAATTAGATTCATTAAATTAAAATTGACTTGAATCAAAGGTTGGATTTAACTCAACAAGGAAGAGAATTGGTCAAGTTTGACTTGACCAAATGGAAGTTGAAACATCAAGTTTGACTTGATGTCTTGCCACATCATCATGAAGGTTGACTCATCCTACTTGGCATGACCAACCTAGCCACATCATTAGCCACATCACCACCTCATAATGGTATGCCACCTCATTGGAGGTTACACATCCAATTGGTTTTAATGTGGCCGGCCACATTAATGAGGGGCTTTATGGTGTGGCCGGCCACACATTAGATGGTGTGGAGGTTTTTGTTTTGGGTATTGATGTGGTGTCATTATTCCTTCTTCTTCCTTGGGTTCCCCTCTCCTCTTGAGTTGCTGTGGTCGTGGCTATCATGGTGAGGAGAAGATGTTGAGTTGTTTCCAAGAACACAAGGGAAAGTGAAGGTCACAAAGGAGGGTACTAAAGGAGTGTATGTGATTCTCTCTTCTATTTCTCTCTTTTCTCCTTTTTGTTCCCATCCGAGAGCTCTAGAAAAGTGCTAGCACGCTTGGGGCTCTCTTCTCCATCTTTGAGTGGTAGAAGACCACTCCTTGTTCGTGTGGATATCACTAGAGGAGTGTCTACATTGACACTCTCGAGATCCAACGCTTCCTTGGACGAGCGGGACTAAACGAAGGGCACGCATCGAAGGTAAAATGGTTTTTCCTTTGTAGATCTACTGTAGATCGTAGTATAAAACTCGTATTTGTGTTTTCGAAATTTTTCTTTGCACGGATCTACGGCTTTGGGTGATTCGGGGTTTCCGCGACGCGAAAAGCGGTTTTCGCGGCCCGAGAAACCCAACAGTGGTATCAGAGTCACGTGCAAGGTGAATACGAGTTTGTTTTTTGGTTTTATGAAAACTAAATTTTCTGTAAAATTATGATTTTATAGTTTTTATGGGTAATTTTTCCGTAGAAGCGAAGCACAAGTGTCTTGGCACTTGTAGGCTTCGGCTACCGGAAAGATTTTTCCAAAACGGCTTCGTTTTGCTCCAAATCCGTTTGGGACAGCGGGCTTGGGTGCCATTAGATCGTAAAGGAGCAACTCACGATGGTTAGATCGTGGGTAGAGGTACTGCCCCTAACCCCGCAAGGGGATTTGCTCCGCGATTGCACCCGAAATCGCTAAAAACGAACCCGTCGGGAAGATTTTTCCGAAACGGCAATGTCTTGGCCCAGATCGTTTTGGGACAGCGGGTTTAGGCGCTGTTGGATCGCAAAGGAACCCTCGCGATGGTTAGATCGCGGGTAGGGGCGCTGCCCCTGGGCCCCGCAAGGGGATCCGTTCCGCGATTGCGCCCGAAACCGCTAAACGGGACCGCCGGGAAATTTTACTCATAAAAAATTGTAAAAATTAGTTTTAAAATTATAGAAAATTATGAAAATATATAATTTTGAATTATATATTAATTTTGTGATAGTCATGGTCCAAAACCCAATATGATTGGTTGTGTTGTAATTCATAATACGGCCTGCGTGCCGTTATGTGTTTGCGAGTGTTGTATTATATTCGCGACTTGCGCGTCGTGCCTTCTCTTATTTTCTTATTGTAAATTAGATTTAGACTCGAATGTAACTCGAGTTTCAAATTGTAATATATAAATTGGAGCGGTGGAGGGTCCACACGAGACGGAGTTCCGAGGCGGGCACGAGCAACACAAGGTGGTCAAAGGGAGGAGCTTGGAGAAGCTGTTGACCCTAGGTTGACCATTCGATCTTCTCATTGGCTTGAGAATATCGTAGTAGGGCCATGACTAAATCACAAATAAATTAATTAATTAATTGTTATGTATATGATGCATGTTTAATAGTTAATTAATTAATTAGTGCCTTAACGATTAGATTAGATCTAAGTCGTGCACATGATGCACCCTTGCGATTAGATTAGATCTAAGTGATGCACAAGATGCATCCTTCTCGATTAGATTAGATCTAGATCGAACCAACTCTAAATTCCTAACCATGCCGTGATACCTATCACTACCTCGATCACATGTATTGTTGAATCTGCCAAAGCAGAGCAATACATATTATCTTGGTAGGGTATGGAGGGACAATCTTGGTCCCGCCTATCAACGCATGGGTGAATACAAACTCAATTAGATTGAGTATTCCTAGTTACTCGGTTGGATCGAGTCAACTATAGGCATTATTCCAACGGTTGGAAAAGATAGGTCAAAATCACATCTATATTAACTCTCGGGCGTATTAGCCAAAGCTAACTCGAGTTTTAATATAAATGCAGATATTGATTCTATAAACAAGAGTTGCATAGAGATGTAATTGGTAATCGTTACCTACCGATCATACTAAGCCTTGGGCGTATTAGCCAAAGCTAACTCAAGGGTTAGTATGATGTGGATCTTGTCCCACAAGAATTATAGAATTCAGTGGGAGCATCATTTAATTAAAGGCCTAATTAGATGATTTAAAAGAATATGATATTTATTTCTGCAAATTTTCTGTTGTAGATAACCATGACGTCGAATATGAACTTCTTCTCTCTGCGTTCCGTCCTTGAGAAGGACAAGCTCAACGGAGCAAATTTCCTGGACTGGTACAGGAACTTGAGAATAGTTCTCACCCAAGAGCGTAAGCTGTACGTTCTGGAGCAGCCCATTCCTGAGGCTCCTCTTGCCAATGCTCCGCGAGCCGACAAAGATGCTTATAAGAAGCATCAAGATGACGCATTAGATGTGTCATGTCTAATGCTCGCAACCATGAACTCTGAGCTTCAGAAGCAACATGAGTTGATGGGTGCTTACGATATGGTTGCACATCTTCGTCAACTATATCAAGGACAAGCAGGGCACTGGAAGAGGAACTTCACAGGATACCTGGAAGATCTTAACAAGAAGAGAAATAAGATTTCTACTTCAGGTATAAATGTTATAGAAGTCAACCTCTCTATTTCTTCATCGTGGGTATTAGATACCGGATGTGCTTCGCACATTTGTACTAATGTACAAGCACTGAGAAATAGCAGAGCATTGACAAAGGGCGAGATAGACCTACGAGTAGGCAATGGAGCACGGGTTGCTGCTGTTGCTGTAGGGACTTATTTTCTATCTCTACCCTCTGGGCTTGTACTAGAGTTAGACGATTGTTGTTATGTGCCTGCATTGACTAAGAACATTATATCAGTTTCTTGTTTGGAAAAGAAAGGATTTTCGTTTATAATAAAGAACAAATGTTGTTCTGTCTATTTAAACGATATGTTCTATTGTAATGCACCTCTAAACGGACTCTATATTCTAGACCTTGAGAGCTCTATCTATAACGTTAGTACCAAGAGGTTCAAATCGAACGATATGAACCACACCTATCTCTGGCACTGTCGCTTAGGTCATATAAATGACAAGCGCTTATCCCAGCTCCATAAGGATGGTTTGCTGGACTCATTTGATTTTGAATCATATGAGATATGCGAGTCATGCCTACGAGGCAAGATGACCAAGACCCCCTTTAGTGGGCATAGCGAGAGAGCAACTGATTTGTTAGGACTCATACATAGTGATGTATGTGGCCCTTTCAATGTTGATGCTAGAGGCGGTTATAGGTACTTCATCACATTTACTGATGACTTCAGTAGATATGGTTATGTGTATTTGATGACACATAAATCTGAATCCTTTGAAAAGTTCAAAGAATTCAAGAATGAAGTACAGAACCAGCTTGGCAAGAGTATTAAGGTACTTCGATCAGATCGAGGTGGTGAATACTTAAGCCATGAGTTTCGTGACTACTTAGCTGAGTGTGGGATTTTATCTCAACTCACTCCTCCTGGAACACCACAGTGGAATGGTGTATCCGAAAGGAGGAATCGTACCTTATTAGATATGGTACGATCTATGATGAGTCACACAGATCTTCCGACATATCTATGGGGATATGCTCTAGACAGCTTTCATACTCAACCGAGTTCCATCAAAGGCCGTGATAAAGACACCATATAGGATATGGACTGGGAGAGATGCCCAGGTGTCTTTCATGAGGATTTGGGGCTGTGAGGCTTACGTAAGACGTCAAGTCTCAGACAAATTAGGACCCAAATCCGACAAGTGCTATTTCATTGGATATCCCAAGGAAACTAAGGGATATTACTTCTACATTCCCAGTCAGCACAAGGTAGTTGTGGCAAAGACTGGGGTCTTTCTAGAAAGGGACTTTGTTTCTAGAAAGACTAGTGGGAGCGCGTTCGATCTTGAAGAAGTTCAAGATGCGAACAATAGCACTGATGCCCAGATGGAAATTGAACTGGAACCACAAAGTGTTGTGGATGATGTTCCACAAAGAGTTGAGGAACAACAACCAGTTCAAGTAGACATACCTCTTCGCAGGTCTGATAGGGTACGTCGTCAGCCTGAGAGATACTCATTTCTCTTTTCTGACCATGATGACATTGTGCTCATAGAGGATGAGCCTACCACCTATCAAGAAGCTGTGATGAGACCAGATTCTGAGAAATGGCTAGAAGCTATGAGATCCGAGATAGAATCCATGTACACCAACCAAGTATGGACTTTGGTTGATCCACCTGAAGGGGTAAAACCCATTGGGTGCAAGTGGGTCTTTAAGAGAAAGACTGGCATGGATGGACTTATCTATAAGGGTCGCTTGGTAGCTAAAGGTTTCAAGCAAATTCATGGCATTGACTATGATGAAACCTTTTCTTCAGTAGCGATGTTTAAGTCTATTCGGATCATGCTTGCTATTGCAGCCTACCATGACTATGAGATATGGCAGATGGATGTCAAAACCGCGTTTCTGAATGGAAACCTACTCGAGCATGTGTACATGAAACAACCTGAGGGTTTTGTAGATCCACAGCATACTAGCAGAGTATGCAAGCTGCATAGGTCCATTTATGGACTAAAGCAAGCTTCTCGGAGTTGGAATCTTCGATTCGATGATGCAATCAAACAGTTTGGTTTCATCAAGAACGAAGATGAGCCTTGTTTCTACAAGAAGGTTGTAGGGGATATAGTTGTCTTCCTCATATTGTATGTGGATGACATACTACTCATTGGGAAGGACATCCCTATGCTTCAGTCTGTCAAGACCTGGCTAGGGAGTTGCTTCTCAATGAAGGACTTAGGTGAGGCATCCCACATTCTAGGGATACAGATCTATAGAGATAGATCTAAGAGATTGCTTGGCCTAAGTCAGAGTACATATATTGACAAGGTACTCCTTGGGTTTGCCATGCAGAATTTCTGTCTATGTCACATGGCGTGAGTCTTCGAAGACTCAAGGTCCCTCTTCTAGAGAGAGAGACCGCATGGATCAGATCCTTATGCCTCGGCCATAGGATCGATCATGTACGCCATGTTATGTACTCGACCGATGTCTCGTATGCTTTGAGCATGACGAGATGATACTCATCTAGGTGAAAGTCACTGGATAGCGGTCAAGAATATTCTTAAGTACTTAAGAAGGACTAAAGAATATTTCTTGATATATGGAGGCAATGATGAGCTAGGCGTAAAGGGTTACGGTGCTAGCTTCCAGACCGACCGGGATGACTATAGATCGCAATCGGGGTTCGTATTTTGCATTAATGGTGGTCTTGTCGGTGGAAGAGTTGAAGCGGGATCGATGGCTGATTCTACAAGAGTACATTCTTGCATCGGAGGCGAAAGGAGGCGATTTGGATCCATGAGTTCATCAGAACTTGGGGTGGTTCCTAGCATCGCTCCCGGTTGAGCTCTATTGTGACAACAATGGAGCTATAGCACAGGCGAAGGATCGCTCACACCATGGACCAAGCATATACTACGGCGCTTCCATCTCATTCGAGATTATCGATAGAGGAGATGTGAAGATTTCAGAGTACCCAGAGAGGCTAACATCGCAGATCCCTTGACCAAGGCTTTGGCACAGAGGAAGCATGATGGTCACACTAGGTCATTAGGCCTTAGAGCCTATACTGATTGGCACTAGTGCTAGTGGGAGATTGTTAGTTAGAGCCCTAGAGCCAATCATTTGATGATTTTATGGACTCATGTATAACATATTCTTATATATATATTAAGGCATTTGGTTTTTGGTTATTATGCTTATTTGTATTAGTGCCAGATAAAATAAGTATAGTAGCGTTCTTGAGTAGAAGGTTCATACCTATATCAATCGATTAGTTGAATCGATAGTGAGATGATATAGGGAACACTACTCTAATTTATTCCTAGTCGAGTATTAACATTCAGGGACAATGTTAATACAATAAGACTAGCATGTAGGTCAGCTCGATGACTTGATCTCACAAGTCATGGATATAGAGATATCAAGCTGACACATGGGTATGCATTAGAGAATGTATACTGAATGACCCGCCATGAGAAAGTATCATGGATCGTTATATGAGTGTCATATACTTTCTCATGTGGCTATTAGTATGACTATTAGTCCTTAGACCTGAAGTCACCATGGATCCCTACATAAGGAGTTATGTACTTTGGTTTCGTCAAACGTCACCCGTAACAGGGTGGACTATAAAGGCGATTACTGGAATTGTAACAAATTATGCAGAGGGATGTGAGTGATGTAGATGGGATCTATCCCTCCCATATGACGGGAGCGACATCAATATTCTTGATAGAGTTAGACCACGAAGTGCATGGCCATGCCCAAATGAGTCAACATTAGATGTTGAGCTCATTTGATCGAGTGAGTCTACTTGGAGTTCAAGATTTAGATTGATTAGAGGATGACACGGTCTATGCCTCATATTGATCAATCTAGTTGTCTAGGATAGAAGGACAATGTCACATATTGTGAGTAGTCACAATTAGTAGTCACAAGATGATGTTGGATCTTAACATTTCTTGTAACTTGGGTAGCAATGATGTATTGCTAGATGCCGCTCATTGCTTATGTTTCTAAAAGAGTTTAGAAACATTGCCAACGTTACAAGAACCTATTGGGTCACACACAAAGAACATGTGGATGGAGATTAGGTTCATATGATGAACCAATTGGATTAGGTTCATATGATGCACCAAAGATTGGATTCAAAATTAGACTTATTGAGTTAGACTCAATTAGATTCAAATGTTGAATGAGTCTAATTTAAATTTGATTCATTGGGTCAATTTATATTAATCAATTAGATTCATTAAATTAAAATTGACTTGAATCAAAGGTTGGATTTAACTCAACAAGGAAGAGAATTGGTCAAGTTTGACTTGACCAAATGGAAGTTGAAACATCAAGTTTGACTTGATGTCTTGCCACATCATCATGAAGGTTGACTCATCCTACTTGGCATGACCAACCTAGCCACATCATTAGCCACATCACCACCTCATAATGGTATGCCACCTCATTAGAGGTTACACATCCAATTGGTTTTAATGTGGCCGGCCACATTAATGAGGGGCTTTATGGTGTGGCCGGCCACACATTAGATGGTGTGGAGGTTTTTGTTTTGGGTATTGATGTGGTGTCATTATTCCTTCTTCTTCCTTGGGTTCCCCTCTCCTCTTGAGTTGCTGTGGTCGTGGCTATCATGGTGAGGAGAAGATGTTGAGTTGTTTCCAAGAGCACAAGGGAAAGTGAAGGTCACAAAGGAGGGTACTAAAGGAGTGTATGTGATTCTCTCTTCTATTTCTCTCTTTTCTCCTTTTTGTTCCCATCCGAGAGCTCTAGAAAAGTGCTAGCACACTTGGGGCTCTCTTCTCCATCTTTGAGTGGTAGAAGACCACTCCTTGTTCGTGTGGATATCACTAGAGGAGTGTCTACATTGACACTCTCGAGATCCAACGCTTCCTTGGACAAGCGGGACTAAACGAAGGGCACGCATCGAAGGTAAAATGGTTTTTCCTTTGTAGATCTACTGTAGATCGTAGTATAAAACTCGTATTTGTGTTTTCAAAATTTTTCTTTGCACGGATCTACGGCTTTGGGTGATTCGGGGTTTCCGCGACGCGAAAAGCGGTTTTCGCGGCCCGAAAAACCCAACAGTGGTATCAGAGCCACGTGCAAGGCGAATACGAGTTTGTGTTTTGGTTTTATGAAAACTAAATTTTCTGTAAAATTATGATTTTATAGTTTTTATGGGTAATTTTTCCGTAGAAGCGAAGCACAAGTGTCTCGGCACTTGTAGGCTTCGGCTACCGGAAAGATTTTTCCAAAACGGCTTCGTTTTGCTCCAAATCCGTTTGGGACAGCGGGCTTGGGTGCCATTAGATCGCAAAGGAGCAACTCACGATGGTTAGATCGTGGGTAGGGGTACTGCCCCTAACCCCGCAAGGGGATTTGCTTCGCGATTGCACCCGAAATCGCTAAAAACGAACCCGTCGGGAAGATTTTTCCGAAACAGCAATGTCTCGGCCCAAATCTTTTTGGGACAGCGGGTTTAGGCGCTGTTGGATCGCAAAGGAACCCTCGCGATGGTTAGATCGCGGGTAGGGGCGCTGCCCCTGGGCCCCGCAAGGGGATCCGTTCCGCGATTGCGCCCGAAACCGCTAAACGGGACTGCCGGGAAATTTTACTCATAAAAAATTATAAAAATTAGTTTTAAAATTATAGAAAATTATGAAAATATATAATTTTGAATTATATATTAATTTTGTGATAGTCATGGCCCAAAACCCAATATGATTGGTTGTGTTGTAATTCATAATACGGCCTGCGTGCCGTTATGTGTTTGCGAGTGACTTGCGCGTCGTGCCTTCTCTTATTTTCTTGTTGTAAATTAGATTTAGACTCGAATGTAACTCAAGTTTCAAATTGTAATGTACAAATTGGAGCGGTGGAGGGTCCACACGAGACGGCGTTCCGAGGCGGGCACGAGCAACACAAGGTGGTCAAAGGGAGGAGCTTGGAGAAGCTGTTGACCCTAGGTTGACCATTCGATCTTCTCATTGGCATGAGAAGATCGTAGTAGGGCCATGACTAAATCACAAATAAATTAATTAATTAATTGTTATGTATATGATGCATGTTTAATAGTTAATTAATTAATTAGTGCCTTAACGATTAGATTAGATCTAAGTCGTGCACATGATGCACCCTTGCGATTAGATTAGATCTAAGTCATGCACAAGATGCATCCTTCTCGATTAGATTAGATCTAGATCGAACCAACTCTAAATGCCTAACCATGCCGTGATACCTATCACTACCTCGATCACATGTATTGTTGAATCTGCCAAAGCAGAGCAATACATATTATCTTGGTAGGGTATGGAGGGACAATCTTGGTCCCGCCTATCAACTCATGGGTGAATACAAACTCAATTAGATTGAGTATTCCTAGTTACTCGGTTGGATCGAGTCAACTATAGGCATTATTCCAACGGTTGGAAAAGATAGGTCAAAATCACATCTATATTAACTCTCGGGCGTATTAGCCAAAGCTAACTCGAGTTTTAATATAAATGCAGATATTGATTCTATAAACAAGAGTTGCATAGAGATGTAATTGGTAATCGTTACCTACCGATCATACTAAGCCTTGGGCGTATTAGCCAAAGCTAACTCAAGGGTTAGTATGATGTGGATCTTGCCCCACAAGAATTATAGAATTCAGTGGGAGCATCATTTAATTAAAGGCCTAATTAGATGATTTAAAAGAATATGATATTTATTTCTGCAAATTTTCTGTTGTAGATAACCATGACGTCGAATACGAACTTCTTCTCTCTGCGTTCTGTCCTTAAGAAGGACAAGCTTAACGGAGCAAATTTCCTGGACTAGTACAGGAACTTGAGAATAGTTCTCACCCAAGAACGTAAACTGTACGTTCTGGAGCAGCCCATTCCGGAGGCTCCTCCTGCCACTGCCATGCGAGCAGACCGTGATGCTTACAAGAAGCATCAAGATGACGCATTCGATGTGTCCTGTCTAATGCTCGCAACCATGAACTCTGAGCTTCAGAAGCAACATGAGTTGATGGGTGCTTACGATATGGTTGCACATCTTCGTCAACTATATCAAGGACAAGCAGGGCACTGGAAGAGGAACTTCACAGGATACCTGGAAGATCTTAACAAGAAGAGAAATAAGATTTCTACTTCATGTATAAATGTTATAGAAGTCAACCTCTCTATTTCTTCGTCGTGGGTATTAGATACCGGATGTGCTTCGCACATTTGTACTAATGTACAAGCACTGAGAAATAGCAGAGCATTGACAAAGGGCGAGATAGACCTACGAGTAGGCAATGGAGCACAGGTTGCTGCTGTTGCTGTAGGGACTTATTTTCTATCTCTACCCTCTGGGCTTGTACTAGAGTTAGACGATTGTTGTTATGTGCCTGCATTGACTAAGAACATTATATCAGTTTCTTGTTTGGACAAGAAAGGATTTTCGTTTATAATAAAGAACAAATGTTGTTCTGTCTATTTAAACGATATGTTCTATTGTAATGCACCTCTGATGAACGGACTCTATATTCTAGACCTTGAGAGCTCTATCTATAACGTTAGTACCAAGAGGTTCAAATCGAACGATATGAACCACACCTATCTCTGGCACTGTCGCTTAGGTCATATAAATGACAAGCGCTTATCCCAGCTCCATAAGGATGGTTTGCTGGACTCATTTGATTTTGAATCATATGAGATATGCGAGTCATGCCTACGAGGCAAGATGACCAAGACCCCCTTTAGTGGGCATAGCGAGAGAGCAACTGATTTGTTAGGACTCATACATAGTGATGTATGTGGCCCTTTCAATGTTGATGCTAGAGGCGGTTATAGGTACTTCATCACATTTACTGATGACTTCAGTAGATATGGTTATGTGTATTTGATGACACATAAATCTGAATCTTTTGAAAAGTTCAAAGAATTCAAGAATGAAGTACAGAACCAGCTTGGCAAGAGTATTAAGGTACTTCGATCAGATCGAGGTGGTGAATACTTAAGCCATGAGTTTCGTGACTACTTAGCTGAGTGTGAGATTTTATCTCAACTCACTCCTCCTGGAATACCACAGTGGAATGGTGTATCCGAAAGGAGAAATCGTACCTTATTAGATATGGTACGATCTATGATGAGTCACACAGATCTTTCGACATATCTATGGGGATATGCTCCAGACACGGCAGCTTTCATACTCAACCAAGTTCCATCAAAGGCCGTGATAAAGACACCATATAGGATATGGACTTGGAGAGATGCCCAGGTGTCTTTCATGAGGATTTGGGGCTGTGAGGCTTACGTAAGACGTCAAGTCTCAGACAAATTAGGACCCAAATCCGACAAGTGCTATTTCATTGGATATCCCAAGGAAACTAAGGGATATTACTTCTACATTCCCAGTCAGCACAAGGTAGTTGTGGCAAAGACTAGGGTCTTTCTAGAAAGGGACTTTGTTTCTAGAAAGACTAGTGGGAGCGCGTTCGATCTTGAAGAAGTTCAAGATGCGAACAATAGCACTGATGCCCAGATGGAAATTGAACTGGAACCACAAAGTGTTGTGGATGATGTTCCACAAAGAGTTGAGGAACAACAACGGTTCAAGTAGACATACCTCTTGGCAGGTCCGATAGACGTCGTCAGGCTGAGAGATACTCATTTCTCTTGTCGACCATGATGACATTGTGCTCATAGAGGATGAGCCTACCACCTATCAAGAAGCTGTGACCAGATTCAGAAATGGCTAGAAGCCATGAGATCGAGATAGAATCCATGTACACCAACCAAGTATGGACTTTGGTTGATCCACTGAAGGGTAAAACCCATTGGGTGCAAGTGGGTCTTTAAGAGAAAGACTGACATGGATGGACTTATCTATAAGGGTCGCTTGGTAGCTAAAGGTTTCAAGCAAATTCATGGTATTGACTATGATGAAACCTTTTCTCCGATGCGATGTTTAAGTCTATTCGGATCATGCTTGCTATTGACCTACCATGACTATGAGATATGGCGGATGGATGTCAAAACCGCGTTTCGGAATGGAAATCTACTCGAGGATGTGTACATGACACAACCTGAGGGTTTTGTAGATCCACATCATACTAGCGGCATAGGTCCATTTATGGACTAAAGCAAGCTTCTCGGAGCTGGAATCTTCGATTCGATGATGCAATCAAACAGTTTGGTTTCATCAAGAACGAAGATGAGCCTTGTGTCTACAAGAAGGTTATAGGGGATATAGTTGTCTTCCTCATATTGTATGTGGATGACATACTACTCATTGGGAAGGACATCCCTATGCTTCAGTCTGTCAAGACCTGGCTAGGGAGTTGCTTCTCAATGAAGGACTTAGGTGAGGCATCCCGCATTCTAGGGATACAGATCTATAGAGATAGATCTAAGAGATTGCTTGGCCTAAGTCAGAGTACATATATTGACAAGGTACTCCTTCGGTTTGCCATGCAGAACTCCAATAAGGGATTTCTGCCGATGTCACATGGCGTGAGTCTTTCGAAGACTCAAGGTCCCTCTTCTAGAGAGGAGAGAGACCGCATGGATCAGATCTCTTATGCCTCAGCCATAGGATCGATCATGTACGCCATGTTTTGTACTCGACCTGATGTCTCGTATGCTTTGAGCATGACGAGCAGATACCAGTCAGATCTAGGTGATTGGATAGCGGTCAAGAATATTCTTAAGTACTTAAGAAGGACTAAAGAATATTTCTTGATATATGGAGGCAATGATGAGCTAGTTGTAAAGGGTTACAGATGCTAGCTTCCAAACCGACCAGGATGACTATAGATCGCAATCGGGTTCGTATTTTGCATTAATGGTGGTCCATTGGAAGAGTTGAGCGGGATCGATGGCTGATTCTACAATGAGTACATTCTTTGCATCGAGGCGAAAGGAGGCGATTTGGATCCGAAGTTCATCACCGAACTTGGGGTGGTTCCTAGCATGACTCGATTGAGCTCTATTGTGACAACAATGGAGCTATAGCACAGGCGAAGGAACCTCGCTCACACCAGCGGACCAAGCATATACTACGGCGCTTCCATCTCATTCGAGAGATTAACGATAGAGGAGATGTGAAGATTTGCAGAGTACCTACAGAGGTTAACATCGCAGATCCCTTGACCAAGGCTTTGGCACAGAGGAAGCATGATGGTCACACTAGGTCATTAGGCCTTAGAGCCTATACTGATTGGCACTAGTGCTAGTGGGAGATTGTTAGTTAGAGCCCTAGAGCCAATCATTTGATGATTGTATGGACTCATGTATATCATATTCTTATATATATATTAAGGCATTTGGTTTTTGGTTATTATGCTTATTTGTATTAGTGCCAGATAAAATAAGTATAGTAGCGTCCTTGAGTAGAAGGTTCATACCTATATCAATCGATTAGTTGAATCGATAGTGAGATGATATAGGGAATACTACTCTAATTTATTCCTAGTCGAGTATTAACATTCAGGGACAATGTTAATACAATAAGACTAGCATGTAGGTCAGCTCGATGACTTGATCTCACAAGTCATGGATATAGAGATATCAAGCTGACACATGGGTATGCATTAGAGAATGTATACTGAATGACCCGCCATGAGAAAGTATCATGGATCATTATATGAGTGTCATATACTTTCTCATGTGGCTATTAGTAAGACTATTAGTCCTTAGACCTGAAGTCACCATGGATCCCTACATAAGGAGTTATGTACTTTGGTTTCGTCAAACGTCACCCGTAACAGGGTGGACTATAAAGGCGATTACTGGGTATGTAACAAATTATGCAGAGGGATGTGAGTGATGTAGATGGGATCTATCCCTCCCATATGACGGGAGCGACATCAATATTCTTGATAGAGTTAGACCACGAAATGCATGGCCATGCCCAAATGAGTCAACATTAGATGTTGAGCTCATTTGATAGAGTGAGTCTACTTGGAGTTCAAGATTTAGATTGATTAGAGGATGACACAGTCTATGCCTCATATTGATCAATCTAGATGTCTAGGATAGAAGGACAATTCCACATATTGTGAGGAGTCACAATTAGTAGTCCCAAGGTGATGTTGGATCTTAACATTTCTTGTAACTTGGGTAGCAATGATGTATTGCTAGATGCCGCTCATTGCTTATGTTTCTAAAAGAGTTTAGAAACATTGCCAACGTTACAATAACCTATTGGGTCACACACAAAGAACATGTGGATGGAGATTAGGTTCATATGATGAACCAATTGGATTAGGTTCATATGATGCACCAAAGATTGGATTCAAAATTAGACTTATTGAGTTAGACTCAATTAGATTAAAATGTTGAATGAGTCTAATTTAAATTTGATTCATTGGGTCAATTTATATTAATGAATTAGATTCATTAAATTAAAATTGACTTGAATCAAAGGTCGGATTTAACTCAACAAGGAAGAGAATTGGTCAAGTTTGACTTGACCAAATGGAAGTTGAAACATCAAGTTTGACTTGATGTCTTGCCACATCATCATGAAGGTTGACTCATCCTACTTAGCATGACCAACCTAGCCACATCATTAGCCACATCACCACCTCATAATGGTATGCCACCTCATTGGAGGTTACACATCCAATTGGTTTTAATGTGGCCGGCCACATTAATGAGGGGCTTTATGGTGTGGCCGGCCACACATTAGATGGTGTGGAGGTTTTTGTTTTGGGTATTGATGTGGTGTCATTATTCCTTCTTCTTCCTTGGGTTCCCCTCTCCTCTTGAGTTGCTGTGGTCGTGGCTATCATGGTGAGGAGAAGATGTTGAGTTGTTTCCAAGAACACAAGGGAAAGTGAAGGTCACAAAGGAGGGTACTAAAGGAGTGTATGTGATTCTCTCTTCTATTTCTCTCTTTTCTCCTTTTTGTTCCCATCCGAGAGCTCTAGAAAAGTGCTAGCACACTTGGGGCTCTCTTCTCCATCTTTGAGTGGTAGAAGACCACTCCTTGTTCGTGTGGATATCACTAGAGGAGTGTCTACATTGACACTCTCGAGATCCAACGCTTCCTTGGATGAGCGGGACTAAACGAAGGGCACGCATCGAAGGTAAAATGGTTTTTCCTTTGTAGATCTACTGTAGATCATAGTATAAAACTCGTATTTGTGTTTTCGAAATTTTTCTTTGCACGGATCTACGACTTTGGGTGATTCGGGGTTTCCGCGACGCGAAAAGCGGTTTTCGCGGCCCGAAAAACCCAACATTGGGATGATAGTACGTCAAGGAAACTTTGTCGAAGGCATGTCTAAGTTGAATATGGAATTCTACTGGTGCACTAGACTTAGTGGATCTGACCGAAGCTACCCCAGTCAAATATGGGCTAGTTAGACCAAAATTTAGTATTAAGTTTTTTGGGCATGAACAGTTTGGAAAGTTTTCAGCAAGTGGTCTAATGATATTCAAGTAGGTCATATGCCTCGCCACTGAACTGAAACTTATCCTTAGGACGCCTGCTTGATTAACCCAAAGCTAAGTTTGAATCTAACATGGGTTCAATAACCTTTTTCAACTAATTATCAAACCTAATCAAATTCAACTAATTATCAAACCTAATCAAATTCAATTAATTATCAAACTTAATTATCAAACCTAATTCAAACCTAATCAAATTCAATTAATTATCAAACTTAATTATCAAACCTAATCAAATTCAATTAATTATCAAACCTAATCAAATTCAATTAATGATCAAATCAAATTTAAACTTTTTTAATTTAAATTTATTATTAAAAAATATTTTAACTTATTAAATTTTTTAAAACTTATTTTAAACTTATTAAAAATTATTTTAACTTATTAAAAATTATTTTAAACTTTTTAAAACTTATTTTAACTTATTAAAAATTAATTTTAACTTATTAAAAAAATATTTTAAAACTTATTAAAAATTATCTTAAACTTATTAAAAATTATTTTAACTTATTAAAAAATATTTTAAACTTATTAACACTTATTTTAACATTATTTTAAACTTATTAAAAATTATTTTAAACTTATTAAAAATTATTTTAAACTTATTAAAAATTAGTTTAAACTTATTAAAAATTATTTTAACCTGTTAAAAATTAATTTAAACTTATTAAAAAATTATTTTAACTTATTAAATGTTTTAAACTTATTAAAAATTATTTTAAACTCATTAAAATTTATTTTAACTTATTAAATTTTTTAAAAACTTATTAAAAATTATTTTAAAAAAACTTAATTAAAATTATTTTAAAAACTTACTTAAAATTACTTAAAACTATTTAAAAAAAATTTAAAGATCCGTCGACCGAACAATTGGTTCGGTCGACCGAACCCTTTTTATGCCACATGAAGACTGATTCAATTATTCGGTCGACCGGACCGGTTTATCGATTGACCGAAAAGATAAAATCTCATCCGTTCAACTACCCTTCACATTCCCTGTATCCGTGCCAAAATTAAAGTTTCGGTCGACCGAACAGTTTTATCGGTCGACCGAACGTCTGCTCACCGGTCAAAAGGACGAGAGATTTAAGGGATCGGTTGACCGATCATCTTCTATATAAGCAGAAGCGGTCAACCCTCACAACTCATCCAAATCCATTCCTCTACTCTTCTATCTCTTATACTATTCGCCGATTCCAGCCTCTTCCCATCCGAAAATGTCTCGGTAACGTCCTTTTATTCTATTCCTTTTAATATTTTTGCACAAGTTACTTATTGCATTTTATTTTATTTTATATAGTGAGAAAATTAGAGCTATTGCACAAAGAGAGGCTAGCTCTCTTAATCCTAGCCAAGATCCTAGGTTCTCTACCGAAGAATTGCATCTATCTTTTCCTACTAAAAAATTTAAGGTTATAGGCACTCGTTGTTTGGATCCCAATTCTATCAAACCTTTTGTCCTGAGGTCATAGAGATCAATCAACACTATCAACTTGATAGCATCATCTTTTGTAGACATGCATACAATCCTATTCTCTGTTCGAAATTTTACCACAACTTGTGCGAGCTTGACCCCCATCACTATAGGACTAGGGTCGCCACTAGAGATATGTTATTTGATCTGGACATGTTCCTTCGATTTCTACGGATCCGACCTTCAGTCAACCGTCTCTTTTTTAGTGCGTCCCTTCCACATCCCTTACCTGCTCCTTTCTCTCATCTGACTCTAGACCTCATGTATGCTGACTTCTTTGAGGGACCTCGTCCTAAAAAGATGTCAACTGTACCCCTTAGTCCAAGAGACAACGCTCTTTATAAGATGATCGTGTCTTGCATTTATCCTTTATCATATGGAGATTAGGGCGTTTTGCATCCAGTTCATCTTTTTCTGATGTACGCCCTTAGACATAGACTAGACTTTGACCTAGGCTACTGGGTATTCAGATCTATCATGTAACACCCACGAAATTATAAGATAATTATATGTGTATTATTTTCTTTAGAGCATAGAAATAAAAAGGATAAGAGAAAAGGGAAAATAGAAACCAAAAACAGAATAAGAATAGGTGAGGTCAAGGATTGAACCTTGAACCTCCCACAAATAATGGAGATAAATTGATGTATGATAACCACTAGAATAATGAATAATATATGGATAGGAAGGAATGAAAATTTAGTTAAAGATGTGAAGAAAATAAAAGAAAAACTAAGCAAAAGAGCAAGAGAAAACCAAGTTGCTCACCTTCCTTTCCTCTTGGTTAAGAAAAGAAGCAAGCAAAAGATGAATTGCCTACTTCCCTCCCTCTCTCTATTTTTCGTGGGAATTAAAGGAGTGAGGGAAAAGAGGAGTTGAGGGAATGAATGAAGACATGCTTCATTTACATAGGAATAAATTGGATTGGGAGAAGAAAAAAACAAGAGATAAAATCTTTTTCTTCCTCCTTCCTTCTCCTTCTTCATTCTCCACCGAAACCAAGAGCCCCTTCCCTCTCCTTATTCCAAAAGCTAAGCTAAGTTCCTCTCCAAGAAAACTAAAGTTAGAGAAGAAGCCTTCAAGGTCTATCCCTTCCAAGCAAGAGAAGCAAAAGGAGGTATAAGAAGAAGAAGCTCTCTCCTTCCTTGGCACTTAGGATACCTTTTTCCTTAGGAAAAATCACAGGCGAAAGGATGTAAGTTTCCCTCACCTGTGGTACAATAGCTTGTGTATTTTTTTTATGAGATTTGGTTGCCTAAAAACCTAGGATACCTTTATGAAATTTTCGGCCAAGACAAGACTAAAAAGGACCTAGGAAATGTAAAGACCTAAATTTTGACATGCTCAACATGTTTCTTGTAACATGTATCTTATGGTAGGGATTTATCTAATGTTCATATGCTAGAATGTTTGGTTAGAACTTAGAGTCATACCCCTAGACTCTCGGCCAAACATGAACAAAGGAAATAGGTAAGTTAAGACTCAAACCAAGCATGTTTCTTATTTTTGTTTATGATATGCACCTCATGATGAGGAAGTTGTTAACATGATATGCTCATGCCTATATGATGATTAAACTTCATTCCATGCTCATATGTATTCGGCCATGATAGGACTAGGGGCCTAGAAAAATTGTTAAACCTAAACTAATTATGCCATGATCCTCCTTAAGACAAGTTATGAAATTAATATGACATGCTTATGTTGTTCCTTGAAATAATTGCTATGAAATTTGTTTAGGTTTCTCATACTTTTATGACACTTGAACCCTAGCTTTAAGTCTTACAAGTCTCGGCCACAACATGTTTAAGGGCCTAGGAAACTTAGCACCTAACCTAATTATGCTCATGTTGTTCCTTGAAATAATTGCTATGAAATTTGTTTAGGGTTCTCATGCTTTTATGACACTTGAACCCTAGCTTTAAGTCTTACAAGTCTTGGCCACAACATGTTTAAGGGCCTAGGAAACTTAGCACCTAACCTAATTATGCTCATGTTGTTCCTTGAAATAATTGCTATGAAATTTGTTTAGGGTTCTGATGCTTTTATGACACTTGAACCCTAGCTTTAAGTCTTACAAGTCTCGGCCACAACATGTTTAAGGGCCTAGGAAGCTTAGCACCTAACCTAATTATGCTCATGTTGTTCCTTGAAATAATTGCTATGAAATTTGTTTAGGGTTCTCATGCTTTTATGACACTTGAACTCTAGATTCAAGCCTTACAAGTCTCGGCCACAACATGTTTAAGGGCCTAGGAAACTTAAAACCTAACCTAATTATGCTCATGTTGTTCCTTGAAATAATTGCTATAAAATTTGTTTAGGGTTCTCATACTTTTATGACACTTGAACCCTAGATTCAAGCCTTATAAGTCTCGGCCACAACATGTTTAAGGGCCTAGGAAATTTAGAACCTAACCTAATTATGCTCATGATGTTCCTTGTAATAATTGCTATGAAATTGGTTTAGGGTTTCCATGCTTTTAGGACACTTGAAACCTAGTTCCAAGCCTTAAGGGTTTCGGCCACAACAAGTTTAAGGGCCTAGGAAACTTGGAACCTAACCTAATTATGCTCATGATGTTCCTTGTAATATTTGCTACAAAATTGGTTTAGGGTTCACATGTTTGAATGATGATTTTAACCCAATGTAATGCTTGATAAGATTCGGCCATGATAAGTTTATAAGCTTAAGAAACCTAGAACCCTACCTAAACATGCTCATGATGTTTCCTTATGGTATATGATATGATATTGGTTTAGGGTTCACATGCTTGTATGTAGTTTTTTTTACCTAAATCCCAACTATATGTTTCGGCCACTATATGACATTAGGGTTAGAAATCTAAATATGATTCCCATGTATCTCACATGCAATGTTTTATTATGTGGTAAGAGCTTGCTATGCTTCTATATTTAATTATGTACACTTATGATCTATGTATGATGGTAACCCTTATGCTATGCTGTGTGTTATGATGATGAGCTGTGTGCCCAGATTATGCATGCTATTTATGATGAGCTGTGTGCCCAAACTATGCATGTATTTATGATGTGCTGTGTGCCCAAATTTTACATACCATTATGATGAGTTGTGTGCCCAAATTCTGTATGGTATGATATGATAAGAGATACGATGTGCATGAAATATTAAGAACCATGATATGTATGACATGCTACTTTACTTTATATGGCTTGTACCAAGGGTGGGCTCCATAAGCGCCCCGAGGTCGATGGACTAAGAAACGGGCCTCGTTAGGGATGAGCTCCTAAGTGCCCCTAGGTCGATGGACTAAGAAACGGGCCTAGTATGTATGTCTTGTAGGGTTCAAGACTTGCTACCTTGGACCTACACAGGACGTGCGCATTTATGTATGTGGTACAAGCCGGGGCCCTAATCATGTTATGATTATGTTTAAGTATGTATGTAATAAGTTTTCAAAGGACATGTTGCATATATTATTGCATAAATCATGTTTTTGAAAGTCATCTCGCATAACACTTTATGATTATGTTACGATATACCATGATGCTTATGATTATGACATGTTATGTTAGGATGAACTTTATGATTATGTTATGATATGCCATGATCATGATTATGATATGCTAGGATGCACTTTATGATTATATCATGATATGCTATAATGCTTATGATTATGTTATGTTATGCTAGGATGAACTTTATGATCATGTTACGATATGCTATGATTATGATTATGTTATGCTAGGATGCATGTTATGATAAGCCATGATACCTTACGATTATGTTATGATATGATGCTTCTATACATGATATGATGAGTTGTCTTTATGCTTTATGCCTTGGAGATTTAGTTATGCTATACGGTTTTTGTGAGTAGGAAAGGATCTTACTGAGCCATGTTTGCTCACAGCTTACTTTCCTTGTACCACAGATAAGGGCAAAGAATGGATGTACTAAGCGAGCAGCAGGAGGGGGCAAGAAGGACGTGTGTAGTAGTGACTCGGCTAAAGAGAAAAACCTGCTTCTAGTTAATAAGAATTATATTTATGTCGCTCTTTTATGACTCCATGACATTTCATCATGCTCTTTGGTATTGTGGTTTAAATTTATGTTAAGCATGTTATGTGACTCATATGATAGGTAGTTAGTGATGATGATTTGAAAAGTAAAGAAAAAGTTTTAAAGAAAAAAATTATACTATAGATAAGACTTCCGCTGTTTTAAGAAGAAAAGATAAGTAACCCCCGTCAGCTTAAGCAGGAAGGGGCAGGGCGTTACATATCATTTACTATTCAGGGTACAACACTTCATTTAAGGTTCATATGATTCAGTGTCATGTTCTCACTGCTTATATTGCCAATCTCGGAGTAGGGGTTCATCGAGGCGAGTTGATTGAGTTGTCTGACTTTGATCTTATCGGGGTTAGGTAATTATCCTTGGCTGGGATTAAGACAAGCGTCGAAGGGCTTGTGTATAAACGAACACATCCACACTACATCCCACCTGTTGGGGTTGCAAGGTTGCAAACATAGTCCCATATTGGAAACACATGGGAAAGATCATGGGTTTATAAGAGAAAAGATATCTCCATTGGCATGAAGCCTTTTGGGGAGAGCCCAAGAGCAAAACCATGAGGGTTTAGGCCCAAAGTGGACAATATCATATAATTGTGGAGATATCTAAATTCTTTTCGATCCTACAATTGGTATCAGAGCCCGGACTGCCAGAAGGTTTAACCGCCGACTGTGCACAAGAGCTATGGTCTGATTGAGCCATGTGAGTACAATATTGACCTCGAACAAAGAAAGTGGGGGCTCCTATGTTCGGATCAAGAGGAACAGACACCAAGCAGGAAGTCCTAGTTGCGACTAGGCAAGGAAGTCCTAGTAGGTCGGGTGGACCGAGGGGTAGGAAGACCTGGTGGGTCGAGGATCGGACGTGGGAAGCCTATGGTCCTTTGTTTAAGGGGGGATTGTTGGGGTTGTAAGGTTGCAAACATAGTCCCATATTGGAAACACATGGGAAAGATCATGGGTTTATAAGAGAAAAGATATCTCCATTGGCATGAGGCCTTTTGGGGAGAGCCCAAGAGCAAAACCATGAGGGTTTAGGCCCAAAGTGGACAATATCATGTAATTGTGGAGATATCTAAATTCTTTTTGATCCTACACCACCGACTATCGACGATCCTGTTGATGAGGATGATCCGGTTCCCGTTACTGCGCCTCCTCCTGTGGTCATTGATCCTGGATTTGCCATGACACCCTTCTTCGATTTTCCTCAAAGCAGTTCATATGCTCCTCCTCCTCCTCCAACTAGTGACTTCTTTACCCGTCAGTGAGATGATATTTTCAGTCGCTTTGACTCCTTGGAAAAAAAAATGGATGATCAGTACAGCTCTCTTCAGGGACAAGTTGCTGATTTTCGTCAAGAGATGATAGAGCGTACTGATGCTTTACAGAAGGAGCAGCAGAGGATTTTTGATTATCTGAGAGATGATGAGGACGAGGATGAGTGATTTAAGGATTTATCTTTTGTGACTTATTGTATCTATTACTTAACTTGAATTATGACTATGCTTAATCTTCAGTGTTTTTCAGTCTTTAGTAGCTTTTGATAAATTTTGTAGAATAGGTTCTTTGATTTTGAAAATTACTACCTAGTTTATTTTTCAAATTTATTTTTGTAACAATTCCCATTTAAATTTTTTCAAAATTCTTTGAAACTATTTTTCATTTTATGGAATAGCCTAGGTCTTACCGTAGAATTGCATGATTCTATAGTTCTAGGAGCCAGCATCTCACAAGCACAGTAGGATCCCTTGTTTGTAAACTTAGAATGGGTGAGATTCTTAGGACCTAGCCCTAGATTTCAGATGCTTATGTCAGTGCATCGCTATAAATCTAGGCTTTAAACAACATATATTGATCAATTTGAGTTAACTAGCTAGTAAAATCTTGGTTAGTACTAAATACTCAAATTGACCAACCTGAGTCAAATTGCTACTATCTTGTGATAGCTAGCCTTGGACAAGGGTTGGACATTTCATCATAAGGACAAATTTTCCTTAGTTTTTCTATATCCATGCTTGGACTTTAGGAATTTGTCAATTTTAGGGGGAGTTTCAAAACAAGATTTTTTTAAGCTTATATTATTTTTACTTAGTGATCAAATTATTTTCAATATTCAAAAGTTTTTTCAAAATATTTTTTAAAATTCAAAATATAACTTTTTAAAATGTTGTTAAAATTTTATTCTTTTCAAAAAATAAAATGTTTTAATTTACTAAAAATTTTATTCTTTTCAACATATAATTTTAGAATTTTTCAAAATATTTCTTGACTTAGTATATTTTTCAAAATTCAAAATATAACCTTTTAAAATGTTGTTAAAATTTTATTCTTTTCAAAAAATAAAATTTCAAATGTTTTAATTTACTTAAAATTTTATTCTTTTCAACATATAATTTTAGAATTTTTCAAAATATTTCTTGACTTAGTATATTTTTCAAAATTCAAAATATAACCTTTTAAAATGTTGTTAAAATTTTATTCTTTTCAAAAAATAAAATTTCAAATGTTTTAATTTACTTAAAATTTTATTCTTTTCAACATATGATTTTAGAATTTTTCAAAATATTTCTTGACTTAGTATATTTTTAGTAATGTTTTTCAAAATATTAGTATATTCTTTGATAAGTCTATTCTAGATTTGCTTGGTTTTTGGTTCTGCCCCTATTTTTAATGTGTGTCAAAGGGGGAGAGATAGTGAATTCAGGGGGAGTTTGTTAACTCAAAGGGAAAACTTAAAAGTTAAACTGTTTGTTTATTTACTTGTTGCTTATTTTTAACTTAACTTTGAACCTTGGTTGCCAAACATCAAAAAGGGGGAGATTGTTGGTGCAAGCTGCACCAGAATCAAACCTGAGTTTTGATGTTGTTAAAGGTTCAAGTTAAGTCTTGTTATGATCTAACAAGTTGACTGAGTGTGCAGGATGTTTTCTCAACCAGGAAAGTCCTAGCTGGAGGCTAGGCGGAGAAATCTTAGCAGGTCGTGGAACTCAGGTGTAAGTCCAAGTGGGTCAAGGCTTGGCAGAGTGATCGAGAGGTCTGGAGGACTGAAGATCGAAGGAAAAGTCCTGGGGAGCCGATCAAGGCTGAGTGAAAAGTCCAAACTAGATCTGGAGGATCAAAGTTTGGCAGGTAGGTTGAGGTAAACAAACTGGAGGAGCGACAGTAAGGTCGGGTTCCCGAAGGGAACAACCTTAGGTCGCTGATCCAATTGAAGAAATCGGGAAGATTTCCAAGTTGAGATCAAGAATAGTTCTACTGTTCTTTTATTATACTGTTGTGCTAATATCTGTGTTGCAAGTTATTTTGGTCTAACATCTGTGTTGCAGGTTATTTTTAACACTGTCTTGCAGGTTAAGTTGGATCGGACGACCGAACCAGAGGATCGGTCGACCGAACAAAGTAAGATCAGCAAATAAGTCAGTTCAGATCAGAACCGAGCCAGAATCAGATCAAAGTTTGATCGGTCGACCGAATAGTAAGATCGGTCGACCGTACCTAGTGACTTAGCAAAGCCAGCTTATCATCACCGATCAGCAGCAAAGGAAAGATGAGGCTGATTGGTCGACCGTACCTAGAGATCGGTCGACCGATCCAATCAACATTAAAACTGCATTAAATCAAGATCACGACAGATTCTGACGAACAAGGAAAAGCTTGTTCGGTCGACCGAAAAAGGGGTTCGATCGACCGAACCATTAAAGACCAGTAAATATAAAAGATTGAGCCAGCTTCGAACTTCAGCCAAGAAGGAAGGGAGCGGGTTCGGTCGACCGAACAGAGGGATCGGTCGACCGAACCTCCAGTACACCTATAAATTCAGACTTGAAGACAGAGGCCAGGACAACAACTTTTCTGATCAAAATTTCTACTCTGCAATCATCTCGTCTTCATCTGTGCAGCAAGCTACGTCATTCGGAAGTGTCGACCTAAGCTACATCTCCATTTTATTAGTCGGTAAAATTTTATTTTAAGCTTGCATTTGTAAGTTCATTTAGGCAAGATAGTAGGGTGTTACTATCTTGCTCCATTGTACGATCTGCTTCTTTCCGAAGAATTTCGGAAAGAAGAGTTATAGTGATTTGCTCGTCGGTGCGGTCAAGGACCGCGAGCCTTCGAGTAGGAGTCGAGCTAGGCTCCGAACGAAGTAAACAATCTGTCTCTTTTTACTTTCCGCTGTGCACGACTTTGATATAAAAGAAAAGATTAGTTTTAAAAAGCGCGATATTCACCCCCCCCCTCTATCGCTTCAAATGATCTATCAGTTTCTTCACCAAGTGTTCGGTCCTCCTTGCTTTCCTTGCCAACTTCTCATTGGACTTCCGATCATCAAGTGTCAGGTCATCCTTTGACCCACTTGGAGTTTTCCTTACTAACCTTCTCATTGGACTTTTTCTTACCCAATATCTACTAGTATTAGCCCCAGTACCAATTATGAGATGATTGACAAGGATACTTTTTGTATCATATTTCATTAATTAATAAAAGGTAAAGTTGGTTATTATATTTACTTCAGTTCAGTGCCGAATGAATAAGTATAATAATATCTTAGGGTAGTATATTCTAGTCTACAACATATTAATTAGTTGAATTGATAGTGAGATATTGTAGATATATATAGAACACTACTATTAATTATTCTTAGTCAAGCATTAATATACAACGACAATATTAATGTTTTGAGACTAGCATATAAGTCAACGGATGACTTAATCTCACAAGTCATGGATATTAGATATCAGGTTAACATATGAATATATATCAGAGAATATGTACTGAATGACTCTCCATGAGAATGTTTCATGGATCATTATATGAGTGTGATAAAAATTCTCATAGTGACTATTAATATGAATAGTCCTTAGACCTGAAGTCACTACGGTTCTCTACATAAGGAGTTGGTACTTTGGTATCAGCAAACATTACCTATAATAAGGTGGACTATAAAATCGATCACTGGGTACACAATAAGTTATGCGGAGAAATGTAAGTGACGTAGATGAGATATTTCTCTTCTATATGACAGAATCGACATCTGTTGGTCCCTTGACTAGTAGGACACAAGAATGCATGACCATGCTCAAATGAGTCAATATGATATATTGAACTTATTTGATTGAGTGCATCTACTTAGAAATCAAGAAATATAAAAATTGATAAGAGGATGATACAATCTATGCATCATTAATCAATCTAGATATCAAGGATAAAAGAATTGAGTATTCAAAATAATAGACAAGGAAAGCTTAGGTCGAATCTCGACATTCTCGTCACTTGTATAACAATGATACCTTGCTAGACAACACTCATTGCTTATATATCTAAAATAATTTTAGAGACATTACCAATGATACGAGAACCTATTAGGTCACACACACAAAGAACATGTTAATTTAGAGATGAGTTCATATGATGGATCATTAGATTAAGTCTAATTCAAATTAAACTAATTGAGTTAGACTCAATTGGATCCAACTATTGGATTGAGTCTAATTGAATTAAACTCATTAAGTCGATTCAAATTAAGGAGGATCAATGAGTTAGACTCATTAAGTGAATTGGTCAATTTGAATTGATCAAGGAAGAGGAGTGTTCTGTAGGATCGAAAAAGCACTAGAGGAGGGTGAATAGTATTCGTGGCTATTTCGTTCGTTTTAGAAAACTTTAAGTAAAAGTATAGCGGAAAAGTAAAGACACGGAAGTAATGCTAACAATTTTGGTTACCTAGTTTAGAGCCTGTGTCAACTCCTACTCCAAGGCACGCGATCGTTGATCACTTTCAGTGGGCAATCACTATAAGCTCGAGAATCTTTACAAGATTAATTACAAGTATATAATTTAAGTACAGAAAACATATACCAACAACTAAGAGTGAGAAAATTAGGACTTCAGGTTGTCAGAGCAGTGCTACAGCTTCTTCGGATCATTTTGTTAGCAGCACACGGAAAAAGTATTGCGAGTATGAGTTGTTATTTGGCATATGCTCGGACCAGCCTTCTATAAGCTGTTGAGGGTGCCTCTAACCTCTATAGGAGGTGCCTCCAGCCCCGAATCAACCGCGTTGATAAGCTTCGTGGAGTTCACTGCTTATCCACCCGAAGTCGCCTCCAACCTCTATGGCATCCAGTGTTCGAGGTGCCTCCCATCTCCTTGGAAGGCGCCTTCGCTCCTTACTACAAGGTTTTCATCCAAGGCATCCGAGGTGCCTCCAAGCTCCATGGAGGGCACCTCGGGTACTATTCATCCGAGGCTTCTCTTGTGTAACTCTCTTCCTGCAAGGCATATTAGTTCACAAACAAAGTATACCCTACAAAATAAAGTTAGCACAATAAAATAAGACAAATGTAAGTATTTGACAGTCATCAGACTGTCCGGTTCTGACTTTGAAATTCCCTCCAGAAATTCTAGGTCGAACCGACGCCTATTGTTCCCTCATCGGGGAACGCGTCCTCACCTACTCCTCTCAGGAGAGTTTACCTGTTGCCAGATTGATCCTCCAGATCAACTAGACTTTTGCTTAGCGTTCGAAGCTTCGGGTCTTCATGTTGGATGTCCGCTCCACAACCCGTCCAGACTTCCACCTAGTTCGCGATACCAGGATTTCAACCTAAAGTCCCCGACTCTAGAATTTTTGCCCGAAGCCTTCAACCCGCTAAGACTTTCCGCCTAGGGTTACCACCCCCTAGAACCTAGGGTTACTACCCCCTAAGGTTTTCCACCTGCCTAACCGTAGCTAGGATTTTTTCCTAAGCACACTTAGAACTTTTCTTGCAATCTCATTCAAACTTGTTAGATCACAAGACAACTTAACTTTAGACCCTTTGAGATAATCAAAACCTAGGTTCGATCGTCGGATGCTTCCCGCACCAATAATCTTCCCCTTTTTAATTATGATAATATAGTTCAAAGTTAAGTAAAATATAACAATAAATAAAGAAATTTAAGCATGAGCATAAATACAATAATTTGCAAAAAAACTTCCTTATGCTCCCCCTTTCATAAAAGTTATATTTAAATTCTTAACTTTATGTTTAAATTCTTAACTTTGACTTTAAGTGAAGGGACTTGAGTTACTCTTAGTTCTTCATATTGTATAAAATAATTATAAGTTTAAGTTTGTCATATTGTGATGATACAATTGAAAATTGTCACTAAAGTGGAGAGCTAAGTTGGACAATGACAATTCAAGGTTTGATGATGTGGAGGTCGACAGTAGGAGTCTACAAGCGTTAGAGAGTGCTAGATCTAATCTGGTAAGGTCTCTCTAATGCTAAGTTAGATCCTCAATGGGGAAGAAAATAGAAAAAATAGTATGCCTAAGTTAGATTTCCTACTAGTAATATTGATACATGTTAGGATAGATGGGTACACAAGGGGTGGGTGGTTCAAATGTTCTTGCCTAAATTATTAGTATGGGTAAGAATATATAAATAATAATTGTTAGGACATGTATGAGCTAGAGGATTAGGAGGGGGTTGAATGCTTCGCTTCTTCAAACTTGATTTATAATGGAAAACTTGAAGCAAAACTCTCCATTGCTAACTCCTTTAATTTTACTTGGTATCTACTTTCTTGAGGTGACTAATCCAAGGGTACACTCCACACACATAGTATCCACTATGAACACCTTCTCAAAAACTTTCCAGAGACGAAGAAGCCTCGTACAAACTCGAGCACGAGAATACAACAAGAAGAGTAAGAGCAAATACAAAGGAAATCAAAAATGACTTCTCAATAATGAAATATTGCTTAGATTGCTATCTTATTGCTTGGAAATGCCTCTTCATTTATTAAAAATGCAGCAGCACTTCACTTTAAACTTCTCAAGAACTAGCCTTTGAAAACATCATGAAACCCCCGTTTCTAAGGTTTCTCTCGAGCGGGAAAACATCTCCTAATCGATTTTCTAAAATAGATCGGCCATTTAAAACCTACAAAATTTCTCTTTTTGCCCATCCAGCCATACCAATTGATTGACAACTTCTAATTGATTGACCCAATCAATTCAAAATCTTTCTGTTCTCCCAAAAAGTACTCCAATCGATTAGCCTAATCGATTAAACTCTGATGAATCGATTGCCCCAATCGATTCTAGTACCTTCTATGTTGTCATGAGAAATCAACCAATTGATTGGCTAATCGATTGATCTAAAGCCAATCAATTGGTCTTAAGCCAACCAATCGATTCCAGGTATACTATGTTCCTAAATAAGTCCTTAAATTGATTGCACCAATTGATTGGTTTGGGGAAATCGATTACTCTAATTGATTATCCAACCGTAAGTTTTGATTCAAGTTTAGGGTTCCTTTGCCTAGCACTAAAGTCAGTTGTGACTTATTGTGACTTCCCATTACCTGGCATCCGATCAAACCTTGACCTGTTAGGGCTTCTTCATCAAGTGTCTGGTCCTTCTTGACCCACTTGGACTTTCCTTTGCCAACCTTCCCATTGGACTTTTCTTTGCCGAACCTCTAGTTAGGACTACTCACTCGGTAAACTTCTCACCTACCTAACCTTCAGTTAGGACTTCCCATTGCCTAACCTCCAGCTAGGACTTTCCCTTCTCTAACCTCAGTTACTTAACCTCTAGTTAGGGTTTTCTCTTGCCTAACCTCCAATTATGGATTTATCTTTCCTAACCTCAATTAGGACTTTCTCTTGCCTAATCTCCAGTTAGGACTGATCACTCGATACACTTCTCACCTACCTAATCTCCCTTTAGGACTTCCCATTGTCGAGCCTCCAATTAGAACTTTCTCTTACCTAACCTTAGTTAGGACTTTCTATTGTCTAACCTCTAGTTAGGGTTTCCCCTTGTCTAACATTAGTTAGGATTTTTCTAATCAAGTATTCGGTCCTCCCTTGACCTATTTGACTTTTCTCTCATGCATTGTCAAACGTCAAAATTCATGATCAAGTCAACTCGAGTTTAGTCAAACTGGTCAACCTTGACACAAGGATAATTACATCAACAATCTCCTCCTTTTTGATATTTGATAATATGTTTAAGTTAGGCTAATCTATTAGCCAACATTCATCTTCATGCCATGTCAAAGCATGAATGAGAGTTTTCTAACTGAAATCTTATATTCTTCCTCTTTGACACAAATAAAAAATCTTCTCCCAAGATTCATCTAACCATAACAATAAAAGTTTCCTACCTTCCATTGTTTCCAAATGCTCAACCTTGCCAAAAGAAGCATAAAATCCCAACTTGGCATACCTTTAAATTCTATCATATTTGTGTCAATTTGATTAAGCTTAAAACTACAAGTTTATTATTGGCACATTTAAAATTCCTTAAGAGTGAAAATCAACTTCTCATTTTTAAGGTGTCATAATACCTTGAAAATGTCCTGAAGTGTCAACTTCACCATGGTTGTTGAGTTAACTATCATTCCAATTTGAGTTGACACACTCTAAAACCATTTAGTATGAAGAGATAACACTCTTAGGAATCCAAAATCTATTGGTGCTCGTTCGGTGTATTAGATACTCACTAGAGATAACTTCCCTAGATACATTCATAATAACTTTCCTAAGCTTCTTAGAAGTCTTATTCATACTAGTCTCCATAAGGTCAACTCTAGGGATAACTTCCCTTGTAACCTTGGCTTGACTTCTAGACCTAGGATTAGTTCTATAGCTATATGGAACTCTATGGTATGAGGACATATTTTCCTTAGACTTAGATTTGAATTACAAACCCTTCTTGTCCATAAATGTTTCTGGTCTTCCTAACCCTAAGCTTTGCTTCTTCTTAGACCTTTTGACATAATTTGTCATTTTTTCTAGGGTCTTATCCAATTTTTCAAGTCTTGACCTCAAGACTTAATTTTCAATCATTAAATCCTTAAATTTTATTTTTTCCTTGATTGCCTTGGATTTTCCTTTTTCTAGGAATATTTCTAAATTGTTTAGTGTTTTTGCCTAGATAATTTTCTACCTTCCTATCCTTAGGTAAGGTTGTTCTAGCATGTTATGACCTATAATTCTCATTAGATGTATCATGCTTTCTATTCTCATAATAAATAGCTCTAAAATGATAACATTTATTTCTAACATGCCCTTTATCATAGCATAAGGAAATACCATTAACTAATGATAGCTTAGGTTTGTTTTTAGAAGTTTCCCTTTGATTGAGCTTCCTCCTTTGACCTTACTTCGAAGCCTCCTCCTTGGACATTGATTTTGATAATGCTCCTTGTGATTGCATAAGAAATGCACAATGTGCTCTTTTCTCCTTCGTATCAAGGTTCTGACCTCTTTTGATTTTTTTTTCTTTTTCCCTTGGTGTCATTTAAACCTTCTTCTTTATCGATGTGGTACACTTTCTCTTATAATGGTCCTCCTCTCTACACTCAAAATATATGATATGATTTTTATTTTTTAACTAAAATTCATATACCTTCATGATTTGTACTCCCTTGACTTGTAGAAATGGAGAATGATTCTTCTATTTCCTCCTTGAATGTTGAACACCTCTCAACCTCTGAATCTTTATGTTCTTGAATCAAAAAGTTCCCCTCTTTGAACTTTTATTCACTTTGTGTTGAGGATGGATCTTCATAGAGCTTTACCAATGTTCTCTACAACTCATGTGCATCCTCATAGCTACCTATCTTGCACAAAATATTGT
The DNA here is from genome assembly GCF_018446385.1 of Zingiber officinale. NCBI lineage: Eukaryota > Viridiplantae > Streptophyta > Magnoliopsida > Zingiberales > Zingiberaceae > Zingiber > Zingiber officinale. The sequence goes on from NC_055993.1 coordinate 71,145,047, forward strand.
TAGACAATAGATTAACCAAAATTTTAGTTACCTTATTGGTTACCTTATTGTTTGCCTCGGATCTCTTTACTTGCTCCTCGATCCATTTTCTATTTTTGAGAAGTTTTCCTTTACTACTCATTGGAGCTTCAAATCCCTCTATTAGAGTAAACAATTGCTCTATATCTATCATGAAAAGGTTCTCTATTCTTAATTTTCATAAGTTGAAGCTTCCAACTATGAAGGGAGGAGGTGCTCGGACGTTGTATCCAAATCCTTCTTGTGGATCCATTTTAAAGTTGAACTCTCTCAATAATAAGTCCTTTGACTCATTGATATTCAGGGTTTCATTTTCAACTTCTTCTTCTTCCTTTTCTAGCTCTTTGCTCTCTCCGACGATTAGTCCAAAAAAGAGCAGCCTCACTCTGATACCACTTGTCATGACATATATGAGCTAGACTCAAGGTTGGCTGAAGGCATAGACCACTAAGGCTTATGCCTATGACCCCTATTACATTGGGGCCCACCAAATATATATAATCAAATATGTTTATTATTTTAGAAATATACGAATTTAGATGATAAACATTTAAAATTATGGTTGAAATAAATTTTAGTCAAGATTTATTTCCGTCAGTAATTTTAATTTTTTTACTAGCCAAATTAGATTTGATCAATAAAATTAAAATTTTTTAGATTTGATAAAATTAAAGTTAAATTTGATCATTTTTAATTTTTTTACTCATCAAAATTAGATTTGATTGATAATTTTAATTTTTTTACTGTTAAAGTTATATTTGGTTGTTAATTTATTTTTATTTTTTCTTAAAATTCGATTCATAATTTTTAGTTTTTATTGATAAAATTTTAATTTATTGACCAAAATTAAGTTTGGTTAAAAATTTTAAAATATTTATTACTTATACTTATTAATAATTAATAATTTTTTATAAAAATACTTTTAAAAGTCAAAAGCATATTTTATATCTCTCTAAATAATTATTTTACCATTGTGTCAAGACTTGATCTCTTTATCGAAGTTAAAATTAATCAATAAAAAAATTAAAATAATAATTAAAATTTATATTAATAGTATTACAATAAGTTATTACTCGTTACCAAATTAGTTAGTATTTTAATAATTTATTGGGAAAATGTAACTTTCTCTTTCATAATTTTCTCTTATCATATTTTTCTCTCATATTCATTTTTCTCTCACATCTAATTTTTTTCTCTTATTTTTCTCTAAGGGTAAAAAAAGAATTTAGATTCATTCTGATAGAAAATATTTAACTAACCAAATATTATTTTTAAAAGTGATACTTATACTCATATTCATTCCTATTCCATAATACTATGATTCTTATTCTCATTCCGATTCCTAAGAAAGAACCAAACACTCTCATATCCAATTGTGAAAATAATCTTCTACAATGTATGAAACTATTCTTTTAAATTTTACTAATAAAATTAAATATCTCTAATAATATTTAATATAAAAGTTTATTTTATAAAAATAATAATATTTATTTTTTAAAAAAAAAATTAAGGTCTTAAATATTTTTTTTTGCCTAAGGCCTTAAAAATTGTTGAGATGACCTCGAGCAAAAAAGCCTCATACAAACTTAAGCACAAGAATACAACAAGAAGAGCAAAAGTAAATACAAAGGAAATCGAAAATGACTTTCAATAATGAAATATTACACAACTTGCTATCTTATTGCTTGGAAATATCTCTTGATTGGTTGGAAATGCAGCAGCACTTCCCTTTAAACTTTTCAAAAATTGGCTTTTGAAAAACATTAAGAAAGCTCCTTTTTAAGGTTTCTCTCAAACTAGAATTATTATCCTTACCTCTAATCGATTGTCACATCATATAGATCATTCAAAACTTACATAAATGGATCTTTTTTTGCTTATTCAATCGATTGGTGAATCATACCAATCAATTAGTGAATGATAACTAGCATTTTTAGTTATTATTGTGGCTCTTATTCTTAGTATTTTTACCTTCTTGTATGATAAATTTAGTGTTTATATCATGTTTTACTTGTAGAAATTCATTTTAGATTTAATTATAAATTTTCTACAATTGTAAAATTAAATCTCATGTTTTTAATATGATTTTATAGAAAATCCAAAGAGCCATGGATTAAATTTGAGTTAGATCAAATTTAGTTTGATTTGGTGATCAAATAGAGAAGATCAAGCATAATCAATATGAATCGTTGATCCAGACTAAGAAAGATCTTGATCCTTCATTCAGATCTAGTATTTTACCACTGATCTATATCTGAACTAACATGGATCATTAGATCCAAACAAAAAGATAACTTGATACAGATGACTATCTCTTCATTAATTAGATCAAATGACCAGATTTTCATCATGACCCTCACAAACATTGGGAGCCTAGATTGAAAGAGAAAAATCCTTCCCATTATTCTTCACACGGCGACACAGTGCAATCGGGCTTGGGCTTTCTTATGTTACAGAGTGCGTCAGAAGCATTATCTCCCCTGACGCCCCCTTTCCTCTCTTCTGTGACTCTCTCCAATCCAGCAGTGGACGACGACATCTTCGACGGATCTTGGGAAGGTGATGACCTATCTTGGTGTCTTCTACCAGAGAAGGGTTATACATCCAGCGCGGCGAGTTTCTTCTCGCGATCCACTCCAATCCAGCAACGGCGGGGTGAGATTTGACCTAGGGTTCTCACCAGAGTGGTTCTGCTCTGGTGGTTCCTTCCCTTCTCTCCCAAATCGGTGTCCAACTGCAGATGTGGTATCGAACGTAGAGCATCCTAGAGAGGCAAGCGGCGTCGGTGCTCTTCTTCTTCTCTACTAATTGTTGGGTCATCATCTTCTTCGGCAAGGTTTCATCTCCCATTCCCGTCCCTTCCTCAGAGGAGACCTCCTAGCGATGTGATTGCGAAAGGTAGGGGACTCCACGAGGGAAGGAATCCGATCTCTTTTCATGCAGAAGCCAGCTCAAGCTCATCACAATTCTAGTAGAGCAATAAACACTTTCTTCTCAATTTCAGCCAACAATTTCCTCTGTTCATCTCCATTCTTCTTCTCCGGCTGGTTGCTGGTTCTTTTTCTTCACTGTTGTGCTGGAATCTTGAGTTAGTGCCCTTGATGTTATAATTGTGTATTGATTCTTGCTATCCATCAAAGTTGTTCAATTCAGGATGGTTTATTATCAGAGGTCAGTCGCATGTGTTGCTGTCACATATGAAATAATTGATGGCGTAAATTTGGAAACATTTTTTCCTCAAAATCTCTTGCGGGAAAAGGATAATATCCAACTTAGAGGTGTCAATTATATCCTTTATGGAAATGACAAGTCAATTTGAGGAATTTTTTACATAAGTATTCAATTATTTTGCACTTACTTAATATTGAATTGAGATCTAGAACAAAATGGATTTCTGAAATAGATTTGTACTTCCTTCATTGAGGTAAAGGGAAATGATCTGATTTGAAATTTCATGAGAATTGAGTTAGTAAAGTCCAACATTTCGTATATTAGAAAAAGATATGATAGGGTAAGTTCAGGATTGATTTATGAAAGTTGTTCGCTGGCTCTAGTGGTTCCAAATCCAGGTCCTTCATGTGACGGTTGAGGATAGTCGAATTAGAGTTGATCGTAGAAGAGTGATTTGGTTAACTTAGTTTGCTTTCATGTTTTATTCTATGGTTATGTTCTTATGCATTTTGGATTGTTTAGTTTCTCACGTTATTTAATTTCACTTATGCTTGATTGTTGATCTTGTATCATAGGATGACAATGTGGTGCATGTTGATTGGTTATGCATAATTAGGTTTTATTTATTGCTATTAAATTATTTAGTTCATTTGTGTTCATATTTTGCCTATTGATAGATGTGCTTATGTTGTAATGTGATAATGTGGTGCAAGTAATCTTTCATAATTAGATAGGATTGTTAATTAGTTTCATTTATGCAAGTTTATTCTGTAGAAGATGGTGCTTGTAGCATAGAGTGATATTGCACTATAGGTTCATCATTGTTGGATAGATATGATTTCATTTACTGTATTAGGTTTAGGGAACGACCCCCAAAACAAAACACGTTGGTTCGATTTCATCTAAAAACAAATGTCCTGCCATTAGTTCTACGAGAGAGACGATTGGTCATCTACTATACTACCTTAGTGTAAGTTAAGGGATTTGGTTAATTAGAAATTATTAATTTGATCTAATCGAGTGATAGACGCATGTTATCAAATTTTGGTATTGTTGTCGGGGAAGTAGTAATGTTCGTTTGTTTTTAGACTGTACATAAGTTTTATCTTTATCTTATTTTTGCTTTTCTATTTTGTTATTTTATTTTTCTTTCATTGTAATTGTTAGAATCTCCCTTTTGCTCTTAAACATTAAAGTTTTATTTTGGTCATACTTCGTCATTTATACCACCTTCTCCATTTTTCAATATTTTCATTTCAAATTTTTTTTTCAATTTTATTCTCTCTTATTTCTATTTCTTTGGTGGTTGTCAAAATTCAAAAATATTGTTAGGGTTGCATTATTCATCATTTGTATGCATGTGTGCTATTTTATATATTTCCTATGTCTTTTGATCTTGTTTATGTTAGTATATCAGGTAAAACTAAGAAATCTCGTGTATATCATTAATGGTTTCAGTGTTTCAATATGTGATTAAGATCTCATATTTATTAAGCAATATGGAGGACAACACTGAAAAGACTCTCGGAGAGCTTTCGGCACCAGATTTGTCAAATACGTCCTTCTGCATCAGATACTCTGACTTGGATGTATACTTTGAGTTATGGCAGATCGTACATTTATTATCGAAGTTTTATGGACTTTCTGGTAAGGATCCCAATAGACATCTACAAGAATTGGATATGGTGTGTTCTATATTAAAACCCCATGGCATATCAGATGAAGATGTTAGCCTTCAAGCATTTCCATTCTGACTAGCGGATTCAGTAAAAGATTGGTTGCACTGTCTCCCACCTGATTCTATTCCCAGCTGGTTTAAGATGAAGAAATTATTTCTGGTGAGGTTCTTTCCTACATCTGTATTCATAACTATACAAAGGAGTATTTATGGAGTTCAACAATTCATAAGAGAACCGTTACAAGAATATTGGGAGAGATTTAAATGACTTGTTGCTAGTTGCTCTCATTACCTTATTAGCGATCAGCTACTGATTATGTACTTCTATGAGGGATTGCTTCCTATGGACAGGAGTATGGTTGTTACAACCAGTGGAAGGACTCTAGTTAACAAGACATGCTCAGGTTAGAGAACTTATTGAGATTATGGTTGCAAATTAGCAGTTTGGGACTATACTAATAATTGCCAAAAATGTTCATTCCTTTACTAATGTACTCCCGACCAGGGTCTAGTATTATCAGCCTGATCCTTAGTACTATCAAATTTATCAACAAGACAGGTATAATTCATATTTAGGATTCAGAAATGGAAACACACAACAGGGGATTTCTAAGTGACCCCAATATTATCAACCTTATTTTCAGTACTATCAACCTGAGCAGGATTTTAGGAAGTAGTCGCAATAATTTTAGCAACATCACAAAACATAGTTCTAGGAAAGGACACATTCATTAACACGGTTACAGTTGCTATTAGATTAACATACCGTATCAATTCCCGTGTCATGCCTCGAGAGAGTCCCTGCCAGAAGAAATTTCGGTAGCATCTCCCCTGTATGGGTAACAATCTGAGATATATCTATGAACACAATATACCTCAGCCATAGGCGGCTGGAATATACACACAACCACGCAGTTTATATGCAGCCTAATCGGCTGATACAATAAAAACACAACCACACAGTTATATGTAAATCAAACAGCTCACTCGGCTGTATCAAAACCAAACACAGTGGAAATACAATGGACAATACATACAAACTAAAAACGAAGACTGCTAGCCGGCTAGACTTACACCACACAACAAAATAACACTCCAGGAACAAAGCCGGAACACAAAGCTAAATACACAAATTCATACACCAAAATACAGATAAATAAAAAAACGAGACAGGTCTTCTGATGTGATGTGGGGACCGGCAGACAGGATACTCCAAGTGACTCCATAAACAACCTGGTATCTGAAAAAGATAGTGTCCACGGGGTGAGTTCAACAATTCAGTAGATACTTAGTTGACATGTATAGTAAACTATAACAAATAGTAATAACTATGGAGTACAGTCTCCTGGACAAAAGTTGGAAATGCACAACAGAAAAGACTGAAAAGAACTGTACTCATCAGGGCCTCCTATCAGAATAGTCAGGTCGTCAGACCGAGAGTATCATAAATCATGTATACATGTCAAACATATGCATCTATCCAAATGCAGCATATAAATGCAACAAACACAATTAGTAAATGCATAAATGCATATGATGCCAATGACATGGTCACCCCTGACGCCAGTCAGCCATGTGAGACTATGATAACCGTGCACTCTGTCATCACTGCTCCTGATGAGTGACCGAGTGGACGGGATGCTGTCGGAGTACACCTATCCTCCTACCCCAAATCATAAGTGGGGGAGCACAATGCTCTCATCTCCCGGTGCATGATGACGGGGAGGAATCTCTGCCGGCTACCACGCTGCGTCACACTACCCATGAGCGGACCAACGGAGCCAAACAAAGTCCAACCGTCTGCCGGCTACCACGCTGCTACACTAAACCAGCGGAGCCTAACAGAGCAGAACTGCCTACCGACTACCACGCTGAGTCATTGGACCAGCGGAGCCAAACAGCAGAACTGCCACACACCTGCCTGATACCACTAATCCATGAGTGGTGGTGTGTGCAGATCCATGTAACTGGCGATGTGCTCAACAATAATGGAGTTGACTATCGTACAACATGTAATTATGCGAGATGATGCATGACAATAAGCATGACAATATCCTGAACAGTATAGCAATATCCATATATATATAAAATGTGTACCATAGGGCAATGAACCAAATCAAAGGTACACAGATCAGATAAGGTATAAAAACATAGATCCTGAACATAATAAACACATGGTTGTGTCACTACACCTATAAGCATGTATAATCAGGTATGTACTATCATGAAGTGCATAATAAGTAAACAAAACAAGCATGTAACAGGTATCAGGTAGTGACCAACCGAAGTAAAGACGAACATAATCATTACTAAGAGTTATAACCTACTAAACATATCAACATGACATTATCAAAGATAAGTCAAGGTACCCGCCTCCAATATAGACCGAGCTAATCAACCTCTATGTCGAAGTGCTCGTCCTGAATCCGAATCCTGAAATAAATCGTGTGGTTTAGCTAAGTCTTATGGTAAACAAAATAGCTAAACCCAAATCCTTATTTACCAAGAACCCTAATCAACATGATCATTCACCTTATCTCAAATCACTGTCGTATTCACAACCGTGATTTGTGCTGGAACACGGGGAACTGATTGCTGCTAGAACAAATAAACAACTGCACTAAGGAGGAGTAACCGAAACCTACAATTCCAGCAACAAGATAGTTTCCATTACCTCTTCCGCTTCACACACCGGTGCTGTTCACGGATCTGACAAAGGTAGCTATCCCCTTTCGACAGCCAAGGCGACCCGAATCCACTGCACCTACTGCCTCCCTACCAACCAAACACCCAATAAGTACAAAACAGATATTAGATACCCAAATCACCACTAGAAGGTGTACCTACCTCTAAGATCACTACGACCAACGAGGAAAAAGGGAAAATCAACGACTGTGCTTGGGCACAACGGCAGACCCTGGAGAGTTCTGCAGTGGATCACACTTCAACGATCAGGTGGCTATGCACCCAAATCTAGGGCACGACTCGGAGAAGTGGCGTCGACAGTGGACATTGGGGCAGAGAGGGCAGAGGAAGAAGAAGGTGGTGTCTAGGTCAAACCCTATGGCAGGTGAAGGACACACTAAGCCGATGGTGTGCCTCTGGTGACAGGCGATGGTGACTATGGTGTGGCGTCGCGAAGAGGAGATCGAAGAGGGCGTCAGCGCGTTTCTGATCTCTACGGCGGAGACGGATCTAGGGCTCAGGGCGGCAGCCGACGCTAGGGCAGAAGATAAGGTCTGCTGCCGGAGCCAGGGTAGAGAGGGCTCGGCGTCGAAGCTTCCTTCTTTGAGGGGTCTTGTATGCGAGGAAAGAAAAGATCGGGTGGAGAGGAGTCGGGAGGAATGTGAGGGGCTCGGGAAGAAGAATTGGGTTTGGCGTTTGTATGCTCGGGAAAAAGGAGCGTCGTGCGACGCCGGTTAGGAGTGGTTAGGGCTCGGCGAAGATGAAGAAGAGGGTGCGTCGAGGAACGGCTCAGGCACGCGGGAGAAAAAGGAAAACGGAGAAGCATAAAAGAAAAGAGAAAAGCAAAAGAAAACAAAACATTTTCTTGCTTAAACGGGGTAGCCTAACCAGACTTTCCCGGGTCCCGTTTTTATCCCCGTAACCTGAGCCATACGAGCTCCGAAAAATTTCAGAAAAATTTCTAAAAATTTTGAAAATTTTCCTTATCATTATTCGTCATTTTTCGGTATTTTACATTCTCCCCCACTAATAAAAATTTGGTCCCCAAATTTCGTTATCTACCATCAGCAAATACTAACAAAAGGTAAAGAGTATAAATGTTGAACGGTAAATTAAATCACGTACCTCAAGTGAAAAGATGGGGGTATCGAGCTCGGATAGTATCCTCGAGCTCCCAGTTAGTCTCCTCGTCCGAATGATATTGCCATCAGACTTTAACCGGCCGGATAATCTTATTCCGCAATTGATGCTCTTTCCGGTCTAGAATCCGTACCGGAACCTCCTTATAAGTGACGTCAGACTGAACGGGAACTGAGATATTTGTCAGCACATGTGTCGGGTCGGGTATGTATCTCCTCAGCATAGACACATGAAATACGTCGTGAACACCTGTCAGGGATGGTGATAGTGCCAGACAGTAAGCTACCGCTCCAATCCTCTCCAAGATCTGGAAAGGTCCAATGTATCACGGAGCTAGCTTACCTCTGAGGTCAAATCTCTTCACCCCTTTCGTGGGTGAAATTCGCAGAAATACATGGTCGCCTGTAGAGAACTCCAGGGATCTGCGTCTCTGATCAGCATAACTCTTCGGGCGGTCCAACACCTCTGACATCCTCCGTCTGATAGTACGGACCAACTCTGCCTCATGCGGAGCTCTATGAGGTCCCAACGGCTGGGTCTCTCCAACCTCATCCCAAAGGGTGGGTGTCCGACAAGGCCTACCATACAACGCTTCAAACGGTGCCATCTGGATAACCGAATGAAAGCTGTTGTTGTAAGCGAACTCTACCAATGGCAAATAGTCCTCCCAACTGCCTCCAAAATTCAATACACATGACCTCAGCAAGTCCTCTAAAGTCTGAATGGTCCGCTCTGACTGTCCATCTATCTGCGGATGGAAAACTATACTGAATTGGAGCTGAGTGCCCAAGGCCTGCTGCAGACTATGCCAGAAACGAGACGTGAACCGGGAGTCTTTATCCGAAATAATAGTCAAAGGCATGTAATCTGATGATCTCCCGACAATACAGATCTGCCAATCGATCCAAGGAATCAATGTTCCGGATCGCTAAGAAGTGCGTCGATTTGGTTAATCGATCAACGATTACCCAAATCGCGTCATGGCCTCGTCGTGTCCTCGGTAAAACCGCCACAAAGTCCATGGTAATATGTTCCCATTTTCTCTCAGGAATAGGAATCCTCTGAAGAAATCCGGCAGGTCTCTAGTGTTCAGCCTTCACCTGCTGACAGACAAGACATCTCGCTACAAATTCCGCGATGTCTTTCTTCATACCGTTCCACCAATAGGAACGCCTCAAATCTCGGTACATATGGGTACCGCCTGGGTGGATAGCAAATCTGGAGCGATGAACCTTTTGAAGTAGCTCCTCCCTGATCGGGTGAGATGGAGGTACGCATAAGCGGCCTCGGAAATATATAATACCCTTCTCATCTCGTGTGAACTCGGTCTGCTGCCCGGAAGCTATCTGGCTGCCAATAAACTGCAAATGCTGATCACCGGCCTGGGCCTCTTGGATCCTCATCCTGATCGACGACTAAGCAACCATGGTAACTAGAATACCCTGCTCTGTCTATCCTTGCTCCGCAAGGCCCAACTCGGAGAAACCCTGAATCAAGTCCATGACTGAAACTCGGTGGCAAGCCAAAGTCCCTCTGGACTTCCTGCTGAGTGCATCGACAACCACATTAGCTTTCCCCGGGTGGTAGCTAATGGTACAATCATAATCCTTCAGGAACTCTATCTATCTTTTCTATTGGAGATTAAGTTCCTTCTGAGTAAAAAGTTATTTGAGATTCTTATGATCAGTGAGAATCTCAACTGTAATACCATAAAGGTGATGCCGCCAAATCTGCTGAGTGCATCGACAACCACATTAGCTTTCCCCGGGTGGTAGCTAATGGTACAATCATAATCCTTTAGGAACTCTATCCATCTTTTATATTGGAGATTAAGTTCCTTCTGAGTAAAAAGTTATTTGAGACTCTTATGATCAGTGAGAATTTCAATTGTAATACCATAAAGGTGATGCCGCCAAATCTTCAAGGCGAAAATAATGGCGGCCAGCTATAAATCATGTACTGGGTAGTTTTTCTCATACTCCTTCAACTGTCAAGAAGCATAGGAGACTACCCTGTCGTGCTGCATCAGAACAGCGCCCAAACCCTAAAGAGATGCATCGGTATAGAGCATGAATCTGTCCTCTCCAGAAGGTAAAACTAAAACTGGAGCCGACACTAATCTCCGCTTCAGCTCCTAGAAGCTGGTCTCGCAGTCCTCTGTCCAAGTGAACTTCACGCCTTTCCTGGTCAGGCGTGTCAGCGGCATAACAATGCGGGAGAAACCTTCGACAAAACGTCGGTAATATCCGGCCAGTCTCAGAAAACTGCGGATCTCCTGCACTGACTTCGGCTACTCCCAGCTGGTGACAGCCTCGATCTTCTGAGTGTCTACTGAAATACCTCTACTAGAGACCACGTGTCCCAGAAAACCAACTGAAGATAGCCAGAAGGCACACTTGCTGAACTTCGCATATAGCTGATGTCGTCGAATAGTCTCCAAGACTATGCGAAGATGTTGTACATGTTCCTCCTCGGAACACGAGTAGATCAATATGTCATCGATAAAATCGACAATGAACTAGTCTAGATACTCCAATAAGATACAGTTCATCGAATCCATAAATACCGCTGGAGCATCGGTAAGTCCAAATGACCTTACCATTAAAACTCATAATGTCTGTACAACAAACATTCTCAACCAGAGATCCTCGATAACAAGTCCGAAATCTGATCACTAAGTACAAATCACCAAAGAATAGATCATCTAATGTGAGGGCAACGCTCCATCACAAGAAATACTACATATATGGGAGCAATGCTCTACCACCAACAAGGCAACCTATATGGGAGCAACGCTCCACCATCACAATCCAAAATATGTAGGAGCAACGCTCCACCACGAACAATCCATAATATGTGGGAGCAACGCTCCACCACAACAAATCAAAGATTGGATTAGTTGATTCGGAATTATTATGTTAGCAGGAAAAGAGTGGGCAGCAGTAGATCATCTTTCGATGGTGAAAACCCTTTCAATCGTGAGCCATCATTAGCTACGACAAATTTGGTGAGTTTATAGGATGATAAGGGTTCATGGATTAAGTTAAATTTAATTGAACTAACGAGAATGGATCCATAATCAGATTAGGGTTAAGTTAGCTATTTGGTTCATGATAGATTTAGCCCACTAGTTCATATTTGACCTAGTTGTACCATGCGTTATCTGGTTGCAGGACTTTGGCACGGGACGAATATCTCGATGTTGGATTTGACTAGATTGGACCTGTTATTTGAGGCGGGTACCTTGACTTATCTTTGATAATGTCATGTTGATATGTTTGGTAGGTTATAACCTTTAGTAATGATTATGCTCGTCTTTGCTTCGGTTGGTCACTACCCGATACCTGTTACATGCTTGTTTCGTTTACTTATTATGCAATTCATGATAGTACCTACCTGATTATACATGCTTATTGGGGTAGTGACACGACCATGTGTTTATTGTGTTCAGGATCTAGGTTTTATACCTTATCTGATCTGTGTACCTTTAATTTGGTTTATTGTCCTATGGTACACATTTTATATATATATGGATATTGCTATGCTGTTCAGGATATTGCCATGCTTAGTGTCATGCATCATTTCCCATGATTGCATGCTGTACGATAGTCAGCTCTATTATTGTTAAGCACATCGCTAGTTACATGGATATGCACACACCACCACTCATGGGTTAGTGTTATATCAGGCAGGTGTGTGGCAGTTTTGCTGTTTGGCTCCGTTGGTCCGGTGACTCAGCGTGATAGCCGACAGACAGTTCTGCTCTGTTAGGCTCCGCTGGTTTAGTGTAGCAGCGTTGTAGCCGACAGACGGTTGGACTTTGTTTGGCTCCGTTGGTCCGCTCATGGGTAGTATGACGCAGCGTGGTAGCCGGCAGAGATTCCTCCCCGTCATCGTGTACCGGGAGATGAGAGCATTGTGCTCCCCCACTTATGATTTGGGGTAGGAGGATAGGTGTACTTCGACAGCATCCCGTTCACTCGGTCACTTATCAGGAGCAGTGACGGCAGAGTGCACGGTTGTCACAGCCCTACCCACTCGGTCTCACCATTGTGTGTGAGATGGCTGACTGGCGTCAGGGGTGACTATGTCATTGCCATCATACGCATTTATGCATTTACTGATTGTGTTTGTTGCATTTATATGCTGCATTTGGATGGATGCATATGTTTGACATGCATACAGAATTTATGATACTCTCGGTCTGACGACCTGATTATTCTGATAGGAGGCTCTGGTGAGTATAGTTCTCTTCAGCCTTTTCTATTGTGCATTTCCAGCTTTTGTCCAGGAGACTGTACTCCATAGTTATTACTATTTGTTATAGTTTACTATACATGTCAACTAGGTATCTACTGAGTTATTGAACTCACACCCCCCGTGGACACTATTTTCAGGTACCAGGTTGTTTACGGAGTCGTTTGGAGCATCCTGTCTGCCGGTTCCCACGTCACATCTGAAGACTTACCGGTTTCATTTATGTTTTTATTTGTTTTGTGTATTAAGAGTACTTTGCATTGTATATTCTGGTTTTGGCGCTGGAGTGTTGTTATGGAGTGTTTTGTGTTGTTTGATAGTTGTGTATGTAACACCCATGATATATTTAAGCTATACATATGGGTATTCTCTTTTAGAAAAAAAAAAGGGAAAAGAGAAATAGAACCAAAAAGAAATAAAAAGAGAGGAGTTAAGGCTTGAACCATGAACCCCTCATAATAGATAAAGCTAAATGGGTATGATAACCACTAGAGTCATGAATGATATATTATTAGCAAAGAATGGAAATTGTAGTTAAAAGTAAGAGTATGATTAAATAAGGGAGCAAGAGAATGTCAAGTAGCTTTCCTCCTCTTCCTCTTGGTTAAGAGAAGAAACAAGCAAAAGACAAAAGGCAAGTTGCCTTTTTCTTCTTCTTCTTTCTATTTTCGTGGGAATGAAGAGGGTGAGAGAATAGAGGAGTCAAGAGGATGAATTGGGACATCTTCCTTCCTCATTGAGAATAAATAGGAATGAAAGAAGAGAAGGGAAAGAAAGGTTGACTACTTCTTCCGCCTTCTTCTTCCTCCTCCTTCATTCTCCTTTTTCCTCCTCCACCGAGACCCAAAACTCTCCCCTCTCCCATTTCCGAATCCAAGGTAAGGTTTTCTCCCTAAGAAAACTAATTCACAAGAAGGAGTCCTCAAGAATCCAAGGTAAGGTTTTCTCCCTAAGAAAACTAATTCACAAGAAGGAGTCCTCAAGATCTACTCCTTACAAGCAAGAGAAGCAAAAAGGGAAAACTAGAAGGAGAAGCTTTCTTCTTCCTCTTCACAAGGGTACCTTCTTTAAGAAAAACCAAGCAAGAGGATGTAAGTATCCCCTCACCTGTGGTACAAGTCGTTCATGTGTTTTTCCATGAGTTTAGATTGCTTAAAAATCTAGGGTTGCTTCTTGAAACTTTCGGCCACCAAGGTACAAAGAAGAAAAAAAACTTAGGGAAGCTTAAGACCTAAAGTAAACATGCTCACTATGTTTCTTATGATATGTATCCTATGATAGGAGATTAGTTAGTGTTCTTATGCTTGTACGTTGCTTAGAATTTATACTCATGTTCTTTAAACTTTTGGCCAAGGCATGAAAAGAAGACCTAGGAAAGTTTAAGACCTAACTAAACATGCTCACGATGTCCCCTATGATATGTAACTTAGGATATGAGTTTTGTTTAGAATTCTAATGTTTTCTTTTCTTTATGTTGCTTGTAATCTAAATCTATGCCTAGTAGGTTTCGGCCATGATAAAAATGAAGGCCTAGGGGAGTGTAAAATTTAATCTATCATGCTCATGACTTTCCTTATGATATGGTATGAAGATTTCTTAGCCTTTTCATGCTTGTATGTTACTTGGAACCTAAATCCATGCCACTTTAGGGTTTTAGGGTTTCGGCCATGATAGAAATGAAGGTCTAGGAGAGTGTAAAATTTAATCTATCATGCTCATGACTTTCCTTATGATATGGTATGAAGATTTCTTAGTGTTTTCATGCTTGCATGTTGCTTGGGACCTAGATGCATCCCACCTTAGGGTTTCGGCCATGATGAGGTTAAGGGTCTAAGAAAGCTTAGAAATCAAATCTAACATGCTCATGATTTTCCTTATGATATGATATGAAGTTAGCTTGATATTCTTATGCTTGTATGTTGCTTAAACTTAGTTTCATGCTCCTTAAACATTCGGCCATAACATGATTAAAATACCTAGGAAGCATAGAACCTAAACTAAACATGCTCATAGTATTTCTTATGATATATGATATGAAATTGGTTTAGGGTTCACATATTTTATGTTGTTTGTAACCTAGGATTATGCTTGGCAAGTTTCGGCCATAACCATATTAAAGGACCTAGGAAGCTTAGAACCTAAACTAAACATGCTCATAGTATTCCTTATGATATATGATATGAAATTGGTTTAGGGTTCACATGTTTTATGTTGTTTGTAACCTAGGATTATGCTTGGCAAGTTTCGGCCATAACCATATTAAAGGACCTAGGAAGCTTAGAACCTAAACTAAACATGCTCATGATGTTCCTTATGATAAGTGTTATGAAGTTGGTTTAGGGTTCAAATGCTTTTATGTTACTTGTAACCTAGGACAACACCTTGAATGTTTTGGCCGCTTCATGGAATTAGGGTTAGAGACCCAATTATGATTTACTATGTGTCTCACATGCTATGATATGAATTAGGATATGCTAGTTAATGATTTTCATGCATGATTATGTTCCCTATGATATGTCATATGCTCATTTTTGTATACTTATGAATCATGCATGATAATGACTCTTATGATGGGCTATATGCTCAAGTATGCATGCTTTATGATATGACAAGTAAAGGCCTAAGAGTTGCTTCCCTATTAGTTGGGACTAAGAGCACTCTTTATGATATGACAAGTAAAGACCTAAGAGTTGCTTCCCTATTAGTTGGGACTAAGAGCACTCTTTATGATATGACAAGTAAAGGCCTAAGGGTTGCTTCCTTTTTTTTTTTTTTTTGGGACTAAGAGCACTCTTTATGATATGATAAGTAAATATGACATGCTACTTTACTTTTTTATGTGGCTTGTATCGGACCTTAGTGTCCAAGGGATGGGCTCCTTAGTTCGCCCCTAGGTCGACGGACGTAGTACGGACCTAGTATCCCTACTAGGTTCGGGATTAGCTACCCCGTCCTAGGGATTGCGCGCATTTATGTTATGTGGTACATAGCCAGACCCTCATGTTGAGATTATATTTAAGTATTATATGATATTGTTTTTATAAGACATCTTGCACATGACATGACGCATGTTTTTGAAAGACATCTTGCATATACTTGTATGATATGATAGGTTATGTTATGATATGATATGATATGACATGATGCTCTTTTATGATATGATATGATGTGACATGATGCTTTTATAGAGAATGATATGATATGATGTATTATGATGCTCTTTTGCATGATATGATGTTTTTGATGATTATGTCTCCATGCTATATGCTTATGTGATTATGCTATGATACATAATTTTTGTGAGTAGGAAAGGATCTTACTAAGCCCGTGTGCTTATAGCTTACTTTCCTTGTACCGCAGATAAATGTAAAGGATGGATAAACTAAGGGAGCAGCAGGAGGGGCAAGAGATATGTGTGGTGGTGGCTCGGCTAAGGAAAAGACCTGCTTATGTTACTTTATTCTTGATATGAACTATGCCTATCTTATGTTAAGGTTTTGCATGATTACTTAATACCCATTCATGCTTATGTTGGAAATTGATGTCATGACTTTTTTTTAAATTTAAAATTATGCTTAACATGCTCATATGCTTATAAATGTTCAGATAATTAGTTATTGGTGTTTAAAAAGAAAAGTAAATTAAAAACATAAAAGAATATAGAAATAAATACTTCCGCTGCTTAGAAATAGATTAATATGCATGTATGTTCCCGTAACCCCGCCCTGACCAGAGGGGCGGGCGTTACAGTGTAAGCCTAGCTAGCAGTCTTGTATTTTGGTTTGTATTTGGTTTTCTATCATTTTCTGCTGTGTTTTGGTTTTAGTACAACCGAGTGGGCTGCTACATATATAATTGCGTGGTTATTTAGTTATTTTATTGTTATTATTCCGACCGTGTTGGCCGAGATATATGTGGCCCTGAGGATATTGTAGATATGTCTCAGATTGTCACCCATACGGGGAAGATGCTGCCGAAATTTCTTCTGACAGGGACTCTTCTGGGGCGTGACAATTTAGTGGTATCAGAGTCAAGTTATGGATCTGATGTCCAACGCTCCAAGGGTCCACCACAAACATCCCATAAGTGTCCAAGACGTCTCACTATCCAACTAGAGACTGTACGAGATTACTCTACCACATATCACTGTGAGCAACCAAAGGTATCACAATCTAGTAAGCAAATCAAATCCATCTTCAACTCTATCAACATTGTAGTGGATCACCCACTAATAGGAGAATTAGTTGATAGGGTAATACAACAAATGACATAATGTAGACACTCCACATCCTGCATTCAACATAAGTAGAATCATCATGACGTCACCAACAATACACTTGGCACACGTGCACACACAACATAGGTATAATTGACATAATCCTCCAATTAGTATACACCCAACAACTCATAACACAGGTATAAATCAGTGTGATACCTCCAACAATACATTCCGAACCCGTGTGCATATATCAACGTAGGTATAATCGACAATACACCTCAAACAATACTCACCTAACATATATACACCTATGCCAAGAGTATAATCAACGTAATACTTCCAACAAATCATAATAGACACGAGTGTAAACATAGCACAAATATAATCAACAAGATACCTCCCATAATACCAAACACGTGTACACATACCATAACATAGATTTAATCGACATCATACCTTCAATAATACAATCAGACACGTACACCGAACTATATAGCTATAATCCACAAGGAACCTACAATAACCATATCGGAACATGTATACAAATACTACTTGCAAATGAACAGTCACAGGACTCCTACAACACATAACAATCATATGTGCATGCAACATAGATATGTATAATCAACATATTTAACCCAATCAATCTGACATTCCCTATGTTACCTTCTAAGTTATCCAACTAGGTATATACAGTCTAAAATTAAAGTACCCATGGAATAAGATACATCGATCCTCTATAGACTGATCAAACCGACGATGGTATACAGCTAATTCAGTCTTTTCCACGTCAGTACAAGCCATGTACTCAAATGTGCTCTAGATACCTGACTAAGCACAAATAACTCACAGATTCGAACCTCTAAAAATAGAGTATGATAGTCCCCTACTGATCGGACCAACAAAATTAATTCGGTCATCTACTAACCGATCAAGAATACATTAATCCTCCACCAGCAACTAAGATATATCGATCCACGACTACCCGAATCAACAAGTGTAAATCGGAATTCTACTGCCCTATCTAACAAGAGTAAATCAATTATCTACTAACGAAATTAACTAAGATAACATGGTATTCTACTGGCTAAGTCAACATGAATATATAGATACTATCCACTATCCAGCTAATAATAGCAGAGGCTGATATGTGCCTCCATCTCCTAACCAACTAGTAGTAACAGAAGCTAAAACTACTGGTGGTATGCTATGAAAAATCACCAGAGACTGTAGTCCTTGATCTATATTAGGGTTGACCAAGATCAGTGGTTAACGCATCACATGTAATATGTGCTACAACAACCAGACATGTACTAAATACAAAGTGCTAATACATGTCATAACTATCATAGTCAACAATACATACTAACAAAAAGGTAGGATAACAGTATACCAACATACCTCCTATAACTTGGAGGCGTCCTACTGCTGTCCGGTCCTAAAACCCGAAAAATCACATCGAGAAGACTAAATCACAAAATCCGAAACACATGAAATAAGACTCGTAAACCGTGTTTTGATACCAGTAAATTGGCATCAGATAAATCTCAAAAATCCAGAACATATAACAAGTATCGTATACCTGCTCTAATACCACTAAATTGTCACGCCCCGGGTGAGTCTCTGCCAAAAGAAATTTTGGCAGCATCTCCCCTGTACGGGTGACAATCTGAGACATATCTACAAACAAAATATACCTCAGCCACAGGCGACTAGAATATATGTTGGGTTTTTCGGACTGCAAAAACCGCTTTTTGCATTGCGGAAACCCCGAAATTCCCATGCCACCGGATCCTTGCGAAGATTAAAATTTCATAAAAACTTTCACGTACGAGTTTTCTAAGCCTAGATCTACTTTAGATCTACAAGCTAAGAACTTACCCTTGATGCGAAGCCCTTCGCTTAATCCCGCTCGTCCAAGGTTCGCCGGATCTCAAGAGTATCAAAGTAGATACTCCTCTATGTGTATCCACACAAGCAAGAGATTGAGGAACCAAACAAAAAGGTGTGCTAGCACCTTTGAATGGTTCAACCAAAGAGGAGGAGAGGGAGAGAGGTTGAGAGTTTGAGGAAGAAGAAGGAGGTTACTCCACAAAATGAAAACTCCCACACAAGAATGAATGTGGTCAGCCACTTCATGGAGGAGTTTTAACTCCATGGGATACCAAGAGTCACAACTCTTGGTAACTCCCATGAGGTGGCATCCCACTTAAGCAACCATGATGATGTGGAGCATTATCATTAGTCCACTTAATGCCAACTCACCAATGAGGTGGCAAATGGTCAAGTCAAACTTGACCCTTCATCTTCCTCTAGAGTCAAGTCAAACTTGACCACTTCTCTCCCATGGTTGATCAAATCTAACCATTGGTTCAAGTCAATTTTAATTTAATGAATTTCTATTCATTGAATTAAATTGACACAATGAGTCTAAGTCCAAATTAGACTCATCTAACACATGAACCAAATTGAGTCCAACTCAATTAGCCTAATTTGGATTACTCTTAATCCAATTTGGTTTATCACATGAACCTAATAATTTAGGTTCATCAAATGAACTTAATCTCCATCTAATTGTCCTTTGTGAGTGACCTTATAGGTTCTTATAACATTGGCAATGCTCCTAAACCCATTTAGAAGCATAAGTAATGAGCGGTATCTAGCAACACATCATTACTACCCAAGTTATAAGAATGTTGAGATCCAACATCACCTTGTGACTACTAATTGTGACTCTTCACAATATATGACAAGTGTCCTTCTATCCTTGACATCTAGATTGATCAATGTGAGGCATAGACCGTGTCATCCTCTAATCAATCTAAATCTTGAACTCCAAGTAGACTCACTCAATCAAATGAGCTCAATATCTCATATTGACTCATTTGGGCATAGTCATGCACTTCGTGGTCTCACTCTATCAAGAATATCGACGTCACTCCCGTCATATAGGAGGGATATATCTCATCTACATCACTCACATCCCTCCGCATAATTTGTTACATACCCAGTAATCACCTTTATAGTCCACCCAGTTACGGGTGACGTTTGACGAAGCCAAAGTATGTAACTCCTTATGTAGGGAACCATGGTGACTTCAGGTCCAAGGACTAGTAGTCATACTAATAGCCACATGAGAAAGTATATGACACTCATATAACGATCCATGATACTTTTTCATGGCGGGTCATTCAGTATACATTCTCCAATACATATCCATGTGTCAACTTGATATCTCTATATCCATGACTTGTGAGATCAAGTCATCGAGTTGACCTTCATGCTAGTCTCGTCACAATAACATTGTCCCTGAATGTTAATATTCGACTAGGAATGATTAAGAGTAGTGTTCCCTATATCATCTCACTATCGATTCAACCAATCGATTGATATAGGTAAGAACCTTCTACTCAAGGACGCTATTATACTTAGTTATTTGGCACCAATACAAGTAAGTATAATAACTAAAAACAAATGCCTTTATTTATATACAAGAATATGATACAACGAGTGCATACAACAATCATCAAATGATTGGCTCTAGGGCTCTAACTAACAATCTCCCACTAGCACTAGTGCCAATCAGTGTAGTCTCTAAGGCCTAATGACCTAGTGTGACCATCATGCTTTTTCTGTGCCAAAGCCTTGGTCAAGGGATCTGTGATGTTAGCCTCTGTGGGTACTCTGCAAATCTTCACATCTCCTCTTTTGATAATCTCTCGAATGAGATGGAAGCACCATAGTTTGTGTTTGGTCCGCTGGTGTGAGCGAGGTTCCTTAGCCTGTGCTATTGCTCCATTGTTGTCACAATAGAGCTCTATGGGGTCAGCGATGCTAGGAACCATCCCAAGTTCAGTGATGAACTTGCGGATCCAAACTGCCTCCTTTGCTGCCTCTGATGCAGCAATATACTCGGCCTCTGTTGTAGAATCAGCGACTGTGTCCTGCTTCGAACTCTTCCAGCTCACAGCACCACCATTTATGCAAAACATGAACCCTGACTATGATCGATAATCATCCTGGTCGGTCTGGAAGCTTACATCACTATAACCCTTTACCGCCAGCTCGTCATCGCCTCCATATATCAAGAAATATTCTTTAGTCCTTCTCAAGTACTTAAGAATATTCTTGACCGCTATCTAGTGACTTTCACCTGGATCTAACTGGTATCTGCTCGTCATGCTCAAAGCATACGAGACATCAGGACGAGTACATAGCATGACATACATGATAGATCCTATGACTGAAGCATAAGGGATCTGATCCATGTGGTCTCTCTCCTCTCTAGAAGAGGGACTTTGAGTCTTCGAAAGACTCACACCATGTGACATCGGCAGAAATCCCTTCTTGGAGTTCTGCATGGCAAACCGAAGTAATACCTTGTCAATGTATGTACTCTGACTTAGGCCAAGCAATCTCGTAGATCTATCTCTATAGATCTGTATGCCTAGAATGCGGGATGCTTCACCTAAGTCCTTCATTGAGAAACAAGTCCCTAGCCAAATCTTTACAGACTGTAGCAAAGGGATGTCATTCCCAATGAGTAGTATGTCATCCACATACAATATAAGGAAGACAACTGTGTTCCCTACAATCTTCTTGTAGACACAAGGTTCATCTTCATTCTTGATGAAACCAAACTATTTGATTGCATCATAGAATCGAAGATTCCAGCTCCGAGAAGCTTGCTTTAGTCCATAAATGGACGTATGCAGCTTGCATACTCTGCCAGTATGCTGTGGATCTACAAAACCCTCAGGTTGTGTCATGTACACATTCTCGAGCAGGTTTCCATTCAGAAACACGGTTTTGACATCCATCTGTCAGATCTCATAATCGTGGTACGCTGCAATAGCAAGCATGATCCGAATGGATTTAAATATCGCTACTGGAGAAAAGGTTTCATCATAGTCAATACCATGAATTTGCTTGAAACCTTTAGTTACCAAGCGACCCTTATAAATAAGTCCATCCATGTCAGTCTTTCTCTTAAAGATCCACTTACACCCAATGGGTTTGACCCCTTCAGGTGGATCAACCAAAGTCCATACTTGGTTAGTGTACATGGATTCGATCTCGGATCTCATGGCCTCTAGCCATTTCTCGGAATCTGGTCTCATCACAGCTTCCTGATAGGAGGTAGGCTCATCCTCAATGAGCACAACGTCATCATGGTCAGACAAGAGAAATGAGTATCTCTCAGGCTGACGACGTACCGCATCAGATCTGTGAAAAGGTAGGTCTACTTGAACTGGTTGTTGTTCCTCAACTCCTTGTGGAACAACATCATCCACAACACTTTGTGGTTCCAGTTCAACTTCCATCGAGGCTTCAGTGCTATGGTCCACATCTTGAACTTCTTCAAAATCTAACGTACTCCCACTAGTCTTTTTAGAAACAAAATCCCTTTCTAGAAATACCCCAGTCTTAGCCACAACTATCTTGTGTTGACTGGGAATGTAGAAGTAATATCCCTTCGTTTCCTTGGGATATCTAATAAAATAGCACTTATCTGATTTGGGTCCCAATTTATCCGAGACTTGACGTCGAACGTAAGTCTCACTACCTCAAATCCTCATAAAAGACACCTGGGCATCTCTCCCAGTCCATATCCTATATGGTGTTTTTATTACAGCCTTAGATGGAACTCGGTTGAGAATGAAGGCTGCTGTGTCTAGAGCATAGCCCCAAAGATACATAGGAAGATCTGTGTGACTCATCATAGACCGTACCATATCTAATAGGGTACGATTTCTGCTTTCGGATACACCATTTCACTGTGGTGTTCCAGGAGGAGTGAGTTGAGATAGAATCCCACACTCAGCTAGATAGTCACGAAACTCATGGGTAAGGTATTCACCACCTCGATCTGATCGAAGTATCTTAATACTTTTGCCAAGCTGGTTTTGTACTTCATTCTTGAATTCTTTGAACTTTTCAAAGGATTCTAACTTATGTGTCATCAGGTACACATAACCATATCTACTGAAGTCATCAGTAAATGTAATGAAGTACCTATAACCACCTCTAGCAGCGACATTGAAAGGGCCACATATATCACTATGTATAAGATCTAACAAGTCAGTCGCTCTCTCACTGTATCCACTAAAGGGAGTTTTGGTCATCTTGCCTAGAAGGTATGACTCGCATGTCTCATATGATTCAAAATCAAATGAGTCCAGCAAACCATCTTTATGGAGCTGGGACAAGCATTTGTCATTTATATGACCTAAGTGACAGTGCCAGAGATAGGTTTGGTTCATATCATTTGACTTGAACCTCTTGGTACTTATGTTATAGATAGGGTTCTCAAGGTCTAGAATATAGAGTCTATTCATCAGAGGTGCACTACAATAGAACATATCATTTAAATAAACTGAACAATATTTGTTCTTTATTATAGATGAAAAACCTTTCTTGTCCAAACAAGAAACTAATATAATGTTCTTAGTCAAAGCAGGCACATAACAATAATTATCCAATTCTAGTACAAGCCCAGAGGGCAGAGATAGAGAGTAAGTTCCTACAACAACAGCAGCAACCCGTGCTCCATTGCCTACGCGTAGGTCCACCTCGCCCTTCGTCAATGCCCTGCTATTTCTCAGCGCCTGAACATTAGTACAAATGTGAGAAGCACATCCGGTATCTAATACTCATGATGAAGAAATAGATAGATTGACTTCTATAACATATATACATGAAGTGGAAGTCTCACTTCTCTTCTTCTTAAGATCTTCCAGGTAGATTTTGTGGTTCCTCTTCCAGTGTCCGGTCTGACCGCAGTGGAAGCAGGTAGCATCCTTGGCGACCCCTCCTTTGGGTTTCAGTGCCTTGCCTTTACCCTTGTCTTGGGACTTTCCCTTACCTTTAGGCTTGCCCTTGCCTTTGCCCTTTTCCACCATCAAAATGGAGTTGGGCTTAACCTTCTTAAGGTTGAGCTCAGCAGTTCTTAACATGCTAAGCAGCTCAGGCAGTGGCTTGTCAATTTTGTTCATATTATAATTTAGAACGAATTGACTATAGCTATCTGGCAAGGATTGCAAGATCAGATTAGTGGCCATCTTTTGGCCAAGTGGGAATCCTAACCTCTGTAGGTTTTCTATGTACCCAATCATTTTGAGTACATATGACCCTACAGGAGTCCCATCTTGCATCTTGCATTGAAACAGTGCCTTAGAGATCTCGAATCTCTCATGCCTCGCTTGTCCTTGATATAGTTGACGAAGATGTTCAACCATATCATAAGCGCCCATCAACTCGTGTTGCTTCTGAAGCTCAGAGTTCATGGTCGCGAGCATAAGACTGACACATCTAATGCGTCATCTTGATGCTTCTTGTAAGCATCACGGTCAACTCGCGTGGCAGTGGCAGGAGGTGCCTCCGGAATGGGCTGCTCTAGAACGTACAGTTTACGTTCTTGTATAAGAACGATTCTCAGATTCCTGTACCAGTCCAGGAAATTAGCTCCATTGAGCTTGTCCTTCTCAAGGACGGAACGCAGGGAGAAAGAGTTCGTATTTGACATCATGGTTATCTACAACAGAAAAATGCAAAAAAATAAATATCATATTCTATTAATCATCTAATTAGGCCTTTAATTAAATGATGCTCCCACTGAATTCTATAATTCATGTGGGACAAGATCCACATCATACTATGCCCTGAGTTAGCTTTGGCTAAAACACCCAAGACTTAGTATGATCGGCAGGTAACTAATTACCAATTACATCTCTATGCAACTCTTGTTTATAGGATCAAAATCCGCATTTATATTAAAACTCGAGTTAGCTTTGGCAAATACGCCCAAGAGTTAATATAAACGTGATTTTGACCTATCTACCAACCATTGGAAAATGCTTATAGTTAAACTCGATCCAATTGAGCTAACTAGTTACTCAATCTAATTGAGTTGTACTCACCCATGCGTTGATAGGCAGGACCAAGATTGTCCCTCCGCACCCTACCAAGATAGTATGTGTTGCTCTGCTTTGGCAGATTCAACAACAACATGCGATCGAGGTAGTGATGGGTATCACGGCATGGTAGGCATTTCAAGTTGACGCGATTGAGATCTAATCTAATCGACGAGGTGTATCATATATGCGATTTAGATCTAATCTAATCGTTAGGGCGCATCATGTACGCGATTTAGATCTAATCTAATCGTTAAGGCACTAATTAATTACTAATCCAGCATGCATCACATATACACACACAAGTAATTAATTAAATATTTGTTGATTAGTCATGGCCCTACTACGATCTTCTCAAGCCAATGAGAAGATCGGATGGTCAACCTAAGGTCAACACCTTCTCAAGCTCCTTCCTTTGACCACCTTGTGTTGCTCGCGCTCTCCTCGTAACTCCGTCTCCAGTGGACCTTCCACCGCTCCATTTTGTACATTACAAAAGTGAAACTTGAGTTACATTCGAGTCTAAACTATTTACAACAGGAATAAATAAATAGAAAGGCACGATGCGCAGGTCGCGTATCAAATATACAACACGCACAATCACATTACAGCACGCAGGCCATATTATGAATTGCAACACACAATATCGAATCAAATTGGATCTTTTGGGCCATGACCATCACAAAATAATATACAATTCAAAATTATGTAATTTCCATAAATTTATGTAATTTTTTTTTACAATTTTTATGAGTAAAAATTCCCGGTGGTCCCGTTTAGCGATTTTCGGGCACAATCGCGGAACGAAGCCCCTTGCGGGGTCAGGGGAAGCACTCCTACCCACGATATAACCATCGCGAGTGTTCCTAAGAGATCCTACAATGACTTAGTCGGCTGTCCCAAAACGATTTGGGGCGAAACCTTGCCGTTTTGGAAATATTTTCTCGGTAGTTGAAACCTACAAGTGTCTAAACAATTGTGCTTCGCTTCTACGAGAATATTACCCATAAAATATATAAAAATCATAAAAACACAGAAACTAACAGATCTGTAGAATTCCATAAAATTCAAAATAAAACTCGTACGCGCTTTGCATGTGGCTCTGATACCACTGTTGGGTTTTTCGGGCCGCAAAAACCGCTTTTTGCGTTGCAGAAACCCCGAAATTCCCATGCCACCGGATCCGTGCGAAGATTAAAATTTCATAAAAACTTTCACGTACGAGTTTTCTAAGCCTAGATCTACTTTAGATCAACAAGATAAGAATTTACCCTTGATGCGAAGCCCTTCGCTTAATCCCGCTCGTCCAAGGTTCGCCGGATCTCGAGAGTATCAAAGTTGATACTCCTCTATGTGTATCCACACAAGCAAGAGATGGAGAAACCAAACAAAAAGGTGTGCTAGCACCTTTGAATGGTTCGGCCAAAGAGGAGGAGAGGGAGAGAGGTTGAGAGCTTGAGGAAGAAGAAGGAGGTTACTCCACAAAATGAAAACTCCCACACAAGAATGAATGTGGTCGGCCACTTCATGGAGGAGTTTTAACTCCATGGGATACCAAGAGTCACAACTCTTGGTAACTCCCATGAAGTGACATCCCACTTAAGAAACCATGATGATGTGGAGCATTATCATTAGTCCACTTAATGTCAACTCACCAATGAGGTGGCAAATGGTCAAGTCAAACTTGATCCTTCATCTTCCTCTCAAGTCAAGTCAAACTTGACCACTTCTCTCCCATGGTTGATCAAATCTAACCATTGGTTCAAGTCAATTTTAATTTAATGAATTTCTATTCATTGAATTAAATTAACACAATGAGTCTAAGTCCAAATTAGACTCATCTAACACATGAACCAAATTGAGTCCAACTCAATTAGCCTAATTTGGATTACTCTTAATCCAATTTAGTTCATCACATGAACCTAATCCTTTAGGTTCATCAAATGAACCTAATTTCCATCTAATTGTCCTTTGTGTGTGACCCTATAGGTTTTTATAACGTTGGCAATGCTCCTAAACTCATTTAGAAGCATAAGTAATGAGCGGTATCTAGCAACACATCATTACTACCCAAGTTATAAGAATGTTGAGATCCAACATCACCTTGTGACTACTAATTGTGACTCCTCACAATATATGACAATTGCCCTTCTATCCTAGACATCTAGATTGATCAATGTGAGGCATAGACCGTGTCATCCTCTGACCGCATAATTTGTTATATACCCAGTAATCGCCTTTATAGTCCACCCAGTTACGGGTGACGTTTGACGAAGCCAAAGTATGTAACTCCTTATGTAGGGAACCATGGTGACTTCAGGTCCAAGAACTAGTAGTCATACTAATAGCCACATGAGAAAGTATATGACACTCATATAACGATCCATGATACTTTCTCATAGCGGGTCATTCAGTATACATCCTCCAATGCATACCCATGTGTTAACTTGATATCTCTATATCCATGACTTGTGAGATCAAGTCATCGAGTTGACCTACATTCTAGTCTCGTCGCATTAACATTGTCCCTGAATGTTAATACTCGACTAGGAAAGATTAAGAGTAGTGTTCCCTATATCATCTCACTATCGATTCAACCAATCGATTGATATAGGTAAGGACCTTCTACTCAAGGACGCTATTATACTTAGTTATTTGGCACCAATATAAGTAAGTATAATAACCAAACACAAATGCCTTTATTTATATATAAGAATATGATACAACGAGTCCATACAACAATCATCAAATGATTGGCTCTAGGGCTCTAACTAACAATATACACACAACCACGCAGTTTATATGTAGTGTAACACCCCAAATTTCATGATTTAGAGTTCTAAAAGACCTTATTAAAATCTAGAAATGCTTTAGAAAAATTCTAGAGATTTTTAGGAATTTATAGAGTATTTTTATGTAATTTTTGGATTTCGTTTGGTATTTTTACCAAAAGGAAGAAGTTGGAAAAAATAAGGAGATTCGAACTCGAGACCTCGAACCAAACCTTAACCGGACGCAGCCAACCAACTCTGCCAGCAGTCATTGTTAATCAAATAAGGAAATAAATTTGTATTAAGCAGTATTTAGAAACGAAAATAAAATGAGATTAAAGGTTGCAGAAAAAGGGCCAAGCCGAGGTTTGAACCCACGAGCTGCGTGTTAAGCAGAACATGGCCAACCAACTGATCTGCGGTTGTTTTGTTATTAAGAAGGGAAGCGAATTTATTTAAGTTGTAATTGGAACATTTAAAATAAATTGGAGAAAAACGGGTGCGGCTGAGAATCGAAGCCCAGACCCGCGGTTTCGAGCAAAACCCAACGGACCAACTGTTCCGCGATTTTTTCGTGAACAGATAAGAACCTGTAATATAGTTAAGTTATAAAAGGGAGATAAGTTATGAGAGGAAGGGGAGGTATTATTTTCCCGTACCCTAAACTTCTCCTCCCCTCTTTCTCACGCGGCGTCGACCTCTTCTCGGCGAAAACGCAGCAGCAGCTAGGGTATGCTTCCGGCGGCCGGCGAGGGGATTCTCCGGAGGTTCTTCATCAGTACCAGGTTTCCTCGTCGAGGCGGAGCCATGAGCACAAGAAGAGACCGAGAGCTCGACTTCTCCGGAAACCCTAGGGCCTTTGCTTCGGTTGTAAGTCCAAGAACGCCATGGTAAGTTGCTACTCACTTGCAGTAGGATAGCTCCGAGGTTTAATTCTTGATTTTCTCCTTGTTCCCGAAGCTTTGCATGAGTTTCCTTGCTTCCTCTATTTTCGGATCTTGTTCTCTTGAATTCGATGGTTTGCTTGTTTGTTTGTTTAGCTTGTGGTTGCTTGCTTTGGATTTTGCTGTTCTAGGCAATGAGCATGAGAAACAATTCAGATTTTGGGTTTCCGGTAGCAATTCCTTTTGTTTGCTGCCGTGAACCTTAAAGAAAGAAGAGAAGGATTGATTTAGTTTAAGCATGAAGAACAGGAGAATTAGTTTCGAGTTAGTTTCCATCTTTGTTTCGGATTGTGTTGCACAGAAATTATGGTTAGGGATTTAGCCTCCCTTTCATGCTTTCGGAACATGTAGAATTTAGGTTTGTGTTCTTTTGTTTGCTGCTGTAATGAACCTGAATTTGCCTTCATAAGATTCAGATTGGAGTTCCTTTGTATGCAGTAGCCTTTTAGCAGGATGGTTATTAGACTTCTTTGATTTCGGAACATGCTATAGTTCTCCTTCTTTGATTCGGATTAAGCTGTACATTCCTTCTTTGTTTTCGGTTCATGCTGTACAAGAATTTTGGTTGCTAGGCATTCGGTTAGTTTTGAAGTCGCTGCCATCGAGTTTCTAATCAGAATTTGCCAGATCTAGAAATGAAAATAAGTTTCATATGGGTCTTGTTCAAACCATTAGCAAGTTTAGCGAGTTCTAGTTCAATAGAAGCATCCTTTCCTTATGCTTGTTTTGCTGGAAATGTTTTAGAATGTGTAGATTCCTGTCTACGTAGTTTTTATTCTAGTGTATCATGTTTCAATTTGTGATAGCAGCAGTAACATGTTCTTATGCTTTGCCTTGATTGGAAACAGCTTAGAAATGTAGACCATTAAGTGCAGATTTTGTTAAGCTAGTATGCATATTTCTGTTAAGCTGTTATGCAGATTTTAATTGAGCTAGTATGCAGATTTCTGTTGAGTATTAGTGCAGATTTTTGATAACTATTGTATGTGCAGATTTCTTTTGTATTCTATGCATGATTATGTGTTACATAGTTAGTTTCATTCATAAATGCATACGAAAGATACCCTAACAGTATTTTGGGTTTAAGAAAAGTATAAGAAAGATAAAGATGAGTATAAGAAAGATAAAGAAAAGAAAGAAAAGGCCGAGGCCTTAAGTAGATCCCAAAGTCGAGACTTTAGGGATTTTTGGCACACAAGGTGTCTATTAAAATGCCAAGGCATTTAAAGAAGAAGTAAATAAGCTAATAAGTATTTTACTTTTAAGAAGAGGCTAGTACCCGACTTCCGAGGTTGTCGTTAAACAAATCCAGGTGTCAATTCCTAGGTCTTAGATAACCGAGTATGCTCTTTTAGGATTGGTGGCTCGCTACCCCAACCTATCAGGGAGCGCACAAGATGGTACTTGTCAGGCCCAAGAAGAAGTTGATTACTATTTTGAAGTATTATAAGTATAAGTTTTTGAACAAGTAAAGCAAGTTTTACATAAGTATAAAGTATTAAAGAATAAGTCTTTAAACAAGTGAAATAAGATTCAGAAAGTGTTTAGAATTCAGTAAGTTTAGTTCTTTATTCTACCATGTTTATCTAGTAGATGAGTAGATTTCATGTTTACCTATTAGATGAGTAGCATGATTAGCCATTAGAATTACATGAGTAGATTCCTTAGCCTTTCTTTGCTATTAGTTTGACATGAGCAGTTATGTTTATGCTTTATTTCTTTTTAGAGCATATAGTTTCCAGTTCTTTTCGTATACATGCACATTCGTGATTTTGTGAGTTAGATAGCGCTTACTAAGCAAATTTTGCTTATAGACTACACTTCCTCTTACTGCAGATAAAGGAAAAGAAAAGATTTAGCAAGGAATGCGACAAGGTGGCGCGGATGGTGTGTGATGCTAGGACTATGGAAGCCTTGGGACTTAGTTTAAGAATTTATTAAGATTGCCATTTATTAAGAATGTATTAGATGAGTCATTTAGTCTTCCGCTGTTAGTTAATTGTATGTTTTTATTTTGTTTCTGCTATTCATTTTTGATTTCACTAAACTGCGTGGTGATGTTATTCCTTTTGGTTGATTGATATGTGTTCCAGCCGCTTGTGGCTGAGTATATATTGCATGTATTGTTAAATATGGTCACCGGTACAGGGAAGACTCTGCCGGAATTTTTCGGTAAGGGTTTCCATGTGATTTTTAATCACACAGGTTAAGTAGAGTTAGTAGTTAAGTAACGGTCATCCTTAGAGAGTACTAGTAGTAAGAAGGGTGGTCGTTACATGCAGCCTACTCGGCTGATACAATAAAAACACAACCACGCAGTTATATGTAAATCTAATAGCTCACTCGGCTGTACCAAAACCAAACACAACGGAAATACAATGGACAACACATACAAACTAAAAACGAAGACTGCTAGCCGGCTAGGCTTACACCACACAACAAAACAACACTCCAGGAAGAAAGTCGGAACACAAAGCTAAATACACAAATTTATATACCAAAATACAGATAAGCAAAAAAAACGAAGATAGGTCTTCTGATGTGATGTGGGGACCGACAGACAAGATACTCCAAGCGTCTCTATAAACAACCTGGTACCTCAAAAAGATAGTGTCCATGGGGGGGGTGAGTTCAACAACTTAGCAGATACCTAGTTAACATGTATAGTAAACTATAACAAAGAGTAATAATTATGGAGTATGGTCTCCTGGAAAAAAGTTGGAAATGCACAACAGAAAAGACTGAAGAGAACTGTACTCACCAGGGCCTCCTATCAGAATAGTCAGGTCGTCAGACCGAGAGTATCATAAATCCTGTATGCATGTCAAACATATGCATTCATCCAAATGCAGCATATAAATGCAACAAACACAATCAGTAAATGTATAAATGCATATGATGCCAATGAAATGGTCACCCTGATACCAGTCAGCCATTTCACACACAATGGTGAGACCGAGTGGGTAGGGCTGTGACAACCGTGCACTCTGCCGTCACTTCTCTAGATGAGTGATCGAGTGGACGGGATGTTGTCGGAGTACACCTATCCTCCTACCCCAAATCATAAGTGGGGGAGCACAATGCTCTCATCTCCCGGTACACGATGACGGGGAGGAATCGCTGCCGGCTACCACGCTGCGTCACACTACCCATGAGCGGACCAACGGAGCCAAACAAAGTCCAACCGTCTGCCGACTACCACGCTGCTACACTAAACCAGCGGAGCCTAACAGAGCAGAACTGTCTGTCGGCTACCACGCTGAGTCACCGGACCAGCTGAGCCAAACAGCAGAATTGCCACACACCTGCCTGATATACCACTAACCCATGAGTGGTGGTGTGTGCAGATCCATGTAACTGGCGATGTGCTCAACAATAATGGAGCTGACTATCGTACAGCATGCAATCATGCGAGATGATGCATGACACTAAGCATGGCAATATCCTGAACAACATAGTAATATCCATATATATAAAAAATGTGTACCATAGGGCAATGAACCAAATCAAAGGTACACAGATCAGATAAGGTATAAAAACCTAGATCCTGAACATAATAAACACATGGTTGTGTCACTACTCCTATAAGCATGTATAATCAGGTAGGTACTATCATGAAGTGCATAATAAGTAAACAAAATAAGCATGTAACAGGTATCGGGTAGTGACCAACCGAAGCAAAGACGAACATAATCATTACTAAGAGTTATAACCTACTAAACATATTAACTTGACATTATCAAAGATAAGTCAAGGTACCCGCCTCCAATATAGACCGAGCTAATCAACCTCTATGTCGAAATGCTCGTCCTGAATCCAAATCCTGAAATAAATTGTGTGGATTAGCTAACTCTTATGGTAAACAAAATAGCTAAACCCAAATCCTTTTTTACCAGGAACCCTAATCAGCATGATCATTCACCTTACCTCAAATCACAACCGTATTCACAACTGTGATTTGTGCTGGAACACGGGGAACTGATTGCTGCTAGAACAAATAAACAACTGCACTAAGGAGGAGTAATCGAAACCTACAATTCCAGCAACAAAATAGTTTCCATTACCTCTTCCGCTTCACACACCGGTGCTGTTCACGGATCTGACAAAGGTAGCTATCCCCTTTCGACAACCAAGGCAACCCGAATTCACTGCACCTACTGCCTCCCTACCAACCAAACACCCAATAAGTACACAACAGATATTAGATACCCAAATCACCACTAGAAGGTGTACCTACCTCTAAGATCACCACGACCAGAGAGGAAAAAGGCAAAATCAGCGACTGTGCTTGGGCACAGCGACAGACCCTAGAGAGCTCTGCAGTGGATCACACTTCAACGATCAGGCGGCTGTGCGCCCAAATCTAGGGCACGACTCAGAGAAGTAGCGTCGGCAGTGGACGTTGGGGCAGAGAGGGCAGAGGAAGAAGAAGGTGGCGTCTAGGTCAAACCCTATGGCAGGTGAAGGACACACTAAGCCGATGGTGTGCCTCTGGTGGCCGGCGATGGCGACGATGGTGTGGAGTTGCGAAGAGGAGATCAAAGAGGGCGTCAGCACGTTTTTGATCTCTACGGCGGAGACGGATCTAGGGCTCAGGGCGGCGGCCGACTCTAGGGCAGAAGATAAGGTCTACTGCCGGAGCCAGGGTAGAGAGGGCTCGGTGTCGAAGCTTCCTTCTCCGAGGGGTCTTGTACGCGATGAAGGCAAAGATCGGGTGGAGAGGAGTCGGGAGGAATGTGAGGGGCTCGGGAAGAAGAATTGGGTTTGGCGTTTGTACGCTCGGGAAAAAGGAGTGGTTAGGGCTCGGCGAAGATGAAGAAGAGGGCGCGTCGGGGAACGACTCAGGCACGCGGGAGAAAAAGGAAAACGGAGAAGAATAAAAGAAAAGAGAAAAGCTAAAGAAAACAAAACATTTTCTTGCTTAAACGGGGTAGCCTAAACAGGCTTTCCCGGGCCCCATTTTTATCCCCGTAACCTGAGTCATACGAGCTTTGAAAAATTCCAAAAAAATTTCTAAAAATTTCCTTATTATTATTCACCATTTTTCGGTATTTTACATCCCGAGTAGATGGATTGTAGAGTTTGTGATATTCCTAACCTTGTTTCAGCTACTATAGATGAGTCTTCTAGTTTTTTACATCGTGATATTGTAGTTGATCATTATAATATTTTTATTGATGATATTGTTATTTCAAATATTCTTGATGTTGTTGGTGTTGTTGATAGGGATGGAAGTGTAGGTACTAGTGTTGTGGAGACAAAGTCCTAAAAATCGCTTCCTTTGATTACACTACGCTCTATGCTAGTTGAGTCTGTAGTTTTACTTATTGTCGATGGAAGTGTAGGGACGACCCAAGAATCACTTCCTTCGATTGTACAACTACTAGAGGTAGATCCTTTACTAGTCCAAGAGAATACCACATTCACTGTTCTAGATCCTCCAGGTACCTTTCAGTATGGTAAGGATAATATTTCTTTTGAATTTTTAGGAAATTTCATGGAGGTCATTAAGTCTGATTTTAGTGAATGTGACATATCTCTTAATTCATGCTCTGTTAACATTGATATTGGTTCTAGTCCATCTCACATGGCATGCATGTAGGAAATGCATCATTCTCTTTTTAGTGCTCAAGATTTCAATAGGCATTTTATTTGCAGTCAATCATGTCAGGATGTATTCTACCAATTGAAGAAAGCCCTATTTCTATATGCAATAATGAAGCTTCTGGAGTAGATACTCCAACTAAACCGTCTTCAACCATCAGAGAAAATTTTCGAGGAGACGATGACGGAGGGAGCAGTCCTCACTTCACCTATTACCATCCTACTTTCAGATTAGCTTCTAGAATTGAATTGACTACGCCTGCTAGAAATTCAAGGGAATCTATTCCATATAACTTTTTCTTTTTCTTTCTTCTTATATATATTTCTTTACTTTGTTTACTTTTTCTTGCTAGTTCAATTTTAGTTTATCTTGTCGGTTTTCATAATAAATTTTCTATGCATTTTTTTATCATCTTAGAAATTATGAAAGCTAGCTAAATTTTATTGTTGAGTTTGTAGATTTATTGTCATGATTGGATTCTTGGATTATATGTGGTTACAACTTGATGATGAATTCTATGTTGGTATGATAATTTTTGTATACCTAGTGAGGATTTTCTAAGCCTATTATTCTCATTTATGTGTGATGAACTTGTGGTAAATGTTACTATAGAACTTGCTTAATTCTTTCAAGACTATATTATCATTTGTTTGCATGAATTTCATGAAGACTATTTCATTTGCTTCTATTCATTCCTTGTGTTATTACATGTTGTTTGAATAATTCCCTTATC
This sequence comes from Zingiber officinale, assembly GCF_018446385.1. Lineage (NCBI taxonomy): Eukaryota > Viridiplantae > Streptophyta > Magnoliopsida > Zingiberales > Zingiberaceae > Zingiber > Zingiber officinale. Next base: position 71,180,181 of record NC_055993.1, read on the forward strand.
TTGGGATATTTCATTCTTTTCTCTCTTCCATTTACTTCCCTCTATTACACTTTTGGATGTGGATATTGTGGATGTTGCATGATGAGTATTTTGCCCAAGATGGACAACAGTTGATGTGTGGGGAAGAGGAATATCTTAGTAGAATTTAAAGGAAGTATAGGTAAACCATGCTTGATCACTATAGATAAACCATACTCTTTATCATTTTAATTTAGCTAGTGATGATGATGCATAGGAAAGATGTGCATCATATTGAAAGAAAAGAAAAAAAAATAGAAACAGAATTGAAAAAAAAATGAAAAAGAAAAAAACAACAAACAGAAACATAAGAAAGAAAAAAATGCTTTTAACATGTTGTGCTATTTTATGCTCATTTGGTGTAGAATTTTTGGAAATGACAATCTTTAGTGTAGTAATATTTAGATTTTATTATATACCATGAGTGGATTTTTATTGTGAAAATCTATAGTAGAGGTTGTTTACATATTTATTGAGTTCTGAAGAGCAAGTTTGAATGTTTGGATGAGATATCTTTTGGGCATTAGTTTCTTGTACTCATCTATATAGCATTCCATTATGTTCATGTCTCCTATCATTACTTTGTTTCATCTTTCTTATTTATTTTCTTACACACTATCATTTGATTTGATTTATGTTTCTCTTACATTACAAATAAGCCTTCATTATTTTATCATGTGTTCTTATGTATGTGATAGTGGTGAAGATTAAAATAAAAGTAAGTATATGGCTATGCATAAATCATTAGTAGTTTGAGTAAACTCTACTATTGCATGAATATGAGAGGTGAGCCACAATCACTTACCTTATAAGATTTATTTTGTTATCATTCTCAATTTAGTCATTATAGATTGAAATTATCATGTTAGTTAATTAGTGTATGAATTGAATCCATGAATGCTTGAGTTTTTGAGATTTAATAATAATCCTAGGTAACTTTCTTTCCCAATTTTCTAAACATGATTGAGAATTACTAAGGGAATGCATCTATAGTTATCTTTATTGTTTTGTTTACTTACTCGAAATGAGCAAAAATAAGTTTGGAGGAGTTGATAACTAATTTTTTTATTATCTATTATTATGGTTCTTATTCTTGATATTTTTATCTTCTCGTATGATAAATTTAGTGTCTATATCATGTTTTACGAGTAGGAATTTATTTTAGATTTAATTATAAATATTCTATATTTATGGAATTAAATATGATGTTTTTAATGTGGTTTCGTGGGAAATCTAAAGAGTCATGGATTAGAGTCGAATCAGATAGAATTTGGTTTGATTTGGAGGTCAAATGGAAGAGATCAATAAGAATCGATATGAATCGTTGATCTAGATCTAGAGAGATCCGATTCTTCATTCAAATCTAACATCTTGCCACTGATCTAGATTTGAACTAACATGGATCATTAGATCCAAGGAAGAAGGTCACTTGATCCAGACCACTCATGTCTTCATCAGCTAGATCAAAGGACCAGATTTTCATCCATCTCCCTTACAGATAAGGAAGGATCAGATTGAAAGAGAAACAATCCTTCCCTTTATTCTTCACGCAGTGTCACAATCCAATCATTTGTTACTGTGTGCATCGAAAGCATCATCACCCCGACACCCCCTTTCCCCTCTTCCGTGACTCTCTCCATTCTATCGATCGATGGCGGCATCTCTGACGTATCTTGTGAAGGTGATGACCTCATCTTGCTGTCTTCTACCAGCGAAGGGTTTCTACATCCAGTGCGATGAGTTTCTTCTCGTGATCCACTTCAATCCAGCGACGGCGGGGTGAGACTCAACCTGTTAGATTATATATTTTTTATTTATAGTTTTTAGGGCAATTTGGACTTTTTTTTATAGAGTTTAGGGTTTCTTAACTTAACTATATAAGACCTTATACTCTGTGTCAATTTTAAGATCCAATAATATGGTTAGTTTTTTTTCCTTTTCTTAATTTCTACATGGTATCAGAGTGGTTCTTCTTCTCTGACCTAATTTGTTTCCTGTTGTCGCTGTCATCTCCTACTGCTGCTATTGATTTCGGTGCCGACATCTATTTTATGTCATGTTCTGTTGAAGGAGTAAACTCCAAACATGTGTGATCGAATGATTTCTGATTGACTGTGCATGATCAATCATACCAATGAATCTTGAAAGTTGCTAACATTGATTTACTTTAATATTTTATATTTATTATGTTAACATGGTGTTGAAAGAAAGTCTTAGTTGATTAGGTTGATTGGACACTAAGCAGGACCAAAGAAAGTCCAAATAAGTCTGGAAGACCAAACGTTTGGTAGGTAAGGTCAGGTAAGCAATTGGAGGAGAGATCCAGTGAGGACGTGTTCCTGGTTGAGGGATAGTAGGCATCGGTCTGACCTAGGGCTTCAGTAAAATCCAAAGTTAGACCGGGCAATCCTGTTACTGTCAAAATATTTATTTTTTCATATTATGCTTGTTTTGCTAACCCTGTGGTGTATGACATCAAAATTGGAAGGGGCTAGAAAAAGGAGTTCTAGGCACCCGGGAAGGGACTAGACGCCCAAAGGTATGGGCTCCCGAAGTGGGTCCAGGCACTTGGATAGTCCTGAACCTAGTCACTCGTTCAGATAAGTTGACGCACTTTGACTGGTCAGCACATGTCAACATCTAAGCACCCGGGGGTGGTCCAAGCGCCCAGGAGTCGATAAAGGCAACTAGATAGTGCTTCGTCGAGGTGTAGCCATGTCAGTAGTCCAGGTGCCTAGGGGTGGTCTAGGCACCCGGAGGTGGATAACTTAGTGTGGAAGTAGGATCAAATATGACTCAATCCAGGCGCCCAGAAATACCTATAAAAGGAGCTTCAACTAGCAGCTTCAAATCATCAATCACTACAATATTTCTACTCTTCAAGATCTGCTATGCTACTCTGTCACACTCAAGCCTCAACGACACAAGAACAACATGATGTCACTACATGCTCAAACGGGCCAAGACTTGGGTAACGTGTAATTGTTGACTTACATTACTCTCACTTTCTTCTTGCATATTATATTCTAATGTTGGTAGTCTTGTTACCAACCTATTCTTTGTACATAAGTAATTTGATAGTGAATAACCCGTCGAAAAGGTCCAAAGGACCTGAATCTTGCAGCAGGAGTCATTGAAGGCTCCGAACTAAGTAAATCCTCATATTTTCTCTTTCTTACTTAGTTGTTTTATTTTTTCACTGTGCACTCGCTTTAAAAAGTTAAAAATATAAATTTTTAAATAAACATAATTCACCCCCCTCCCATGTGCACATCGATCCTACATAGGGTTCCTTTGCCCAACACTAAAGTCAATCATAACTTGTTGGGACTTCTCATTACCTATCATCCTGCACTACAAGAAAAAAGCCTAACAACAACCGTTTTTCACCGTTGTCGTAACCCCTTTAGAACTGTTGTTAAATGCCGTGTTGTTAAAAAGGGTACCCAAAGACAACAGTTTTTAACCGTTGTCTTTGAAGGCAAGGATAACATTTTTACAACGTTGAAAAACTGTTGTCTTTTCCTTCAAAGACAATAGTTTTTCACCGTTGTCTTTAAGCGTCTACATTTAATAGCAGAGTCTTCAACAACAGTTTTAAGCTATCTATGACAACGGTAAAAAACCGTTGTCTTTTTTAGATAAAAAATAAAAAAAATTAATACACAATTTTCCAATATTATAAATCATTCAAAATACTAAATTTCAAAGTAAAATTTAATATACAATTTTCTAACATTCAAAAATAATATCTATAACATTCTGAAGAAATTTCATAAGCAACTAACAAAATGATAACACTATTAAAACAAAGGTAGAATAATATAACACGAGATTTTCTACTTAGATGTCGGTGAAGAGGAGGGACTGCAACTCCTAGTGCTCCTTAATTTGTTAAAGTCTCTCCATTTTTTTTGGCTTGTCGGCATTCTTCCCAGTACTCTTAAAGATACCTATTCGAATAAAGATATTGTTGGTGCGGGAAGCATCCGACGATCGAACCTTAGTTTTGATAATGGCAAAGGATTTAAAGTTAAGTTAGTATGTGATCTAAAATGTTTGAATGAGTGTTTCAGGAAAGTCCTAGCTGCGGTTAGGTAGGTGAAAGACCCTAAGGGGTGGTAACCTTAGGTCCTAGGGGGCGGTAACCCTAGGTGAGGGAAAACCCTAAGGGGCGGTAACCTTAAGTCCTAGGGGGCGGTAACCCTAGGTCCTAGGGGGTGGTAACCCTAGGCGAAAAGTCCAGTCGGTCTGGAGGACCGGACTGGCATCAGGTAATCTCTCCTGAGGGGAGTAGGTGAGGACGCGTTCCCGGTAGAGGGAACAGTAGGCGTCGGGTCGACCTAGGGTTTCCGGTTGGGAATCCGAAATCAGACTCGGACAGTCCGAAGACTGTCAGTTATTCCTTATATTCTAACACTGTCTTGCAGGGTATTTGCTCGGACTAACCTTGTTTTGCAGGTGAGGAACCTGCTGGAAAAAGGTGGTCCGGGCGCCCGGGATGGATCCGAGCGCCCGGAGGTCCGGGCGCCTGGGACCAAGTTTTATCCCTGCCGCGACTTCGCCACGTGGAGCATCCTGGTTGGTCGGCCACGTCACACTCCAGGCGCCCGGAAGGGATCCAGGCGCCCGGAATGTCATATAAAAAGAGGGTCGAGGGTGCAGCCAAAGAACAACGATTTCTAAGCTTTCTTCTGTGAAGTGCTGCCAACTAGACGACCTTGAAGTGCTACTACTCGATGTCGACAACCCAAAGCTCAGACTCTTCGATCTTTTGTTTTCGGTATTAGTTTTCTTATTGCATTAATTGTAATTCAAATTGTAATCTTTCCGATATTATAGTTGTTGCCCACCGAAAGCGGTCAAGGACCGCGGGCCTTCGAGTAGGAGTCGCCATAGGCTTCGAACGAAGTAAAACATCTGCGTCTGTTGTGTTTTTGCTTTTACTTTCCGCTGCGTTGAAACTCTGCGTTTTAAAATCGTTAAAATAGCCACGAGCGCTATTCACCCCCCTCTAGCGCGTTCGATCCATCAATTGGTATCAGAGCGGGGTCATTTTGAATCGGTGCAACCACCATTCAAAATATTTTTTCGTGGTATTTTTTTTCGGAGTCGATTAGAATTTAGCCTCATAGCTATATTCTAATTCTTTTTCCCTCGAATCGGTTTTTCTCGGAATTGGTGCAACACCACCCGAGTTCGTGATCCATTTTTTTCTACAGCACTATTAAGCCAAGACCAAGTCCTGGGACTTTTTTTTTTGTGGTTGTTTTTCGCTTTAGGTAAAACTGAAATGGCCCTTCAAGAAGGCTACAGTACTGCCCGCCCTCCGCTATTCACCGGAGACGACTTCGGGTACTGGAAAGGTCGGATGGAGGCATATCTCCAGACTCACTTTGAAGTCTGGATGATTGTCAAAACCGGATTCGAACGACCATCTGACAGCACCGGCAAACCACTACCGTACGAGGACTGGCATGCATCTTTGATCAAGAAAGTGGAAGCTAATGCCAAGGCAACCTGCACCCTCCAGTGTGGCCTATCAAAAGAAGAACTCAACCGCGTCGGCCCCTTCAACAGTGCCAAAGAGTTGTGGGAGAAACTAATTGAACTTCACGAAGGGACATCCGCCACCAAAGTAAGTAAAAGAGACCTAATTTTTAATAAATTATTTAACATCAAATTGCAGGAAGGTGAAACAGCTGCCCAACTCCATGCCCGGATTCAAGATCTGCTCAATGGTCTTCATGCAATTGGACAGAAGGTAGACAACCGGGACATCATAAGGTATTCTCTAAACGCCTTTCCAAGGAACACCTTGTGGGCATCCATGGTAGATGCCTACAAGGTCTCCAAGGACTTATCTACCATTAAACTAGATGAACTTTTTGCAGAACTCGAACTTCATGAACAGACTAATGCACGCCCGACCGAGAAAGGGTTGGCTTTGGTTGCAGGAACAGGGAGATCGCGTGAGTCAAAAATCAAGCGGAGAACCGAACCTGAGTCAGAAGAAGAACCAGATTCAGAAGATGACGATGAACTTACAATCGAAATAGTCAACTTAGTAAAGAAGCTCTGCAAAAAGAAGGGCTTCAACAAAAAGGATCTCAGAAAGGCCATTCAGTCTAAAGAAGCCCAACCCAGCTCGAAGGTTAAATTCGAAGTGACCTGCTACGGATGCAATCAGAAGGGTCACATCAAGGCAAATTGCCCGAACCAGAAGGATCCAAAGAAACCCAAAAGAAAGAAAGCATTGAAGGCAACATGGGACGAGTCTTCTTCCGAGGAATCCGACGACGAAGAACTAGAACAGACGAACTTTCTCGCCTTGACAGCCCGGGACTACACCAACGGATCCGGAAGTGAGGACGAATCAGAAACTGAGTCTGAGAGAAGCCACGGATCTGCATCCGTTTCCGAAGGACCGAACCTCTCTGTAAGTAAAAATCATTTATATAGCTTAATTAATTATTTAATGCATAAAGTAGCTAAGTCCAAGATTCGAATCAAAACGCTTCTAAAGGAGGTAACACTCCTTAAAGAAACGCCAAACAACGAATCCTTAACTGATCAAGTTCAGACTGGAACCTCAACTCAAGTTCAAAAACTTGAGGAAGAGAATTCCAATATGAAAAGTCAGGTAAAGGATTTGAAAACTACCCTAGAACGATTTTCCTTGGGATCTAAGAATCTTGACTTGATTCTTGGAACACAAAGGGCAATCTACAATCGAACTGGACTAGGATATAAAAAGAAATATAAATCTTCCCTATCCTTAATAAACAAACCAAATAGAAAAGTGGTCCAAGCATGGGTTGCCAAGTCCAACCTGATCAATCAAGTTGGACTTGGACATTATTGGGTTCCTAAGGATCAAATACATTACCTCAATAAACCTTATCGAGGCTATGATCCAAGGGGAGTCAAAACAATAAAAATTCGAAATTAATCTAAAACTCAAAATTAAAAATTTGAAATTAATCTAAAACTCAAAATTAAAAATTCGAAATTAATCTAAAACTCAAAATTCGAAATTAATCTAAAACTCAAAATAAAAAATTCGAAATTAAACTCAAAGTTAAAAATTTGAAATTAATCCAAAATTCAAAATTCAAAATAAATCTAAAATCCAAAATTCAAAATTCAAAATTCAAAATTCAAAATAAATCTAAAACCCAAAATTTAAAATTCAAAATTCAAAATAAATCTATAACTCAAGATTCAAAATTCAAAATTCAAAATAAATCTAAAACTCAAAATTCAAAATTAATCTAAAATTCAAAACTCAAAAATCAAATAGAAGGAGGGTCCAGAATAGCTGGCAACTCCAAAATCTATTTACCCGACAGGGTAACCAAACTTAATCTACCCGAAATGGGTAAACTAGAGTAGATTACCCGGATGGGTAAATAAGGATAGATTAAAAAGGGTTAAATTTTAACTTGAAGAACAGTACTGGTGAAGTTTTTGGATGATAGTACGTTGGGAAAACTTGGGCATCGCATGTCTAGGAAGATATGGCTTCGACCTGGTGCATTTGGCCAAGTGGAACTAACCGAAGCTACCCTTAAATGGATCCTAACTAGTTAGACCAAGGTTTAGTATTAAGCTCAATGGGTAGGACTATTTGGGAAACCTCGAAGGCATGGTTACTTTAATGAGCTCCTTGTGACTCACCATAGCCCAGAAGTTTATCCAAAGAACGCTTACTTGTTGAACCTAAAGCTAAACTCGAATCTAACATAAAGTTAAACAAAACCCTACAAATTGAACTAATTCATCTCACAGAATAATATGAGCCCCTGATTGAAAACATAGATCGGGTGAGATGACTAAGCAAACTAAATTTTAAATCTTACTTAAGTTAAGTTAAACATTTTTCAAAATTAAATTAACTCAAATATCTCCAAATTACTTAACTTAAACATTTTTAAATTAAACATTTTTTTAATAAATTAAAACATAAAAAAAAAATGAATAAACAAGGGTCAAAAATCGGGGGCGGGCGCCCCCGGTATTCTGGGCACACAACCCCGGGCGCCCGGAACAGGTCCGGGCGCCCGGACTCCCTTATATATAGGGGGCAGGAGGCGCCCCCTACCCTTGCACCCAAGTCTTCCTTAAAGCTTCTTAGCTTACCTGCGAAGACTTTCAAAATTAAAATTTTCCGCGGTTGATACGGAGTCGTGAATCAACCGAGGTCATCAGTTCTAAAATTTCTTACAATGGCTCCTCGGTAAAATTTCTATCCCCTCCTAAACTTTATTTCTTATAATGCTTGTTTATTTCTTAGTGTAATATTAGTTTGAAATTTAGGAAGCGTTCTAAATTTGGTGCTGGGCCCTCTACACCTAGCATTGACCCTAGGTTTCCCACCGACGAATTTAGGATTAAGTTTATGTCAAGAAATTATATGGCCATTAGAACCAAATGTATAGATAGATCATTTTTTTCTACGCTCTTGTATTCCAGTCTCCGAGGCTATAAACCACTATAGGTTGCGAAACCTTGTTGAGTGCACCAGCCCAATAAACATAAGTTTATGTGCCGAATTTTACAACAACTTAGTAAAAGTAGACGACTTCTCCTATACCACTAGGGCAGCTGGCACAGATATCACATTATCTCCCACTACCATTCGTGAGTTTCTAGGGTTACGAGAGTCACCCTGCACCTTTTTATGCTATCCTCCTAGGGAGCTACCTTTTGGAGATCCCTACTCACATATTACCCTCGATACGATCTATTCATATTTCTTTGAGGACCAGCGTGATCCCACTGAGACCCAGTTTAGGTCAGTTAACCTTAGAATTCAGGACTACGCCCTTTATAGGGTTCTAGTGCTTTGTATTCTACCGCTGACCACTCACGACATTGCCGTGATGCGTCCATTTCACTCCTTTCTTCTCTATGCCCTGTGTCATAGGTTAGACATAGACATTAGCCTACACATCTTTTCCACTATTATTTACGCATCTGGATACGTGACCAGGAGACGAGTACATATGCCTTACTGTCACATTCTGACAGCTTACATGTCCTCATTGCACATTGATGTCACCGGAGGTGACATCCGCCACATGACCGAGTTTGACATCATAGGAGCTAGGAACTTTTCCCTAGCAAATATCCATATAGACGATGAGGGTACCATGTCCTGGCGTAGGGGGGCACAGCACCAGCAGGCGGGGGAGGCAGAGCAAGATGAGTTCATGTTGGCACTATTTCCTGAGGAGGCTGCTCCTGCCCCACCACCACCTCGAGCACCACACCCAGCACCCCGCACTCTAGCTGATCGAGTTTCCGGACTAGAGAGGGCTATGTCGAGTCTCCAGAACGAGAGCTCCGAGTTTCATCAGGCCATGCGGCGAGAGGTCTCCGATCTTCGACCAGAGGTCCGACAGGAGGTCTCCGACTTACGACGAGACGTACGGTAGGAGCTCTCCGACCTACGCCGAGATCTACGAGAGGACGATCGGGCTCGTCACACTGAGCTCCTGACACTACTCCGGTCGCTGGGTTCCGGACCACCTCCCTCATCATCTCAGTAGCTCCGACTGTAGCTCTATTATGACTCTAGTACAGCATGTGGCAGCTCTATTATGACTCTTTTATCTATGTCGAGTTTTTAATCTAATAGACTATTTTACTTCTGACTTGATTGACTATACCTTAATCTAATAGATCAGTCTTTTAATCACATTTTTGAAATTCTAGGCAAACTTTGATTTTTCAAATCCCTACTTTACTAGACTTTCAAAAGTTGGATTTGGTCTAGGATTTCCCCCTAGAAATAATGTTCCCCCAGGACTCAGCCAGAGCATCTCACAAACACCTAGGTTTACCTTGATTGTGTTTGTAAAACATAGAACAGTGTGAGATGCATAGGGTACAGCCTGGACTCGAGAATGCTTATTTCTGTGCATCAATATGAGTCTGAGCGTTAAATACGTGACGAAAAGTAATCAAATCAAGTCTTCCAGCCTTAGTCAAATCTAACTGGATCAATTGACTTGACTTGACTAACCAAGTGAACACTGTTGCCCTCTAGGCAATCAGCAAGTAGCTAAACGGTTAGACAGTTGGTGAAGGAAATAATAGGTTTAAGCATGTCTGTACTTAAGGGATCTGATACCTGATCAAAACAAATCTTTACTCATGCTTGGACTTTAGGGCTCTGATACCTTACTAAAATAAAATGGCAAGCTATTAAAAAAAAATAAAAAAATAAGGTTATCGCTTCTCCTTTGCCTTAAGTATTCTTGAAATTTATTTCAAAGCAACTTTTTCAAAAACTTTCTCCAAATTTTCAAGTGTCCTCTATTCTGAAAATTTTTTGTTAGAAAGTTATTTAAGCTGAAACCTTTTCAAAAATTCATCAAGTTAAAAAAAAATTTTATTTAAAGCTTTGAAATTTTTTTTTTAAGTTGAAAATCTTCCTTGGAATTTTTCTTTAAAAACCTGAATATTTTCTCCAGAAAATTTCTGAAGCTGAAAATTTTGTTTGAAATTTTTTTTGAAAACTTCTGAAGTTGAAAATTTTGTCTAAAAATTTCTGAAGTTAAATTTCTGTTTGAAAATTTTTCTGTGAAAATTTTGGAAACTCCCAAAACACACTAAGTTAAAAAGAGTTCCTCTTGGCAAATCACTTCAAACAAAATCAATTGACAAAATTTTGAAAAATATTGCTATTCTAAAGTGTTACCTTACACTTGCTCCTTGCCTAAGTCAAAATGTTTTCTGCTAAAATTCTGTCTTGAAAAATTAAGTTTTTCAAAACTAGCTCATTTTTGATATATGACAAAGGGGGAGAGTAGAGAAATTTAATGAAAATATTTTAAAGGGAGCTTGTATTAAGGGGGAGCTATGTTTATGCTTATCTTGCTATCACGCTTATCTTGTGTCTTGTGCTTATACATAACAGCATATGTCTTTTACTTAACATTGAATTTCGGTTGTCATTATCAAAAAGGGGGAGATTGTTGGTGCGGGAAGCATCCGACGATCGAACCTTAGTTTTGATAATGGCAAAGGATTCAAAGTTAAGTTAGTGTGTGATCTAAAATGTTTGAATGAGTGTTTCAGGAAAGTCCTAGCTGCGGTTAGGAAGGTGAAAGACCCTAAGGGGTGGTAACCTTAGGTCCTAGGGGGCGGTAATCCTAGGTGAGGGAAAACCCTAAGGGGCGGTAACCCTAGGTGGAGAAAAACCCAAGGGGCGGTAACCCTAGGTCCTAGGGGGTGATAACCCTAGGCGAAAAGTCCAGTCAGTCTGGAGGACTAGACTGGCATCAGGTAATCTCTCCTGAGGGGAGTAGGTGAGGACGCGTTCCCCGTAGAGGGAACAGTAGGCGTCGGGTTGACCTAGGGTTTCCAGTTGGGAATCCGAAGTCAGACTCGGACAGTCCGAAGACTGTCAGTTATTCCTTACTGTGTTTTATCAGATTCTAACACTATCTTGCAGGGGATTTTGCTCGGACTAACCTGGTTTTGCAGGTGAGGAACCTGCTGGAAAAAGGTGGTCCGGGCGCCCGGGATGGATCCGGGCGCCCGGAGCTCCAGGCGCCCGGAACAGGTCCGGGCGCCCGGGACCAAGTTTTATCCATGCCGTGACTTCGCCACGTGGAGCATCCTGGTTGGTTGGCCACGTCACACTCCAGGCGCCCGGAAGGGATCCAGGCGCCCAGAATGTCATATAAAAAGAGGGTCGAGGGTGCAGCCAAAGAGCAACGATTTCTAAGCTTTCTTCTGTGAAGTGCTGCCAACTAGACGACCTTGAAGTGCTACTACTCGACGTCGACAACCCAAAGCTCAGATTCTTCGATCTTTTGTTGTCGGTATTAGTTTTCTTATTGCATTAATTGTAATTCAAATTGTAATCTTTCCGATATTATAGTTTTTGCCCACCGAAAGCGGTCAAGGACCGCGGGCCTTCGAGTAGGAGTCGCTATAGGCTCCGAACGAAGTAAAACATCTGCGTCTGTTGTGTTTTTGCTTTTACTTTCCGCTGCGTTGATACTCTGCGTTTTAAAATCGTTAAAATAGCCATAAGCGCTATTCACCCCCCCTCTAGCGCTTTCGATCCATCAGATATATATTACAAATTAGAAACTAAACTGTACGCGTGAATCTAATTGCACTGTATAAATGTTACATAACCATAAAAACCATTTAATCTAATCATCTAACAGAAGTGCAAAAAGCGTTATCTATGTAACATAAATGGTAACCTCTTGAAACAATATGGTGGCTCTTAAAGTCATGAACACGTTAAGGTTTTCACCAACTATAGTAGGAATGGCTGCAGTAATTACCTGAAACAACATAAATATGTTTTTATTTGATTGTATAGTAGGAAGAAAACATTAAGATTTATACTGCTGCTACAGTAGGAAATCATATTGCTACTCACTGTTCTAGTCTATCTATCGCAAGCATCAATAAAAACATCAATCAATATAAGGCGCACAAAATTTGATCTCTTGCATCAAGTTGGTAGATCATACCTCAAAGTCTTTACGAATGATTTTGTCCATGTTGCAAAGGGTTAGGATCTTGAATCTGGTTCTCCAAGTCTTGCTGCCTTGTGTCATCTCCATCTTCAACTCCAGCAAGGTTTCTGGCTTCATTCTGTTGCTGACTCTGATTAAGTTGGACCGAGCGCAAAGTTCTCCTAGCCCTCCATCTTAAATACTCAATGAGCAAAGAGTTCATACTGATTAAAATACCAAACCCAGTAAATGAGGAAAGTAAAATGGAGAACACAGGGCTTACTCCTAGCTGCAGAATCAACAAGGGGATTTTCAACTTCTGTATTAAAAATTAAACAAAAAATTTGGGCTACCAAATCCATCTGACGAATCACATCACCTTACCACACTATAGAAAACATGAGCAAAGTGGATCACAAGTGCAAATTGGAACGATGCATAGGCCCAAATGTAGCTCTGGCTCACTGTAAATAAAACACTCAAATTCATGGTTTGACATAAAGCATTGTAAAAAACACAGATTCAGTACAACAATGTGGCAATCACACACAACGCTATTAAGGTTTGTTGTATGATAAAAAAAAATGGATACTGAATATATGAAAGATAATAGAAAATATTGGAAGAACCTGAAATTGCAAAACCATAGGAAGAGAAAGATGAATTACCCATCGTTGAAGCTATCATGGATGCGAGAAGACCTAGAACACAAGAAAATGGCAAAGATACGGCAAGAGCATGGGGACCCAATTCACTAACCTGTTAGAATAAAGTTTTAGTTGAAAGTAAATGTAAACTCATGAGACTAAATTGAACAAGTGTGTTGGAAATCATTAAAAAATCAAAAAATAATAATAATACAAATTGTATTTGAAAGTTGAATAATCTTACTAAGAGTTGCTCCAGGAAACAGAAATAGGCAAGCATGCTGACCATGACAAGAATAGGGACGTCCTGCAATACCCTGTCATGAAAATGAAGAAATACCAGTTAAAACTAACATATACCCAAAGGTCAAAGGCATATATCGCCACAAGATTAAGCCAAAACCTGTAAATTGTTAAATAATGATCTATTGATTATAGTAATGCTTTTATTAAGGTACAACCTGCAGGTCAATGAGAAATTTCTAATATATTCAAGGCATAAATTTTGATTCAAAGCTTGTGCAGAAAACAGTTTGCACGACTCCAGTTTTACTTGAAAAAAATAAGTAGTCTGACGGAAATCTTAACAATTTATCAGAGGGAGCAATATGTTTTTTGGTCGGACGGATCTGTAATAAATGATCACACAACCAAACTCAACATCCCAAACAACGTATACAATCAAGTCCACACAAATATAGCATTAAAAATAACTTACCCTCGAGCCATATCTCATATCTCTCTCGGAGGGCTCGGGAGGTTATTGTGGTGGTGAGCTGGGACAGAGGAATAGGGCAATGCCAACACTAGAGTAAAGATCGGTTAGAGCAAACTTGGTTCGATCGTCGAAGCTGCGATGTGTAGAGAGGCGCCGCAGGAGGTTAGATCTAGGGTTCAAACCCCTCTTAATCGGAGATCCACCAATGCGGGGTCGGCGACTCTAGGAGAAGAGAAATCTCCGGATGGACTCCAGTGATCAGTGGAGAAGAGCCTTAGCCGGCGGTGGACGCTTGGTGCTAGCGCGATCGATTTCCTCGTGGCTCCGGCGTCGGGGAAGAGTTAGGGCTCGGTGACGGCAACTATGGCATTGATCGGAGCAAGGCACGACTCAATGAGGCTTCAGCCGGCGTCGAGTAACTCTTGGCTGGTGGTTATGTATGCGGGGAGAAGAAGTATCGCGACGTCGATAGGCGGCGAGGATCAACGTTGGGTTGGGAAGGAGGGGAAAGGGGAATCGGCAGTGGTGACCTAGCCTCACGCGAAGGGGTTGGCGGCGCCAAGGCGATCGACGCTCGGCGATCGGCGATCAAGGTTGCGCGGCGCTCGGGCTAGTGGGTGAGGGCAGCGTGAAATTAGGGAAAGGGAAACTCGGGAAGGAAATGAAAAGGGCACGATACAATTATTATATACTTAGGTTTTAAATTGATTAAACCCTAAGTTAGATTTTATATCAACTCCCATTCAGTGGTTATTCCAAATAGATTTTTTTCCCAAATCTATAATTGATCCCCTTAAAATACGCCAACAATAATAGTTTTCAATAAAACCATTGTTAAATGAAATAAGACAACAATTTTTTGAAAAACTATTGTCTATTGAGTGTGGTTGAATCTCAAATTTCTTATCAATGTACCGACACTTTACGAGCAAAGCAACGAGAGCAACGAGGAGCGTCTTTCATAGAGGAGTCGCGAAGGAGGAGTCGGAGCTAGGTTTTTGTTCGTGGAAGAGTCCCGGAGAAATGGGTTTTAGGTTTTTGTTCGTGAGTTTTTTTTCGTGAAGTTAAAAAAACTATTATTTTTTTGGGATTAAACAACATTCAATAGACAACAGTTTAATAAAACTGTTGTATATTATCATGTAAGCAACGCTAAAAGACAACAATTTTTTAAAACCGTTGTCTTTGACATACATTAGACAGCAATATTTTAAAAATTGTTGTCTTTGACATACATTAGACAACAGTTTTTTAAAAACCGTTGTCATTTAAAAAAAATTATGGTGAACAACAACGGTTTTCAATAAAACCGTTGTTAAATGGCAAAAAGACAACAGTTTCTCGAAAAACTGTTGTCTATTAGGTGTGGTTAAATCTAAAATTTCTTGTAGTGCTATCAACCTTGACCTGCTAGGGCTTCTTCACCAAGTATCTAGTCCTCCTTGACTTACTTTGACTTTCCTTTGTCAACCTTCCCATTGGACTTTCCCTTGCCTAACCTTTAGTTTGGACTAGTCACTCGGTAGACTTCTCACCTGCCTAACCTCCAGTTAAGACTTCCTGTTGGCTCTCACTTAGGACTTTCTCTTGCCTAATCTTAGTTAGGACTTTCTATTTCCTAACCTCCAGTTGGAGATTTTCCTTTTCTAACCTTAGTTAGAACTTTTCCTTACCTAACCTCCACTTAAGACTAATCACTCGATAGACTTCTCCTCTGCCTAACCTCCAACAATTAGGTCTTTCCATTACCTAACCTTTAGTTAGGGCTTTTTATTTCCTAACTTTAGTTAGGACTTTCCCAGTCAAGTAACCTATTCTACATTAGCCTACTTGACTTTTCTCTCACACATTGTCAAGTATCGAAACTCAAGCTTGAGCCAGCATGAGCTTAGTCAAACTGGTCAACCTTGACCTGAGAATGATTGCACAAATAAGAACAAGAACAAGAATAGGAACAAGGATAACAAGAACAACAATAACAACAACAACAACATTCACAAGCATGATACACTAGATTTACATGCTTCATACCAAAATTCCTTCTCCAAGATTCTACTTCTCACCATGTGTTCACTATCTTTTTATCTTTTGAACACCCTTCAATGGTGGACAAACCTCTTATGACTCTATCTTTTCAATGATACACAAATACAAATGACATAACTAAGAACAAATAATAAATAAAGGTTGCACTAAATCGATTGCTTCTAGAAGCCTTGAATGTGTGTAACACTCATCCTAGAATTTTTTGAATCAAACAAACATCAACTTTGAAGAATTTGAGAGTGGTAATGAATGTTGTGTGTTTTGAAGTGCTGACTTGAAGTATCTTTTATAAGATGTTTCAATTGACCAGAAGCTCCTCCAGTCACCCCCAGCTTAACTATTATCCTTTTCTTGTTATAGGATGCATGCTTATCTACACTTTGACTACTTGGAACCACTTTTGGTCTCCTGCAAGCCTACATGGCAAGCTTCATCCTGATAAATCTCTGCTATATCTGTTGATTAGGCCTTCTGGTTGCATGGACCACCTTTGATCTCTTATAGCTGAAGTTTATCCCACCACATACGGACTTATCCTGACTCAAATCTTATTGTTGTTCCCATTCAAAACCTCCTTCCCATCGTTCTAAGCTTTGATCGGCCGAAAACCTTTTCGATCACCTATAGGTTAATCCAAAATTTTATAGAACATATAAATATGCTTAGTATTTAGTTTATCTAACCTACTCGACCTATTTGGTATCTAGTATACCTGACCTATCAAGACTCTTAATTATTTGGAGCTTACTCTTTCACAACTTCCCTTTTGCCTAAGGTTCATTCATTTAGAACTTTTCCCTTGCTTCTAGTCACTCCTCTAGGACTCTCTACTTTCCTAAGACTTCCCTGTAGCTAGACATCTAGTCATCTTTAATTGGTCCAGACTTTTCTGTTGGTGCAATCAGCCTCTAAAGTTTTGATGTTTGAAAATATACTTGTGTCTAGTCAAGTTTGATAAATGGTTGATCCAAATAAGACCAGATATTTTGAAGTGAGTTATGTGAGAATTCTAGTCTAGTCAAGTTTGACTAGATGACTAGCAAAGAAGTCTAGTTAGATCAAGGTTGGTCGAGTGTTTAGTAAAGAGAGGTCTAGTCAGGTCAAGGTTGACCAGATGACTAGTAAAATGAAGTTTAGTTAGGTCAAGATTGATCGAATACTAATAAAAATCCAAGCAGGTCAAGGGTGGTTGGATGCTTAGCATGGGAAAGTCTAAGCAGGTCAAGGATGACTGTATGTCTAGCAAGTGGCAAGTCTAAGTAGGTTAAGGTGACTGGATAATTGACAACGAGAAAACCTTAAGGGAGTAAACTCTAGGTAAAAGTCTTGGAGGAGTGAACTTCAAGCAAAAGGAAAGCCTAGTAGGTTAGGTAGATTTATAGGATTAGACTTGTTTGTTTGTGTTTGTATGTGTCTCTTACAAGAACCTATAGCTAGAAGCATAACAGAGAGTAGATGAACACAATCGGACGCAACTGGATCAAGTTCAGAGTGAACCGGACTTGACTGGGTCGAATTAGATCCAAAATGGTCTGGTAAATTGGACAGTTGATCCAATCGACCAAAGAATTAGCCGGTCAATCAAATGGGTTCGGTTGACTAGGTGTGGGTCCAAACTCGAGTTGGTGATGTGGCTTGGTTCAATAGATCGAAAATTTTTTGGTCCACCAATAAGTTTTCGGTCAAACGATAAACTTGATAATGAAGAGATCAAGTGGCTCAGTCCAGATCACGATGAACTCGATTGTGGGGATCAGGTTTGCCTAGGTTCGACCGACTGAATGAAGCCTATAAAAGGGTCTGGATATCTCAAAATATCAATTTTCTACTACTCATCTTCTTTGTTCTCGAAGAGGATTCTCGAAGTTCGGCTTGTTCAACCTAGAAAGTGCCAAGAGAAATGTTAGACACTCAAGGAATCAGATCAAATCCTATGAGTTTTATTTTTTATTATATGATCTTACATTACTTTTTTATTTGTGTTTGTAATAAAAAATTGTAAGGGATGTTCCCACACTACCAGAAAATCCTTATTTAATAATACTCAAAAGAAAATGATTTTAATAAAAAATCATTGTCTTTTGAATATTTTTTTTTAAATCAAAGACAATAATTTATAAAAAACAATTGTCTATGAGCTATTTTTTAGTTATGATAACGATTTTTTTTTAAGGCTATAACAATATTTTGTTAACCATTATGTGTGTCTTTCTAGGTCAAAGAAAACAATGTTTTATTGGTTCATATCATCTTCAGAACGATCAAACAGTGCTTACTTTTCGAGCACCACGAGGTTTTTCCAATATTTTTAAGCTCTGCCCGACTGAAGAGCGAGCCGAAGCCTGAGCACTAGTTTTTGGGGCTCTAACTTGTAACTGCCCTCCGTCTTGCCTCTTCTGTGATCGATCGAAGATCAAGCTCATCTGGTTAGCTGCCATCGACCTCTTTCTTCGCATTGTTGTCCTTATTTCTTTCCCTTTTTGTTCATTTTCTCACCTCTGGCAGATCTCTAGTCATGGAAATGGTGTTACATTTTTTGATTAAGTTCACCAATGAGACCATCTCGATCAAGCTCAAGAATGGCACCATTGTCAATGGTGTTAGTTAGAACTCTAGAGCCAATCATTTGATTATTGTATTATGGACTTATTGCATCATATTCTTATATAAATAAAGGCATTTGGTTTTTGCTTATTATACTTATTTGTATTGGTGCCAAATAAACTAAGTATAATAACATCTTTAAGTAAAAGGTTCTCACCTATATCAATCAGTTAGTTGAACCGATAGTGAGATGATATAGGGAACACTACTCTTAATCATTCCTAGTCGAGTATTAATATTCAGGGACAATGTTAATGCAATAAGACTAGCATGTAGGTCAACTCGATGACTTGATCTCACAAGTCATAGATATAGAGATATCAAGTTGACACATGGGTATGCATTGGAGAATGTATACTGAATGACCCGCCATGAGAAAGTATCATGGATCGTTATATGAATGGCATATACTTTCTCATGTGGCTATTAGTATGACTACTAGTCCTTGGACCTGAAGTCACCATGGATCCCTACATAAGGAGTTATGTACTTTGGTTTCGTCAAACGTCACCTGTAACTGGGTGGACTATAAAGACGATTACTGGGTATGTAACGAATTATGCAGAGGGATGCGAGTGATGTAGATGAGATTTATCCCTCCTATATGACGGGAGCGACATCGATATTCTTGATTGAGTGAGACCACGAAGTGCATGACCATGCCCAAATGAGTCAATATGAGATATTGAGCCCATTTGATCGAGTGAGTCTACTTGGAGTTCAAGATTTAGATTGATTAGAGGATGACACGGTCTATGCCTCACATTGATCAATCTAGATGTCTAGGATAGAAGGACACTTGTCATATATTGTGAGGAGTCACAATTAGTAGTCACAAGGTGATGTTGAATCTCAACATTCTTGTAACTTGGGTAGTAATGATGTGTTGCTAGATACCGCTCATTACTCATACTCCTAAATGGGTTTAGGGGCATTGCCAACGTTACAAGAACCTATAGGGTCACACACTAAGGCCAATTAGATGGAGATTAGGTTCATATGATGAACCAAGAGGATTAGATTCATATGATGAATCAAATTGGATTAAGTGTAATCCTAATTGGGCTAATTGAGTTGGACTCAAGTTGATTCATGTGTTCAATGAGTCTAATTTAGATTATGACTCATTGAATCAATTTAATTAAATGAATTAGATTCATTATATTAAATTGGCTTGAATTAAATGGTTGGATTAGATCAACCATGAGAGAGATTAAGTCAAGTTTGACTTGACTTGAGAGGAAGAGGAAGAGTCAAGTTTGACTTGACTTTATGCCACATCATTTGTGACTTGGCATTAAGTGGCCAATGATGAGGTGCCACATCATCATGTTTAGCACATGTGAGTGCCACCTCATGGAGGTTACAAATCTCTTTAATGGCCACACTTAATGCAAAATGGGGGTTACACTTATGTGAAAGTGGCCGGCCACTTTTGTAAAGGGAATGAATTCATTTTTCATTCAAGTGTCATTTACATCTTCTTCTTCCTCAAGCTCTCTCCTAAAGCTCCCCCTCTCCTCCTCTCTTGGCTGAACAACCTAGGTGCTAGCACACCTTTGTTTGATCTTCTCCACCTAGTGTGTTCGTGTGGATACGTATAGAGGAGTATCTATTTTGATACTCTCGAGATCCGACGAATTTTGGACGAGCGGGATACGAAAAGGGCACGCATCGAAGGTATAAATGGTTTCCTCTTTGTAAATCTAGTGTAGATCTAGATTAGAAACTTGTACTCGTATTTTTGTTTTATTTATACTTCGCACGGATCCGGTGGCTTGGGGCTTCGGGGTTTCCGCGACGTGAAAAAGCGGTTTTCGCGGCCCGTAAAATCCAACAGTGGTATCAGAGCCACGTGCGAAGCTTGTATGAGTTTAGTTTTTGTTTTTATGACAAAAATTTAGTACTGTAACATTCTGTAAATTTCTGATTTTTAGAGTTTTTATGGGTATTTTTCTCGTAGAAGCGAAGCACAAGTGTTACGACACTTGTAGGCTTCGACTACCGAGAAGATTTTTCCGAAACGGCAAGTTTTCGCCCCAAAACTTTTTGGGACAGCAGACTAAGGCACTGTAGGATCGCTAAGGAACCCTCGCGATGGTTAGATCGCAGGTAGGGGCGCTGCCCCTGGCCCCGCAAGGGGATTCGTTCCGCGATTGCGCCCGAAAACCGCTAAACGGGACCGCCGGGAAATTTTACTCGTAAAAATTATAAAAATTAGTATTAAAATTACAGAAAATTATGAAAATTACATAATTTAGAATTATGTATAATTTGTGATAGTCATGGCCCAAAAAGACCCAATCTGATTGGATTTGTGTTGTAATTCATATTACGGTCTGCGCGCCGTCATTTGAGTTGTGCGTGTTGTACATTTGATTCGCGACCTGCGCGTCGAGCCTTTCTCTATTTTGTATTCTTGTTGTAAATTACTTTAGACTCGAATATAACTCGAGTTTCAAAATTGTAATGTACAAAATTGGAGCCGTGGAAGGTCCACACGAGACGGAGTTACGAGAAGGGTGCGAGAAACACAAGGTGGTCAAAGGGAGGAGCTTGAGAAGCTGTTGACCCTAGGTTGACCATCCGATCTTCTCATTGGCTTGAGAAGATCGTAGTAGGGCCATGACTAATCACAAATAAATTTAATTAATTGCTTGTGTATATGTGATGCATGATTAAGTAATTAATTAGTGCCTAACGATTCGATTAGATCTAAGTCGTGCACATGATGCACCCCTCGATTAGATTAGATCTATTGCGTATTTGATACACATCAACGATTAGATTAGATCTAAATCGCGTCAACTCTAATGCCTACCGTGCCGTGATACCTATCACTACCTCGATCACATGTGTTGTTGAATCTGCCAAAGCAGAGCAACACATATTATCTTGGTAGGGTACGGAGGGACAATCTTGGTCCTGCTTATCAACGCATGGGCGAGTACAAACTCAATTAGATTGAGTATTCCTAGTTAACTCAGTTGGATCGAGTACAACTATAGGCATACTTCCAATGGTTGGAAAGATAGGACATAAATCACATTTATATTAATTCTTGGGCATATTAGCCAAAGCTAACTCAAGTTTTAATATAACTGCGGATAATGATCCTATAAACAAGAGTTGCATAGAGATGTAATTGGTAAATTGTTACCTACTGATCATACTAAATCTTGGGCGTATTAGCCAAAGCTAACTCAAGGGTTAGTATGATGTGGATCTTGTCCCACATGAATTATAGAATTCAGTGGAAGTATCATTTAGTTAAAGGCCTAATTAAATGATTTAAAAGAATATGATATTTATTTTCTACATTTTTCTGTTGTAGATAACCATAACGTCGAATACGAACACTTTCTTCCTGCGATCTGTTCTTGAGAAGGACAAGCTCAACGGAGCAAATTTCCTGGACTGGTACAGGAACTTGAGAATAGTTCTCACCCAGGAACGTAAACTGTACGTTCTGGAGCAGCCCATTCCGGAGGCTCCTCCTGCCAATGCCCCGCGAGCTGACAAAGATGCTTATAAGAAGCATCAAGATGGCGCATTAGATGTGTCCTGTCTAATGCTCGCGACCATGAACTCTGAGCTTCAGAAGCAACACGAGTTGATGGGCGCTTACGATATGGTTGAACATCTTCGTTAATTGTATCAAGGACAAGCGAGGCATGAGAGATTTGAGATCTCAAGGGCACTGTTTCAGTGCAAGATGTCAGATGGGACTCCCGTAGGCCCATATGTACTCAAAATGATTGGGTACATAGAAAACCTACAGAGGTTGGGATTCCCGCTTGGCCAAGAGCTGGCCACTGACCTGATCTTGCAATCCTTGCCGGATAGCTATAGTCAGCTCATTCTAAACTACAATATGAACGAAATTGACAAGCCACTGCGCGAGCTGCTTAGCATGTTAAGATAAGAAGGCAAAGCCCCACTCTGTTCTGATGGTTCAGAAACACAAGGGCAAGGGCAAGCCCAAAGGCAAAGGAAAGTCCTAAGCCAAGGGCAAAGGCAAGGCACTGAAGCCTAAAGGAGGGGTCGCCAAGGATGCTACCTGCTTCCACTGCGGTCAGACCGGGCACTGGAAGAGGAACTACAAGGTGTACCTAGAAGATCTTAAGAAGAAGCGAAGTGAGACTTCCACTTCAGGTATATATGTTATAGAAGTCAATCTATCTATTTCTTCATCATGGGTATTAGATACCGGATGTGCATCTCACATTTGTACTAATGTGCAGGTGCTAAGAAATAGCAGGGCATTGGCAAAGGGCGAGGTGGACCTACGCGTAGGCAATGGAGCACGGGTTGCTGTTGTTGCTGTAGGGACTTATTTTGTATCTCTGCCCTCTGGGCTTGTATTAGAGTTGGATGATTGTTGTTATGTGTCTGCATTAACTAAGAACATAATTTCAGTTTCTTGTTTGGACAAGAAAGGTTTCTCTTTTATTATTAAGGACAAATGTTGTTCTGTTTATTTAAAAGATATGTTATATTGTAGTGCATCTCTGATGAACGGACTCTACATTCTAGACCTTGAAAGCCCTATCTATAACATAAATACCAAGAGGTTCAAGTCAAATGACTTGAATCAAACCTATCTCTCGCATTGTCGTTTAGGTCATATAAATGACAAGCGCTTATCCCATCTCCAAAAGGATGGTGTTGGATCGAGATGCGCTAGAGGGGGGGGGGGGGGTGAATAGCGCTCGCGGCTATTTCATTTTTCGAATCCATAAATCGTACGAGAAACTAACAGAGTAATAAGCAGCGGAATAAAAACAATCAAACACAGACACGAAGGAATTACTTCGTTCGGATCCTAACGCGACTCCTACTCGAAGGCCCGCGATCCTTGATCGCTTTCCGTGGGCAACAACTATAAGCTCGATAAGAATTACAAACTAATTACAAAGAAAGTATTATAACAACTTTATACCGACAACTAAAGAAGAAGAAAACAGAGCTCCGGGTCGTCGGAATGTTGCAGCAGCACTTCGGAATGATCTTGTTAGCAGCACGTTGAAGACAGAAAGCCTGGAACTTGATTGATTAAGGAGCTGCTCGAAATCCCCTTATAAAGGGTGTTCAAGGCGCCTTGAAGGCTGTTCAAGGTGCCTCCATGCTGCCGAGTCCTCCGCGTGGATCAAGCTTGAACTGGTCAAAATTCATCTGCATAAGGCGCCTTATGCCCTATCCAAGGCGCCTTCCAAGGCGCCTTGTACCTCCTTCAAGGCGCCTCCATGGGTGCTTCGCAGCCAGCTCCAGCTTTGCACCCGAGGCGCCTCCAAGCTCCATGGAGGCACCTCGGACACTATTCATCCGAGGGAAAACTTCATTATTTTGTACCTGCAAGACATGTTAGTCCCAAACAATATCCTGCAACACAAAGTTAGCATAAACAGCAGCATGAATATGATAAAGAATATTATGACAGCCTCCGGACTGTCCGGGTCTGACTTCGGATTTCCGTCTGGAAACCCTAGGTCGACCTGACGCCTACTGTTCCCTCTACGGGGAACGCGTCCTCACCTACTCCACTCAGGAGATTTACCTGTTGCCAGTGCGATCCTCCAGATCGACTGGACTTTTGCTCAGCATTCGACGCTTCCGGACTTTCTGCTGGACATCCGCCTCCCGGCTAGTTCAGTCTTTCACCTGGTTCGCGACACCAGGACTTTCCACCTAGGGTTACCACCCCTAGGACTTTTTCCTGAAGCCATCGACCTGCCAAGACTTTCCGTATAGGGTTACCACCCCCTATGACCTAGGGTTACCACCCCCTAGGGTTTTCCCTTTGCCTAACCGCAGCTAGGACTTTCCTGAAATACTCAAGCAGACTTGTTAGATTACAAAACACCTTAACTTTGAATCCTTTGCCATTATCAAAACACGAGTTCGATCGTCGAATGCTTCCCGCTTCAACAACCTCCCCCTTTTTGATTATGGCAACTCAAATTCAAAGTTAAGTAAACAGATATCAAAAATGAATAGATGAACACTTTTAACACAAGCAAATTTGCTAAAGTAAACCCTATGAAATTAAAGTATAGCGCCAAGTATAGGCTCCCCCTTAACTGTTACTCCCCCTTTAATATTCATTATTTCAAATTTGAATTTTACAATTAATTTGAAATTGCTACTCTCCCCCTTTTCCATATATCAAAAATAAGCAAGAATAGTTATTTGATTAACTAGATTTTGAGACCACTTAACAGTTTCATAATTGTCATTTCTTATTTTTAGCTAAGTGAAAAGATGATGTTAGCTCTTTGGAAACTTAGTTAAAATTATAAAACTGCTAGAAAGTAGATCTTTTTGATAGTTTAAAAAGCTAGTAAAAATATAATTTTTACTTAGGAGAAAATTTTAAAGTCGCTTTTTAATTTTGAAGGCAATGAGTTAAGTTTTGCAAAACTGTGCAGGAATTTACAAAGTTAGATTTCAAAGTGAGCTAAGTTTTACAAGTTTTGCACATTAAGATTGGAACTTAGCTTAGCTCTTTACAAGTATTGAATTTTGAAAACTATAGCTTAGGTTAACAATAAACTTAGCTTAAGTTTAAACAATACTTAAATTTTAGGACAAGGAGGGAGTAATGTAGCTTAAAATTTGGTTTAGGTTATTCATTCAAAGTCAGTTGGTCCTTAAGTCCAAGCATGAGTCATGTTCAATAGATTGACTTTAAGAGATATCAGAGCCCTAAAGATCAAACATGCTTAACTAGAAAATTGAGTATTCACATGACCAACTGTCTAACCTTTAGCTACTTGCTGATTGCCTACAGGGCAACAACTTTCACATGGTTAGTCAAGTTAAGTCAATTTGGTCCAGTTAGTTTTGACTAGAGCTGGAAAACTTGACTTGATTGATGTATATTATGTGTTTAACGCCCAGACTCATATTGACGCACAGATATAAGCATTCTTGAGTCCAGGCTGTACCCTATGCATCTCACACCGTTCTATGTCTTTCAAACACAATCAAGGTATACCTAGGTGTTTTTGAGATGCTCTGGCTTAAGTCTAGGGGAGCATGATTTCTAGGGGGAAACTTAGGCTAATTCCAACTTTTTTGAAAAATCTAATAAATTGGAATTTTGAAAGCTATTTTTCCTAGATTTTGAAAAAAAAAACAAGATAACAAAATGAGACACCTATTCTACCCAACACATTCCTATTTGCCTTCTAAGTGTACTAAACTCAAGTTCAGGTAAAGGTTTTGTAAAAATATCAGCTAGGTTTGATTTGGACTCAACATGATTGAGTGCAATTTCACCCTTAGCTACGTGAAGGCCTGTGATCCTTGATCGTTCGGAGCTTAACGCAACTCCTAAAATATTGTTCGGAGCTTAAAATATCATTCGGAGCTTAACGCAACTCCTACTCGAAGGCCTGCGATCCTTGATCGCTTTCTGTGGGCAACAACTATAAGCTCGATAAGAATTACAAACTAATTACAAAGAAAGTATTATAACAACTTTATACCGACAACTAAAGAAGAAGAAAACAGAGCTCCGGGTCGTCGGAATGTTGCAGCAGCACTTCGGAATGATCTTGTTAGCAGCACGTTGAAGACAGAAAGCCTGGAACTTGATTGATTAAGGTGCTGCTCGAAACTCCCTTATAAAGGGTGTTCAGGGCACCTTGAAGGCTGTTCAAGGCGCCTCCATGCTGCCGAGTCCTCCGCGTGGATCAAGCTTGAACTGGTCAAAGTTCATCTGCATAAAGCGCCTTATGCCCTATCCAAGGCGTCTTCCAAGGCGCCTTATACCTCCTTCAAGGCGCCTCCATGGGTGCTTCGCAGCCAGCTCCAGCTTTGCACCCGAGCCGCCTCCAAGCTCTATGGAGGCGCCTCGGACACTGTTCATCCGAGGGAAAACTTCATTATTTTGTACCTGCAAGACATGTTAGTCCCAAACAATATCCTACAACACAAAGTTAGCATAAACAACAGCATGAATATGATAAAGAATATTATGACAGTCTCCGGACTGTCCGGGTCTGACTGCGAATTTTCATCCGGAAACCCTAGGTTGACCCGACGCCTACTGTTCCCTCTACGGGGAACGCGTCCTCACCTACTCCACTCAGGAGATTTACCTGTTGCCAGTGCGATCCTCCCCATCGACTGGACTTTTGCTCATCATTCGACACTTCCGGACTTTCTGCTGGACATCCGCTTCCCGGCTAGTCCAGTCTTTCACCTGGTTCGCGACACCAGGACTTTCCACCTAGGGTTACCACCCCCTAGGACTTTTGCCTGAAGCTATCGACCTGCCAAGACTTTCCACATAGGGTTACCACCCCTTATGACCTAGGGTTACCACCCCCTAGGGTTTTCCCTTTGCCTAACCACAGCTAGGACTTTCCTGAAATACTCAAGCAGACTTGTTAGATTACAAAACACCTTAACTTTGAATCCTTAGCCATTATCAAAACATGAGTTCGATCGTCGGATGCTTCCTGCATCAACAGATGGTCTGCTGGACTCATTTGATTTTGAATCTTATGAGACGTGCGAGTCATGCCTACTAGGCAAGATGACCAAGACTCCCTTTAGTGGGCACAGTGAGAGAGCGACTGACTTGTTAGGTCTTATACATAGTGATGTATGTGGCCCTTTCAATGTCGCTGCTAGAGGTGGTTATAGGTACTTCATCACATTTACTGATGACTTCAGTAGATATGGTTATGTGTACTTGATGACACATAAGTCTGAATCATTTGAAAAGTTCAAAGAATTCAAGAATGAAGTACAGAACCAGCTTGGCAAGAGTATTAAGATACTTCGATCAGATCGAGGTGGAGAATACCTTAGCTATGAGTTTCGTGACTACCTAGCTGAGTGTGAGATTCTATCCCAACTCACTCCTCCTGGAACACCACAGTGAAATGGTATATCCGAAAGGAGGAATCGTACCCTATTAGATATGGTACGATCTATGATGAGTCACACAGATCTTCCGATATACCTTTGGGGCTATGCTCTAGACACGACAGCTTTTATACTCAACCGAGTTCCATCCAAGGCCGTGATAAAGACACCATATAGGATATGGACTGGGAGAGATGCCTAGGTGTCTTTCATGAGGATTTGGGGTTGTGAGGCTTACGTTCGACGTCAAGTCTCAGACAAGTTAGGACCTAAATCCGACAAGTGCTACTTTATTGGATATCCCAAGGAAACTAAGGGATATTACTTCTACATTCCCAGTCAGCACAAGGTAGTTGTGGCAAAGACTGGGGTCTTTCTAGAAAGGGACTTTGTTTCTAGAAAGACTAGTGGGAGCACGTTCGATCTTGAAGAAGTTCAAGATGTGAACAATAGCACTGAAGCCTCGATGGAAGTTGAACTGGAACCACAAAGTGTTGTGGATGATGTTGTTCCACAAGGAGTTGAGGAACAACAACCAGTTCAAGTAAACATACCTCTTCGCAGATCTGATAGGGTACGTCATCAGCCTGAGAGATACTCATTTCTCTTTTCTGACCATGATGACGTTGTGCTCATAGATGATGAGCCTACCACCTATCAGGAAGCTGTGATGAGACCAGATTCCGAGAAATGGCTAGAGGCCATGAGATCCGAGATTAAAACCATGTACACCAACCAAGTATGGACTTTGGTTGATCCACCTGAAGGGGTAAAACCCATTGGGTGTAAGTGAGTCTTTAAGAGAAAGACTGACATGGATGGACTTATCTATAAGGGTCGCTTGGTAGCTAAAGGTTTCAAGAAGATTCATGGTATTGACTATGATGAAACCTTTTCTCCAGTAGCAATGTTTAAGTCCATTCGGATCATGCTTGCTATTGCAGCTTACCATGACTATGAGATATGGAAGATGGATGTCAAAACCGCGTTTCTAAATGGAAACCTACTCGAGGATGTGTACATGATACAACCTGAGAGTTTTGTAGATCCACAGCATACTAGCAGAGTATGCAATCTACATAGGTACATTTATGGACTAAAGCAAACTTCTCGGAGCTGGAATCTTCGATTCGATGATACAATCAAACAGTTTGGTTTCATCAAGAACGAAGATGAGCCTTGTGTCTACAAGAAGGTTGTAGGGGATATAGTTGTCTTCCTCATATTGTATGTGGATGACATACTACTCATTGGGAAGGACATCCCTTTGCTTCAGTCTGTCAAGACCTGGCTAGGGAGTTGCTTCTCAATGAAGGACATAGGTGAGGCATCCCACATTCTAGGGATACAGATCTATAGAGATAGATCTAAGAGATTGCGTGGCCTAAGTCAGAGTACATACATTGACAAGGTACTCCTTCGGTTTACCATGAAGAACTCCAAGAAGGGATTTCTGCCGATATCACATGGCGTGAGTCTTTCGAACACTCAAGGTCCCTCTTCTAGGGAGGAGAGAGACCGCATGCATCAGATCTCTTATGCCTCAGCCATAGGATCTATCATGTACGTCATGTTATGTACACGACCCGATGTCTCGTATGCTTTGAGCATGACGAGCAGATACCAGTCAAATCCAGGTGAAAGTCACTGGATAGCGGTCAAGAATATTCTTAAGTACTTAAGAAGGACTAAAGAATATTTCTTGATATATGGAGGCAATGATGAGCTAGTTGTAAAGGGTTACAATGATGCCAGCTTCCAGACCGATCAGGATGATTATCGATCATAGTCAGGGTTCGTATTTAGCATAAATGGTGGTGCTGTGAGCTGGAAGAGTTCAAAGCAGGACACAGTAGTTGATTCTACGACAGAGGCCGAGTATATTGCTGCATCAGAGGTAGCAAAGGAGGCAGTTTGGATCCGCAAGTTCATCACTGAACTTGGGGTGGTTCCCAGTATCGCTGACCCTATTGAGCTCTATTGTGCCAACAATGGAGCTATAGCACAGGAGAAGGAACCTCGCTCACACCAGCGGACCAAACACATACTACGGCGCTTCCATCTTATTCGAGAGATTATCGAGAGAGGAGATGTGAAGATTTGCAGAGTACCTACAGAGGCTAACATCACAGATCCCTTGACCAAGGCTTTGGCACAGAGAAAGCATGATGGTCACACTAGGTCATTGGGGCTTAGAGCCTACACTAATTGGCACTAGTGCTAGTGGGAGATTGTTAGTTAGAGCCCTAGAGCCAATCATTTGATGATTGTATTATGGACTTATTGTATAATATTCTTATATAAATAAAGGTATTTGGTTTTTGGTTATTATACTTACTTGTATTGGTGCCAAATAAACTAAGTATAATAACGTCCTTGAGTAGAAGGTTCTCACATATATCAATCGGTTAGTTGAACCGATAGTGAGATGATATAGGAAACACTACTCTTAATCATTCCTAGTCGAGTATTAACATTCAGGGACAATGTTAATGCAATAAGACTAGCATGTAGGTCAACTCGATGACTTGATCTCACAAGTCATGGATATAGAGATATCAAGTTGACACATGGGTATGCATTGGAGAATGTATACTGAATGACCCGCCATGAGAAAGTATCATGGATCGTTATATGAGTGTCATATACTTTCTCATGTGGCTATTAGTATGACTACTAGTCCTTGGACCTGAAGTCACCATGGATCCCTACATAAGGAGTTATGTACTTTGGTTTCGTCAAACGTCACCCGTAACTGGGTGGACTATAAAGACGATTACTGGGTATGTAACGAATTATGCAGAGGGATGTGAGTGATGTAGATGGGATCTATCTCTCCTATATGACGGGAGCGACATCGATATTCTTGATAGAGTGACACCACGAAGTGCATGGCCATGCCCAAATGAGTCAATATGAGATATTGAGCTCATTTGATCGAGTGAGTCTACTTAGAGTTCAAGATTTAGATTGATTAGAGGATGACACGGTCTATGCCTCACATTGATCAATCTAGATGTCTAGATTAGAAGGACACTTGTCATATATTGTGAGTAGTCACAATTAGTAGTCACAAGGTGATGTTGGATCTCAATATTCTTGTAACTTGGGTAGTAATGATGTGTTGCTAGATACCGCTCATTACTCATGCTCCTAAATGGGTTTAGGGGCATTACCAACGTTACAAGAACCTATAGGGTAACACACTAAGGACAATTAGATGGAGATTAGGTTCATATGATGAACCAAGAGGATTAGATTCATATGATGAATCAAATTGAATTAAGTGTAATCATAATTGGGCTAATTGAGTTGGGCTCAAGTTGATTCATGTGTTCAATGAGTTTAATTTAGATTATGACTCATTGAATCAATTTAATTAAATGAATTAGATTCATTATATTAAATTGGCTTGAATTAAATGGTTGGATTAGATCAACCATGAGAGAGATTAAGTCAAGTTTGACTTGACTTGAGAGGAAGAGGAAGAGTCAAGTTTGACTTGACTTTATGCTACATCATTTGTGACTTGACATTAAGTGGCCAATGATGAGGTGCCACATCATCATGTTTAGCACATGTGTGTGCCACCTCATGGAGGTTACAAATCTCTTTAATGGCCACACTTAATGCAAAATGGGGGTTATACTTTTGTGAAAGTGGCCGACCACTTTTGTGAAGGGAATGAATTCATTTTTCATTCAAGTGTCATTTACATCTTCTTCTTCCTCAAGCTCTCTCCTAAAGCTCTCGCTCTCCTCCTCTCTTTGCTGAACAACCTAGGTGCTAGCATACACCTTTGTTTGGTCTTCTCCACCTAGTGTGTTCATGTGGATATGTATAGAGGAATATCTATTTTGATACTCTCGAGATCTGGCGAATTTTGGACGAGCGGGATACGAAAAGGGCACGCATCGAAGGTATAAAAGGTCTCCTCTTTGTAAATCTAGTGTAGATCTAAATTAGAAACTCGTACTCGTATTTTTGTTTTATTTCTACTTCGCACGGATCCGATGACTTGGGGCTTCGGGATTTCCGCTACGTGAAAAAATGATTTTCGCGGCCCGAAAAACTCAACAAATGGCACCGATGATTAAGTTCACCAATGAGACCATCTCGATCAAGCTCAAGAATGGCACCATTGTCAATGGCACCATCATCGGTACGCCCCCTTCCCCTTGCTCATTATTGGCCAAAAGTTGGCCTTTCAGTGAGACTCTCTTGCATTAGTTATCTTCGGGTTTTGGGTTTTTGTTTCATGTGAATTTTTTTACTTGGTTTCAAAGTTGCAAGACGAGGTCGAAGCAATTAATTTCGAGATTTTTTTCTCTTATGGACTGGGATCTGGCTATGTATGATTGGTTTCTACATCTTTGGTGTTGGAATTACTCTTTTTCCAATTTCATATGGTTCGTTCGCCTGGAATTCATCAAGTGTTAGTTGAAATCTTTAATGTTTTGATTTTTTTTGTTTGTTTCATTGTACACGCATGAGATACCCTAAGTGGATGCAAGTTTTAATTGTTTCCACATTGGTAACTGTTTTTGTTGGCATTTGAAATTGATTTTATAGGAGAACGATTAGTTGATTATTATTTTAACATATAGATGTCTCAAATGTTGAAAAAAATATCGTTCATGTGACCTCAAATGCCTATATCTACCATTTTGCATCAGACTCTACGGCTCGATATCTACCATCTATACGGTAGGAAATGAGGAAAGTGGGAACGTGGAAAATGCCCACGTTCCTTACTAATCTTAATGGAAAAGTCTATTATACCCCTGGGTTATTTCCCTTTATAAAGGGTGCGCCCAAGAATTATTCGAGAGAAGAGACAAAACGAAGACAAGGGAAGGAGAACATCTGAGGTGGTGGGATTTGATTCGTGAAATTATGGAGAGCTTTCTGATCCTGTGATCGTTCTTCCGACAGCGAGTTTTACCGTCGTCGATTGCAGATCTATGGGAGATCGTTGTAAGTCTTTACCGTATTAATTCGTTATAATTCATACATTTAGAATTATCAACAATGGTATCAGAGCTCGCTGTTATTTCTAAATGCTTGAAACGAATCATTATGAAACGTTTATGAAATGCGTGTTCGGATATTTTCTGTAAAATTGCTTGCATGAAACTATCTGTCCTTCTTTGCTGCCTTTGATGATTGCGAACTTGTTGCAATCTACTATCGTCTCAAGGTAATAGACGTTGCAAACCATGGCCAGCGGCCATGCGTCATTCTTTTGCTCCTAAAGTCGGGAATGTATCACGACAGAGGCATGCGTTCTCTCCATTTATCACAAGCAAGGCTAGTGATCGGCTTTTGTGGCGGGAGAGCGTTGGCGACAGAATTAGAATGCTGATAGAGGCATTCCGTGGCCGATGATGCGCTGGTGGCTGGGGATAGGCAAAACAGGTGCCTGTGACCCACCTGTGACCTCGTCGTGCCAAAAGAGACTGGATTCTGGTGCCGGAAAGGACTGGCAACCACTTCAATAGGCCGAAGATTGGCCTCCGTGGTCGACGACCGTGTCTGTCGCGGTTGCATGGTTGAACGGTTGAGGCGGCGTGGGAGGCATGGCGGCATGCAACGAAGAAAACGGACGCAGTGAACACGAAGTACGTTGTTCGTGAGAAAATATTTAAAAAAAAAACATTTCATTATATTTACTTACTGCATGCATGTGAAAAAATAAGGGGGCGTTTGGTTTGCGTTTTCCACGCTGTTTTCTGTTTTCATTTTCTGAGAAAATAAAAAATGCATTTGGTTTACGTTTTCTACGTTCATTTTTAAGAAAATGAGAAAGCGTTTTCTAAGAAAACGGAAAACGCAGAAAAGTCATTTTCTAAAAAACGAAAAATGCACGTTTTTCAGAAAATGAAAATGAAAATGAAAATGGGGCAAACCAAACGCACCCTAAGTGTTTTTAATTAATTAAAACATTTTTTTGCCAACTAATACTTCTGTAACATTTTTTTTATTCAATAGTTAATTGAAAAATGGGTTTAATTAATAGACTAGATCACTTATACCCGGTTCAAGTTTAAATCATTAATTGATTCAACCGAACTAATTTGATCTAAATCCGAATCAATTTGAATTGATTAATTGAGCTTGGACCAAATATGATCAAATGATTAGATTTGTTCTAATGAGTCAGACTTAAACCAATTGACATTGGTTTGATAAAATGGACCTAAGTTTGATCAATAAGTCTGAAATTGACTGAAATGGACTTAGATTGTAAAATAACAAAACATATGTACAGAAAATCCTTATCCAATTAGATCAGTTCTAATTGTAGATAATGGACCAAGCTTAGGATCTATATTCCTAAGCAACCGATCCAATGGGTCAGTCGACTTAGACTCCTGAAAATCGAGAAGATTTATTTTTCTTGATTCATTATGTTGGTACTATATCTGTATAAATTGAATTAAACCGGTTTTGTATTAGTTAGTTGGTTTTGTACTAACTTATTTAATTTTAATTTTTTAGATGACACGGATGATTACCACATTGACTCGTCACGAAGTGTGATGAAATCAGTTCAAGGAGGAAATTCAGGAGATAGAGTATAACTCTACTTATGGAATCGACGGACACATTGGATGACTTGATGATCTATTTTGGAAACTTGAGCGAGAAGTTTTCCAGTCTTGGATAGTTATAGGATCTGGGTTTTGATGCGTTCATTGCTAGAAAATCCTAGGATAATAACAGACTATATTTAGGGGCGTCATCAAGGATGCGTCACATATTTAGTATCATGTGAAGAACTGCTTCACCATATAACTGAAGAGGATCCAGAAGAGTTCGAAGAGGACCCAGAAATGATTGAGGAGGATCCAGAAGAGGATCCAATTGAGAATCCTATAGAGAATCCTGAAGATGTCCTGTCTGAGATTACCCTAAATGAGTCCAAGCTGAAAGGGATAATATTGGCCACTACACTAGTGTCTGTCCTAGTGGGAGTGGTAGTAGTCTATCTAGTTTACTAGAATTATGTTATTGTTAGTGTCGTTATGAACAATATTAATCCATTTCGTTAATGTCAGTTAGTTATATGTTAACAATATGCAGCATAATTTTATGGTAATGATATGTTCATTTATTTATGTTGTTTACTCGACATGATGCATGATTAGTTCATTTTTATTAAATGATCAATTCATTTAATTAAAGTAATCATGATTTATTAAATGATCAATTCATTTAATTAATGAAATTATGATATTGTAAATGATTAGTTCATTTGTTGGGATATATGTAATAGAATTGATTAATATTGATTTGATTGTTCATACGAATGATGAGTGAAAATATTATTGTCACTTGATTTTGTAAACCAACTCAAATTAATATTGAGTCAATCATAAATTGCATGCATATGAATTACACTGAATATTAAATAATGTGTTTATTTATGATAGATTATGGCAACCAAAAACATTATAGCTAAACTCAACAAGAGTGAAAATTTTAATGGGGATAACTATAAGATCAGACACCTCAGAATACAATATGTACTTGAGGAACAAGAAGTTCTAGAGGCTGTAAATCAAGTTATGCTAGAACCTACAGATGGTCCCACTGCACGACACAGACGAGATCTTGATGCCTATAAGGCATGGAAGAAAAAGGACTCCACTACAAAGGACATATTGATTAGTTCAATGGTAGACAACCTAGCTTTTGAGTATGAGTCGTATCTTTCGGCTCATGCAGTCTAGGTAGCCCTTAAAGAAAAATATAGTGGAGTAAGTCTAAGCAAGCTTAGATAGCTGACAATCAAGTTTGATAGCTACAAGAAGTGTCCGAATGTATCAATGGTTCGACACCTCAGGGAGATGTCGAACATGATTTGGGAGCTTAAAAATGTTGGTCATGAGTTGACCGATGAATAACAGGTTCAAGCAATTATTCGTTCACTTCCAGATTCTTGGGAGATCATGAAGCAGACCTTAACTCACAGTGAGAGTATTAAGGCTTTAACAGACGTCTCATGCCATGTAGAATTGGAGGTGGAGAGAGTTGAATTTGCAAGGATTTCTAGACAAGCCTATGCGACTGTAGGTTCTTCTAGATCATCTGGATCCATGAAAAAGAAATAGTTCAAGAAAGGGAAGGGAAAGAAGAGGGAAGCTATTGCTGTGGGACAGGGCCCAATCAAGAAGATAGTAAAGAAGATTGGAAAGAAACCTAAAAACAAGTTGACTTGTTTTAATTGCGGCAAAAAGGGTCACTTCGCTCGGGAGTGCACTAAGTCGAAAAAGGTAAATCCAAGTGTGTCTTCTTTTCCTGAGCATTTTGTTGCTAGCTCAGTATTGTTAGCTGATTCTTATCCTTTGTGGATTATAGATTCGGGAGAAACCAACCATGTAGCTCGAGAGCGAGTTACATTTGTAGAGTACCGTGGGGTACCAGCTAGAAACAAGTGGATCTATGTGGGAAACAATACAAGAGTTGAAGTTAAAGGAGTCGACACTTGTAAACTCAACCTCCGTGGTGGTAGAGTTTTATTTCTACATGATGTCCTATATGCTCCTGAAATTTGACAGAATCTTGTTTCCATTACGTGTCTTCTTGATTTAGGGTATTGTATTAATTTTTACAGTCGGTGTGTTGAACTTAAGATTGACTCAGTGTCAATCAGATATGATTTTTTAAAAAATGATTTTATGGTTCTTGATGTAGAACCAGATGTCAATTATGCTATTGATGGTTGTTTTTCAAATATTGCTCTAACTAGTGATGCGAATATAACTGACGAGGTTTGGCATGCTAGATTAAGACATATAGGATAAGAACGTATGAATCGGTTGGCTAGCGAGGGTCTATTGGGCATTCGGGCTAAGATTAAATTGTTTATATGTGAGCATTGTCTTGTTGGAAAAGTAACTAGGAAACCATTTGGTAAGGCTATTAGATTTGAATGAACATTGTAGTTAATTCATTCGGATATTTGTGGTCCAATAAATGTGAAGGCTTGACATAGAGCTTCCTATTTTATTACATTTATTAATGATTTCTCTAGGTTCGGTCATGTGTATTTGATTTATCACAAATCTGAAACATTGGATTGATTCATTTGTTATATGAACGAAGTTAAAAATCAAACGAAATGTAAAGTTAAGACTTTACGCACTAACCGTGGATGGAAATATTTGTCTGATATGTTCAAGACAATAAATAATGATAGAGGGATTATTAGACAGCTGACAATCACTGGAACTCCACAACAAAATGGGGTAGCTGAAAGAAGAAATAAGACTCTTTTTGAAATGGTTAGGTCTATGTTGGCGCAGTCTAATTTGCCAATCTCCTATTAGGGAGATGCATTATTAACTGCAGCCTATATACTTAACAAAGTGTCTTTAAAGTCAGTTCTATCTACCCCATACGAATGTTGGACAGGCAGAAAATCATATTTGAGTAATCTAAGACCCTACGGGTCAACTGCTTATGTTCATGATAGTTCTCACAAGTATGGAAAAATGAGATCTAGAGGTAAGAAATGTATCTTTATAAGATATCATGAGACCTCCAAAGGTTATGTTTTCATAGGTGAGCAACTAGATGAAATCATCTCTGAAATAGATTCGAGAGATGCAACTTTTCTCGATATAGAGTTCCCAATCAGAGGTGATGTTGATAAAAATGATCCTCTATTTGAAGAGGATGAGATATTATCAACAAGAGAGGTGTCAA
The DNA here is from genome assembly GCF_018446385.1 of Zingiber officinale. Lineage (NCBI taxonomy): Eukaryota > Viridiplantae > Streptophyta > Magnoliopsida > Zingiberales > Zingiberaceae > Zingiber > Zingiber officinale. The sequence continues at coordinate 71,217,299 of NC_055993.1, forward strand.
AAGGGATGTCTGAGTCTAGTCAACCGAGTGGGAGTGATATGCCGAGTCATGAGTTCACTTCTCAACAGCCTAACTTACGAAGAAGTGTTCATAAAATCAAACCTAGGAAAAGGTTTGATATTGAGAATGAGGCATTGATAATACTTTCAATTGATGATGACGAACTGATGTGCGTAGATTATATACTCTTTTATGCATGTTTTTACGCACATTTACATACTTTGAGCATGCTTGATCTATGCATTTTTATACTTCCAGCTTTCCTTTTAGCATATTTACTCTTTTGGTTCGGAGATCTGCTTTTTGTGCATTTTCTGTACACAGGAGTCGAAATTGGTGAAGATTATGCGTCCTCGGGCAAGCTTGGAAGTAGTTGAAGGGAGAGAGAGCATCAGGTCGTGTACTACACATGGCCGTGTAGTCTTAACAGGAAGGAAAGAGGACATGGCCGTGCGAATCTCACACGGCCGTGTCTTAATTTGAAGAAATCAGAACAGATGCCTTACATAGCCGTGTGGATCTACACGGTCGTGTGAGGTTTCCAGAGGCCAAGCAGGTGACGGCCGTGTGCATCACACGGCAGTGTGAAGTTTCCAGAGACCAAGCAGGTGGTGGCCGTGTGCACCACACGGCCGTGTAACATTTCCAGAGAGTAGGAGGGTCTTGGCCGTGTGCACCACACGGCCGTGCAGTTTCTGCAGAGAAGGAAGAGGACATGGCCGTGTGAATCTCACACGGCCGTGTCACGGGGCCGTGTGGCGCCCGATTTCCTCTTCTATTTAAACCCTCCTTCATGAATTGAAAGGGGATCTCTCCCCCTTTGGGAGAAGGCAAGATTTGGTGGTTTCCTCCCATTCTTGGGAGGATTTCTGGGCGATTCTAAGGGAGTTCTTGACGATTTCGACTCCGGAGCGAGGATTGGATCCGAAGACGAGGCTTCTTCATAGATAAGTTTTCTCTTTCCCCCTTTTCTTGGTTTCTTGGATTGGGGATTTAAGAAATGCTTGTAATCTTCATTTCTTCGGATATTCTTCCTCGATTCATGGAGTAGATCTTGTATTCTAGGATTAAGGGAGTATTTGTATGATGGATTGATGTAATCTCTTATGGATTTGCCAATTTCTTGTTTCAATGACATTGCCTTGCTTGTATCAATTGGATCTTGAATGATTAATGGTGATTTGTGCTTAATTCTCATTCTTGATTGATTGTTTGGATTTCTTGTGGACTTTGTAAAGATAAACTCTCACTCGATCATCCGAGGGATCCACGTGACAGGTGCAAGCCCGTGTAAGGACGTTTGAGAGACAATCTTGAAGAGGAAATAGGAATTTTCAAGAGAGTAGGATGGATCTTGTGATTAGTTTCTTGTATCTTGATAGATTAATAAGTTGTGGGCTTCTATGTTGATATCCGAGGAAGGCATAGTAATAGGTGCGCTTCTGTGTAAGGACAACGTAGGTTCACGTCTAATTGATCATATTTAGATACATTTCTCAGTCCTTAGCCGGTTATCTATTGCAAGAGAGAACCGACAACTTTCTACAAGTGTTAGGCAATTGAGGGATAAGAAGTGGTGAACCATTTACATTCAAGAAATCTTACAAAGAAACCGAAACTCCTAGAATCTCCCTTTATCATAACCCAAAACACTAAATTCTTGTTTGTTGATCTATAATATTAGATTTGTTTACCTTCACTTTGCATTTGAAACGATTGGATAGTTGTTTAGCTAATTCGCATTGAGACATTCCTAGTGCTTATTCCAGTCCCTGTGGATACGATAATCTTTTATATTACTTGCGACATTTCCGTACACTTGCGGAGCGTGACAAGTTTTTGCCGGGGACTGCGCTATAACATTAGGAATTATCAATTGAGTTAGACTAAACAATAACATTTGTTTTCCTTTCATATTGCATAGTTGTAACTAATCATTAGATTTCTGTTTTTACTTTCTTGTATAACTTTTACTTCTTGTTAATTCTTTTTGTACAAATTCAATTCTGCATTTTTGATTCTTTTATTTTTCTTTTTCTGTTGAATTGTCATTTGCTATCTTGTTCTTGTGTATGCGAAGATCTAACTTTGCAGGAGAATTCTTGCCTTTTGACCCTGAGATTGACAGAACTTTCCATAAAAGAAGAATTCTGCAAAGGTAAATTGAAGAACAGGAACATTTGAACATGGCGAATAGACCACTCAAGGATTATGCAGCACCTTATGCAAGAGGGTTTCGATCTAGTATTTCAAGACCTTCAGTGGAAGCTAATAACTTTGAGATCAAACCCGCAATTATATCTATGGTGCAGCAGAACTAATTTGGTGGAGGACCTCAAGAAGACCCCAATCAACACTTAGAGGTCTTTTATGAAATATGTGGTACCATGAAAATGAATGGAGTTCCTTCAGATGCAGTTAGATTATTATTATTTGGGTTTTCTCTAAGAGATAGGGAAAAGCAATGGCTGAATTCTTTGGCCCCTAATAGCATCACCACTTGGGAGCAGTGTGAGCAACAGTTTCTTGATAAATTCTATCCACCAAACAAAACAGCTCATATGAGGAATTTAATTGCAAGCTTCAAGCAGACTGACTCAGAATCTCTTTTTGAAGCATGTGATAGATAAAATAGTATGCTCAGACAATGCCCACATCATGGGTTGGAAAGATGGTTAGTGTTGCACACTTTTTATAATGGTATCAACTATCATACCAAAGTGTCCCTTGATTCAGCTGCTGGAGGGGCACTTATGAACAAAAGTTTAGATGAAGCTTAAGAAATTATTGACAGTGTAGCACAAAATCATCATCAATGGGCAAACGAAAGAAGTGGTGGCTATTCTTCTGTAAACCCAACAATTAAAGCATCAGGGAAGTTTGATGTAGATGTAGTCACTCTTTTGTCTGCAAAATTGGACGCTCTTACAAAGAAATTTGAGAATATGGGGACTAGTTCTAATATGGTCAATGCTATTAGTACATCTTGTGAAGTATGTGGGAGTTCAGAGCATTCAAATGACTCATGTCCATTGGGAGCTATCACTGCACAAATCAATCAACTGGAACAATGTGATGCAATCATGAGTTACAATCAAAGGCAGAACAACCCATACTCAAATACTTATAACCCTGGATGGAAGACCCATCCCAATTTTTCTTACAGAAATAATCAAGATCAAGGACCATCTATGGGGGCAAGACCAAATTTTCAAGCTGGGCAACAAAATTTTCAACATCTATCTTCTCAAGGCTTACCAAAGTCAAATATTGAAAAGATGCTTGAAGAAATTATCTCAAGTCAGAATGAAATGAAGCAAGATTTAGCAAAGCTCATTCAGAGAATGGATAATTCTGAAAAACATCAAAAGATCCAGGATAGTCAAATTGTCCAACTAGCTTCCTCATCATCCAGAGCACCAGGACAACTTCCAGGAAAACCTGATGTGAATCCTATGGAGCATTGCAATAGAATTGAGCTTAGGAGCGGACGGACCTTGGGAGACTCCCAAGTGACTACTTCAAAAGGGATACAAAAAGAAGAAGAGCTCTCTCCTCTTATACCAAATCAGATTCAAGCTAATGAGGAGAGTACCATTGAGGTTGAAGAGACTCTTCCACTGAACCATCAGAGCAAAGCTGTCCCTTTTCCTCAGAGACTTACAATGCTCAAGAAAGATGAAGAATTTGGCAAGTTTTTAGAAAAAGTTAAGGAAATTTGTGTAGAGGTACCTCTTATTGATGCTATTCTTCAAATGCCTAGATTTGTCAAATTCCTGAAGGATCTCATGTCAAACAAGAGAAGAAGAGGAGAGGTTGAGACCATTGCACTTAGTGAGGAATGTAGTGCTATTTTGGAGAAGAACACTTCCCCAAAACTAAAGGACCCAGGGAGCTTTTATATTCCTTGCAACATAGGAAAAGAATTTTTTGAAAAATCTTTTTGTGATTTGGGGACAAGTGTTAGCCTCATTCCCTATTCAATTTGTAATAAATTAGGTCTCAAAAACATTAAACTTACTACTATGGCACTTCAACTTGCCGATCATTCCTGCAGGTACCCTTTGGGTATTATAGAAGATGTACCAGTAGAGGTGGATGGGAATGTTATTCCCACAGATTTTGTCATGTTGGACATGGAAGAGGACCCTCGGATTCCTATCATATTAGGAAGACCTTTCCTTGCTACAGCTGGAGCTATTATCGATGTCAAAAATCATAAGCTTTCTTTGGTAATTGGTAAGGAAAGGTTGGAATATGATTTATCTAATATCTCTAACCATGTCTCGTCTCTTTTAAATGCTTGTAGCATGACAAGCATTTATAAACTTGAGGAATGGAATTTCCACCCTCATGGAAGGCCACCAAACGAAGGAGACAATGTGGTGGAAGATGTTGGGAGAAGATCTCCCAACAAAAATGAAAAGTATATCTGTCCTCCAAGGGCGAGGAAAAGAAGCGAATGATCAAGTTTGGTCGAGCTAAAGACCTTAAACAAGCGCTTATTGGGAGGTAACCCAAGGGTTCTTTTAGTTAGTTTTGATTTGTATCTTAATTTCTTTTAGTTTGATGCATTCTTTTGATTTTGCTTTCAGGTTAGGTGCAAAACTGAGCTCGGTCGTGTGCTGTACACGGCCAGGCAAAAGTTGCAGAGAAGGGGAGTGCTTGGGCCGTGTCATCCAGACACGGCCGTGTAGGATTTCCCGAGGAGAAAAGGGTCTAGGCCGTATCTCAAACACGGCCGTGTAAAGACTCCCGAGAAGAAAGATGGAGAGGCCGTGTCCCAGACACGGCCGTGCGAGGAAACCAGTGGAAGAAGGGGGAAGGCCGTGTGGATATGCACGGCCCGTGTCTGGAATCCAGAGAAGGAAGAGGGGGAGGCCGTGTGGATCTGCACGGCCCGTGTAGGGGAGCTATTAAAGTCTTCTTTCTACCTCACACGGCCAGATCTTGGCCGTGTTCCGCACACCCCTAACTCTCCAAAACATCTCTTTCTCTCCCAATCTCTTAAAAACTCCTCTCTAATCTCTCAAGATCTCTTAGATCTGGATTCTCTTCCTCTCTAAGACTTGGACTTTTCATTCTCCTAACCTAAGATCTTTGCTCTTTGAAGTTTTGTTCTTTGAGTTTCATTCTTCCAACCCTAGATAATTCTTCCCCTATCTAAACTCATCAAGATGTCCAACATTTTGAAGAAACTTCGCAAAGGAGGTGGTGGATCCAGTGGAGACAAAGAGAAGGAGCCATCAAGGGACAAAGGAAAACAACCAGTAAGGGGCAAAGGCAAAAGGACTTCACGCAACGAAGGTAATGACAATGAATTCAATATTGTGTTTAGAAATGATGATCAAGTAACTAGATTTGCAATTCTTGTCAATAGAAAGATAGTGTGTACTAGATATATGGACCCAACCGTTCTTGATATGCTTGGAATTAGGGAAGATGTAGATTTGATGATTGGGTTTTTGGATTGGAGTGATATTATGTACACACATTTGCCTACATATCCTCGTCTTGTTTTGGAATTTTTAAATTCATTAGATGTCCATTTTAATAATGAAGATGATTATTTTGGAAAAATCTCATTTAGACTAATGAATCAAGAATTTCTATGGGTATTTAGTGACTTTAATTCTTGTTTTGGATTAACCACCGGTAGCCCTCGTAGGTTTGATCCAAGGTTTAATTGGAATCATTTTTGGAATGCAATAACTGGATTAGGTCAACCTTATGAGCCTTCAAGAGCTAAGGCTTCCAATATGCAAAACCCCATCTTTAGGTATCTACATAGAGTCATGAGTAAAACTATTTTTGGTAGAGGAGAGAGTGATGGGGTGGTTAAAAAGATAGAGCTTTATGCTTTATGGGCTATGCTTTATAAGGTTGAGTTTGATTCTGGTTTTCATTTTGTTCAAACCTTATTAAGATCGGCTAGGGCATCATCGGGATCAATTGTTTTTGGTGGTTCGATTACCCGAATAGCTTATAATTTAAATCTTGATGTTGATGGGTTGGAAATAATTCATGGTAATGACATGATTGACATTGATGCATGTCTTGCTATGAAAATGATCGTTCGGGATGAGAATGGGTTCGCGTTTCCTAGGAGGAGTGGTTCTCCTTTACCCCTTCCTTTTCCTGAACGAACTACTATTCATAACCCGGCTAATTGGGTAATTTCTGAGTTAGATTTTGAGGATAACCCTTCTATACCTGGAGACACTGAGCCACATCATGAGCCCTCGTCATATGGACACCCGCAGCCTTCTAGTTTTATGGAGCCCGCTAGACATTCTTTTGCATATGGCACGGGATCTTCTAGGTTTGATTTTTCAGATTTTCGTACGTCTCTAGAATCACTTCATGAGAAGCAAGATTCCCAACTGAAAATGTTGGAGGGGCGCTTCTCTTTATCTGATGATCAGTTTAGGGAGGTACAAAATCATTTTCAGTTTACGAGGAATTTTCAAGGTCAAGTGGCTGAGTTTGTGCAGGATTATGATACTGATCAGGCTAGGATGAGAGATTTTATGCAGAGTATGATGCTTACTAGCCAACAAGTAGATGCTTTATATGAGTATCATAAATCCTTGGGTGAGATTCCAGGTTTTCCAAGTTTTCCTATTGGCCAACCACGTCGTAGACCTCCTTTCCCTCGTCCACCTCCACCTCCTCCACTGTTTTGATTTCATCGGGACGATGAAAAGTTCAAGTCTGGGGGGGTGTTATGTACTGTTTAGTTTGGTTTTCAGTTTTTTTGTTTTTGTTAGTTTTTCATGTTGGTTCTTATTTTCATTGCTTGTTGCTTTATTGTGCTTGTTTTTGAAATAATCATGGCAAAATTTTTTTTTTTCAGAACATCAAATCTTCACTTATATGCTTTCTTGGATTCAAGTGAAATGTTAGCACGATTATTGTCTTGATTCATGATGTTCGAATGATGCTAGTAATAAACTTTGTGTAGTTCTTTTTTCTATCTTGGGAAACATTAATAAGCTAAGAATCTTATGGTGATGAGTTTTAGTTTTGGTTCAACCTTAAGGATTTTATCTTCACTACACTTGTGCTTGATGCTTGAATAGTTGATGTCATTGAAATAGTCATGATTCATCTTGTTTGCTTAGTACTTGGTTTCCATGGTGATTTCTCAACTTTCATTTTGGTTACTGGATGAGGCTCAAATCATTAAAGCTCATTTGGAAAAATCAAAATATCCCAACATGTGTGCTAAAAGTACATTTGTGAATAAGTTTTGCACAATGCAAACACTTAAAAAAAATAATAATAATAATAAGGGAAATAAAAAACAGTTGTCATGAGTGGAATCTAGCAAATCACCCCTTTGAGACTGAGTTAGGTTACTGGGGAAATGACTGCTTAGCTTCCCTTGAGATTGAGCACACCTTTGAGACCTTGGGTTAGTTGAGAAATATGAACCAAGTGAATGGTGAGTAAGTGCCTATCACTGGTTACTTATCTTTCACTGAAAACACTAGGAATTCAAATTTGATGACGACTTGACTAGGACATGGATTGAAACTTGAAGGGTGTTGAGTTACCTTTACACTGTGCACAAGATTCTTATGCTTGAACCATACTTTACTTGTTTCCATGATCATGCTTGTTAATGAAACTTTTTGATAGAATTAGGAAAGTGCACTAGGTTTTATGAATGTGTTGTAGAACATATGAATTTAGACTGCAGCATTTTGCTTGAGAACAAGCAAAGGTTTAAGTCTGGGGGAGTGATGTGCGTAGATTATATACTCTTTTATGCATGTTTTTACGCACATTTACATACTTTGAGCATGCTTGATCTATTCATTTTTATACTTCCAGCTTTCCTTTTAGCATATTTACTCTTTTGGTTCGGAGATCTGCTTTTTGTGCATTTTCTGTACACAGGAGTCGAAATTGGTGAAGATTATGCGTCCTCGGGCAAGCTTGGAAGTAGTTGAGAGAGAGAGAGCATCAGGCCGTGTACTACACATGGCCGTGTAGTCTTAACAGGAAGGAAAGAGGACATGGTCGTGCGAATCTCACACGGCCGTGTCTTAATTTGAAGAAATCAGAATAGATGCCTTACATAGCCGTGTGGATCTACACGGCCGTGTGAGGTTTCCAGAGGCCAAGCAGGTGACGGCCGTGTGCATCACACGGCAGTGTGAAGTTTCTAGAGACCAAGCAGGTGGTGGCCGTGTGCACCACACGGCCGTGTAACATTTCCAGAGAGCAGGAGGGTCTTGGCCGTGTGCACCACACGACCGTGCAGTTTCGGCAGAGAAGGAAGAGGACATGGCCGTGTGAATCTCACACGGCCGTGTCACGGGGCCGTGTGGCGCCCGATTTCCTCTTCTATTTAAACCCTCCTTCATGAATTGAAAGAGGATCTCTCCCCCTTTGGGAGAAGGCAAGATTTGGTGGTTTCCTCCCATTCTTGGGAGGATTTCTGGGCGATTCTAAGGGAGTTCTTGACGATTTCGACTCCGGAGCGAGGATTGGATCCGAAGACGAGGCTTCTTCATAGATAAGTTTTCTCTTTCCCCCTTTTCTTGGTTTCTTGGATTGGGGATTTAAGAAATGCTTGTAATCTTCATTTCTTCGGATATTCTTCCTCGATTCATGGAGTAGATCTTGTATTCTAGGATTAAGGGAGTATTTGTATGATGGATTGATGTAATCTCTTATGGATTTGTCAATTTCTTGTTTCAATGACATTGCCTTGCTTGTATCAATTGGATCTTGAATGATTAATGGTGATTTGTGCTTAATTCTCATTCTTGATTGATTGTTTGGATTTCTTGTGGACTTTGTAAAGATAAACTCTCACTCGATCATCCGAGGGATCCACATGACAGGTGCAAGCCCGTGTAATTAAGGACGTTTGAGAGACAATCTTGAAGAGCAAATAGGAATTTTCAAGAGAGTAGGATGGATCTTGTGATTAGTTTCTTGTATCTTGATAGATTAATAAGTTGTGGGCTTCTATGTTGATATCCGAGGAAGGCATAGTAATAGGTGCGCTTCTGTGTAAGGACAACGTAGGTTCACGTCTAATTGATCATATTTAGATACATTTCTCAGTCCTTAGCCGGTTATCTATTGCAAGAGAGAACCGGCAACTTTCTACAAGTGTTAGGCAATTGAGGGATAAGAAGTGGTGAACCATTTACATTCAAGAAATCTTACAAAGAAACCGAAACTCCTAGAATCTCCCTTTATCATAACCCAAAACACTAAATTCTTGTTTGTTGATCTATAATATTAGATTTGTTTACCTTCACTTTGCATTTGAAACGATTGGATAGTTGTTTAGCTAATTCGCATTGAGACATTTCTAGTGCTTATTCCAGTCCCTGTGGATACGATAATCTTTTATATTACTTGCGACATTTCTGTACACTTGCGGAGCGATACACGAACCTCAATAGGAAGCATTGGGATGTAGAGTTAGAGAAAAAATGGAAAGTTGCAAGGTTTCTCCACCCACAAGGAGCTACGCGAGCTCGCCAGAAGTTCTCCAGGGAATCATCCACCGATGGATCTGGATCGTCCACCTTACGGACAATCGTGGAGTAGGAGCTATATCTCCGAACCACGTTAAATCAACATGTTAGGTTTGCTTTCTATTGTTAGTATTTATTTTTGTATTCCGTTGTGCGTACTAACCATTGTAGGAAGCGACGTTTTGGGTGGGACGTTATTCACCCCCCTCTAGCGGACGTCAAGGTCCCAACAGTGTCAACTTTATTAAAGTTGGGTTAACCACCCTTCCAAATAGAGTTGACACTCCCTAACTCATCTTGGGGGTAGAGAAAATGCTCTTTGGAACTCAAAACCTATTTGTGCTCCTTGGATGCTCTAGCTATTCACTAGGGATGACGTCCCTATATACCTTCCTAGTGACCTTATTAGGCTTCTTAGAAGCCTTGATCACTTTCTCTAGGTCAACTCTAGGGATAGCTTCCCTTGTGACCTTCTTAGTGACTTTGTTAGCCTTCTTAGAAGTCTTAGTCACTTTTTTCTTTACGAAAACACTTCTAGGGATGGCTTCCCTTATGTTTTTGACTTGACCACTAGACCTAAGGTTGGTTCCATAGCTATGTAGAACTCTATGATAAGAAGGAACATCCTTCTTGCCTTGAGGTTTGTATCCCAAACCCCTCCTACCATTGGATGGTTCTTGTCTAACTCTCCCATACCTAGATTATGCTCATTTTGACCCTTAAGAATATTTTTCATTTTCTTTAGGGGCTTTTCCATTTTATCAAACTTTGACCCCAAGACTTGATTTTCTCTCTATAAATCCCTAGATGTTGGTTTGTCATTAAATCTTTGAGCATTTCTATTTTTTTTTGCTTATATCTATTATCCTTAGTGTTCTTACCTAGAATTTTATCTACCTTCTTAGCCCTAGGTGTGGTAGTCTTTGCATGAAAAGCCACATGATTTTTATTAATACTATCATGCTTCCTATTTTTATGGTAAATAACATTAAAATGATGTAAGTTAGAACTAGCATGCTTGTTACCATTACTAAGAGGAATTGCATCAATAAATGCTACCTTGGGTTTGCTCTTAAGAACTCCCCCTTGACTTGTGCTTCCTCTTTTTGGCTTGACCGACTTCTTCCCCTTTGGACATTGGCTCCGGTAATGTCCTTTTTGATTACACAAGAAGCACACTATGTGCTCCTTTCTTTTCTTTGTTGTAGGAGCGGTCTTCTTGGGCTTCTCCTTGCCCTTTGGTGCCACTTGGCCCTTATTCTTGACTAATTTCGGGCACTTGCTCTTATTGTGTCCTTTTTCCCTACACTCAAAATACATAATATAATTTTTATTATTAATAATTGAAACCTTTATACCTTCACATGTAGGGGAGGCACTTGATTCCTTTGATCCGGATGTAGAGGCTTCTTCTTGATCAGGCAATGATGGTCCATGCTCCCCCTCAATCCTAGAGGTGGAGGCTTCTTCCTCTTCATCCTCGGATGTTGAGCATCTCTCAACTTCCGAATCCTCATGCACATGAAATAACGAGTACACTCCTTTGCATTTATCTTCGTGCCCTCTTGAGGATGAACTTTCCTATTTTTCTTCCGATGTTGAGCATCTTTCAACCTCGGAGACATCTTTCTCTTGATCTTGCTCCAATGAGTTACCCTCTTTGGATTTGTCTTGATTTGGTACAGTGGAGGGTTCTTCATTAAGCTTGGTCAACTTGCTCTATAGCTCTTTATCATCTTTAAATTCTCCAATTTGCTCCAAGATGTTACTCGGCAATAGATTGACCAATATCTTGGTCACTTTATCATTGGCCTTATATCTTTGGATTTGCTCTTGGCTCCACTTGCTCCTCTTGAGAATTTTTCCCTTTGAATTTGTTGGAACTTCAAAGTCTTTCATTAGAGCAAACCATTGCTCTATCTCCATCATAAGAAAATTTTTTATCCTTGATTTCCAAGAATCGAAGCTTGTGGATACAAATGGTGGAGGCACCCTTGTATCAAATCCAAGTCCATCTTGGAATTCCATCTTGAAGTTAAGATTTTTGAATTCTTTGACTTTGATGAAACTTGCTTCAACTTCTTCACCCTCTAGCCTTGTTGCCCCTTCCAGCGATGATTTTGGTAAAGAGTGACCTCGCTCTGATACTACTTGTTAGGGTCGAAATATGCTAGAGAGGAGGGTGAATAGCTCATCGCGCGTCTCGTTGCTTGCTTCTTGGTGATGATATGCAGCGGAATGAACAAGAAACAAACTTACAACGCTAACACAAGGATTTACTTGGTATCCACCTCAAGAAGAGGTGACTAATCCAAGGATCCACACGCGACACACATTCCACTAACAAAAACACTCCTTGGTAACTACCGGAGGTAGAGAAACCTCGTACAAGACTCACCCAAGCATACAACTTAACACAAGAAGAAAATACAAAGAATACAACTGAAAAACTTTTCTTCTTGCTTACTTGATGCTTGTAGATGCCTCTTGAACCTTGGAAGTGCAATAACACTTGTCTCCAAGAGCTTCCAAAAACTAGAGGCGAGTAGTCATAGAAGTTGAGTAAAGATCGGGAGAAGAGATGCAGAGAAGAAGCTCGCCAATAGCTATATACCTTGTACTCCTAAGGCTCCTAATCGATTGGGCATGCTCCCAATCGATTGCCACGTCAGATCTGCGCCATCCCAGCCGTTCATCGCTCGCTTCCTGTGCAACGGTCGAATCCCAATCGATCGGCTAATCGATTGGGGAGGCTTGAATCAATCGATCGGTAGATTCAGAGCGCCTCTGTGCTCTCTAGAACTAGCCTGAATCAATCGACTAATGATTCGGGCTTTCTCGCTATCGCGCGAGAATTCTAGCCCCAATCGATCGATCGATCGATTGGCTGTGCCCAATCGATCAGATGATCTATTGGGAAAAGTTCTGTGCTCGCAACAATTGCTCCCAATCGATCGGTCGATCGATTGGGCCAACCTTCACTCACGCCACACTCCCAATCGATTGGTTGATCGATCGAGCTCTGGTTCAATCGATCAGTCGATCGATTGACCATCCTTAGACTTGGCTAAACTCAAGTCCAAGGTCCCCAACCCCAACATCCGGTTAACCATGACTTGTTGGGACTTCTTCACCAAATATCCGGTCAATCACTTTGACCCACTTGGACTTACCGTCTCGTGCCAAGTGTCAGGTCAACCTTGACCCACTTGGACTTCCATTCACCAGATGTCTAGTCATTCTTGACCCATCTGTATTTCCTTGTGCCAAGTATTCGGTCAACCCTTTGACCTACTTGGGCTTTCCACCAGGTGTCCGGTCAACCTTGACCCACCTAGATTTCCACGTGTCCGGCTTCACTCACTAGGTCTTTCCCTCTTCCTCGCTTTACTCACTAGGAATTTCACCTGGCTTCACTCACCAGGATTTTCTCATTGCCCGGCTTCACTCACCGGGACTTTCACCTACCTAGCTTCACTTACCAGGATTTTCTCCTGCTTGGCTTCACTCACTAGGACTTTCACATAGCTTCACTTACTAGGATTTTCTAACTGCGTAACTTCACTCACTAGGTCTTTCACCTGGCTTCACTCACCAGGATTTTCCAACTACCTAACCTCCAGTTAGGACTTTCCCAGTCAAGTATTCGGTCATACTTGACCTGTTGGTGCCGAAAGCATCCGACGATCGAACCGTTGTTTTGATAATGGCAAAGGAATTCAAAGCTAAGGTTATGGTGTTATATAACAAGGCTCATGGAGCTTGCAGGAAAAGTCCTAAGTGGCACTTAGGCAAAAGTCCTAACTGCGGTTAGGCAGGTGGAAAACCCTGGAGGGTGATAACCCTACGTCATAGGAGGCGGTAACCCTATGCGGAAAGTCTTGGCGGGTCGAGGGCTTCAGGCAAAAGTCCTAGGGGTGGTAACCCTAGGTGGAAAGTCCTGGTGTCGCGAACCAGGTGGAAGACTGGACGAGCCGGGAAGTGAGAGTCCAGCAGAAAGTCCGGAAGCATCGAGTGCCGAGCAAAAGTCCAGTCAATCTGAAGGATCGAGCTGGCATCAGGTAAACTCCCCTGAGAGGAGTAAGTGAGGACGTGTTCCCCGCAGAGGGAACAGTAGGCGTCGGGTCAACCTAGGATTTTTCGGTCGGAAATCCGAAGTTAGACCCGGACAGTCTGGAAACTGTCAAATTTATTTCTATATATTATCGTTGGTGTTCTAACTCTATTTTATAGGAAACCAATATTTTATGCATGGTTAGGTCTAACCGGGATCGGTCGACTGAACATTGGGATCGGTCGACCGAACCCCCAAGCCAGCAGATCAAACTTCCAGAGATTGGACCAGGCTCGACTAGAGGATCGGTTGACCGAACCTTGGGGTCGGTTGACCGAACCAAGGATCAGCGTCGACTGGATCAGGCCAGGTTGATCGGGTCAGAGGAGCTGATCGGTCGACCAAAGTATGGGATCGGTCCACCGAACTGAGGATGAGACTTGACCAGATCGAAGCGGAGCGAGCGGATCGGATGGGAGAAGATCATCTGATCGGTCGACCGAACGCAGGGATCGGTCGACCGATCCGCCTCGGGTCAAGCTTAATCCCGAAACTTGGGGATCTAGATCAACTTCATAGAGCCTATAAAAAGGAGCCTCGGAAGTAGCCGAATAGAAAAACCTCGAACAGAACAACCTGTGCTCTTCCGTGCGCTGCTACAAACGCTCCAACAACGCTCTGCTACTCCAACGAATTAAAGCTCCAAAGTTCTTTATTCTCATTTCGTTGGTATAGTTTTTCTTTTATTTGCACTTAATTGTAATTCAAATTATAATCATCTTTTCGATACTATAGTTGTTGCCCACCGAACGTGATCAACGATCGCGGGCCTTGGAGTAGGAGTTGCCCTAGGCTCCGAATCATGTAAATCCTTGGTGTCCTCTGTCTTTTGTGTGTTTGTGCTTGTTCCATTTATCTTTTCGTTGCTTTAACTCGATACGCTTTTCTTACGATTCTGAAATGTGTGAAATAGCCATGAGCGCTATTCACCCCCCTCTAGCACTTTCGATCCAACAATTGGTATCAGAGCGGGGTAGCCTTGATTTGTTGCAACCACCAATCAAGTAATTTTTCGTGTTATTTTCAGTTTTTCAGAGTCGACCAGAATTAGTATAATTACTATATTCCGATCTATTTCTCTTTCGAATTGATTTTTTCTCGAAGTTGGTGCAACACCACTCGAGTTCATTTTTTTTTTCTTTATACATCCCGCACTACTAATCCAAGACCCAGTCTTAGAACAGATTCTCTGTCTTTGTGCGCAGGTTTTAAAATGGCACTTTAAGAAGGTTATAGCACCGCTCGACCATCGCTCTTCACCGGAGACGACTTCGGGTACTGGAAGGGCCAAATGGAGGCATATCTCCAGACTCATTTTGAAGTCTGGATGATTGTCAAAACCGGGCTCCAACTACCAACTGACAGCTCCGGCAAACAACTACCATATAAGGACTGGGACGCAACACTGATAAAGAAAGTAGAAGCAAATGCAAAGGCTACCTGCATACTCCAGTGTGGTCTGACAAAGGAGGAACTCAACAGAATAGAACCTTTTTCAAGTGCAAAGGAGCTATGGGAAAAGCTAATTGAGCTACATGAGGGTACATCAGAAACCAAGGTGAGTAAGCGAGATCTACTTTTCAATAAATTATATAACATTAAAATGCAGGAAAATGAGATGGCTAGTCAACTCCACGCCCGGATTCAAGATCTACTCAACGGGATTCACGCGATCGGACAAAAAGTGGAGAACCGCGATATATTGAGGTATGCTTTAAACGCCTTCCCGAGAAATGCCTTGTGAGCATCCATGGCAGATGCCTACAAGGTTTCTAAAGATTTATCTTCCATTAAATTAGATGAACTTTTTTCTGAATTTGAATTGCATGAGCAGACTAATGCACACCCGGTCGAGAAGGGTATAGCTCTCGTTGAAGGTACTAGCAGAACGCGTGAACCGAGATCGAGGCGCAGAACCGAACAAGAGTCAGAAGAAGAACCCGACTCTGACGATGAAGACAACGAACTTACGACTGAGCTCGTCAACATAGTAAGGAAACTCTACAAGAAAAAGAAAGGCTTCACCTAGAAGGATCTCAAGAAGGCAATTCAATCCAAGGAGGCTCCACCAAAGGCAAAGTAAAATTCGAAGTGACATGCTATGGCTGCAATCAGAAGGGGCACATCAAAGCCAACTGCCCAAATCAAAAGGGCGCAAAGAAGCAACAACGGAAAAAGAAGGCTCTGAAGGCGACCTGGGACGAGTCATCCTCGGAAGAGTCCGACGGCGAAGAACTCGAACAGACGAGTTTTCTCACGATGATAGCTCGGGAGTACATTCAAGAATCCGGAAGCGAGGATGAATCAGAAGCTGAGTCCGAGAGAAGCCACGGATCCGTATCCGTTTCCGAAGGGCCTGACCCCGCTGTAAGTATCCCGCGTTTACACAATTTAGTAAACTACTTAATGCAAAAATTAGCAAAATCGAACATTAGGATCAAGTCACTTCTAAAGGAGGGAACAACCCTCAAAGAAGTGACCAACTTCGAATCCTTGCCTGACCCAGTTCAGACTGGAAACTCAACTCAAGTCCAAAAGCTTGAGGAAGAAAACTCCAGTCTGAAAACTCAGGTTAAGGATTTGAAGAAAATGTTGGAACGGTTTTCTTTAGGTTCCAAGAATCTTGATCTAATTCTTGGGACACAAAGAGTCGTTTACAACAAATCTGGATTAAGTTTTAAGACCAAAAAGAAATATCGATCCTATCTAACCTTAGTCAATAGATCAAATAAAAAGGTAATCCAAGCATGGGTACCTAAGTCTAACTTGGTCAATCAAGTCGGACTTGGTCGATATTGGGTCTCCAAGGATCAAGTCAATTACCTTGATAGACCTTATCGAGGCTATGATCCAGGGGGAGCAAAAAGAAAAATTATCTTAACAAACAAATAAATCAAATAAATAATTAAATCATCTTAATAAACAAACAATTAAATTGAATCATTTTAATTAGTTAAAATTATCTTAATCTTAAAGGAACATAATTAAAGGAAAATCAATAATGGAGGCTCCAGAATAGCTGGCACCTCCAAAAGGAATTTACCCGACAGGGTAACCTAACTCAACCTACCCGACAGGGTAATTAGGATGAGACTTGAGTTGAGTTAGGCTAAGTTTAACTTGGCCCACGGTACTGGTGAAATATTTGACGATAGTATGTTAGGGAAGCTTAATTTATGCATGTCTAGGAAGATATGGCTTCGACCTGGTGCATTTGGCTAAGTGGAACTGACCGAAGCTACCCTTTATGGATCCTAACCAGTTAGACCAAGGTTTTGTACTAAGTTCAGTGGATAGAACTATTTGGAAAACTTTGAAGGCATGATTACTTTAATGATGTTCAAGTGACTCACCATATCTCAGAGGTTTATCCAAAGAATGTCTGTTTGCTGAGCCCAAAGCTAAACCTGAATCTAACACAAAGTTAAATCAAACCCTATAATTAAACCTAATTCATCTCACAAAATTGTAGGATCTCCTGATTGAAAAATCTAGATCGGGTGAGATGACTAAGGAAAAAATAAATCAAATTTAATTAAAATAAAATAAATCAAATTAAATTAAAATTAAATAAATCAAATTAAATTAAAATTAAATAAATCTAATTAAATTAAATAAATAAAATCAAATCAAATTAAATAAATCAAATTAAATTAAAATTGTAGAAATCAAATTAAATTAAAATTAAATAAATCAAATTAAATTAAAATTAATAAATCAAATTAAATTAAAACTAAATAAATTAAATTAATCAAATTCAATTAAATTTATTTTAAAATTTTAGTTAAAAAAAAATCTTTTAAAAACTTATTTAAAATTCCTTTAAAAATTTATTTAAAACATTCTTTAAAAAAAACTTATGTAAAAATTTTTATTTAAAAATTCTTTTAAAAAACTTATTTAAAAAACTTTTAAAAATTTAGTTAAAAAATAGTTTAAAAACTTATTTAAAAATTCTTTTAAAATTTTTTTAAAATTCTTTTAAAAACTTATTTAAAAAACTTTTAAAAATTTAGTTAAAAATTCTTTTAAAAACTTATTTTAAAATTCTTTTTAAAACTTATTTAAAAAACATTTAAAAACTTATTTAAAAATTCTTTTAAAATTCTTTTTTATTTTAAAAACTTATTTTAAAAAAACTTTTAAAAATTTAGTTAAAAATTCTTTTAAAAACTTATTTAAAAATTCTTTTAAATTTTTTTTTAAATTCTTTTAAAAACTTATTTAAAAATCTTTTAAAAATTTATTTAAAAATTTATTTAAAAATTATTTTTACCTTAACTAATTTAATCAACTTAACCAACACCTACTTAAATCCAATTAGATTAAACCAATCATCTCACTTTAATGGAGCTAACTTCAATCAAACTATCTTTTCATCAAAATGATTCCAATTCAGATACTTTATGTGTAGGAATTGGATCAATGGATGTTGGATAGTGCATGCTCTAAACAAATGACAGGAGACAGATTGAAGTTCACAAAGCTCAAGTTAAAGAATCTTGGCTCAGTTGCATTCGGTAACGACGGTAAACTTAAGGTAATCGGAAGAGGTAACATCAAACTCAACTCAGACTTTATTATTCGAAAAGTCTTATTAATTGAAAACCTTAACTTTAATTTACTCAGCATTAGCCAATTATGTGATTGTAACGCCCGAAAATTCTCAAAACTATTTTAGAAATATTCTATGATTTTTCTGAAATTTTAGGATATTTTTACGGAATTTTTAGAGTAGCAGAGGTAGTAAAAACAAATAGGAAACAAAAACGGCCTAAGCGAGAATTGAACCCGAGACCTATGGTTTACAGATAATACTAGTAACCAAGTGAACCCAACAGGGCCGTGCTGAAAGGAAGGTGAAACATTTATATTTAAGTGTAAGTTGGGCCGAAATACCCACTTAATATAAATAGGGAATTAATGGGTGAAGAGTTATTTTCCCTTAGCGTGATTTTTTTCCTCACCCTCACCCTAGCCACGCCGACTCCCTCTCCTCCTCCTTCTCTCGGCGCCAACCACAAGAGGGCCTAGGGTTCCTCTCCTAGGGCTCCAAGGGCACTTTCCGGCGACGACTTCGACACGAGGACGCTCCCCTCCGCGAGAGGAACGCATAGACGCGAGGAGATCGTCGAAAGGATCGTCTCCTCCGGAAATCCAGCGATTAGAATCGTAAGAAAATCCTAGCACGAGGTAAGAAACCCCTCACCTACAGTATAAGTAGCTTTCGTTTGATTGCATGTCTTTAGTTTAGCTATATGCAGATTTTTCGGCACCCAAGGTGTGTTTAAACCCTCCTAGCAGATTAGGGATCTAGTTGAGCACCTCTAGATGGGCCAGACACGTTGTTCTCCTTCAGTTGGAGGCTCTCGACGTTGTCGGGTGCCTAGAGGTGGTCTCCCTATTAGAGGGGAGAGTTGGAGCACACCAAGTGTTCGACAAAATGATTAGTGTAGCTAAATATTACCTCAGATATTTTTAACAGCTCAGTTAAATGCATTAGTAGCATTTAAATCATTATATTAGTCTAGTTTCAGCTTACATGGGACTACGATCCAATGGGTGGGCTCCCACAGTCGCCTCTAGGTTTAGATAACCTAGCTCTAGGTTCAGATAACCTAGAAACAGCAAAATAAATAATTAGTAGCTATATTCAGTATTTTATTTTTAGTGGCACTGTACAGGATTCGATATCCATTGGGTTGGGCTCCCACAGTCGTCCCTAGGTTTAGATAACCTAGTAAACCCTACTAAATGCGGGACTTGCAAACCCGGGTCTAGCTAGGAATGCGCGCGTTGCAGGGCCCAAACAGCAGCATGATTACTATTTTCACTTATTATGATAATAGCTTTCAAATTCGTAACCTAGTTATGTGAATATAGTTTAAGCTCAGTTTTAGCTCAATTTTAGTTTTAGTTTCAGTTTAGTTCTCCTATTTGATACCATGAGATAGCTCCATGCTTAGATTTTATTATGCATGCCATGTTTCAGTGTTTATGCCATGTAACTTCA
Source organism: Zingiber officinale (assembly GCF_018446385.1). Lineage (NCBI taxonomy): Eukaryota > Viridiplantae > Streptophyta > Magnoliopsida > Zingiberales > Zingiberaceae > Zingiber > Zingiber officinale. The sequence continues at coordinate 71,236,932 of NC_055993.1, forward strand.
GTATGCCATGCTTTAACAAATCTTGTGCATGTTTTTAAATAGCATTCTTTAAAAACATGATTGCATCGTTGCATGTTTTTGTGAGATAGATGGTTTCTTACTAAGCTTAAAGCTTACAGATACTTTTTCCTTATACTGCAGATAAAGGTAAAGGGAAAATGGATTAGCAGAGGAAGCTGAAGGTCAATGCAGTGATGGTGTGTGTGGCAGGAACCTGGAATGAAGATCCTTAGCAAATTAAGAACTTAGTTTCTTTTCTCGAGTACCTTTATGCACTTTTAGACCTTAGAATGTTTAAACCATGGAAGATTTGTTTAAGTTGTTAGTAATTATGTTGGAATGCTAGTTAATAGATGTTAGACCTTATTTCAATTGATTTTAGAACTCTTATATGGGATTGTGGCACGAACTAGTGCTGAAATCAGAGTTTCAGTGTGAAATCAGAAACCCAGATCGATCTACGGATCGATCAGAGATGGGGTAGTGCCACTGGATCGGTCAGCTGACCGATCCAGGAGCGAACAGAGAGTTTATGGATCGGTCAGCCGACCGATCCAGAGGCGAACAGTGAGTACAGAAGCTCACTGATCGGTCGGCCGACCGATCAGTGTACTCCTGGATCGGTCGGTAGACCGATCCAGCCGCGTACAGTAGCGATGAAGCTTGTGGATCGATCAGCCGACCGATCCAGGGTTTCTCTCCGTGCCAGTATCAAGCTGGATCGATCACTGGATCGATCCGACAGCCCAATCGATTCATGGATCGATTGAAATGCCTAATTATAGTTAGCAGGACATCCGAGAGGCATAGATTATCTTCCCTAGCATGTGTACAACTCCTAGGTACACCTAGAATGTTAAGTTCAGATTTTACAGTAATCAGTTTAGTAAAATTTTAATCAATCCAGATTTCCGCAATAGTAATTTAGCACAGCATAATGTAGCGATCGGCCTCACAGCCTAGTCAGTAGGAGGCGGGTCGTTACAGAGTGGTATCAGAGCAGTGTTCCATACTTCCTACACACACATCAGCATTGTACCTGCAGCTTCCAAGTAAGAATACCTCTCACTTTGTATGTTTATTGCTTTTCTGTTATAGATAACTAAAGCATGCTTGTTTATGATAGTAGTTAACATGATAACAGTAGTTACTTCATTATGATTGTGTTAGTTATGTATGTCCTCTATGTCTTTAGAAATGGCACGAGGATGCCCAGCTAGAAGGGCACCAGCTACTGAGCCCCAGCATGAGGCAGGCAGTTCAGTGCCTCCCCCGTTACAGCAGCAGTTAGCTGAACAGCAGCAGGAGATAGCCACTCTTAGGGCTAATTAGCATAATACTCCCACAGTCACCCCTGAACCTGATCTAGCAACCCCAGCATTTATAGAGGTTCCACCAGTCCAGCGTACAGCACCAGCAGCCCCAGTAGCAGAGGCAAAGAGGGAAGCCTATCTGATCCAGTGGCAGAGAGTCAAGCCAGAGAATTTCTCAGGCAGCAATGAACCATGGGATGCTCAAGCATGGTTCAAAACACTGGAGAGGACGATGGAGCTTTTGGACTGGCCGGAACAGGAAAAAGTGAAGTGTGCCTCCTTCTGCCTGACAGGGGACGCCAGTATGTGGTGGGAGAGAATCAGAGCGAAGCGCCCAGTAAACCAGATGACATGGGCAGACTTCGAGAAGGAGTTCTTTGAAGAATTCTTTCACATGCGGGTCACAAACCGCCACTACGACGAGTTCACTGAGTTTCGTCAGGGCAACCTATCAGTTGAGGAAGCCGTGAAGAAATTCAACAGGTTGGCTCGTCTATGCCCTGAATTAGTCAGCACAGAAAGGGAATCCGGTTGATGCTCAAGATGCTGAGGCCGGAAATAGCAATGAACGTGGCTGGTGGCGTTCATAGGCCACAAACCACAGAAGAATTAGTGAGCAGTGCTCTAATCACTGAGCATTACCAGAATAGCATCAAGCAGCAGAAGCAAGTCCTCTCAGAAGCTAAAGGTCAAGGAGGCTCAGGCACTCAGAAACAGCAGGGCCATAGCTCCCATGGCTCTAACTGGAAAGGGAACTCGAGCAACAAGCGCAAACCAGGGAGTTACCCAAAAGGAGGGCCAGCCAGCAAGCAGCCCAACTTGTGGGAAATTCCATCCTGGAGTTTGTCGTAAGGGCACACAAGGATGCTTTGAATGCGGACAGGAAGGGCATATGGCCAAGCAGTGTCCAAACAAGACCAGTCTTCCTCAGCCACAGCCGATTCAGTATGGAGGCCAGCCAGCTCAGTTATATCAGATGCAGGCCGCTTTAGATGGTCCACATATCAGCCAGGGCAGATTAGAAGCCCCTCCAGCTACGACCAATGCGAGAATCTACTCACTCACCAGAGAGGACGCAGCAAATGCCTCGACAGTTGTTACAGGTCAGATTAGTATTTTACAGCAAAGTATAATTGTCTTATTCGATACTGGGGTGACCCATTCATATATATCCAGGGCATTTGCTGAGAAGTTAGCAGTACCTCCAGAGGTACTCAGTAGCCAATTCCTTACGACGTTACCCACAGGAGAAATTATGGCATCCACGCACTGGATCAAAGCAGTGCCAGTCATTATGATGTGCGTAGATTATATACTCTTTTATGCATGTTTTTACGCACATTTACATACTTTGAGCATGCTTGATCTATGCATTTTTATACTTCCAGCTTTCCTTTTAGCATATTTACTCTTTTGGTTCGGAGATATGCTTTTTGTGCATTTTCTGTACACAGGAGTCGATTTGGTGAAGAATCTACATCTTTGGGCAAGCCTTGGAGGAAACAAAGGGAGAAAGCACCAGGCCGTGTATCTCACACGGCCCTGCACTGGTATGGAGCTAGGGCCGTGTGGAGTTTGGCACCAACAGAAGAGGAAGATGACATGGCCGTGTGAACCTCACACGGCCGTGTCAAGATTTGAAGCCAACCGGCGAAGCCTTACATGGTCGGTGTGGATCTACACTAGTGTGAGATTTCGAAACCAGCGGTGTGGCGTGTGCACCACTGCCGTGTAGCATTCCAGAGAGAGGGTCTGGCGTGTGAGTCACACTGCAGTAGGCGGAGAAGGCTGGACATGGTCGTGTGAATCTCACACGCAGTGTCACGGGGCCGTGTGGCGCCCGATTCCCTCCTCTATTTAAACCCTCCTTCATGAATTGAAAAGGGATCTCTCCCCCTTTGGGAGAAGGCAAGATTTGGTGGTTTCCTCCCATTCTTGGGAGGATTTCTGGGCGATTCTAAGGGAGTTCTTGACGATTTCGACTCCGGAGCGAGGATTGGATCCGAAGACGAGGCTTCTTCGTAGATAAGTTTTCTCCTTCCCCTTTTCTTGGTTTCTTGGATTAGGGATTTAAGAAATGCTTGTAATCTTCATTTCTTCGGATATTCTTCCTCGATTCATGGAGTAGATCTTGTATTCTAGGATTAAGGGAGTATTTGTATGATGGATTGATGTAATCTCTTATGGATTTGCCATTTTCTTGTTTCAATGACATTGTCTTGCTTGTATCAATTAGATCTTGAATGATTAATGGTGATTTGTGCTTAATTCTCATTCTTGATTGATTGTTTGGATTTCTTGTGGACTTTGTAAAGATAAACTCTCACTCGATCATCCGAGGGATCCACGTGACAGGTGCAAGCCCGTGTAAGGACGTTTGAGAGATAATCTTGAAGAGGAAATAGGAATATTCAAGAGAGTAGGATGGATTTTGTGATTAGTTTCTTGTATCTTGATAGATTAATAAGTTGTGGGCTTCTATGTTGATATCCGAGGAAGGCATAGTAATAGGTGCGCTTCTGTGTAAGGACAACACAGGTTCACGTCTAATTGATCATATTTAGATACATTTCTCAGTCCTTAGCCGGTTGTCTATTGCAAGAGAGAACCGGCAACTTTCTACAAGTGTTTGGCAATTGAGGTATAAGAATTGGTGAACCATTTACATTCAAGAAATCTTACAAAGAAACTGAAACTCCTAGAATCTCCCTTATCATAACCCAAAACACTAAACTCTTGTTTGTAGATCTATAATATTAGATTTGTTTACCTTCACTTTGCATTTGAAACGATTGGATAGTTGTTTAGCTAATTCACATTGAGACATTTCTAGTGCTTATTCCAGTCCCTGTGGATACGATAATCTTTTATATTACTTGCGACATTTCCGTACACTTGCGGAGCGTGACACATTATAGCAGACAGAGAACTCTTTTATGATCTGATAGTGCTAAATATGACTGACTACGATGTCATCTTCAGGATGGATTTCTTGATCAAATACGGTGCCTCCATCGAGTGCCGTAAGCAGAAAGTTGTATTCCAACCTGAAGCAGAAGCACAGTTTGAGTTCGTCGGAGAAGCAAAGAGAAAGCCCAAGAAATTTCTCTCAGCTATGAAGGCACAGAGGTTGATGGATTCAGGATATACGGGGTTCTTAGCACACGTAGTCAGCACCAGTCAGGACAAGGACCAACAGCTAGCAGAGGTCCGAGTCATATGTGACTACCTAGCAGTCTTCCCTGAAGAGTTACCAGGCCTAGCACCAGACAGGGAGATCGAATTTGAGATAGAGCTCATTCCCGATACAAATCCTATCTCCAAAGCACCTTACCGCATGGCTCCAGCAAAACTGAAGGAACTTCATGAGCAACTACAGGAGCTGCTTGACAAGGGCTTCATCCGTCCTAGTCACTCACCATGGGGAGCACCTGTATTGTTCGTGAAGAAGAAAGATGGAAGCATGCGCCTGTGTATAGACTACCGGGCACTGAACCAAGTCACCATTAAGAACAGGTATCCTCTTCCCAGAATAGATGACCTGTTCGATCAGCTAAAGGGAGCAGCAGTGTTCTCTAAAATAGACCTCAGATCAGGTTATCATCAGGTGAAGGTTAAAGAAGGGGACATACCCAAGACAGCATTCAGGACCAGATACGGACATTACGAGTTCGTAGTCATGCCCTTTGGCGTGACAAATGCTCCAGCTACTTTCATGGACCTTATGAACAGGGTATTCAGAGAATATTTAGATAGGTTCGTTATCGTGTTCATCGATGACATCCTTATCTATTCACGAACTCGGGAAGAACACGTAGAGCACACAAAGCGATGTGCGGACCCTTGATGAGAATCGGTTATCGCCAAGTTCTCCAAATGTGAATTTTGGCTAGATCGGTGTCCTTCCGGGTCACATCATCTCAAAGGATGGTATCATGGTAGACCCAGTAAGATAGAAGGTGAGCAACTGGAAAAGACCCAAGAACGCCGGTGAGGTCGAAGCTTGGGATTAGCAGATTATTACAGAAAGTTCGTGAGGACTTCTCGAGGATAGCCTCCCCATGACTCTTACCAGAAAGAACAGAAAATTTCGGTGGACAGAGGACAGCGAGCTGAAAAGGAAATTGACCAGTGCACCTATTCGACTCTAGAGAACGCAGATAGCTTTGACATATATAGTGATGCCTCGAAGTTGGGACTAGGAGCCGGTCTTGATGCAAGATGGCAAGGTGATCGCCTATGCCTCCAGACAACTTAAGGATTATGAGAAGAACTATCCTACTCATGACCTTGAGCTTGCAGTAGTGGTGTTCGCTCTCAAGATTTGGAGACATTACTTGTATGGAGCTCAGTGCAGAGTATATACAGATCATCAGAGTCTGAAGTACTTTTTCACTCAGAAGGATCTGAATATGCGACAGCGCAGATGGCTAGAACTGGTCAAAGACTACGACATAGATATCCTCTACCACCCAGGAAAAGCGAATAGAGTAGCAGACGCCCTCAGCAGGAAGTCCTGCCCTATTATCTCTAGCAGCCATGTCACCGCCCCTACAGAAGGAGATCTCATATTTCGGTCTTGAGCTCTTAGTCGGACAGCTCTCTACTATGACATTAGAGTCTACCTTGCTCGGTGACATCCAGACAGCTCAGGAGCAAGATCCTGAAATTCAGAAAAACAAGCAAGGATTAGCAGGAACAGAAAGCGGAGAGTTCAGAGTGTCAGATAGCGGGGTGTTGTATTTTGGCGACAGGCTATGTGTTCCAGATCAGGAGGAACTCAGAAGGAAGATTTTAGACGAGGCTCACAAGACTCCCTATGCGATGCATCCTGGCTCCACCAAAATGTACCAGGACATGAAGAAACGTTTTTGGTGGCCTGGGATGAAGAGAGACATCGCTCGATATGTCAGCACCTGCCTAACCTGTCTGAGGGTTAAGGCAGAACATCAGAGACCAGGGGGAGTTTTGCAGCCCATACAGATACCAGAATAGAAGTGGGAAGACATTTCTATGGATTTTATAGTGGGATTACCCAGAACCACGAATGGTTTTGATACCATCTGGGTAATAGTCGACAGATTGACTAAATCAGCCCACTTCTTAGCTATCAGGATATCCTACTCCATGGAACAGCTAGCTCAGTTGTATCTCAAGGAGATCGTTAGATTACATGGAGTCCCACGAACCATTATTTCAGACAGAGACAGCAGGTTCACGTCACACTTCGGGAGTGTGTACAGTCAGCTTTGGGCACGAAGTTAAAGTTTAGCACAACGGACAGACGGAACGAGTAAATCAGGTACTCGAGGATATGCTCCAGCATGTGCCCTAGATTTCAAGGAAGTTGGTGCAAATATCTGATTAGCAGAATTTGCATACAACAACAGCTATTAGGCCACTATCGGTATGGCACCTTATGAGGCTCTCTATGGGCG